>NC_064921.1:815466905-816203155 GCF_023897955.1 Schistocerca gregaria
ATTTCTTGGTTTTTTTGAGATGAACAAATTGAATACACCAAAAGCCAGTAATTCTGTCAGTTTATATGTGCATATCCTGCAAGCAAGTGTACATTTTCTCCCTATATTCACTTAGCTGTAGTTCCATTTTAGGCAGTCATATTCTTTAGAGAAACAATACTGTTTATAATGAACTACTGAGCAAACTATGTTCATGATAGTATTTATTTATTGTTCTGTTTATTTGTTTAATTTAATTATTGCTGTATGCTTGTTAATGGTGAACAGGTTAAATATTCCAGAAATGCAGTGTTCAGCAAAAACAGAAACCTCTACTAAAATGTGAGCTCCTTTTTACCAACAATGTTGGTTGTGTACTGTATATTCTAGCATAGATTGAGGAAGATTTGTTGGTGTCCATTTTGTGTATAGTTAGGGTCACTCTCATGTTTACATGCTCCTGATGTACAGTGTTACTTTTAGAGTAGATAAATAAATACTGAATTAGGAAAATATAGAATGGAATGTAATAATGTACCTTCCAATTTGAAGTTGTCATAAAATTTAAAGACAATGAGTAAAAACAAGATACAGGGCTAAAACACAGCAGGCTCATCAGGCAAGAAGGTAGAAATGTAGACTATGAGGATTTAAGAAGATGCAATTGATTAAATTAGGCAACAAGTTCAGCATCTTGAAATTTACACATACATTAACCATCATTATCATTATCATTATTAGCATTATCATCAAGAACAGTTTACAGCCACTGTCTGGGTCTTTTTTTGCACATAAGCCTCCCCATTTCTCTCTATCCTTCTACAAGTATTCAGTTCCAATTAATTCCTTTCTTTTTTTCTATAGAGATAAGAAGTTTTCTGATTCTGTGCCCTGAAATGGCAAAAACACTTCCCACCATTCTCGTCAACCCTCCCACTGTGGTATTCTGTCACTAACCTAACATATGCATTATCCTTGTCGATCCCTTTCCAATTCCTTCTCTCTACCCCTTGCCCCATCACTCATATCCCTTCAACAGACCCACTGTGGATACAAGACTTGTCCCATACACCATCCTGCTACCAACTGCTTCATTCCTGTTGCAGGCATCCCCTACCCTGTCAATGCATGTGAAAGTGACCATGGTGTCTACCAGCTTTGCTGCAAACCACTGTGCTGCATTCTGCATGAGTGTGACCACTAACAAATCAGTCTGCATGAATGGCTACTGTCAGACTGTGGCCAAGAGACAACTGGACCACCCAGTTGCTGATCATGCTGCCCAACACAATGACTGCTTCACACCCTGTGCCATCTGAATTCATCCCACCAACATCAATTTTTCTGAACTGTGCAGATGGGAACTCTCCGAACTCTCCTTACATTCCCATACCTCCTTGGCCTTAAACTTTGCTAGACCACTTCACCTGCCTGTCCCCTTCCTTGTTCTCCCTCCAGTCATACATGTCTCCTATCCCACCAGCATACCTGCACAGTGCTTTTCCTTCCTCTGTTTCTCTCTTATCCAGCCCCCCCCCCCCCCCCCCTCCAGTCCTATCACAGGCATCTCCTACCCCAGCAATGGAGGGCCACCTGTGAAAGTGACCATGGTGTCTACCAACTTAGCTGCAAACCACTGTGCTGCATTCTGCATGAGTGTGACCACTAACAAATCAGTCTGCGTTAATTGCCACTGTCAGATTGTAGCCAAGAGGCAACTGGACCACCCAGTTGCTGATCATGCTGCCCAACACAATGACTGCTTCACACCCTGTGCCATCTGAATTCATCCCACCAACACCAATTTTTTGGTATTGTGCAGATGGGAACTCTCCTTACATTCCCATACCTCATTGGCCTTAACCTTCTTCACCTGCCTATCCCCTTCCCTGTTCCCCCACAGTGCTTTTCCTTTCTCTGTTTCTCTCTTCTCTCCAACATTCCTACATGTTTCCATTGGCAGCACTAAGCATTTCTCCACTATTCCTCCCCTTCCTCAGCTCACATTTCCTCAGCACCCCTGCTGCCCACCCCAGGAAACAAGAAGAATCGTATTCCAGTTAAGTCTGTCGCTGCCCAAGCCCTGCTGGATGGTCCTGCAGTGTTCTGCAGTTGCAGACTTAATTTTAGTTTAGATATAAATAATTCATTTGGTCATGGCAACGGATGGTTGACTGTAGCCATTGTTTGAGGAGGTACAGGAGTACCAAATGTTCCAGGACTTGAAAGTTTTGTGGACAGAGACATTATTGCTTTTCGCACTTACCATATTTCCGAACTAGCTGTTCACCAACTCAGCTGCAGTCACAGTCAGGCCTTAGTTCAGGGAGGTGACAGTGGCTGTGTGTGTGTGTGTGTGTGTGTGTGTGTGTGTGTGTGGGCGCGCGCGCGCGCGCGTGCGAGTGTGCATCTGATGAAAGACTTCATCTGAAGGCTGATAATGTGAAGCAGTCTTCTTTTCAACATGTCTGTCTACCACTCAAAGACTAGCATTAACAACATCCAACAAAGAATGAGAGTATTAATGTTAAAGATACTTGTATAACCATTAACACATTTAATAACCATTTTATTAATTCCCAGTCAGCCTTGTGATGCCAAGTAATAGTTGGGTAATCAGTGTACTGACCCCATGTGACATCCCCCTCCCCTATACTGCATCCAGATGATATCAGTGGCAATGGATGACACAGCAGCCATGTGACATCTCATGGCCCTCTGGGATTGATTTTTATTTCATTAATTCATGAGGCTTTGGTGTGAACCCTCATCCTGATAATTACACAACTCCCAATCAGATACAAAACTCATTTTATATGCATGAAACAGAAACACCTAAAATAGAGACAAAAACAAATAAAATGCAAAATAAAATTTCCTCGGTCATTTTAAACAGATGTAGATGTTCACATGTGCCTATTCTAGTTCTTCCATTCAATAAAAGTTTAAATGAAGCAGTCAAGCCAGTGCACTCTGACAAAATTGAAAACTACCAACCAATTAGTTTAATTTCAATCTAAGTACTATATTCTAAAAATTATTACACTGAGCTTGTAAAAGAAACCATGTTACAGGAAAAATGACATGGTTTTAGAAAATGTTGCTCAACTTTATCTGCCATATGTGATCTAGCACATACAACAATAATGAAATTAGATGACAAAGAAAGGGAAGTTTCAAAGGGTGGCATGTTTATTCCTATTTATCAGATGGATTTAATGCACTCTCTCATGAGATGTTACTTAATAAGACTGAAACTTATGGTCTCAGATGAATAGCTAAATGTCTTCTACAACCATATCTACAAGACAGGTATCACGTGACACATACAGACCACTGAAAAGCTAGTATTATTAAACAGTCTGGCTACAGTAAAGTGGGTTGTGCCTTAAAAGCTTGGTTTTGAGACCTTGTTGTTAGTATTATATATTAATGATCTACTCACACTGTACAGTAGCAAGATATTTAACTATGAATATGACACAACAGCTGTTAGCCTGGGACAAAATGAAAATGATCTGTTGCTGAATTGTTCTAGTGACTTAAATGGCTTGAGATATTATTTGAAAAGTAATTTCTTAAACTTAAATTATTACAAAACAAATCAAATATATTTTCCACTAAATCATAAACTGCAGTAGAATGTTGTACCTGACGATTGTACAGAAACAGAATTTGATGATGAAACAGTCTTTCTTCATACAATGTTAAACAGGGTTGGGAACATTAAATGGATCTTTTTATGCCAGTTCGTGCAATGAGAATAATGTAACAATTTCCGTATTATGAGCAAATGAGAAAGATAGAAAGATAGATAGATAGATAGATAGATAGAGAGAGAGAGAGAGAGAGAGAGAGAGAGAGAGGTGTACCCATGCAACTCATATGGAACTCAAGTACAGGGGCATGCTGCATCCAATCATATTAAGAGTGCAATTAACCTACAAATAAATGCAATTGAGAATGTGCAATTTCTGGTATAATGAGTCATGTAAAGTCATGTTCAAGAGTAAGAAATTATTTACATGCCCTTCACTATCCATTTCTACAACAATACAGCTAATTTTAAGATATAAGCAATACAGCAGTTTGAGCAAAGACGTAAATATTTATAGTAGTAGGAGAGGTGGTGGTTTTCACCCAGAAAGGCACAAGAGGAAAGGCACAGGCAACAGTCACTATCAAACAGGGATAAATTTTAACAACTTACCAAAGTATATGAGGAGTTTAAATGGAGGCTGTTCTAAGGTTGTTTCAGGGGAATATGATACTAATAAGTCCTCTTATTGTATTAAAGAATTTCTCTGAAGAGAGTAGATTGTCTTCTACTCCAACACATTTTTATAAGTTATTGAGATATATTGTTTTTGTGATTTGACCAAGTGAGATATGCAAGGTGACCATGAAGATTGTTAGTTAGTTATATTACTTGTTCCATGGATCATGAACACGATTCTTTCGTAATGATGTGGAACGTGTAAAAGTACAAGAGATTCATTTATCCCAAATAATCTTTGTTAGTCTTATATACGGTACAATTGTTAATACTTACTGTATTTCTTTAGCCTATTGTGGCAATGGTTAAGTGAGGTGTGTATTGGTACAGACTGTGAGCTAATATTTGAGAGGATCTAGTTTCAAATTCTGCTGCAGCCATTGATAGTTAGGTTCATTAATTTCATTCATCATAATCAATGTTTTTGGAATGGCTGCAACTGTGTCATTCATGGTTTAAATGATGGAACACTACACAAATTACGTATTTTTTAAGCATAGTATGACACATTTTGAGAATTCAATCTCATTGTCAAGTACAAATACTTACATAAGTATTTTGGATAGTGTTTTCATGTCTGTTGTTCTGTCTCTCTATGACTACAGTGTAAGTGAGGCAGGACAACACACATAAAATACTTATTTAAATATTTGTACTTGACATTGAGAATAAATTGTTGAATCATGTCATATGAAGCATGAAAAATAGACAACTGGTGTATTGTTTATTTATTTAAATCAATTATGTTCCTGTTGTTCCATAAATGACTTCCGGAAAATGACAGAGTAAGTCCTTCAATGCTACATGTAATTTTGTCCTTTTGTGTTCCATCTCTAATGACCTCTATTGTGAAGAAACTTTTAGTTATAATATTCATTATTTTTGCAGTGACAGTACACTTATTTTGCAAACATTTTATTTTTATTACTGAAGCATGTCACTATCAAACTAGTGGCGCCCATATCATTGTTTTCTAGTTGTATGTAAGTATTCGCATTTCATGTCCATTTGTTTCTTCTGATCTTGGATGGTATGTTCTTTACAATTAAAATTTTTTTCCCAAAATTCACATCTGGACTTGGGAAGAGGATATTTTTGAGTCTGCAAGGCTGGTAGTCTGGAATCTATTTGTTTAGTATATTCTCTATATCCAAACTTTTGTTATTTATTACATCTGCTTAGATACAGTCTCACTAAATATTCTAAAACAGTTTAAATGATATTTTCCTTCCCTACTCTAACCTAACATCAGCTCTGATTTTGAAGTGAAACCTTCAATTTCACTTAATTTAATAATCTAATTAGACAAACTCTCAAGCAGGAATACCTATAAAAATAAAGTGTGCCACCCAAAAATAACACTGTATTGTACTATTCCATTGTTGTTTTACAATTGTGAGTCCACAGCAATTCCTTTATTACTGCTTCAGCTAACACTGTGGTAAGTTGTGCTGTCATACATCCAAGTGAGCAGTGAGACAGGAAAGAAGAAATTTATGATCCATACAAGAAAACAACACAGATTCTGAGCTAGCAGTGCAGTCCCATAATGAGGCAGTTGTCTACAAGATAATTACCACTTGAGTAATTGGCTGGCTGGGATCTGCTGCAACTGCACTGCTTAGTGCTTACAGTGAGTAATTACTGTGGGATATCACTTGTTATTGGTACTGCACACAGCTGAAAGCAAGGAAGCACTACATCTGTAACTTTCCCCGAGGGAAAGGAGCTCCACTGAATGGTTAAAAGATGATGGCATCCTCTTCGGTAAAATATTCTGGAGGTGAGATAGTACCCCACTTGAATCTCCAGGTGAGGACTACTCGTGAGGACATCATCAATATTAAGAAATGTAATAAAAGCAGCAGAAATAATGCATAATGATGAAATCATTTATAATTCAGCTAATAAATCAAAGGCTATGTGGAGTGTTATAAAAAAAGAATGCGGAGAATACAGACAACCTTGGAAAAATATAACACTATCACATAAAAATAAAAAAGTAACAAACGCCTTAGAAGTAGCCAACACATTTAACAACTTTTTCACAGGTGTTGCTGAAAATATGTTACAATCAAACTTTAAGAGCACCCAGGCAAATGAATATAAAATAAGTGCATGTAGAGGATCAATGTACATCAGTTCTGTTTCACAAGATGAAGTAGCTAAAGCAATAAAATGACTAAAAAATTCCAAATCAGCAGGTATTGATGGTATACCTGCAACAATGTTAAAGAAGAGCGCATCAAACCTGATTGAAGTACTCACACATTTATGCAACTGCTCACTTCAGGCAGGCACTTTCCCTGATGTGTTGAAAACATCAAAAGTTATTCCTGTATATAAAAAGGGGGATAAAGACAATGTAAATAACTACACACCCATCACAATTTCCTCCTGCATCTCTAAAGTACTGGAAAAAGTGATGTATGAGAAACTTATGAAATTTATTAATAAAAACAGCATCCTATGTAATGAACAACATGGATTCAGAAATAAGAGGTCAACAACAACTGCTATCTATGAGTGCATCAATTCCATCCTAAACCTGATGAACAATAAAACAGGAAACAATAGGAGTCTTTATTGACTTGTCAAAAGCTTTTGACATGGTGGACCATAAAATTCTGCTATCAAAGCTAGAAAGATATGGTATTCAAGGTCTGTCCAACAAGTGGATCAGTTCCTTCCTGACAAATCGTATGCAGGCAGTGTGCGTCAAGCACACAAATATTGAACTAAAAACTGTATCTAATCACTTATCTGACTATAAACAAATAAAATGTGGTGTACCCCAAGGATCCAAATTGGGACCCCTTCTGTTTCTTCTGTACATAAATGATCTAAGCTTAAATATTGATGCACACAAAACAATCATATTTGCAGATGACACCACGATTCTACTAAAAGGAGGCGATGATGAACAGTTACAGCAGACAGTAAACACGGTCACAAAACAACTTAGTAACTGGGCACAGAGTAATCAGCTTGTAATAAACAGTAAGAAAACCGTTTCTCTAAAATTCCACAATGTTCGTAACAAGGACATGTTTATCCCATCAGTCTCTATCAATGACGAGCCAGTTGGTAACAGTACTGAAACCAAATTCTTAGGACTTAGGCTGCAGAGTAACATCAGATGGAATAAGCATATTGAATATCTCAATGCTGAACTGAGCAAAACATGTTATCTTCTTTGTTCATTAAAATCATGCTGTAGTGAGAAAACAGTATTGAATGCATATTATGCATACTTTCATTCTCGTCTTAGATATGTGGTCACCTTCTGGGGAAACTCTAAAACAGCTAACAGCACTTTTAAACTACAAAAAAGGGCCATTAGAATCTTGTTTGGGTGCAAGCCTACAGACTCTTGTAAACCCCTGTTTAAGAAATCTGGTATTCCCCCATTACCATGTGTATACATTATGGAAACCCTTTTGTTCTTTAAATTAAATGTAATAGGCAAGGACCAGAGACTACAAAAAAACTGTGATATACATGAGCACTTTACCAGACAAAACAGAAACTTACATATGACTCAAATCAGCACAGCACTGTGCCAAAAAGGTACTTTATAACAAACTTCCTGAAAACATAAAAGCTATCACTGAGGTCAATACATTTGGAAAATCTCTAAAGTCATATTTACAGCATCACTGCTTTTACTCCATTGAAGAATATTTAAATTTATGAAATGTGTTATATAAATACTTACTTACGTGTAAAGTGTATTATTGTAAGCTTACATATGTATGCCTTGAAATTACTTTCAGCCTGTATATTTATAACTTGACTTGTCCAATGTCTTATGCATAATCTGCTATGTAGACAACAGGACCAATAAAATACAATCTACAATCATCATCAGGAAAAAGAAACTGGCATCCTACATATTGGATAATTGATTGTGGGCCCTTAATTGGGCAGATAAGTTAGAAAATTTAAAAAGAGAAATGGATAGGCTGAAGTTAGATATAGTGGGAATTAGTGAAGATGAATGGCAGCAGAACAGGACTTCTGGTCAGCTATAAATACAAAATCAAGTAAGAATAATGCAGGAGTAGGTTTAATAGTGAATAAGAAAATAGGAATGTGGGTGAACTACTATGAACAGCATAGCTACTATGAACAGCATAGCCAAGATAAACACAAAGCCCATACACTCCACAGTAGTATAAGTTTATATGCCAACTAACTCTACAGGTGATGAACATATTGAAGAAATGTATGATGAGATAAAAGAAATTATGCAGATAGTTAAGGGATATTAAAATTTAATTGTGACAGGGGACTAAAATTTGATAGTAGGAAAAGGAAGGTAGGGAAAAATTGTAGGTGGAGATGAAATGCATTAAAGGAATGAAAAAGGAAAACTTCTGGTGGAATTTTGCACATACCATAATTTAATCACTAACACGTGGTTTAGTAATCATGAAGGAAGGTCGTATACATGGAAGAGACCTGGAGACACTGGAAGGTTTCGGACTGATTATGTAATTGTAAGACAGAAACTTTGGAAGCAGATTTTAAATTGTAAGACATTTCCAGGGGTAGATGTGGACTCCAATGACAATTTACTGGTTATGAAATGTAGATCAAAGCTAAAGATATTGCAAAAAGGTAAGAAATTAAGGAGATGGGACCTGGATAAGCTGAAAGAACCACAGGTTGTTGTTACTTTCAGAGGGAGCATTGGGCAATGACTGACTAGAACAGGGGAAAGGAATACAGTAGAAGACAAATGGATAGCTTTAAGATATGAAATAGTGAAGGCAGCTGAGGATCAAATAGGTAAAAGAGAGGCCTAGAAGAAACCTTGGATAACACAGGAGATATTTAATTTAAATAACGAAAGAAGAAAATGTAAAAATGCAGAAAATGAAGCAGGGGTGAAACTGATCACAAAAATTTAAGAAATGAGACCGACAGAAAATGCAAAATGGCTAAGCAGGAATAGCTAGAGGACAAATGTAAGAATACAGGAGCATATATCACTAGGGGAAAGATAGATACTGTTTATAGGAAAATTAAAGAGGCCTTCAGTGCAAAGAGAAGCAGCTGCATGAATATCAAGAGTACAGATGGAAAACCAGTCCTAAGCAAAGAAAGGAAAGCTGAAAGGTGGAAGGAGTATATAGAGGTCTATACTAGGTAGATGAACTTGCAGGCAATAATACAGAAATGAAGAGGATGTAGATGAAGAGGAGACACGATACTGCAAGAAGAATCTGACAGATCACTGAAAAATCTACACCGAAACAAGACCCTGGGAGTAAAGAACATTCCATCAGAATTTTTGATAGCCTTGGAAGATCCAGCCGTGACAAAACTCCTCCATCTGGTGTGTAAGACATATGAGACAGGCAAAACACCCTCAAACTTCAAGGAGGACGTAGTAATTCCTGTTCCAAAGACAACAGTTGCTGAAACGTGTGAATATTATTGAATTATCAGTTTAATAAGTTATGATTGCAAAATACTTAAACAAATTCTTTAGAGAAGACTGGAAAAACTTGTAGAAGCCAACCTCATGGAAGAACAGTTTGGATTCTGGTGAAATGTGGGCACACCTGAGGTTATACTGACCCTATGACTTATCTTAGAAGATAAGTTGAGGAAAGGCAAACCTCCATTTATAGCATTTGAAGATTTACAGAAAGCTTTTGACTCAGTTGAATGGAATGCTCTCTTTTGAATTCTGAAGGTAGCAGGGGTAAAAAACAGGAAATAAAAGGTTATTTCCAACTTGTAGAGAAGCCAGACAGCAGTTATATAAGTTTAGGAGCACGAAAAAGAAGCAGTGATTGAGAAGGGACTGAGACAGGGTTATAGCTTATCCCCAATGTTATTCATTCTGTACATTGAGCAAGCAATAAAGAAAACCAAAAATTTGGAGAAGGAATTAAAGTTCAGGGAGAAGATATAAAAACTTTGAGGTTTGCCAGTGACATTGTAATTCTGTCAGAGAAAGCAAATGACCTATATCACTGAAACTTTTTCCTCCTTGTAGATTAATGCACTTGGTCCAATGATGTTGCAGTGCCTTGATCCCATCTCGAAAATGAGTTTCCTCCAGGCCTGCAAATTAATTGTCAACTCCAGCTATCAGTTCTTCATTTGAAGTGAATCTTCATCCACAAAGAAAAATGTTCAGTTTTGGGAAGATATGGAAAATCTGACAGAGCCATATCAGGTAAATAAAGTGGGTGGGGCAACAATCCATACCTTTGTGTAATTTTGCCATGACGACAGCACTTGTGCGGGTGTGCGCCAAGAGTTGTGGCACCCATCTTACAGATTATTTTCTTCATTTCTAAATCTTCAGTTAAAGTATAGTATACCTTTTCAGATGACATCTGAAAAGTGTGAGCAGTTTCATGTACTTTCAATTGGCAATCCTCCATGACCATTTTGTGGACTTTTGCAATTATTTCTGGAGTAGTGACACATTTTGGCCAACCACTGCGTGGATCATCATCTAAGCTCTCCTGAACAAATTTAAACTCATTTGTCCGCTTGGAAACAGTTTAATATGAAGGAAAACAGTCCCCCAGTGTATTCTGGAAATTGGGGTGAATGTCCTTTGCTTTCATACCTTTCTTTAAGAAGTATTTAATCACAGCTCGAATCTCGACTTTTTCCACCTCCACAAATCACTATACAGGAACAACAATAGAGCCACGTCACTGCCACACCTCTCTTCCAAGAGCACTGACATGGCATGCGTTTACAGCAACAGTCCAATGAATATCATGTGAACAAGTCATTGCACTAGCACTGACCTCTCGTGGTGATTTTGATAATTTTTCAAACCACCCTCATAGTAGACGATTTTTGCTATTTGGACAGAGTAGAGAGGATATAAAGTGTAGGCTGGCATTGGCAAAAAACCCATTTTTGAAGAAGAGAAATCTGTTAACAGTGAATATACAGGGTGTACATAAAGTCTGGGAACATTTCCAATTATTTATTGTACAAGAGCCAAACATTGTACAGATATCATACATATGTCATTTCGAAGAGAAGTCTTGAAAGTTTGCTAATTTGCCAATAGTCGCAAACATGGCGAGTTCATGTGCATTTTCAACTTGTCATAGCATAATGAACAGTCCATTAAATTTCACGAATGCAGCCACGCAAATAAAATTTGCTGTGGAAAGTCCTCTCTCCCCTCTAGTAGCTAATTTATTCATGGAAGACTTCGTGGACAAGCCACTGGATTCAGCAAGTTTTAAACCAACGGTCTTTTGGAGGTACGTAGACAACACATTTGTGGTATGGCCGCAGGGGATGGATGAATTACATCGATTTCTTGAGAATTTGAACTCTATCCATACTAGTATCAAATTTACTAAAAAAATAGAAAAATATGGCTGCCTCCCCTTTTTGGATGTTGTTGTTTGCTGTAAAGTTGATGGCACATTAGGACATGCCATATATCGGAAACCAACACACGCAAATCTATATCTACATGCCAGTAGCTGCCATCACCATTCACAGACCATAGGTATCCTTAAGACTTTAGTGCATAGTACACACTATATATCCAATAAAGATAATTTGCAAGAAGAGCTTGCATATCTCACGAGCATTTTTAAATTGAATGGATTTTCTCTGCAACAAATTTGTAGAGCATTCGTTGCAAAACCTAGAATGCAGGTATGTGATGGTGAAGAAGATACTAATTCCTTCAGATGCAGTGCATTTTTGCCCTATGTGGATGCTCTCTCCTTGAAGATAGGCCGTATTCTTGAGAAACCTTCCGGTCCCCCACGACGATTGCAGCTTTACTCAGCTCTGTAAAGGATGATTTACAGCTTCGTAAAGTGGGTGTGTGTCAGATTCCTTGCGGAAATTGTGAGAAGCCGTACATAGGTCAAACAACATGCACTGTTCATAAGACATGTGTGGAGCATCAAAGATACACATGCTTATTACAGCCAGACAAGTCAGCTGTGGCTGAACATTGTATTGATACAGGGAATTCCATGAATTACAGTGATGTGAAGATTTTAACACCCACTTCTTCCTTTTGGGAATCTGTCTTCAAGGAAGCTATAGAAATTAGATTAGCTACTAATTTAATAAATAGAGATAATGGTTTTAACTTGGACGAAGCAAGGAATCCAGCTCTTGGGGTAATTAAACTGCAGAGAAGTCATCATGGTATCACTGCCGATGATCATACATCGATAAGTGAATCGAATGTCTGTATGCCTTTGCCACAGGTGGCACATATGTAAGCATATTCCTTTCCCGTCGACCAGCATATGTGACCTGCATGTGCAGTACCACCGTGGTGGAGCATATAAGGCCGCACTTGGCATCTTGTCATCAGTCTTGTCACTCACTTTGAGGATGGCTGGATGATACGCAGCTAAAATATCAGTGGAGAAAGTTTTATTTGTGTGGCTCCATGCTCAAAATTTAATGAACAATGGCGAGTTCAGTTGCGGAGCGAGCTTTCTGTGGAGTTCGACAAAAACAAGTGTGCTACAGCTGTTCATCAGATGTTTAGAACCAAGTATGGCAAGAAGCCACCAACAAGGAGACAGTAAAGTTCTGCTTTATATTCTGCCTCTACCACATGATGTAGCAGAGCTTCGGGAGAGGATACGGGGAAGTGACTGCCGCAGTTGATGATGCCATCCTGGAATGGGTAAGGCAAGAAATCAAGCCAGGTCACTCATGGTTCGCATATTGAATGTTTTATTAAAAAAAAAAAAAAAAAAAAAAAAAAAAAAAAAAAAAAAAAAAAAAAAAAATACTTTCAGAGTTTTCTTCAAAATGCAATATGTATGACATCTGTACATTGTTTAGTTCTTGTGCAATAAATAATTGAAAGTGTTCCTGGGCTTTACGTACACCCTGTATATTTAAGTGTTACGAAGTATTTTCTGAAAGTATTTTAAGCATGTATGGAAGTGAAACATGGGTGGTAAACAGTTTATACAAGAAGGGAATAGAAGCTATTGAAAGATGGTGTTACAGAAGAATTCTGAAGATTAGATGGGTATATGACATAACTAATGTGGAGATACTGAAAAAATGGGGGGAAAAAATTGTTGGCACAACTGGCAAGTAGAAGGGATTAGTTGATAGGATACATTCTGAGATATCAAAGAATCACCAAATTATTACTGGAGGAAAGTGTGTAGGGTAAAAATTATAGAGAGAGGCCAAGAAATGAAAACAGACAGCAGATTCTGAAGAATGTAAGTTGCAGTGGTTGTTTGGAGATGAAGAGGCTTGAATGGAATAGAGAAGTTTGGAGAGCTGTATCAAACCAGTCTTCAGACTGAACACCATCTCCACAACAACAACAACAACAACAACAACAACAAACACTTGTATTCAGCAACAGAGTGATATAATGAATGTTTATTTTATTATTGTTAGTGAAACAGTGATTCAGCTCATATAATGTAAGTTTATTTTATCATTGTTAATTAAACTGTGATTCTGCTCATACATTTTCACCTTGGTAATAATAAATACAGCTATCCTTTAGATGTGTAGAGATTGAGCCATATGGCTGCTTGTGTTATAAAAAACTGTGAACCTGCTCAATGGTTAATACAATAAAAGATAGCTCAATATCTCGAGTTAATCAGAATTAGAAGATATATACAGATAAAAGAAGTGCATAGAATTAGCTTAACCATTACAGGAATTATAATACCTCTGCAGAATACATATTGCTATAAATTGTGGAAAGAAATGAGATGCTGCATAAAGTTCAATACAAACCTAAAATGTTTACATTGTTGCATCGTTTCTCCTTTTCTGCGATCACATCATACATATTTGCACCTTTTACTTTTCTGTATATGAAAGAAAAGGTACAGTCATTTTCATCAGGGAAGCGGCAAAATCCAGTGTTTTCTTCATTTTGAACAGAGTCTTCTGAAAGTGGAATGATCAGTCATTGATGAAATTCCAGCTGAACATAAAACTTTTTAACATGTATAAAATATTGAAAAGTACATTGGTACCATCATTTTTATATGTTGCTGCAAATGTGAAATAATTTTGGTCTTAATAAATGTGTAAATGTTTTACTATGATCACTAGAGAAAACCAGAATATAAAAACCAATATTAAGTCATTTATCATTTTCTGTAGATCTCATCGAGTAGGACAGCCTTCAGGGATGTGGAATGAGTCTAGCTATATATTAACAACAGTAAAGAATATCATAGAAACTTAATCTGTATGCGTCACTAACAGCAAACTATCACAATATTCCTTAACACTGTTCATGCTTATACCATCTAAATTTTATTGAGTAAGAAAGCTGCTACATTGGGAAAAAGTGACTGTCTCCTCAGTTACATTTTCTACCTGTTGTTTAGATGCTACTGGAAACTATGTTTTTACTTGATTTATGATGGTATTTTTCAAACAAAAATATGTTGTTCAATGTGACTTTGAGCAATAATTGAGGACTGTCTATGTTAGCAAATTATATCTTTATCTTTCAGAAATTAAGTACACAACAAAACATCATTACACCCTCTTTCATTTACATAAAAACAACTGAAATGTCAGACACATGTCAAAAACAAAGTGGAAAGAATCATTCATCCCATCAGCCTGGGTGCTTTGCACTGGACTTTGAGAGATTCAATTATGTGTATACCCTCTGTGAGCATTTATCACCACCTGACATCCATATAGCATGTGCCGTATAAGTGCACAGAGGTTACCCAGTGGCATTAGTTCTCATTCTTCAGTGAGAGCCCTTGAGATTTCTTGGAGAGTCTGTGGTGGAACAGGACAACAACAAAAACTTCTGTCAAGCACATCCCACCCATGCTTAATGGGATTTAGGTCAGGACTCAATGCTGCAATTCCATTACTTCAATATCCAGGCTTCGCGACACATCCCTGGCAATGCCCACCACATGCACTCTGGCAGTATCGTGTATAAGAAAGAATTAAGGGCTATCAGCATATGTAGCAGCCACCATATGGCTCAACGGCACCTGTTCAATGTACTGCCCAGCACTAAGGTGAACATGGACAACTACAAGATCCACGCAGCAGTCAACACTGATGTCTACCCTCACCATCGCGGAACCTTGGCTGAATCTGTCAATTTGGCAGGTATCACTCATCACAGCATTGCCACACATGGACATGGCCATCATATTGCATCAGAGGAAGTCATTGATGAAGTTGTCAGTTGAAATGAGAATGGAGAGCTGAAGTCAGGCTGCAAGATCTTGTTGTATTGTGCAGAGTAACAACAGGACATCCGGATTGTAAGGTCCTTTCTTGTAAACCTATTCCTTACAGTCTGGCCAGACACAGTAGCTCCAGTGGCCCTTCTGGGATTGTCTTGCAATGGTCTGGCAATAGCTGGCCTGTATCATGTCCACAAGCTTTGGATGACAGACAGAGAGACATTGGCATCTGCAGCAATGTGATTCCTTATTTATGATAACAGTTTTAACCATTTCATCCACATATTTGAAAGGGTGCTGACACAAAATGCAATGTCCATTTTTCTTGGATCAAATAGATTGCCTTTGCAACTTGCACTGATTTCCAGTAGCACATGGAACCCAGTTCTTGATATTTTAAAGATGCAATACAGGCAATGTCAAAACCCCAGAAAATTCAAGTATGAAGATGGAGTCAGAGAAAACAGCCTAGTACATGCAACGAAGGACATAAGTGAAATGGTATCTCGAACAACAGGCCCAATACCTGAGGATATTCTACCGAGTCTCAAGTGGAACTCGAACACCAGCAGCCTGAAAATGACACTGCAGCCCCTTCTGGCAGACATAAACCTTGGATAGAATGCCTGACGTGGCGTACCATGGTAACGGAAAGTCCTAGATCACAGGAGGGCTTAAATGATGACAATCAGAAGATAAAATGTCTAGCGTGACTTGGACGTCATTCTGAACTCCATAGAGCAATTTGAAATTGGATCATAACCACAAAGTACACACACAGCATTCAGAACAGCCATGGCTACAATAAAACATTTGTCATTGCTATTAGACAGCATCTGAAGAAGACTGCGAGTCACACAGCTGAAATATCATGCAAGAAAGACATGAATAGCCGGCAGAAACCTGATTGTTCAACATGTTTCAACATGATAACACTGAGAAAGCCAGAAGAATTACAGAGAGATTTTGATTTTCATCTCAAACAACCACTATATATTTTCAAATTACAATTTAAAGTCTAGTTATAGCACTTGTCATGAAAGAATTTCAAACTTCCAACACAACAGACACTACACTGAGTGTTTTACAAATTCTAATATAGCAATCTATGGGTTGTAGAGGACACTTAGTAGGTAAAGTTTTGATAAGAAACTGCCATCCAGAAATGTACCATTTTGATGCAAAATAAATTTGAAGATTGTATTATTCTCAAATCTCCCACTTGTTGGTATGCACACAGCGGAGACAATGAGCTCTGACCATGTGTCCTACGGGATCCCCATGGGCAGTGTCTCTAGTAGTTGTCTTTGGGTTGTCTCTTACATGACAAAGAATGTTCTCAAAGTTGAGCGAGTGGTGCATCCATGGAGCACCACAGTTAACCCTTCTAGTTCAAAACATACCAGTTTCTCACAGTCATTGTTGTAGCTGGACGAAAGTTGTATGTGATGTCATAATTACAACAGAGACTGTGACAGTACCCTCTACACAGTTGTGTATGTATCATAAAGTGGAAGATTTGAAAATGATCTGATCGTCACACTTATTTTATATCCAAACAGTACATTCGTGGAGATGAAATCCTTATCAATGTTTTATCTACTATGTCCCATCTAAAACACCTAGAAGCTCAAAATAGAAACAATGAAACACCTTGTTTACTACAAAACTATAAAGATTTATAATAAGCTAAAGGCAAGGAATATAACTAACGTGAAACTTAGCTCACTGAAATGATGGCTGCACAATCTTTTAGTAGGTAGCATTTAAAAATGGTATTGCATTTGTTGCAGTACCATGAACTTGAAAAACATGTAGAACTTCACAGTGTACACAAAAAAGGACTTTCTGTTTTGTTGTACTGTAAACTTGGTCCAGTATAACAAATTATTCCCACAAATGGTACAACAGTAATGCTCAAAAACTAGTATCAAACTTCTCATTCTTTTTCATTTTATTTTCGTTTATTTAATTTTTTGTTTATAAAGGTATTTATGTTCCTTTCTTCAACTTTTGGTGTCTTGTATAGGAAAATCTGACTATCTGAACATTGTATGTCTTGTGAGAAATAAATTATATTTACATTTATTGTATTTTGTCGTAATATTCTATGGGAAACTCTTTACAAGGACATGCACATGAATTTGATGGAGTACTTATTTCTGCAATTATGTGCACAATAAGATACAATGACTAAAATACTTCAGTTATTTGTTGTGCTCGGAGGAATTAATGGTGACTCAGTATGCTACATAGGAACCAAACACTGGATGCTGTAACAGCTTTATACAATGGTCATGACAGATACTACTGCAGGCTTGCAGACTGTACAGCAGAACAGAATGTTCATGATGTTACAGCTGAGGTAATTTAGGAGTGCACTGTACACAACAGATTTGCAGAATTTGAGCTCCACAGTAATCAGTTCATATGTATGCCATTGTTGGTTAAACATTACCAGTTGCAACTGAAGGAACTCAGCACATATTACTACACAGTGGGAAAATCAGAAAAGATTGTTTTTGAAAAATCACACCTTTTGTTACATCAGTGTTCATGGAGAAATAGCAGTTGTCATAGAAATGCAAGCGATCATTAACAGAATATTTTGTTTTCAGATTAAGAATCTGTATTTAGATTCATCATGTGCCTTAGAAGATTTAAATGTTCAATATTTTAAATACAGACCTGTCACTGTGTCCTGAAGAATGACAGTAAGTCCAATAGTGCAATTCTGACAATCCTTTTTGGTATAAGCTTCACACTCTACACATTCCTTAAGTTCATTGCAGGCTCCTCCTGGACATATCTGTAAATTCAACATAAATTTCATGATTTTGTCCTGTACCCAACTCAATTATGCCTCTATCTTTCGAACACTTCACAATTTCTGCATGCACGCTCATGTATGCGCATGTTCGCGCACAAGCATGCGCACGCGCTCACACTCACACACACACAACAAAATATGTAATTTCAGAGAACAAACATGAAATTTGAAGCATCTCTTTTACATTGACGGAAATACAATTAGTCTGTTACTAACAAAGTAACACATCTAGTGCAACTCTGAAACACAATTAGTCTGTTACTAACAAAGTAACACATCTAGTGCAACTATGAAACTAATAAATTGTTACATAACATTTACTTAAGTGGTCTACACCATCCATCCAAAAAGTTCCAAAACTGATTTCATTCCTGGCAGACAACTGCATCAGTGCAGTAATATGGCAGCATGTTGAACTAACACATGTTCATCAATCAGTCAGCTGTGAGCAGGTAGTTTTAAGTAGTGAATGTTTGGCACTGGTTTGTCAATGGCATTTCATTTCTATAATGGAGCAATGTCTTTAAATCAAGTATTCAAAACACTCTCCAGAATGTTTTGAAGAAGAGAAATATGTGTGCATAATTTGTCCTACATTCCTCAACTCCTGAAACAGTGCTGTGTGGATGTCTGCTATGACTTGACTGAAATGCAAAACATGGATCATTCTTTTCCAGAAAAAATCATTATGGATGACAGGACCTGATGCTATTAATACTAACCTACCTCACAATCATAAAGTGCAGAAATTCAAATGGAGGGTCAATGCTTTGACTACATAACCAATATTCAAGCCAATGGAACATAAGAAATCAGAGCTACCAGTGACAGCAGTCATGTGTATGAGGTGTGCTTGCTTGTGAGAACATGTTGTATTTTCTTTGCTGAAGAAGGCTTTGACTGAAAGCTATAATGTGTAACAGTCTTTTTATTGTAACTGTCTGCAACTCAATGGGTCATCTTTATGGTGAGTAGCAATCAACACCTTTCCTAATATAGTTGATATTCCAACCTGGAGTTTCTGCTGTTTGATATTTCAAGGAGACTGTTACACAGAGGTGCAGATTTCAAATATCTTAAAGATAAGGAATTCTAGCATTTTCACTAATCCAGTACACTCTTATGACTTTCAGAACCATTTATTCCTTAAGCAACTGAAAATTTCAGACCATAACTCTGTTCACTAGCATTAAATTTCCAGTCATGACATCATGATGGAAGATTGTAACTGCATCACTACAGATTCAAAGAGCTGTTCTCCCATAAGTGATGGACAAGACGAAATTTCATGTAAAACTGTTGTAAAAGATTCCGCTGCAACATGTAGATATATAAGTATTTTAAGATTTGTTGGTGATACACAGATTTAACTACTTTTAAGACATTCATGTGGCTAATGGAATCATTAAGGATACAGGGTACTTATAAATGGTGGAAAAGTTAATTTTTTTATGACTTTATTAAATTCTATAGTCTTTCCTGATTACATTGATATACACATTATAGGGTTTCAAATGAAAAATGACCTATATATACAGCAAATTTTAAAGTTGCCACCACACCCCCTTTATTTCTGTTACAGAAACCAGTATTATTTCAAGAAGAACTGTGAACTTTCTGTTTCCAGTGATTATACGTATGATACATTGTACATATTGGTAACAGTGCAGGTTTCTAGTGTATGTAAATGATTATCTTTTCTAGTATCTACTTTTGTTTCACTGAAGCAGTTTGTTCATGTGTTACTGAAAGTTTGTTGCCCAAGTGCTACATATATTTGTCAATGGCACGCCTCTCCATGATTCAAATTTTTGTGTCAACAATGATGCTGTTTGTAGCGGATTTGTTGTTGTTGATGATGTGGGCATCTTATCTTCTTTGATAAAGGAAGTGGTGAAATATAAACAATGTGATGGTATGCACTGTCTGCAAATAACTGAACAACAAAGTAGCAAGAAGGCTTAGCATGAAAATTAGTTGTTCTGTGTAGATCCTACAATAAATCTAACTCGAAAATGACTTCAAACATTGTGCATAATTCATATGATGTGAATTTGAAGTTAGTGAATGCAATGTGTGCAATAGGAAAAGGAAAAAGACTGCTCAATTTTTGTCGTTTGATGGACCTTCCTCCTCCACCCAGTAGGTCCAGCAAGTACATAAAAATACTTTTAGGTACCTTGATGGTTGTGTCTAAAGCAGCTATGAAATGTGCAGTAAAAGAAACTGTGAATATTAGTGGAACCAGGGACATTGCTGTTGTACTTGATGGGGCATGGCAATGTTGAGGACATCATTCCTTGAATGATGTAAGTGCTACTTCTCTGAGAATGGAGAAGTTGTTGATGTTGAGTTCTTACCTAAGTACTGCCACACCTGCTCCGGTAACACTGAAGGACTTATTGAACATCAGTGAACTAAGAATTATGATGGTTAGAATGGAGGTATGGAAAGTGATGGAACTCTAAAAATATTTCAGAGGTCAGTGCCCGTTTATAACGTCAGATATACGAAGTACCTAGGCAATGGGGGCTCTAAGGCTTTCAATAGAATTAATCAGTTTAATGTTTATGGTGATACCTTGGCAACAAAATCTCTGTCTGGCCAAGGCAGATTGACAGAAACTGAAATAGACCTTCTTCAGAGTTATTATGGACTGGCCATTAGATGAACGGCACCTCTGAATGATGTTACAACAATGAGGAAAGCTGTATAGACCACCTACTTTCATAAGTTGTCCACAGATGACCACCATGTTCATGGACTTTGGCCTAAGGGAGCAGATTCTCGGTGCAGTTACCAAAAAGCAAAAGAAAGTGGTCAAGAATACCATCATAAGCATTCTCTTCCTGAACCTGTTATGAGTGAAATAAAACCAATTTTTAGAGACCTGAGTGACCCTGTTTTGCTTAGTTTATGTCTTCATGGGGATGAAAGTTTCAACCATTGCACATGGGAAAGATTTCCCAAGAATGTTTTTGTAGGACTAAATACATTAAAAGTTGGTGTACTAGGTATA
Organism: Schistocerca gregaria; assembly: GCF_023897955.1. NCBI lineage: Eukaryota > Metazoa > Arthropoda > Insecta > Orthoptera > Acrididae > Schistocerca > Schistocerca gregaria. The sequence continues at coordinate 815,488,202 of NC_064921.1, forward strand.
GTGATATGTTTCAATGATGGAGTGATGGAAGGTTGGAAGTCCTGAGAAATTTAGGCATAAAATTTTGCTCTAGTATGGAAGATCAATTGCTTGCGTGTGACAGACAATGGTCAAATGAAGCTGAAAGATTTGCTCTTCAAGTTACCAAAGAAGCAAAAAGTGCTAAAAGGAATGCCAAGAGGAAGCTTGAAGATGAAGAAATGTTGCATGATGAAGGCTATGCTTCAGGAATGTTCTGAGGTACAGTTTAATTGGACTCATATCTTCATCCACAATTTCCTGCAAGTTGTATTTTTCAGAATTCAGGTACAAATAAAGCAATAGTCCATACTTACATACACCTAAGGGTTATTGCTGAATCAACTAAATTATAGAAAAAAATCACATTTTTATCAGGAAAAAATTATAAAAATTAAAATGTAAAATAGGATATTTTTATATCCTTGTGATATACATAAAATGTGGAATTAAATAGGTCTAGTACTGCAGCCATCATGTCATGCATATCTAATAAAAATTTGGTCTCCTTCAAATGTACAATATAACATTGGATTAAATGGCACCTCAATTTCCTCAAATTTTGGAAAAAATGCATCAATTTCTTTGTAATTTTTTTAATAACTCTAAGCAGGTTCATTATGTTTAGAAAGTGTGCTGCATTACCTGACATCAACAAAAAATCTGTAAAACATACACATTATAAACAGTCCCTGGATGAAATAGGTGTTTATTTTTAAACATTGAGCTGGAAGTACCCTGTAGCCTTAATACAGATACAGTAACCACAAGATTAGAGTATGCAGATACTAGATTGCCAACAGGTGCAGCATCAGGAGGTTGTGGGGCTGAGAGGTGGGGAAAATGGATCAAAAAAGGAGAGAAGCAGGAAAATATTGGTGGTGCACTGGCAGAGGACAGCAAACAACAAAGGTAGGAGACAAAAATGGAGAGAAGGTGATAGGATGAGGGGATGGAAATTTTTGGAGGGTGTCGAAACAGTATGTTACTGTAGGTTGAGGCCAAGATAATTACGGGAGTGGAGAATGAGTTACAAAGATAATTTCTGCACAGTTCAGAAAAGCTCCTGGTGGAGGAGGGACGGCTTGGGTAGTGAACCAGCCATTGAAATCAAGCATGTTATGTTCAGCTGCATGTTGTTGGTGGACAGCTGGTTGGTAGTCATACGAATATAAAAAGCTGTGCAGAGAGAGAGAGAGAGAGAGAGAGAGAGAGAGAGAGAGTGTGTGTGTGTGTGTGTGTGTGTGTGTGTGTGTGTGTGTTCTTTTTCCCCACCTTCTTTGTTTGCTGCCCTCAGCCAATTCAGTCAAGTGTGCATGAAGTGTGCTTGCGTGTGTGAATGACGAAGATTGTGGCTGAAAGCTTATGTGTAAGTGTCTTTTAATTGTGCTTGCCTGCAACTTAATGTGTCATCTTTATGGTAAGTAGCAATCTATCTTTTCCTACATTGTTGATATTCCTTACCTGAATGAACTGCTTTTGCCTGAATTGGCTTGGCATGTATGCCTTGTGACAGAGTACCTTTATGGGTGGTAGTTCTGAATGCAGAAGTAAAATAATTTTAATTTGAATAAATCAACAATAAAGTACTCCCATAACTCCTCCAAACAGGTAATGGTTCACATACAAGGATGTGTGGCATAGCCAACTACTGCTACTAGTCAAGACCACTTTCTAATGATCAATGTGTCACGTATGTGTCATGTGATGTAATCACTCAATGACATCGGACATGCATAAACAGCACCTACCACTTTCTGAGTGAGTACACATGCTACAGAATGCTGTGTATGTGCTTATGCTGTAGATGACAGAAGTGCAAGACAAAATATGTGCTTGTGCCAAACAAGAGGACTCCATAGCAGTTCCACCACTCCAAGCACCACAATGTAAACAAACAGCAGTGGACGTAAAATCATCCTGTGTGTTGTTTTCATAGCCATATCAGAGCCCAAACAATAAAATGCATCATACTGTGTACTGTGCCAAGCCAGCAATCAGATGTGGCCACTTCCAAGGTCACTAACAAGTGTCTGCTAATCTTTGTCCATCACACCAGTAGTGACAACAAAAACAAATCCAAGGCTACTATCACCACAGCCATTACAAAAAGCCTGCAGCAAAATAAAAATTCCAATTCCTTCCACTACAACCTCACCACCCAAATTATTGGCACTGTAAGCCCTCATGACACTCCTACACATAGCACAACATATGGATCAGACCATTTGTTTGTCAAGGTCTTATGTATGTCACATATATTCCTAGCTGATTGCGGTTTGGATATTAGCATGTTTCTGATAATGCATCACTAACAAACAAAGACCAGTACACAGTTTTCACCTGTCAATAGCTCAATTATTTCTACTTATAGAGAGCAGGAAAGTAACTGCTGATTTTGGTTTCCCTGGCCATGTAAGTGGACTTTTGTGTTTGGAGATGTTACTGGATGCATATTGGGGGCAAATTTCTTACATCATCATGGTATCAAAATAAAATTGCACTCTGCACAACTCTGAATGGGAACTGAAACAGTTAAAAGGCAGTTAGGCAGTGTTTCTGAATCCAAAAGCTCATCCATTACTACCCCACAACTGCAATGTCAGCAATAACTACAGCCTTATGTTACCAAGTCTACAGAACATCACAGTTACTGCACAGATTCCACAACACAACTTCTGCAGCATTGGCATCCACAGCTGCAGAAACAGCAGCAGCAGCAGCTGAAACAGCTGTTAAAAAGTAACAGCCTGTGATTCTTGTGCAGTCATCTGCTCCTATGTCCACTACTTCTGGATGTGGTGTTCTTGTACAAATACAAGTGAAGTTTCAAAATTGAAACATGTGGTGGATCCAAACTTGGATACAAAGCAGAAACCAGAACAGTTTCAAGCAAAAGAGTGAAAAATCCATAGAAACTCAGCACCGATTCCCCACTGCACACAATGAATTATGCCACTGACCCACCGATAGCAGCATTACCTACACAACAGCTGCCTAATCAGGACTCACATCATGTTCATCAAAGCATTGCTACTGGCTGCATTAGATCTGCTCATCAAGTTCACAACATATTCAGGAATGTTCCCCGAGCTCCACAGTGGGAGGGGCCATGGGTTGGGGAGTGGGGAGTGGGGTGTGGGGTGAGGGCACAGGGTGTTGTGTAGCAGCAAGACTATTTTGATTGTGATACATGGTCACTGACAGCAATAATAAATACCTATGATTAGGTAACTTTATGTTTATTTCTATTTACATATGTCTGTTCCACTAACTTACCAATGTGGCATGCCCTGTATTAATGTTTTTTTTAAACCTAGCTCATTCATTAGCATCATTGTATTGTGGATTGACATTCCCACACTTTGTTAATGTTAATTGATATTGCTCCAGTTAGGTGCAGTCTGAGCCAGTTTTGAGGCAGAGTTGTTGATTTATATAATGAAGAAAGTTAGGCCAGTTAAATGAGCTGTTGAAAATGAGATATCACAATTTTTATTCAAAAGAGTGTCCAGGAGGAGGTCTTATGCCAGTGATATAGTTTTGTAAACATAGTGATCAGATAACCCTCAGTGCATCAATCACCAGTTAAATATGAAGAATGTGACCCTCCCCTACAATTATGGCTTCTACCTGTAAAAAGCAAAGTACATAGTTATTAAGTTTATTGATTATGAATGTATCACCATTTGTAGTGGATTGTTACAACACCTAAGGTATGAAGGAATTAAGGCAATAGTACAATGGTAACTGACAATTTGTCTTCAGATCAAAATATCTTCAGTGATTAAGCAAAAGATCACTGGAAAGATAATTACAAGGCAGATAATGTTGATGAATTGCTGGCACATCAATCAGTCAACTCTGTTGAAGGGTTACAAAATTACGCCTTGACATTGGCTTCAAACTGGAAGGCCTGAAATAGTAACCTTCTTAATTCAAATAATTTAGGAGTAAAGGAGAACATTCACTGAATAACAGAAACACTGAGTCATTGACAGGCACACAAAAAAGAGAAAGACAACTTGCTAGTTCTCTGAATACGAATAAACCCTTTCTGAAGCACACAGAGACATGCACACTCACACACGTATGCCTATGCCATGAAGGGACACAGGTATGTATGTGTGTGTGTGTGTGTGTGTGTTTGTTTGTGTGTGTGGGCGTACATGTGCGTGTGCACCTGCGCACACATGTGTGTGCATATTTATGACTCAATGTTTCTGCTGTTTTCCTTAAATTATTTACATTCTACCATAACATTCCTACTATACTTGACTTTCTTAATTGCCTCTGCTTTTGGCATAAGGGTGGTGAGCAAATTCTCAGTTGACATAATGCAAATATTCAGTGACAGCACTTGCACAAAGTCTAAGAGCCACAAAATGTTGGGAAAGTTTTCAAAAACACATGATCAATTTTATTATAACTTGGAAAATATTTACTTCTGCACATCATACCTTACCTGCAATACTCAAATTTTCTCAAAGAAATAAATTAAGCAGACACTGAGAAAGATGATGCTTCACTATACTTACAGGACAAAGTTCACAATATTGGCCCTCATAACTTGTGGAGTCACAAACACATTTGCCACAGACACATTTTCCTCTGTCTGAGCAGACAGGTCCTCCTCCTTTTGGAATGCAGTTATCCAGTCTTTCACTGCAATCACATTTTTCACCTGACCAACCAGCAAGACAAGTGCAAGAACCACAGACACATAATCCTTGATTCTCCCCTGAACAGAGCTGTCTGTTTGCTCCTCTTTTGCAGGAATAATTGTCACACTCACAGTATTTCCCATAAATGACCTGGAAAGTAATTTATAACAAATCATACATTCTAAAAAATTGGAATTCAGAAGAAAATCCCAAACACCTCCAAATAAGGGTAGGGAAGAGGTACATGATGTTGATACTATAAGTACCAAATGAAATTATGATAGTATTTCCCAGAGTACTGAAGGTAAGGAGACAAATAATCACAGACAAAACTGAATAACAGTGACAGACATCATAAGTAAACATGAATGATATCAAGTTTTCCACAACGAACCCCTACGTCTGCTGTAATGTCACAGAAATAGTATATATTATGCTATGTGAAAAAGAAGTTATTTCAATAGTGTATACAATTTGACTAAAATGCTTTATTGTTGTTGAATACATTAAAATATCCTCCTGTTTCAATAACTTCTCATTAGTTACATGATATATCTATTTAATATTCAGCATTCTTCCGTAGCACCACATTTCAAAAGTTTCCAGTCTCTTCTTGTGTTGTCCATGTTTCACTTCAATACAAGGCTACACTCCAGACAAACGTTTTCAGAAAAGACTTCCTAATACTTAAATTTATATTTGCTGTTAACAAACGTCTCTTCATCAGAAACGCTTTCCTTGCCTTTGCCTTTCTACATTTTATATCCTCTCTATTTTTGCCATCATAAATTTTTTCACTGCCCAAACAGCAAAACTCATCTATTGCTTTTAGTGTCTTGTTTCCTAATCTAATTCCCTCAGCTTTGTCTGATTTAATTTGACTATGTAAATTCCAGTGCTCTTGGTTTATTTTTGTCAATGTTCATCTACCCTCTTTTCAAGACACTGTCAATTCTGAGCATTACATCATAGGAGATACCTAAGTTTATTTGTCAATGCTGTAATTATTCCCTAAGGCAAATATAATTAATTTAACATCGTGGAAATTTTTTTCAAAATCAAGCTTTATGCAATTATTTTGCTTCTTTGTGGCGACTATACATGATCAAAGGGACATTTATTTTACTAACATTTTTCTGAAACACAGCTGAAAATTTCTGGGTTTGCACACATGACAATTTATATTATCACATATATTTATTATTTAAGTATCTATACGACTATGAAATTAAATAAAAAGGTAAAGTACAGCATGAAGACATTCTTCTAAAGATTTTGTGAGGCAAAGAGACTACAACTGCTTTATCAGAAGAGTAGAGAGATTATGGCAAACAGGAGTTAAGACATTTATAAATAGTTAAGTTCGCACTGAAAGAAGCAGCAAAGATTAAAATGCTACTGACAGATAAAGGGTAAAATATGTAAAAAATATCAACAAAGATATTGGGCAAAGCAAGAAGAGAGTAGTAGGAATAAGAGTATAGTAATAGACACAAACATATTTAAGAGTCAGTTGTCATATTTCATAATCTGCGAGCAATGGTATTTGGCAGAAGATACCAAAATCTAATTTAGCAGAGAAGTAACTAAATAAATCTATGTATTTTAGCCCCCTACCATGTTGTATTACAGGACATTTTACTTTTATGGGACTGGAAGTTTGGTTCTGACTAATTCTTTGATTAATAGCTTGCACTGATACTAAATGAGGAGAAAAGATTCACAAGTCAGCTGACAGATCAACTTACATATCACCTTTCCCATCATTCGTGGATGTTCTGTCAGCCAGCTGACTGGAAATTCATGTCTACAATTTTATGATACTGTAGACAGGCACAATAAAATAACACACAAACACACACACAAAATTTCTAGCTTTCGCAACCAACGGTTGCTTCTTCAGGAAAGAGGGAAGGAGAGGGAAAGACAGGTATATACTCTCTCTCTCTCTCTCTCTCTCTCTCTCTCTCTCTCTCTCTCTCTCTCTTTCTCTCTCTCACACACACACACACACACACACAAGCAGACATATCTGTCTGCATACTGCATATATGTCTGCTTGTGTCTGTATATGTATAGATGGATATGTGTGTGTGTGTGTGTGTGTGTGTGTGTGTGTGTGTGAGAGAGAGAGAGAGAGAGAGAGTATATACCTATCCTTTTTTCTCCCTAAGGTAAGTCTTTTCGCTCCCGGGATTGGAATGACTCCTTACCCTCTCCCTTAAAACCCACATCCTTTCGTCTTTCCCTCTCCTTCCCTCTTTCCTGAAGAAGCAACCGTTGGTTGTGAAAGCTAGAAATTTTGTGTGTGTGTTTGTGTGTTATTTTATTGTGCCTGTCTACCGGCGCTTTCCCGCTTGGTAAGTCTTGGAATCTTTGTTTTAATATATTTTTCCCATGTGGAAGTTACTTTCTATTTTATTTTATGATACTGGTGTCACAACCTTCAGGCTATCCATGAATATGAATTATCACAAAAAAAACTGCCTGTTTAGGCTAGGCCCAGACCCAGGGGGCAGAGGGGATCTGAGGGCCTATGACAGACCAGAAGATTTATTTTTTTTTTTTTTTTTGTGCCACATTCAGTCTGCTGACAGATTTAATGAAGTCAGCAGTACTTTCTCTCCTTTACCATTTCTGAGTAGCACTTACAGCCAACAGCTACTATATATTCAACTATTTGTCTTCCCCACAATTTTTGCCCTGTACTGCGTCTTCTAATACCATAGAGACTTCACCATGATGACCTGACACATGTCCTATCATTCTGCCCCTCCTTCTAGTCATCATTTACTGTATATTCCTTTACACATCTATCCTACAGAAAACTCTTCATTTTTCATTAGTTCATAAAATTTTCAGCATTTTTTTTTCTTTTTAACACCACATTTCAAATGCTTCAGTTCTCTTCGTTTGTGGATTTCCAACAACCCAGGATGCACTTCCTGTGCAGCAGTCATGTTGTTGTTGTTGTTGTTGTTGTTGTTGTGGTCTTCAGTCCTGAGACTGGTTTGATGCAGCTCTCCATGCTACTCTATCCTGTGCAAGCTTCTTCATCTCCCAGTACATACTGCAACCTACATCCTTCTGAATCTGCTTAGCGCATTCATCTCTTGGTCTCCCTCTATGATTTTTACCCTGCAAGCTGCCCTCCAATACTAAATTGGTGATCCTTTGATGCCTCAGAACATGTTCTAGCAACTGATCCCTTCTTCTAGTCAAGTTGTGCCACAATCTCCTCTTTTCCCCCATCCTATTCAACACCTCCTCATTAGTTATGTGATCTACCCATCTAATCTTCAGCACTCTTCTGTAGCACAACATTTCAAAAGCTTCTATTCTCTTCTTGTCTAAACTATTTATCATCCATGTTTCACTTCCATACATGGCTACACTCCATACAAAAACTTTCAGAAACAACTTCTTGACACTTAAATCTATACTCAATGTTAACAAATTTCTCTTCTTCATAAACGCTTTCGTTGCCATTGCCAGTCTACATTTTATATCCTCTCTACTTCAACCATCATCAGTTACTTTGCTCCCCAAATAGCAAAACTCCTTTACTACTTTAAGTGTCTCTTTTCTTAATCTAATTCCATCAGCATCACCTGGCTTAATTCGGCTACATTCCATTATCCTCATTTTACTTTTGTTGTTGTTCATCTTATATCCTCCTTTCAAGACACTGTCCATTCTGTTCAACTGCTCTTCCAAGTCCTTTGCTGTCTCTGACAGAATTACAATGTCATTGGTGAATCTCAAATTTTTCATTTTTTTCTATTCACTGATATCCTTTCACCCTGAATTTTAATTCCACTCCTGAACCTTTGTTTTATTTTCAGTATTTCTTCTTCAATGTATACATTGAACAAAAGGGGAGAAACTCTGTAGCCCCACATTATGCACTTCTCTCTTGGTTTTCCATTTTACTGCTTCTGGCTGCATTAGTAATAGTTATTATGTACTACCCATTTTCCCATAACATTTCTGAGCATTTCAGACATCTTGCACCATTTTATATTTTAGAACACTTTTTCTAAGTTAACAAACTTACAAAAGTGTCTCCTTTTTCTTAAATCTCTGCCATGGTTTGCAGTGGCATTCTTCGTAGTCTACCAAGCAAAATGGCACTGTAAGCTTGCTAGAAACATTAGTTTCATCAGTGACAGTTACTTACAATATGACACAGTGCCATAACCAGAAACCTTTTATGTTTATTGACCCTGACCATGGACACCCACAAAGTTATACACACATGTGGGAACATTAGCATCACCGGCCAGAGGAAATAACTCACAGTCTTATCTCTGACAGTTTAGTTTGATCTGTGACTTGAGTGTGTTATGTCATGCATTCTTGTATGTATTGAGTTTCTATAAAATAAAGACAGTTGCATACTCACTAGTACCATGTTGTCTTTCATTCACTATCACTATGTACTGGAGCTCTACACTGATGACCCCCGATTACTGCATCACACAGTATTTTTGCGCTTTACTACCAAGGTGGTTACCACGCAATGACAATGCAGTCATTATCGCATTACGCTGCTATGCATTTCATGTGAAGTGGCATTAATTTTCCTGCATTCTTGTTTTACGTGCCTCTCTATGACATATAACATTTATCGTATGTTCAATGCATCAAAGTACTTTGCAATGACATTGCAGTCATTACTGCATTACGCCACTATGCAATTCATGTGAAGTGGCATTAATTTTTCTGCATTATTGTTTTACATGCCACTCTATGACATATAACAATTACCATATGTTCAATGCATCGAAGTGTGTTTGTACTTGAAAAACTGACAACTGTGTATTGCACTGACCACCCAGATCATTTTCAGTGTTCTGCTCTCCATCTCTGCAAGAGATGACTTGTTGGACATGGATGTTTGGTACTCCACAATTTCACATCTAATATCCTCCAAGGGATTTAAATTCAGATACAAAGTGTCATTACAATGTCGGACAGAGACATGCTATCCAGCTAGTTAGACAGCATGCTCTTATCAATGCTAATGTTTTGCACAGTGTCTGGATAGTGAATGTTTTACGATTATGTCTTTTAACCAGTTGAACAGTGCTCAGACATTATTTTCCACCCTACTACAGTATTTTGTTTAACTGACAATTTGTAACTGACGCCAACAACAATGGCAGCTACATTGCCTCACTGCAACCTCCACTCGCCTCGTGACAGCAGGAACCCAAACTCTCACAAATTCAGCTGACTGTCAGCAAGCACAACACCCTCATCACCACACCATGCCAGCAGACCGAGGTATCACAACTTTGTTCAACCATCATTGGTGTCCCGTCCTCACCATGGCAGTCAACTGATGCATCATGCGTCCACCTAAGTAACACTGATACAACATGATTCATCCCGATCACTACCTTGCAAGGGGACGACACTTGCCAACAGGTATGCTGGACAGCAAAACAACTTGTGCAGCAGACATCAATCTCCTGCCAAGTGCCACACATATATGCTGGCTCCACCAGCATTTCGGCTCTTCCGCAGCCAAGCGCCAATGGCCATGCACACATCACCACCATGTCGCGTGACCCACACCGTGCATGCCGGATCTCAAGGCGACCACTACCAGATGCAACAACACCCTCATCAACATCATACTGCAGTATTTGCACTACCTGGAGAGCAATGTTACTGCACTGAACAAAATGTTCCAGCAGCATACCATAGTTCCACTGACATCTAATGGGCAACTTGTTACACAATATCTGTCCCCTCTTGAATGCCGTAAGGGTGTTCCTTTCGTCTGGACGACGGAATGCGAACACGCCTTTCGCTGGTTGAAATCGGCATTGCTTTCCAATACTTGCCTTACACCATTCGATCCCCAGAAGCCCCTCTTGTTGAAGGTGGATGCATTGGATTTCAGGATCGGTGCTGTGCTTGCGCACAAAGATGCATTGTACAATCACTCTATTGCGTTTGCGTCCAAATTGCTCTCGTCTGCTCAAAGAAATTATTCACAGATCAAGAAAGAAGCATTGGCTCTCGTATTTGGTGTTACAAAGTTTCATGATTTCTTGTATGGTCGTCACTTTACCATAATCACAGACCAGAAACCTTTGACATCGCTTTTTCATCCGACCAAGCCTGTACCTCCACGTACAGTGCAGAAATTGATTCGCTGGTCTATTTTCCTCTCGCAGTACCACTACGATATCTTGTATCGGTCCACTGCTAAGCATGGAAATGCCGATGCGTTGTCCCGCTTGCCTGTTGCTGAGTACAGGGCAATTGATTCCTCCGAACTTGCTTGCATGTTCATTGATGCGGAAACCGATGATGTGGTCAAATCGTTTCTGATTGATTTCCGTCATGTAGCTACAGCCACAGCTGCCGACCCTGTCCTTGCTCCCATTCTGCGTTTTGTTGCTACGCAATGGCCCTTGTGAAAGTCATGGATCGGGGACCCATTGGTTTGCCGATTTTTTGCTCACAAGGAGAGACTTTTTGTACGATGTGGTGTTTTGCTGTTGCATTCTGATAATGATCAGTCCAGGGTTGTGGTACCATGTTTGTTACAGTCCACTGTCTTACAGATTCTCCACTGAGGACATTGTGGTGTAGTGAGAACGATACGACTTGCTTCTCAGCACTGTACTTGGTTCGGAATCGATGCCGCGATTACAAATATGTGCTCTTCTTGCATGGTGTGTGCCGAACAACAATCAGCACCACCGCGGAAATTCTTTGCCTGGCCAAAAGCCACTTCCCCTTGGCAACGCTTACACATTGATTCTGCTGGTCCAGTCTAGAATGCTCGATGGTTGGTTGTGGTAGATTCATTCAGTAATTTTCGTTTTGTTGTCCGGATGTCTTCCACGACGTCATCTGCCACCATCCAAGCATTATCTGCTATCTTTTGCACTGAAGGTCTTCCACAGACTATTGTTTCCGACAATGGCCCACAATTCATGTCCGCAGAATTTCAGTCATTCTGCAAGGCCAATGGTATTCAACATCTGACGTCTGCGCCGTTTTCGCCACAGTCAAACGCTGCCGCTGAACGATTGGTCAGGACTTTCAATTCACAGATGTTGAAATTGAAAGAGTCTCATTCTTGGGAGGATGCGTTATTGCTCTTTTTGTCCTCGTATTGCTCTCAGCCCTGAGATTGTCGCTCGCCGGCTGAGTTGCTCCACGGTCGTCCTCATCGAACTCGATGTCTTTGCTACATCCGCTGCATCAGGTTCCTGTGCAGCGGCAGATACCTGCTTTTGCTCCAGGCGACATTGTCTACTATCGCCACTATCAAGGTTCAGGACGTTGGCTCGAAGGGTGCATTCTTCGCTGCCTCGGCAGCGCTATGTATCTGGTTTTGGGGGCCTCTGGTGAGGTACGTCGGCATCTCAATCAGCTGTGCCTCTGTCATCGGACGGGATGTGCCACTTGCCATCTGCTTTCAGCAATGGTGCTGTCCGGTCAGCACCCCGGGGACCCACGTACTGGCTCACCTCAGCCCCAGGTGTTACCGACACTGCCTTCTATTTTGCCCCATGGCGACAACACGCCGCCACCGCCGCCGCCTGTTCTCCCGCCAACGACACAGGCAGTGGATGCATCACTGCACCCACCGGGTGCCTCCCTGGGTCCTGTGACTAGTTGGCCTCTGACATGGAACTCTTGCCCGCTCCGGACCATATGTCGTCTTCACCCGTCGGGTGCCCCGACCCAATGGAGGTCGACCCTTCAGCCCCTCCTGTCCCTCTACGGGCGCATACACCGCATGTTGGCATGCACCCTGGAGCAGGTTTTCAGGCGTTTCCTAGCACCTTGCGGATCGAATGGCAGGGTGCGGGTGGCACAGCCTCACCTGTTGTTAGGCTCCCCACCTTGTCGCATACACCAACATGGGGTCCTCCCCACGGCGGGCGGAAGCCTTATGCCACAACCGTATGCCGATTTGCGGGGGAGGAATGTGGTGTCACCACCAGACACCACACTTGCTAGGTGGTAGCCGTTAAATCGGCCGCAGTCCGGTAGTATATGTCGGACCCGCGTGTCGCCACTATCAGTGATTGCAGACTGAGCGCTGCCACACGGCAGGTCTTGAGAGACTACCTAGCACTCGCCCCAGCTGTACAGCCGACTTTGCTAGTGATGGTTCACTGACTAAATACGCTCTCATTTGCCGAGATGATAGTTAGCATAGCCCTCAGCTATGTTATTTGCTACGACCTAGCAAGGCGCCATTATCAGTTATTATTGATACTGTGAATCACGTACCATCAAGACCGACGTTAATCATTAATGGATTAAAGTTAAGTATTCCACCAGCTACATCCGTTTTTCTGAAGTCTAATTTCCTTGTCCTGTTCCAGACCTCACGCCAGCCTGCATGAGCTAACACGCGTGCCCTTCGGCCTCCTCTAGTAACACGGTGTTGGCTCTCCTGCCAACCACAAAATATACAGATGGTGTTAACCCCCTCAGCATCAGTTAAGCCCTGAAGATGGTGCACTAAAGGACCAAAACTGGTAGCCATATAATAAACAACATTGTAAGGATGGCTGTAGGTGTTTCATTTTATTACATAAGTGAACTCCTGAAGTCCCTCAGACCTCTAATCACAAGAAAGGTCATACAAAAATTTGCCAAACAGTTCCCCACTCAGCACCCAGCATCAACCCAGCCCTGAAAAACTTAACTATATCCTACATCAGGATTTCGAATATGTACTCTCAAGCCTGGAAATGAGCACCATCCCACTTACAACCTATCTCATCCCTCTGAAAGTGGTGTTCTGCAGCCCACCAATTCTGCATTATATCCTAATCCATCCTTATGACACACCTACTCCCAGTGCATTGCACATGGGACATAACCACAGCGTAAACCCATGTGGAAAACCTGTGTATACTGTCCAATATGGTCACCCAGCACACCTTACTCCAGACCTGTAGCAGGCATAACCCATCCTTTCACAATTAGGGGCATCAGTGAACACAGTCCTATAATATACCAGCTCTGCTGTAACTTCTCCACAGTATTATATGTGAGTATGGCCACCAACCAGCTGTCCACCAAAATGAATAACCACTGTGAAACTGTGACCAGTAGTAGAATTGACCACTCAGTGGTGAAACATGCTGCTGAAACCAACATGCCTGACGGAATGACTGGTACACAATTCATGCCCTTTGGATCCTTCCCTCCAACAACTTCTCTGAATTATGTAGATATGAGGGTAGGCAGAAGAGTAATGCACAAATGCTTGTATAACATGACCTAAATAGCTTTGAGGAATGTGCCAGGTTGCACGTGTGCAGTTTGAATGTGTTGCAATCACCCTGCATATTTTGAGTACAGGAACTATGGAGACATTTTCTAGTGCTGTATTAATGCATGTTAAACAGTGTGGTGTTATCAAATCTTTAATTGATGAAAATGTGATTCTGACTGAGACTCATCATCATTTATAGGCTGTTAGTTGATAATGCTATTGCCAGGTCTACTGTAACTCAATCAGTAATGAAATTTCATGGTTGTGAGCCTGGAAAAGCCATAACTGTTGGTGAAATATGCAGTGGACATTTTATCACTGCCATAGAGAGTAAACATCAAAAACTCATGGACATCTTGATTCAATATGACCGTCAAATCACTCAAAAGCATATCACATGCCATATTGGAACATCCAAACATCCAAGGAATGTGTAAGCTACATTACTGAACAATTAGGATACCATAAAATCTGTGCAAGATGGGTGCCATGCCATCTAAAAGATGAGAACAAATGGCAATGATTGGAATACTGCAAGTAACATTTGTAGTGATATAGTGACAAAGGAGATGACTTCCTTTTAAATACTGTGATGGCGAACAAGTCAAGGATCCATCATTATGATCCAGAAGATAAAAGACAGAGCACTGAATATCATCTATCTTCTGCTTATACAAAGAAGTTCAAAGCACAGTCAACTCCAAAAAATGCTTTTGAATTTTTTTTTTGGAATGCTTACCAAATTTATGTAACTCATTATCTGGCATGGGAGGGGGAATGTCAAATTCTTCTCAGTACCTAGAGACTCTAAAACATCTCCAACATTGTGTTTGCTGTGTTAGGGGCTTGCACCAATAATCTTGCAGAATGACAGCACTTGTCAACACATCTTATGTGTAACTGAAGAGGTTCTGTGTAACCTGAAGATTGAACTAATTCCACACTCTCCTTCCTCCCCTGATCTTGCACCTTGTGAATTTTTATTGTTTACTCAAGAAACACATTACACCTCAGACAATGAAGTGAGGGCTGCTGTCAAGTCCTGGTTTTGAGAAAATTTGAAAGAATTTTTCAGTGATTCAATGAAAAAACACACATTGGGAGAAATGTGTTAGTTTTAATGGTGACTATGTTGAAAAATAACTTTATGATTTTGAATCTTAAGAATTATACTTTAATGTCATTTTCACCCAATCTTCCTAATTGTTTTTGTTTGTGTTCTACAATCATGTGTACATTATCTTTCAGCCCACCCTCTTAGGATTTGCCTTTGCAACAAATCCTTGGATCCTGCAGTCCTTCTGGGCCCAGTCTTTCCCCTGCCTCAGACACATCTCAACCCTTGCCCTATGAACCTAACTTCACTCATCCTGCCCTCACACATTCCTCTCCACAGTGTCCCTCTTCCTCTGTTCTCTCTTACCCTCCCTGACCAATCCTCAATGTCATTGTGCACTGTGCACAAATCTGTGGAAGGAATGAACTCACCAGTGACACAACTGTGACCCATGTAGCTGCTATCCCTCCCTGGCAGCCATCAGCCACTGTTGTCTAGCCCTCCCTCCAGCTGGCTGTCTCCTCTTTCCACCTTGCCCGCTCCAACTGACACGACACAACCCCTCACCCCAGCCTAGTGCAATGCCAGGACAATGTAGTTGAGCAGGTGTACATTTCCATATGTGATCTCTTTAGCTCTGAAGAACAATTTGTCCAAAAGCTAGCAATGTTCCTATTGACTTCTCAACACCTCACGATGGTAACAGAAAGTATACAACATGTAAATGAGCAAATGTAAAGTGGCATTAATTTAATGTAAATATAAACCTTAAGCATGTGTTTCATATGCCATTGGTATAAGTCAGTGTCACTAACCAGTGTTAAATTACAGAATCTTAAGCAACAGATTAGTCAAGTAAGTTAGTCAAACCCTTAAACACATTATAAAAAAAAAATTCAAACTGCATAATTACAGCCAGTTGCTTACATCTGTTTCTTGCCTATGTAAAGTAAGCAGCTAATGACAGAATTATTATCAAACATAAGGACAGAAGCTTCTACAGTATCTATCATTGACTGCATCACTATAATCACAAAGTTGGCAATCTTCCTCAGACAATCAATTTTCACTCACACTTAGGTGCCAAGAGTCATGGGATACCTCCAAATATTGTGTCAAACTTCTTTTGCCTGGCATCTTGCAGCAACTCAACATGACTTGGACACAACAACTCTTGGTGCCAAGAGTCATGGGATACCTCCAAATATTGTGTCAAACTTCTTTTGCCTGGCATCTTGCAGCAACTCACCATGACTTGGACACAACAACTCTTGGAAGACCCCTGTATAAATATTGAGCCTTACAACCTCTATAGCCATCCATAACTGCAGAAGTGTTACTAGTGCAGGGTTTTGTGCATGAACTGACCTCTCAGTTATCTCCCATAAATATTTGAAGGGGTCCGTGTCGGATGACCTAGGTGGCCAAATGATTTGCTCAAATTGTCCAGTATGTTCTTCAAATCAATCATGAACAATTGTGGTGGGCTGATGTGGTACATTGTCACCCATGAAAATTCCATCATTGTTTGGGAATATGAAGCCCACAAATGGCTGCAAATGATCTCCAAGTAGCTGAACATAACCATTTCCAGTCAGTGATCAGTTCAGTTGGACCAGAGGATCCAGTCCATTCCATGTAAACACAGCCCACATCGTTGTGGACCCATCACCAGCTTGCATGATGCCTTGTTGACAACTTGGGTCCATGATTTTGTGGGGTTGCACCACACTTGAACCCTACCATTAGCTACTACCAATTGAAATAAGGACTCATCTGGCCAGGCCACAGTTTTACAGTCATCCAGGGTCCAACTGATATCGTCATGAGCCCAGGAGAAGCACTGCAATGTAGTGCTGTTAGCATAGGTGCTCGTGTTAGTCACCTGTTTCCATAGCCTTTTAACATCTAATTCTGCTGCACTGTCTTAACAGATTCATTCACTGTACATCCCACACTGGTTTCTGCAGTTATTTCACAAAGTGTTACTTGTTTGTTAGCACTCACAACTCTATGCAAATGCTGCTGCTCTCAGACATTAAGTGAAGGTCATCGGCAACTGCATTGCCCACCATTGTGAGAAGTAATGCTAGAAATTTGGTATTGTTGGTACACTCTCAGAATACTGAATACCCAAAACAATTTCAAAATGGAATGCCCCATACATCTAGCTCCAACTACCATTTCACATTTAAAGACAGTTAATTCCCATTGTGCAGCCACAATCACATCAGAAACCTTTTCACGTGGATCACCTGAGTACAAATTACAGTTCTGTCAATGCATTGTCCTTTAAAATCTTGAGTACGTGACACTACCACAATATGTATATTTGCATATCACTATCCCATGACTTTTGTCACCTAAGTACATGCATTAAAAAAAGATGTAACTGTCATTCAATATTAGTCTCTTTTAATTGTAAAAAATAATTAAGGTAATAAAGAAAAAAATCTGTTCTCATCATGGTCTGAAAACTATTAAGTAACTGAGATGCAGTCATATGAGCCATGAAGGTGACATGGTATTCAAAATCTTCATTACATACTTTTTTGTGTCTCATAAGCACTTTACTTGTGATAGATTTCAGGCACTGTGAAATTTAAGGCTTACCTCAGATGGATCTTTCCTTGTCTTGCATTCACAAATTCCACATTTACATATGCCAGCACCTGAGCACAAAAGACCTGTTACATTTGAGTAGCAGTCACTTTGATCTACTGCTGCGGTACTGTTCCTTTGACATTCACAGCGTTTCCCAGATCGTGAAGACTCACATACACATATTCCACATTCTAGTCTTCCACCATTATTACAGGCATCAGGGGATCCCTTTGGCTGGAAAAAAATATGAGAGGAAATGCATATTGAAACATTTGCATCAACCTCTGTAATACAGCTCCCAGAAGCAAATGTAAAGTAGATGGCATGTGTTTTGAACTGTAAGCATTGAAGATCTACTTAATTCAGTCTGATGATGAAAATGCAGAAAAAAATATACATATATTTCCAAATGCATTATAGTTATATGAAAATTGATGATTTTAGATTATTATAACAATAATGGAAATTCCTAGATGTAAAGATACATAAAATAAGAGAAAAGCAACTGCTTACCTACAAATTACTAGTGCATGAAGTACAGAAAAATGTACTACAACACACACCAGTTCTCTACAGGTAAGTGCTTGCAGTTTCCTTATCTTATGTAAAATTATCTTTATGTATGAATGGTATCTTTTATTTATGCATTCATTTACTCACTATCAAATATGATGAAGAGTTTGGCTGCTTTGAGCACATGTAAATTTTTAAGAAATTTTTAATGAATGAACCATCGCCTTACTAACAGAGGTCCTCCTCACAGCAATGGAATAACTCTGCATATCATTATCTATCCTCTATTGAATACACAATGATGTTGCAAAAAGTGACTGAAATTTTTGAAAGACATACAGGGAAGATAAAAGAGTTGCTTTGTGATGTGAAATAGCAAAGGCACCAAATAAAAACCTAGGGAAAGGAGATGAAACCCTATAGGAAACCATGACTAACATATCAGGTATTAAATTTATTTTATGAACAGAAAATATATGAAAACACTGCAGGAATACAGACATCTAAAACATCAGATTGACAAAAACTGTAAAATTGCAAAGTAGAAGTGGCTAGAAGAGAAATGCTAAGCTGTGTGTAGAAGCATGTGTGACTACATTAAATATAGATGCCACATATGGGAAAAATAAAGAACATTGGAGAAAATGGGAGCAGACATTTGCAAGAGTTCAGATGACAAGCAAATAAAACGCACGGAAGGGAAAGCTTTTTTATTGATGTTTTATTTGTCCAGTTTCATCATGCAACACAAATTGTACAAATGATATTAGACACATCAGAATAAGGACACAGTTACACAAAGTGTTTCAAGGACTTCACATCAACTGTCTAGGAATAATAGATCATGTCATAAGGAACATATTTGTTGGAGACCAAATGTTCGCCGATGCTTCCTGGCAATTCTAGGCATTCTTTATCATTCATCCACCCTGGGAAAATGAGACTGCACTGAATTACAAAGATCTGTTAACCATGTGTGCTGTGTACCACCTAATCCAGTAAATTGATTGGGTGATTTTCAACAAGAAAACCATAGAAATAGCTGCCTCTTAAGTGAAGAAAGATATTTTAGAAGTGAATCAGGAACTTCACTTATGCTGGCCCTACTGTCTTCACACCAACCTGGTGACTGGATTATAGGCAACACACAAGGCATATGGGAGTCATATAATGCCTACACTCTGCTGGTTCTCATGGATGTAATGGCTAAAAAGGACACTCTGTGTTACTGGGAAGCATCAGCAAACATTTTGTCTCTAAGAAAAGTTGTTCATCATGATTCGATATATCAGTCTTAGACTTTTGATGTAAAAACTTTGAAATGCACTGTGTTTAGTATTAGAAAAAAAGATGTGATAGTAAGTAGGTATATATTCTTATAGCTTATCAGCAATGGAGGAAAAGACAGATTGCTACTTACTGTAAAGAAAACACATTAAGTTGCAAATGGGTGCAATTAAAAGACACAAAAAGCTTTCAGCCATATGCTTCATCAGTTAAAGAGAAACAGACATAACTTAATACACACAAACAAGCATGCCTCATGCATACTTGACCACCAACTCTGGCAGCCAGATTAGTTTATCAGTGTGTCAGTAACTGCTTAAGGACAACCAAAATAAAGATATAGTAATATACATACCAGCAAAATAAGTAAGCATATTAAATATAGATAACCATTCTTACTGTCTAATTCTATCAGTGACTGTTCAGGTAACACTTATTTTTACATATTCAGAAATTCTTTTGCAGAATAGAAACAGTGCTTTATGAGACATGCCTTTAATTTCATTTTAAATATTGAATATCTAGTGGTTTTTACTTCCTCTAGCATCTTTGGTGTAATATGACACCAATGTTAAGAATGCTCCCCTGACAGAATGTTTTTCTGTAATGTGTTTAGCGTATATTCAATATTCTCATATAACAGTTGTGAACATTATTGATCAAGATAGAATCCCCAGATAACAAAATATTTTCATAAATGAATTACCTTGCAATGTTCAGAAAACCACTTTCAGCAAGGAAAAATTAACAGGGCTCAATTTTTTTAAGGTCACAGCTTATTATTAGAGCTCATTTTTGAATTCTAAAAACATTTATACTGTCAGTCGCTGTGTGCTCAAAAAATGATCCCATATCAGAACAGGGAGCAGAACTGTGTGCAAGTGTTCTGCTTGCTGTACAATACAATATTCTTAGACTGTATCACATGGATGAGAGCTTCTATGATAAGTTATTTACATGTGTTTCCTATTTAAAGCCCTGTCAAACCCAGTAACATAACACATATGCTGCAGAAGGCCCAGCCAGCTAAGTTAAGATGCTACACTCTTGAGAGCACAAATGTACTGTTCAGTCGTTACAGTGATGGTCTGGCCACCAGCTTGAGTGGCACTGGAAACTTTCTAATCCAGTGGTGGTTAGCAATTTGATACAAACAACTGGCCTGTGTAGGTGGCAGACAGGCAATTCTCTGCCCATTAAGGAGGCACTGAAGGACAAGATGCTTGGCCAGAGCTAACTTCTGTTATTTTTAAAAGTGAAGGAATATCCAAATATTAAACACACAATAGTAATTCAACCACACTCTGTAGGACTAATCTGAGTACACCAAGGTCACCAAGCAGTTACAATGCTTTCGTCAAAATACTGATATCTGTGATATCTCTAATAACACAGAAATTAGCATTTGAATGCGAGCAAACCAATTGAGAACTATCTAAAGTTAATCACGAGTAACCACTACACATGATCTTGACAGACATTGTATTGAACTGTAACACTGCATTCTAGTTATCAGTCATGAATGCTACACAGCCAGAATCAACCTAGTCTTCAGTGAAAACATAGATGTAGTGCATACCAGTGTCAAGTCATCATGTCCTCCACATGAACACTGAGTCCAGCTTTATACTTTCATCATCAATTATCCATAAGCACTACACATGATCTTGACAGACATTGTACTGAACTGTAACACTGCATTCTAGTTATCAGTCATGAATGCTACACAGCCAGCATCAACCTAGTCTTCAGTGAAAACATAGATGTAGTGCATACCAGTGTCAGATCATCATGTCCTCCACATGAACACTGAGTCCAGCTTTATACTTTCATCATCAATCATCCATGCACTCTAGCTGTTGATTATTTCTTTAATACTGTTCTGTATGGAAGTACACAATTAATTATTTATATGGAATTATTGAATGTAACATACGTTGTCTGGTACTGTTTAAACCAGAAAGAACTGAACTTTTACACACTGTAAATACTTTTACTGTAATAGTATAAGGGAAAGTGTAGTGGTCCATTATTAAGCAATCCCTTTTACTAAGCATTCCATTTTATTAAGCATTAGATTTAAGAAAGACTGTAAGTTGGAAGGGAGACTGACTGTAGCCCAGTGGCATGGACCTGTATGTGGTTGCATGTCTTATTGGCAGGAAAAAACAGCTATGTTTTGGAACTCATAAGAGCAGTTTTCAAGTGATGGTTTCACTTGTGTAACATGTGGCCACACCAGATACCATAACAATTGATGGGACTCTGAAAATATTCATATGATGTGAGACTTAGTCAACATTCAGGCGTTGAGACATGTTGTCGAGTTGAGGTCTATGATGGGGTATTGGGAGACTTCATACATTTTCACATTAATACACAATGGTAAGCTTTATTATGGAATTTATCTTATTATGAATTATTTAAATGATTGTGTAGGACCACCACCTGTGGCAGTTTCATCTGCTGTAATTTTATTTGGTTGCTGATTGTTGTTCTCAGTATTGACGTACTGCATTGCTACACTGACTACTTTAAATGATGTAGCTGGTAGATACACAGTTACATTTTACAGTACTTTTTCACTTTGCACAGCCCACTACTAATACACAGTTAAATGTGTATGGCCAGTGCACTATTGTTTAAACTTCCTATTAGCCTCATTAATAGTTTGCAGGTGAAACTCCACACACTGTTACAATAGTTTCTTGTTGAACTTCTATGAGCAGTAACAACTAACCACCAATTTCACAGTTCCTGAAGAATAATCAGGTACATATGGAGCAGACATTGTCACTGTTTTTGCCTACAGCCTAATTGTTTAACACTTATTCCACAGTTAATCTGAAGCATTGTTGTTGTAATAACCAGCACAGATTTCTCGTCTAAAACTTGTCTGTGGACTGACTGTCTCATGACAAAAAATTGGGTCGTTATATATCATCACAATAATAGGTGCTGAAGCTACACATTGTTGAAAGTTTAATTTACAGAAATTACAACTAAAACTTACTTTATTAAATTAACTGACTACATCAAAAAATTGGTTCTTTTTAGCAGTTTCTTCTACTATGAGGTTTAGGCTGAATTATTTGTTTAAATCATGAAATTAACAATTATAATTATGCAAACACTACTTTGGACAATACTGTTAATTACTTTGGAATTAACTAAGGGGTGCTTTTGCTAACATGTTTCTGAATAGAGCCAAACAGATACTTTAAGATTACTAGCATTTCGTCTTCCAAATGTTTACAATTATTACAGAACTTATATTTGTTTATATGTCAACAATTGAATTTAAGTTACGAAACAATTACTGATTTCACCCTGTAACAAACAATACTAACTAGGAATAGTCAAAATAAATCAGAAAATCAATTAGATACATAAAACTAAGCACAAAATGAGATCTGGTGTTAAATCCTTTAGAACTGAGGGCCAACCTTTCTCTTTTCTGAAAATACAGATTATATTCATGTTCATTAATGGTACATTGTAGAAACTGAAGAAATGAATTTAAGGAGGCAAATGGCAAAACAAGAGGGGAATTAAAAATATCCCAGCTTGCTTCATCACACACCTTTAATTGTTTCAAAGTGCTGCTCAATGACAAAACGATCATTTCAGTTAAAATCTTCTTGATTAACAATGTTATTTAACAGTGACATCACCTGATATCATTTATTTTATTTAACACAAGTTTCACTGTATATTATTTACTATTCACAATGACTTGCCAATGCCTGGTAAATTAGGCTCTAAGACCAACGGCAATTGAAGTATATTATGCAGACAAACTGCTGCAGGCTGTTAAAGCTGATGTATTTTGCTCAACCTCTATGATAATACTAAGTCAAATATATAATCTTAGCCATACATTTCCCAATACTACTCTTCATCATATTCTTTCCCAGTAGGTCACATGTGGTTTGTCTCATCTGGGATAGTAAAATGCAATCTTTGCTTAACTCATTCATTCCTCTTTTCTCCAGTACATTGCAATCCAAAATCCCAAAAATTTATGAAATAGTTATATTTCCTAGAGGACCATTTTTTAGTGTTTCTTGAAGGAACATTTGCCTTGATGGTTGAAATAAATGAAAGTTGACACATATGGTTTTTCTAGTATTTACAATGAGTTTGTTTCTGGTGAACTACATTGAATGTCTTTTTATAGAACTTCCTAATATTGACTGCAGTGTTTCTGGGCTGGATCCAGTGAGCAATATGCTGGTGTCATTGGGAAATAGGACGGTTTTTTGGGACTCAAATATTCAACAGAATTGTCTACATAAACTAACAAGAGTAGAGGTCCTCGAATTGTGTCCTGAGGTACACCCTATTATACTGGTAATTCAATGCAAAAGAAAGAATTGTTTCTTCTTTAACTTAGAGTGTTGAACATATATTGAAGTGATAGCTACTGTCTGTGGTTTTCTTTGATGTGAATGCAAGGTAGAATAAATCTACAGAAGAGACATACAAACGATAGAAATATGAAGGCAATATTGTGAAAAGGGAGAAGAATTGGATGTTATGAGATTGGGGTGTGATACTGTGAGAAGAATTTGATGAAGAACTAAAAGACTTAAGCTGAAACAAGATACTTGGAGTAGATGACATTCCCTATTATTCTTGTGTGGACCAACCACCACAAAACTAATGCATCTGTTGTGCAAGTTCTCCTCACATTTCAAGAATTCCAAATAAACGAGATGCTGACAGGTGTGAATATTCCCAGAAAGAGATTTTCACTCTGCAGCAGAGTGTGTGCTGACATGAAACTTCCTGGCAGATTAAAACTGTGTGCCGGACCAAGACTCGAACTCGGGACCTTTGCTTTAGTGGGCAAGTGCTCTACCATATGAGCTACCCAAGCACGAATCACACCCAATCCTCACAGCTTTACTTCCACCAGTACCTTGTCTCTTACCCTTCAAACTTTACAGAAGCTCTCCTGCGAACCTTTCAGGACTAGCACTCCTGAAAGAAAGGATATTGCGGAGACATGGCAATTTGCCAATCTTTGGAATGCTTTGAAATCTTATCAAGATCTGAATGAATATTTATGTAACTTCTCTGCTCGGCTCTGCTCTGCTCTCGTTGACCAACACATCCAACCTATTACCTGCAACCTGCCCTCGTATACAAAAGATACCAACCATTTCCTCCACCGACTCTCCACAGTTCCTGACCACACAATGCCCTGATCATCAGTATTGATGCCACCTCCCTGTACTCTAACATTCCTATATCCCATGGCATTACTGCTATTGAACACTACCTTTCCCAATGCTCATGGATTCCAAACCAACAACCTCCTTCCTAGATGCCATTACAAACTATATCCTCACCCGCAATTACTTCTCCTTACAAATCTGGGTATGGCTATGGGCACCTGGATGGCACCATCCTTTGCCAACCTATTCATGGGACATCTAGAGGAATTCTTCATAAAAGCCCAGAATCCTAGACCCTTCACCTGGTTCAGAATAATTGATGATATCTTAGCTATCTGGATTGGAGGTGAGGACACCCTATCTGCATTCCTCCAGAACCTCAACAACTTCTCCCCCATTTGCTTCTTCTGGTTCTACTCAACCCAGCAAGCCACCTTCCTAGCTGTTGACCTCCACCTCAAAGATGGCTACATCAGTACCTCCGTCCATATCACACCTACTAACCACCAGCAATACCTCCACTTCGAGAGCTGCCTCCCGTTCCATACCAAAAAGTCCCTTCTATACAGCCTAGCCACCCAGGGTCGTCGCATCTGCAGTGACGACCAGTTCCTCTCAAAATATACCAAGGTTCTCACTGAAGCCTTCACTGACTGTAATTATCCTCCCAAACTTGTACAAAAACAGATCTCCTGTGCCTTATCTTTCCAGTCTCCCACCACCTCCCAAAGTCTCATTGTCCAGCCATAGAGGGGCATTCCCCTCATAACTCAGTACCACCCAGGACTTGAGCAACTGAATTACATTCTCGGCCAGGGTTTTGTTTACCTCTCGTTGTGCCCTGATTTGAGAAATGTTCTGCCCACCATCCTGCCCACCCCTCCTATAGTGGTATTCCACCGTCTACCGAACCTACACAATATACTCATCCACCCTTACACAATCCCTACTGCCAATCCCTTATCTCTTGGATCATACCCTTGTAATAGACCAAGATGCAAGACCTGTTCCATACATCCTCCCACCACCATCTACTCCAGTCCAGTCACTAACATCACCTATCCCATCAAAGACAGGGCTACCTGTGAATCCAGTCATGTGGTCCACATACTAAGCTGCAAACACTGTGCTGCACTCTATGTAGGCATGACAAATAACAAGCTATCTGTCCACATGAATGGCCACTGACAAACTGTGGCCAAGAAACAAGTGGACCACCCTGTTGCTGAACACACTGCCAAACAGGGCATCCTTCATTTCAATGACTGCTTCACAGCCTGTGCCATATGGATCCTTCCCACCAACACCAGTTTCTCTGAATTGCGCAGGTGGGATCTTTCACTGCACTACATCCTATGTTCCTGTAACCCTCCTGGCCTCAATCTTTGTTAGTCAATTTCGTCACCCATACAGTGACACAATGAGCTTTTAGCCAAAGCCTCATTCAGAAGAGGAGGAAAATCCTCACACATCCACACAAGCAGGCACACCTCAGGCACACACGATTACCGTCTCTGACTGATCTGGTCAGACTGCAGGGACTAGAATGTGACAGGACAAGGCTGCCAAGTGCAGTTTGGGACACTGAGGGGGGGGGGGGGGGGGGGGAAGGGGAGTGGAAAAGAAGAGGAGCAGAGAGAGGAAAAGCTTGGCAGTGGTGCACCATGAAGTTGAGTGGATGTGAAGTGGGAGGTGATGATAGGACACAGATGGCAGAAACTGCTTGATAGAGCACATGGGCACTGTATGTTATGGTACATTGCGGCTTGGAAAAATTTTGGGACTGAAGACCATGTTACAAGGATTACTCCCATTTGGGCAGTTCAGAAAAGCTAGTGGGAGATAGGAAGATCCGGATGGCCTTGGTTGTGAAGCAGCAACTGAAATCAAGCATGTTATGTTCAGCTCTGTGCTGTGCCACAAGGTGGTCCACTTTGCTCTTGGCCACAGTTTGGCAGTGGCTGTTCATCTAGTGGACAGCTGGTAATCATATCAATATAAAAGCTTGTGCAATGATTGCAGCAGAGTTGAGATGGCTAGTTTTGCAAGTCGTCTGGCATCTGATTGGATAGGATAAGGCTTTGATACGAATGGAATAGCAAGTGCTGGATGGGTGGATTGGGTAGGTTTCACACCTGGGTCTTCCTCACTGATATGATCCCCATGGGAAGAAGTTGGGATCTGGAGTGATGTAGGGATGAACTAAGATGTTAGTTGGGTGATGGAACATCACTTTAGCAGTGGTGGGATTAACCTCAGATAGAATGACCCTCATTCCAGGATGAAATATACACTCCTGGAAATTGAAATAAGAACACCGTGAATTCATTGTCCCACGAAGGGGAAACTTTATTGACACATTCCTGGGGTCAGATACATCACATGATCACACTGACAGAACCACAGGCACATAGACACAGGCAACAGAGCATGCACAATGTCGGCACTAGTACAGTGTATATCCACCTTTCGCAGCAATGCAGGCTGCTATTCTCCCATGGAGACGATCGTAGAGATGCTGGATGTAGTCCTGTGGAACAGCTTGCCATGCCATTTCCACCTGGCGCCTCAGTTGGACCAGCGTTCGTGCTGGACGTGCAGACCGAGTGAGATGACGCTTCATCCAGTCCCAAACATGCTCAATGGGGGACAGATCCGGAGATCTTGCTGGCCAGGGTAGTTGACTTACACCTTCTAGAGCACGCTGGGTGGCATGGGATACATGCAGACGTGCATTGTCCTGTTGGAACAGCAAGTTCCCTTGCCGGTCTAAGAATGGTAGAACGATGGGTTCGATGACGGTTTGGATGTACCGTGCACTATTCAGTGTCCCCTCGATGATCACCAGAGGTGTACGGCCAGTGTAGGAGATCGCTCCCCACACCATGATGCCGGGTATTGGCCCTGTGTGCCTCGGTCGTATGCAGTCCTGATTGTGGCGCTCACCTGCACGGCACCAAACACGCATACGACCATCATTGGCACCAAGGCAGAAGCGACTCTCATCGCTGAAGACGACACGTCTCCATTCGTCCCTCCATTCACGCCTGTCGCGACACCACTGGAGGCGGGCTGCACGATGTTGGGGTGTGAGCGGAAGACGGCCTAACGGTGTGCGGGACCGTAGCCCAGCTTCATGGAGACGGTTGCGAATGGTCCTCGCCGATACCCCAGGAACAACAGTGTTCCTAATTTGCTGGGAAGTGGCGGTGCGGTCCCCTACGGCAATGCGTAGGATCCTACGGTCTTGGCGTGCATCCGTGCGTCGCTGCGGTCCGGTCCCAGGTCGATGGGCACGTGCACCTTCCGCTGACCACTGGCGACAACATCGATGTACTGTGGAGACCTCACGCCTCACATGTTGAGCAATTCGGCGGTACGTCCACCCGGCCTCCCTCATGCCCACTCTACGCCCTCGCTCAAAGTCCATCAACTGCACATACGGTTCACGTCCACGCTGTCGCGGCATGCTACCAGTGTTAAAGACTGCGATGGAGCTCCGTATGCCATGGCAAACTGGCTGACACTGACGGCGGCGGTGCACAAATGCTGCGCAACTAGCACCATTCGACGGCCAACACCGCGGTTCCTGGTGTGTCCGCTGTGCCGAGCGTGTGATCATTGCTTGTACAGCCGTCTCGCAGTGTCCGGAGCAAGTATGGTGGGTCTGACACATTGGTGTCAATGCGTTCTTTTTTCCATTTCCAGGAGTGTAGATAGTCAAATCCCTGATGAAGGATGTGGTTCTGTTGTTCCAGACCAGTGTGTTATTGGATGATAAAGGGGTGCTCCTTTGTAGTTGGTTCTTGGGGGTGGTGGGTGGATTGGCCATGTATGGGGATACAGCACAAGAAATCTGTTTCTGGACTAGGTCTGAGGGATAGCACCTGTCCTTGAAAGCCCTTGTGCGACCTTCAGCTTACTGAGCAAGGGAGTTCTTGTCCCTGCAGATACGCCATCTCTGGGTGGCCAGGCAGTATGGGAGGTTGTTTTTTTGGTATGGAAGGGATGGCAGCTTTCAAAATGCATGCACTGTTGACGATTGGTGGATTTAATGTGGAGAGTGGTGTGGATGGAACTAAGAGAGGAGGAGGTCAAAATCAAGGAATGTGGCATGCTGGACTGACAAGGAACAGGTGAAGCAGATGGGAGAGAAAGCGTTATGGTTGTGAAGGAATGATGATAGGGTGTCTTGGCCCCGAGTCCAGATCATGAAGATATTATCAGTGGACCTAAATCAGATCAAGTGTTTGGGATTTTGGGAGGCTACAAATGTTTAATCTAAATGACCCATTTGACTAGAAGATGTGGAAAAAGGAATAGATATGTCAGGTGTGACAGAATAGGAGGTAAAATGGAACATTGGCAGCCATGTTGAGTGGAGAATGAAAGAAGACCCACAAGTGGAAGTAGTAAATCGCTGTAAATTCAGTAAGTTTGGTCCACTTGGCAAACTTCACCCAATTTCATTCATATGCAGTTTCTGTGGTTTGCTGCCAGAAGTGTGAAATGACATGACAAAAATTGGTTAAATCATAAATCAGATGGATGGTTAGGCCTTTAAGTGGGGAAAATGGCCCTAAAAGGAAAGTTTGTCATATGTGGAGTTTGAAATGATGTTCCTGGCAAAATACTGGTCAAAAAGTGAACAAGACAAGATTCTAAATTTGATATTCAACCATCCCTATACCCAAAGATAGGATGGACATATTCTGAATTTTGGAAGAGGAATTAGAGAGAAAACAGTACTTGGAATGACACAATCAACACTGGGTGGTGCAATGGATGTGCGTGAAGTCCATAGCCATCTGATTGGCATGACAGCTGAAATTGTACAGCAGTTGTGACAAATACTTGTCCAGAGTGAAAGAGGGAAGAAACAGCAGAAGCAAAAGAGAGGACCAATGGAGTAAGTGGAATATGAAAGGATTACGCCCATGATTGTGTGCAAAACAATTATGGCTCACTTCATTGTGGCCAGTAAAGAGGAGGGAGATGAGAAGAAAGAGAAAATGACTGAGGAGAGCCATACAAAAATTCACAACCACAAAACATAACAACCACAGGTGAAGGGGTGTGCTATCATACAAGAGATTATGTAGAATGACAGCAAGAGACATATGAATAAATATTCCAAGAAATAATGTTGTGGGAAAACTCGCATTAGTTCTTGTTGAACACCACACTGGAACAAATAATGAAGGGCCAATGGAAGTGAACAAAATGCAAGGGACATATGCAATATGAACAGCTATACTTTAAGATGAGCCACAAGATCTGATAGACAAAGGAGAAGGGATGGTTGAAGGCAAAGCAGTGACTCTGATTATCACTGCAGAAGTATATGGAAAGAAAAAGTGGTGGTGGACTGTGGGTCTCAGATCTGTGGAACTGCTAAGAACTAATACAAAGAGCTGTTGAAGATGGAATGACTTTGTGTGTTAGTAGTAGCATATTTGAAAGTGAAGATCAAAGAGGATGGATTTAGAATGGATGCTGTAGTAGCACCTAACTTGCAGGTTGAGTTCATGATGGGATCAGACTGATTAACAGGATGTAAGGTAGAAATAGATTATCAGAGAAATGAAATAACAATGTGGCTTGGAGATAGAGAGAGAATGTGAATGCAGCCAGTGGTAATGAAAGAGGGTTCATACATATCTATTATGCAATGGTAGAGAAACAAGAGGAAGAGCAGAATAAAAATTTCACAGCAATGGTATGTTTGAGCAAAACACATTTGGCATCCTGCACACACCTGTGTTTAATGTGTAACTGCCAGAAGTTTCATCATTGTACATCAGTTAGTTATTGATCTGTGCTGCATTGAATAAAACTTTGAGTCACACAGTTTGTGAATTCCGAGATGGCAGAGTTAGAGAAGCAATGTGTCTGCATTACATTTTAAATGAAACTCAAGAAAACCTTTACAGAGATATACCAAATGATGCAAGTGATGAGTGCTTAAGCCATACTCGGTATTACGAATGGTTCACATGGTTCACAAAAGGCCAGACGGAAGCTAAAGATGACCCTCATTCAGGACACCCTTCAATGCCTAATGATGATGGTCATGCCAGGAACGTCAATGAAATTGTATGTGCCAATCGAAGTCTGACTGTCTGAGAGATTGAGAAGAATGTAATGTTTCAGTTAGATCATGTCATGAAATCCTGGCATAGCATCTTGGAATGCATCGTGTTGCCACCAAGTTCATCCAACAGCTCATGAGTCAAGGGTTATGACATTGAGACCAAGGTCCAGTCTTCACAATGGGTAAAGAAAGGATTAGTTCATCATGAACTCATGCTACAGAGACAAAATGGTAATTGATGGTACTATCAGGATGCATTGTGATGCCTGCAAGAAAATGTGAGAAGGAGATGGCCTGAAATGTGGCGAGACAGTTCATGGCTCTTGCATCACAAGAGCACACACACACGTTGCTCCCTGTTGGTGCATAATGATCACACAAAAAACGAAATCACTGTTCTGCCTCATCCTCCATACTCTCCAGACCCAGACCCAGCATTTTTTTTTAATTTCCAGATTTGAAAACCTCATTGAAAGGATGAAGATCTGCTATGACAGATGAGATACAAGAAAATTCACAGATGGTGGTTCGCATGATCCAGCAAGAGGCGTACCAAGACTGCTTCCACAAGTGAAAACATCATTGGGAGTGGTGTATCAATTGTGGAGGGGCATAGTTTGAAGGAGTAAGTAAAAGTTAAATGTGAAAAATTTTGTGGACAAAGTTCCAGAATTTTTTGAACAGAACTCATTGAAGAATTGCCAGCAATCACAGTTTTGCAGCTTATTATCTATTGCTAAATTATGAACATGCTTTTTTTCCAAAGTAAAAAAGCAAGTAAAGGACCACTTACGAAATAAAAATATAGCCTCATACACTGTAGTTCATGCCCCCATACCACATTCTGCAAGCAGCAGATGAAAAGGAGCTGCAAAAGATGTGGGTGCAGGAATCACAGAATGTGGGTCTAGCCAATACAACAGCCCATTGTTCAGTGTAGGTAAGAAGGAAGAGACATGTGGAAAAGAGAAAAACCAGAAAACACTGAATAATTATTACAGAAGTTTAGCGGCGCTATAGTATTTATAAATCTGGCTCTGACTTCAGATATCACTAGACATTGTTGGCCCCAGAATGCAGACTGTATACTACATTCCTTTCTGAAGGGCAGTGCTATCAGTATCAAATGCTTCCCTTTGCACTAAAAAAGACCATGTCAGCATTTATTCTAACACTGGATAGAGGTTTTTGGTCAAGATCTACTGAAGCACATCACCTTGCATGTAGATAACATTCTGATTGCAAGCAATACATGGAATGAACATATGGCAATCTTAAAGAAAGTGTTTCAGAAATTCGAATCTGCAGGTGCTAAACTGAACCTGAGAAAATATCATAGGTCAGGGGAAGCCAACTATATTGTATGCACACTCCCTTTCACTCGACTTGGAGGATAAAACAGCAAAATGTGCAGGAATGCTAGTCTAAGTAGATGGAGAAGCAGATTTTCCAATTAAT
This sequence comes from Schistocerca gregaria, assembly GCF_023897955.1. Classification (NCBI taxonomy): domain Eukaryota; kingdom Metazoa; phylum Arthropoda; class Insecta; order Orthoptera; family Acrididae; genus Schistocerca; species Schistocerca gregaria. Next base: position 815,520,348 of record NC_064921.1, read on the forward strand.
ATGTTATGCATAGTTGAACATTAGGCAGAAAACAAGGAGTTGGATAAAGCACAGTGCTTTGTATGCCATAATTTGTCATACATATGAGAAGTTGATCAAAGCTATGTAGTGCCCATCAGTGTAGATAATTTTGGATCAGTGGAAGTAAAGCTAGCATGACATGCCCTGATAACCAATTTGGAAAAGTCGGTGGAAGAAGAGTTGTATAGAGAAATCAGTATAAAATATACTAAGCCTGAACAGTCTGTTAATTTTGCTGCACTGTGAGGGAAAGTGTCACATTTGCACAGAAGTGATAGGGAGGTAATGGAAAACTTGTTAGTGGAATATGCAGAATTATTCAACCTTCCAAGACCATTTCCAACTAGGCCACTTTTGCAGCAGAGAATTCCCACTGGGAACTGCCAATGTATAGGAAGCTATGCCATATTCCACATTACCTCAAACCAATGATGGAGGAATTTGTAAACCAACATCTCTGTGATGGAATAATAGAAGAGAGTACCAGCCAATGGGGCTGGTGAGGGGTGAGGAGAGGAGGGGGGGGGAGGGGGGGGGGGGGAAGAGCACCAGTCATTATTGTACCAAAACAATAGCTCAGAAGGCAGCAGGGCATATAGATTCAGTTGTGACTATCAATAATGAGTCAGCATATGGTAACACTGCACACCCAGTATCACACAATACAAAAACTTTGAATAAGCTGAGGCAATGCCATTATTTTGCAACTATGGATCGATGAAGTGGGTACCATCCATCGGTGGTAGTTCAAGAGAATGAATATAATCCACATTTACAGTTCTGGTCACTAACTGCACAACTGAGTGCCATTTGGGTTGACAAATGTCCCTGTGACATTCCAAAGCCTATTGTCTGGGGAATTATGAGGCCTGAAACTGCAATGACACATGGTATACTTAGATAATATTACAGTATTTTCTAGACATATAAGAACACATGGTACATTTGTGGGACATCTTTAGTCATTTGTGAGCAGCACTATTTTTAGTTTATAAAAGAGTTATTTTTTATCAAAAGAAATATGTTATTTGGGCCATGTTATCAGTCAGGACCATGGGCAAACAGACCCACAGCTCATAAAAGCATGCAGGAATTCCCTATTCCTACTGTGGAAAAAGAGCATCAATGATGTATGTACGAAGACTGAAGCAATGAATGAAACCCAGGTCTCATGCTCACTAGGCACATGTGCTAACCACTATGCCTACCTGCCACAGTGGCTTTGCACAATTGCATGAACTACCCCAGATGTCTGAGACTTGAAAAGGTCTCTGGAACCCTGAACTACCCCAGATGTCTGAGACTTGCAAAGGTGTCTGGAACCATACAGTTTCATTAGAATAAAGCACCTATGCCTGGCTTTCAGGCAGAATCCCCTGTTTCATTTGACACTGAGGTGCTATTCAAACACAATTGGAGACACACTGCAAGTTTGTTCAAGTTTAAGGGGAATACCAAGTGGACTGGGACATGAGCAGCAATTTGGATCAAGGAAGGAAGTGTGACAGGGCAGTCCATGTAACTGAGCAAAGCCACTGTGTCAGGGTGTCTTACTGGTTAGCACCCAGCAGTACAACTGGGCTCAAATCCTGTCCTTGCTACAAATTTTCATTCTTTGCTTCAGTCTTCATATACACATCATAGATGTTTGAGACTTGAAAAGTCTCTGAAACCTCACGATTTCATTAGATAAAACAACACTACTCATTTTTAGGCTTTTTCTTTTTATTACAGGAGTGCCAAAGTTTGCAAACATAGCATGGACACTTACACATCTGTTAAAGAAGGGAATAAAGTTTCATTGGCCTCCTGACTGTGAACAACCATTTTGCAGTTAAGAGTCCTATTGATGTCTTGTACTGTCCGCACTTCATGGATAACAAAAGTGGTTCATACTAACTTGTGACACCAGGATCCATGCCTTAGGGTATGCATTACACCAACAAACAGACAAGGCAGAGCACCTGGCAACCTATGCATCAAGACAGATAAACAAGGCAGAAAATAATTACTTAACTATAGAGAAGGAGATGCTCAGCCTCATTTATGGTATCACATATTTCCATTGCTATCTTTATGGTAGATGTTTCAAACTCATGACAGATCACATTGATGAGCCTCAAAGAATGAACTGGACACCTAACTTGATGGGCTTTATGGCTTAGTGAGTTTGATTTTGAGGTAGTACACTGCCTTGAGAAAATAAATGGCAACATTAGCTGATTGCTTCACAAGAAACGTATACTGGAATGTGTTGGTATTTCTGCAGATTAGTGGTATAAGGCTCTGGCTGCTGACTGTAACTGTCAGCAGTTGCTATACAAACCTAGTTTTGTGTTGATTATGGAGTGCTTTGCAAAAGAACAAAGTGTTGGTGGCATACGGTCATGCCGGCAAATTTATATAACAAAGTACTGTCTTAGCAGGGAATGTAGGTTGCTGTGCTACTGGATGATGTGTTATGGAACATTATTGGTGGGGAACATGGAAGTAAGACTGGGAGCAGTATGTGAAAAACAGTGTACTGTGTGCACAAAGGTTTGAGTTAAGTTAACTGCAAATTGCATTACAAAGGTTGCCAGATTCCAAAGGACCTTTCAAGATGATTTGTATTGGTGCCCTGTGCCAGTTAGCACAGGTGCTGGAGGGGGACTCAATATGGCTTATCTGTAATCAGTCACTTTTCCCATTATTTAGTTATGATTGCTGTGAAAAACCAGCAGACAGAAACTGCATCTCAGGCAACAGCAAAGAATTCTAAAATCTGGGACATTGGAAACTGTGGAAACTGATTAGGGTACTAGCTTCATTTCAAAGTAAATGAAAAAGGTGTGTAGACTTTTATGAATTCAGAAGTTATGGACAGGAGCAAATGGAAGAACAGAAAGGGTACAGAGAAAGGCAGGGAAAATGTTAAGTTATTAAGTGAACAGTCACTGTAGCGACTGGGCTGCTCTACTACTATATGTGGTAGCAACTTATAACTCAAAGGCACACCAAAGTACAGGATTATCACCATATGAGGTCACTTATGGTCAGAAGATGCTCTCCCCTTTTGAACTGTGTAAACCTTCTCCTGGGGATGATATATCAATTGTTCATAATTTTGCTAAGAGGTTTAGGAGTATCTGAAACTGGGTTAAGATAGCAAATACAAAAGCCCTGGATTGGCAGGAAGGAAAAGGCCAATCTGCCCAAGTACCCTGCAGGGAAATGGGTAATGTTGACCAACCCCTATATTCTGGAAGGGAGACAAAGAAATTCAATACACCATACCAAAGGTCTTACCATGTAATTGAAATACCTTTCTTGTCAATGTGAAGTTACAACCCCTGACTCATACTACTGTGATGATTGGTACTTGTGGAGTGAGTGTGACTGTTGAAGGGTGTCTCGGAAGCCCTGTCTCATTTACTGGTAGCTTCATCCAAAGGAGGAAGGGAATAGATTGAGGGTGAAGGAGGAGGGTGGGAGGGGGGAGTTAAAATCTGGTAAAATGAATGAATTACCCCTAAAATGCTCCTGTTTATCCATATGTCATAAGACCATGGAGTAGCCTAGTGAGCTAAGCAAGGATTTCCTCTTCCTAGACGGAGACACAATACATATGTGAATTTTATCTGTGTTTTTCTTGTTAGTTGGGAAAATGTGTGCATATGTGTAATGGTTATGTTTAAGTTTGTATGGATTACAAAGTACTGAAATTCACATCTCAGAAGATGGTGCATTTCTGCTAGAGGCTTACAAATCAGCATAAAGGACAGATTTTATTGTAGTTAATGTATGTATTAAGGTAATATATTAAAAGGTCAGACTTCTATTTACGAAGAATGTGTAATGTTGTTAATGGTATGAAGAGACTTAGCATCAATGATTTCGGGCTTGGTAATGGCTACAGAAGTGTCCTGAACTCAGGAATAGTAGTTAATAATGTTACCTTTCAAATCTTATTTAACAAGAAATATTAGTTAGGATGTTCATGTGATGGAAAGTGTACAGTTTACTACCCAAAGGAAGTTCCACACAATACTCTCCATTTCAGAACTGTTGCAGTGTCAAGCTGAGTGACATGTTATGCCATAGAAAGCTAGTGCATAAAGTTCCAGGGTCATGCAAGGTGAAACTATTCTGTGCCAAGAAACCCAGTTATGAGTGTCCCTGAGAAGTGATTATACACAAAAACAAATAGTTCCAAAGGGCAGACTCACATTGGCACTTTTCATTGGCAGACTCAGTAGTTGTCATCTACACAAGCTATAGCCAGAGCTGGTTAAGCAACACACAACAATTAGAACATTGAGGGCAAAGCCTGATAAATAGTAGCACCTGTTGTGACATCATGGGTTCTTATTTCTGGCTACCCAATACCATTACCAGCACCACATTCTTAAACACTTCCTGTTCCTTACTCCTCCTACCTGAGCTCTCTTTCAAAATTCTCCCTAAAGAAAAAATGAAAAAAATTATCTACCTGAGCATTACCTTAGACTTTACCCATCTCACTTCAATAGACTGAGTGCTAGCTACCCACAGAATGGCTGGATTTTGATGGAGAAACTGTTTGATCATATATGACAGCATCAAAGACTAATTGTGTGGGGAACCTCCACATCCATTACACTCATAAGTTTTCTAATAATAGGCATTGTCCATTAGTGTCTCAGGTGTGAAATACATGACTCCCATCTCTACAAAACCTCCTGCCTGCATGCTTATACTAATAATGACAGCACCCATCAATAGGAACATAAGCTGTTAAAAGTGTTGCAGATGCCAGAGACTAACAGAATGGTGCCTGAGATGAACTGTCAAAGTTCCAGGCACAGCAGCAGGAAGAAAGCAGAGGGTTGCATTCTTCCAAGAGGAAAAGAGTGATACGGCTTGAGCCTAATGCCAGAAAACCCATTTTCGACAAGCATGCTGGCATGACAATATGCCATGGCATCCATGTAGATGCTGCTTCACACCTTTTGGTCAGTGACCAACATGTTACCAAAAACAGGGACGCTCTGACACAGGGTGTACATGACATTGCAGCAGCCACATCACACCAAACTCACATTGGCATGTACAAATACAAGCTTTCCATCCTGGTAAGTCATCAAAATGGTGAATTATTGAACCAGTGTACGCTGTACTTTTGGCTTCCATTGTGAGGGCACTATTGGTCCACCATCGCCCTTACCGCAATGCTTATCAGGGTGACCAGACACTGAACTAATGGGCTGAGGGTCTAACTGAGGCCCTCATTGCCAGTGAGACACGGGGCTCTGCCAGTGCCAGATGATGTCAGCAAGATGCTTGACTGGATGCCTATGTCTCTGTCATTCACCATGGATGGGCATGTCCCAGCTGCAGTGCTTGCAGCAAAACAACTCCCAACCAATGTGTCAGCACCTGATACGACACTGCCAAGGTATGATGATCATGCAAGGACGCCTTCTACTAGGCCATGCCAGGTATAGCAGCTACTGGATGTACATGATAATGCTCGCCAACAACATCTGTGTGTTTGATGACCACATCCAGTGCCCACCAAATGCAGGGCCAAATTGTTGGACAGTAGTAAAGGGAGGCTGCTGCCATCAAGCAGATTTTTACTCACTCTGACCCACATCCTCCATCAGAGAACACTGCACCCATTGCAATGGAGTATCAAACAAAATTTGTGGCTCAATTTAGGACTTCTTGGGAGTCAGGTTTCAGCTTTTTATCTTGGGTGGAGAGCCATCACCAGAATTATAAGTTATTTCAAGTAGGGACCAGGGAAATGTTTTGGGAACTTAGTTGTTAATATTGTATATTAATGAGCTGGCAGACAATAGTGACAGTAACCTTAACTTTTTTGAAGATGTTGCAGTTATTTGCAATGAAGTACTATCTGCATAAAGCTGCACAAATATCCAGCCAGAACCTGACACAATTTCTAAGTAACACAGAGACTGGAAATTTGCTTTAAATATTAAAAAACATAAAATTGACATACATGGAAGATAGATTGCTACTCACCATAAAAATTACATTAGTACAGACAGACACAATGAAAAGACACGTAAACATTTGCTTTTGGTCAAATCCTTACCAGAAAAAAAAGACACACACACACACACACACACACACACACACACGCACGCACACACACTCCACATGGGAAAAATATATTAAGAAACAAAGATGCAGAGACTTACCAAACAAGAAAGCACAATAAAAAAACAGAGGAAAAGACGAAAGGATGTGGGTTTTAAGGGAGAGGGTAAGGAGTCATTCCAATCCCGGGAGTGGAAAGACTTGGGGGCAAAAGGGACATGTATACACTCATACACACATACATATCCATCCGCACATATACAGACAGAAGCAGACATATGTAAAGGCAAGGAGTTTGGGCAGAGATGTCTGAATTGGCAGATGCTTGACAATAGACATCACTTCTTCAATGAAGCTCTCCTTAAAAAGTTTTGAGAACCAGTATTAAGGGAAACATCTACAGAAATTCTTCATGATCCAAGGCATATATCACTCCCATAATGACCATTAAGGCAAGATTAGACTAATTACAGCATGCACGGAGGCATTATCCTCACACTCCCTATGTAACTGGAACAAAGAAGAAACCCTGACTTGTGGTAGCATGCTAAGTATCCTCTGCCATGCAATTCATAGTGATTTTCAGAATATATTAAAAACAAAGATTCCAAGAACCAGGAAAGCGCCAGCAGACAGGCACAATAAACAAAACACACAAACACACACACAGAATTGCAAGCTTTCGCAACCGATGGTTGCTTTTTCAGGAAGGAGAGGGAAAGACGAAAGGATGTGGGTTCTAAGGGAGAGGGTAAGGAGTCATTCCAATCCCGGGAGCGGAAAGACTTCCCTTAGGGGGAAAAAAAAGGAGAGGTGTACACACACACACACACACACACACACACACACACACACACACACACACACACACACACAACAAACAAACAAACATATCCATCCGCACATACACAGACAGTGTCTGTGTATGAGCGGATGGATATCTGTGTGTGTGTGCGTGTGTGTGTGTGTGTGTGTGTGTGTGTGTGCGAGTGTACACCTCTCCTTTTTTTCCCCCTGCGAAAGCTAGCAATTCTGTGTGTGTGTTTGTGTGTTTTGTTCATTGTGCCTGTCCGCCGGCGCTTTCCCGCTTGGTAAGTCTTGGAATCTTTGTTTTTAATATATTTTTCCAATGTGGAAGTTTCTTTCTATTTTATTTACATCATCATTGATTTTCAGAATATGTAGACATTGATGCAGAAAGATTATAGCTGTCATTGCTTTGGTATGGTATTGCTGGTAACTGTTGAATTTCATATTAACAGAAGGTTTTATGTTGCCATCTGTGAGGAAACATTGAACATAGAGGACTGCAGCTCATTGAATTTAATTGTCCTAGCCATGGATACAGATTATGAAGACATTTTCTTCAATTTGAATCACATATGGGCTTTAAGGTGTTGGGCGCAAGAGGGGGGAGGGGGGGGGGGGGTTCCTCCAAGTAGCGCATGAACTTGTGGGCGTATGAATGTGCCATGGCTTTTCTGAGAATTCATTCACTGTTCTTTTAAGAAGACATTAATAATGTACAGAATAAACACTATCATTTGAGTTTCTGCTCTTTTTCTAGACTACCCCCCTTACCTCTCTCTCTCTCTCTCTCTCTCCCTACACACACACACACACACACACACACACACACACTGGAAACAAAGTTGCATTACTTCCACTTGGGTATCTGTTTTGTGTGTGTGTGTGTGTGTGTGTGTGAGAGAGAGAGAGAGAGAGAGAGAGAGAGAGAGAGAGAGAGAGAGAGAGAGAGAGAGAGAACTTAAAGAATATAAAAAATTGGAGAGTTGTTATTTGTATCTATGTATGTCCATTTAATCATCTGCAGGTGAGTGGTTCATCCTGAAATTCTATTTTTATAAAAGAGTATATATTGAATTTTTAATCATCTGTACTATTTATGTCCCTCAAAAATAATATGATTTCAGCTAAAAATATAATACAATAAGATGCAGTCAGTTTTACATATTTCATAAAATAAATTCCTCAGTCAATGAAATGCTAGATATTTACCTGTGTGTCTTCACAGTCACAGTCACATAGTAAGTCAATTTTAAGAATAAGACTCTCATTCACCCCTGTTGGCTTTATTTCAATGAACTGGGTCCAGTTTGCTTTGTTTTCAGGGCATTTCTTGACCTGAAATGATATTTTAATGAATAAATGACTATCAAATCCAGTTCAAAACCTGAAAGTAAAAAAGAAATCTAACACTGTTTCATACAGGAAAGGAGCATACACTTACAATTTGTTATAACAAAGACAACAGGAAACCTCACTTGTATCTCAAATACCCATGCTATTAAATGACTGGGGAAAAGTTGTAACAGTAACAAATAACAAGCAATTTAAACTGTAAATTTTAAAACTTTCCTGGCATATTGAATATTCAGATTAATTCCAGGTTTGCAACCGGTTGTCATTAACTATAATCACTGACATTTCAACTGTGCACCTACCAGTAATTTTCAAGCGATCCACTGGAGACCGATGAAGACTTCTCTCTTGCCACAATTCATTACTGCGATAGGCAACCAAGAAATTAAGAACATACAGTTGCATACCAACCAGACTGCAGGGCCTTCTGAAAATTTATAGAGAAGAGGGTCTACCTTTATGGCCAATATAAAGCAACACAGGTGTTCCTACATAAGATGTAGGCCAAATCTTTTGCTTCCTTGTTGAGACCATTGGTAGGGAAATACTCACATCACATAAGTAACTCACAAAGGGAAGCTGCCATTGGCCGCTCCCTGACACAGCTGAAGTTTTGAAGGGTAAAGATATAGGATCACCTAGTTTGGTTTAGATGCCAACACTCAGCAGTTTCTGAGAAATTACATTCAAAATTTTGACACCATTTCAACAGTATCACATGTTGTATCATTTTTAGCAAGCTGTTAGCATACTCGTTAAGAGCATACTTTCAAATTTTTGTGCCATATCTTCAAAAACAATCTCACATTGCCTTTTTTTCATTTCATTGTGTGGAAGTACATGACATCAATATTAACAGAGGAAACAAGCATTTCATATCTTATTAAGAATAGATTTTATCATTACAAATCTTATATAAATAGCAGTCATTGAAAATGGAAAACTATAAATTCTAAAATTTCTACTTCATTTATACTTCTATTCTTCAGGAGAACCATTGAATTCCTCAGGCTGATATCCGTCATAAAAACATTCAACGCATGGTAATTCAGAGCACCACCAAAAACATGCAAAGGCACATACGCCACACTCATATTGTCTAGTGTGATATCATTATGAAAAGCAACTTCATTGACATTTCTAAATACTTCATGAACTGGCAATAATTTCACAACAAACCACACATATAGAAGCATTTTCTAAAAGCTGGAGCCCGAAATTGATTATGGATCAAAGTACATATTTTAACTGTATCACTTCTACTTGTGATTTTCCTTTGCTGGCTGAAGACAATAGGGCACTTCTGTAATCGGTGAATGCATTTCTTCATCTGTTGATGAAAGTATATGTCACAGGGTTGACAGAAAAGTGCACCCTTCAGAGGAATTACTTTTAGTGAAAACTCTTTTATTCCAATTTCATTGAGATACTGCCCATTGTATAAGAATAGATTGCTTTGCCCACTCCATGGGCCAATAATGTACAGAAATGGATCCATTTCTACATAAGATCACAAAACTTCGTCCAAAAACTGATGCTAGATTTCTTTTGTGAGTTCTCTAGATTTTGTGATTGTTGTGTACTCATACTTTGCTTTTCCAGTAACTGGTAAACATCTTGACAGACTCAAGAACCAAATTTGAAGACAAACAAAAACTGTTGCTTACAGTTTTCCTGAAATTGTCAATCAATACTGGGCAGTGTGTAAGTGTGTCACATGATTCAAATGGCTAACAGCTATTTTCATGATTTTTCTCATCTTGATACAATAGCATTCTCTTATTAGAGGTGTGACATTCACATTCTTTTTCATCTATGCCTATAACGAAATAAGGATTGAATTGCGAAATTGTAAAGGAAGTTTGAGATTGAAACAGTCTTGCTTTTTCCAATTATTCACCAGACAGATGCTTCTTACATTTACATCTTTCATGCCCTGCAAGCCGCCATCAGGTGCATGGGAGAGGGTACCCCATGAAACTACTAAGTGTTTCCATTCCTCTTCCATGTACAGATAGAGCAGGGGATAAACAAGTGTCAATATGCCTCTGTATGAGGCCTAATATCTTGTATCTTATCTACATGGTCCTTATGCAGAATGTATGCTGGCAGCAGTAGGATTTTTCTGCAGTCAGCTTTAAATGTCAGTTCTCTAAATTCTCTCAAAAGTGTTCTTCAAAAAGAACATTGCCTTCCCCCCAGGGATTCCCATTTAAATTCCCAAAGCATATCTGTAACATTTGCATGTTGTTCGAATCTACCAGTAACAAATCTAGCAACACTTCTCTGAATTTCTTCATTGCCTTCCTTTAAACCAACCTGCTATAGATCCTATACACTCAAGCAGTGCTCAAGAATAGGTTGCCTAGCATCCTATATGCAATCTCCTTTACAGATGAACCACACTTACATTAAATTTTCCCAATAAACCAAAGTTGACCATTTAACTTCCCTACCACAATCCTCATGTGCTAGTTTGATTTCATATCACCTTGCAACATTATGCCCAGGAACTTAAATACCGTGGCTGTGTCAAGCAGAATGCTACTAATGCTGTATCTGAACATTATGGGTTTGTTTTTTCTTCTCATCTACATTAACTTACATTTTCATACATCCATCTAACGAACTGGAAATTTTGTCTAAGTCATCTGTAGCATACTATAGTCACTCATATTCAACATCTTCCTGTACGCCACAGCTTTGTCAGCAAACAACTACAGATGGCTGCCCACCCTGTCTACCAGATAATTTATGTATACAGAAAATAACAGCAGTCCTACCGCACTTCCCTCTGGCACTCCTGATAATACCCTTGTCTCTAATGAACACTCGCCATCAATGAAGCGTACTGGATGGGTTGGGTTGTTTGGGGGAGGAGACCAGACAACGAGGTCATCGGTCTCATCGGATTAGCGAAAGATGGGGAAGAAAGTCGGCTGTGCCCTTTCAAAGGAATCATCCCAGCATTTGCCTGAAGCAATTTAGAGAAATTATGGAAAACCTAAATCAGGATGGCTGGACACAGGACTGAACTGTCGTCCGCCCAAATGCGAGTCCAGTGTGCTAGCCACTGTGCCACCTCGCTCGGTGAAGCATACTGGATTCTGTTACTTAAGATGTCTATATTCTGCATGCTCAAACCTTAATTAAAAATCTGCAGTTGGGTACTGTGACAAATTGTTTACGGAATTATAGCAATACAGAATTCACCTGTTGCCCTTCATCCACAGTTCACAGTATATTATGTGTGAAAAGGACAAGATGAGTTTCAAAGAAGCAATAGTTTCTGAAACAGTGTTGATTTTTGGACATGAGCTGTTTGGTCTCTATGAAGTTTATTATATTCAAACTCAGAATAAGTGCTAGAATTCTCCAGTAAACAAATGTTAAGGATATTGACCTGTAATTTTGTGGATCTGTTCTTTTGCCCTTCTTATATACGGCAGTCAACTGTGCTTTTATCCAGCTGCTCGGAACTCTGCACTGGGTGAGGGAATTGTGATAAATGCAACCTAATTAAGGGACCAAAGCCATAGAGAACTCTTTTGGAATTCCATCTGGACCTGGAGACTTATTTGTTTTGAACTCTTTCAGGGAGTTTCTCTACACCAGGGTATATACAGGACTTTGTGTGATGGTCAAATAATGGTTTGTTTGTATGATTCTCTTGTGTGAACTATTTCCTGAATGCAGAATTTAAAACTTCAACTTTCATTTTGCTATCTTTAACTGCTACACAAGACTAGCCTGCTTAGCTATTTTACATAGGACCAGAATTTGTTTTTATTCTTGGCCAGCTATTTTGCCAAGGTATGATGGTGGTAGTTGTTGCATGCTTCAAACATAGAACTCTCTACTGTTCTTTGCCTGTCATAGTTTGTGTGTTCTCTTTTGAACTGAGACAGCAACAGTCTTAGCTTCCACAGTATTTCCCGAATTTCATTGCTAAACTATGGTGGGTCCTTTCCGTCCTTAATCCACTTAATACGTGAACACTTGTTCAGAGCACAATGTACAATCTGTTTAAATTTAGGGCATAATTCTTCTGCATCTGTAATACATGGACTAAATGATTGCATTCATTGTGTAAGTTAGTTGCTAACAACTGCTTATTTGCCTTCTAGCAGAAACACCCTCCTACCCTACTTAATTGGTTTATTAACTTTTGTAACCATAGTCACTATGATATCATGATCACTAATACCTGTCTCTATATTGACAAGGTATGTCTGTAGCAACATCTAATGTATTTCCATTGGTGTTGTTTTTCTCCTTGAAAGAATTGCACCAGGTGTTTGAGGCTAAATTTACAACTTTATGAATGCAACAAGGCTGCTTCAGCCATTACTCACTGTCACAGTGCCCATGAAACAGCCCAATGTCCCCTGTTTCTGGCCTCTGTAAAATGACTGAACAACTATCAGTTAATCATTTTGTATTTGTCTTGAGTTGATCCACCACTAATACCTTGGCTCCTCTTTCAAAATAGCTGTTTCGTACAAGTAACCTTGCACCCTCATACACTGCCCATTATGGGATTAACACTTTTTAGAAAACTGTTACTGGCAGATTTTGTTTGTCTCCAAAAAGTCAGTGACATATTTGGTCCTCAGATCCAACAATATACAGGGTGGTACATTTATCTTGACCACCCTAAATAACGATTTGTCCAGATGCAAATTACAAAATCTTTCAAGCAAATGTTGCAAATGTTCTTTAGCTCTCAGGGTGACATCAATCAGCATGACTGCCTTCATTGTAGCTATGTTTTTTACAAATATATGAACAGCAGTATGACTTTTTTTTAAATGGCACCCTGTATTTTTTATTCGGTAATTCATTTCCTCTCCTAAAGACTTATTCAAAAATGTATCACAGTGTACCATTCACTGAAACACAACGTTATTAATTACACAACACAATGTTGACTATGAGCCCAGAATCACAAACTCATCCACTTGCTGGAGTTGTCAGAAACAAATGAAAAGCAAGTAAAAACATAACACAAAACTGACTTTGACTCTCCTGTACCACTGCCTGGGAGTAGAACATTCAAAGGTGCTCAACACTGATACACTGGTGCACTCTTTTAATGAAAGAATTATTTACTGCTTCCAGTGTCGCTTGCTGAAGAGAATTACAAGCAAGCTTGATACGTTCCTGCATGTCCTCTGAAATTGTTGGAATATCACAATAGACAACAGCTTTAATGCATCCCAAAGAAAAAAGTCCAGAGGGTTTAAATCAGCAGACCTAGCAGGCCAAGTAACTGCTCCTCCTCAACCAATCCATCTGGCAGGATACCTTCGGTTCAGAACATGACGTGCATGCAAGGCATTATGTGCTGGACATCCATCATGTCGATATCACATAAGCATTCTGGTTCCTAGTGGCACTTCACCCAGAAGAGGAGGAAGAATTTGTCTGAGGAAGTTGGCTTATGCTATGCTCCTTAGACTAAAATTGATGAAATAAGGGCCAATAATTGTAGTATCTAGCATCCCACACCAGACGTTAATTCTCCATTGATGCTGATGTTCCACCTGTCTAAGCCATCGTGGGTTGTCGCTGGACCAATAATGCTTGTTCCCTTTATTTACTTGTTCTTTGTTTGTGAAGGAGCAGTCATCAGTAAATAGAACATTGGAGAAGAAGTTCACGTTAGTGATGATTTGCTGCCGTGCCCACTGACAGAACTGTACATGATTCTGGAAATCATTCCCATGCAATTCTTGAAGTAGGTGCACATGGAAAGGATGGAACTGGTGACAAGTAAGAATGTAATGTACACTGGTTTTAGAAATGCCAGTCTCATGTTCAAGCTGCCATGTGCTCACATGTGGATACATAGCAACAGACGCGAGAACAGTAACTTCGGCAGCTTCATATGTGTGAGTGTTATGATGATTGCTTTGTCGGGGGTTGAAACTTCCATTTTCTGAAGAGTCACAACACGATGAGAGAACATCCATCAGGAAGGTGGGTTCTTGTCAGGATATTGCCCTCTGTACAGTCCCACTGCTTGAATAGCACTTCGCCTACCTTCACCAACAACAATAAAAGAAACGTTACATTGGTGCAGTTTGTCGGAAGGACAGCCTTTACTGTATCCCTACTCTACACAACAGTTTTTGAAAGGACTAAACTACTGTACTAAATGTACCCATAAATAAGAAAACAATATCGCAATTACTGTTCTGCTAACTTATATTCCCCATAGGTGAGTAGCATTTCTAACTTCTCTTTGTTGGTGTACATTCTACTCACACAACTCTTCAACTGACGGTGGTTGACAGAACTACAGGTGTGATTTCAACTTATGTTTACATTTGTCCTCTGTCAACGTCAGCACGTGGTTAAGTTCCTGCACTAAGTACTGGGAGCATCAATGTCAATGTTGTGTTATGTAATTAATAACATTGTGTTTCAGTGAATGGTACTCTGTGATACATTTTTGAATAGGTCTTTAGGAGAGGAAATTAAATACCAAATAAAAAATACAGGGTGCCATTTATAAAACATCATATCACTGTTCATATCTTTGTAAAAAAAATGAAGCTACAATGAAGGCGATGAAGGAGACTGATGTCCCCCTGACAGCTAAAGAACATTTGCTTGAAACATTTTGTAATTTGCATCTGGACAGACAGTTATTTTGAGTGGTCAAGATAAATGGGACACCCTATATAAACCAATTAATGGACTGGCATCAGAATGAGTACACAACAGCCACAAAACCTAGAAATCTCTCAAATGATACCTACCACCAGTTTTTGGACAAAGTTTTGTACCCTTCTATAAAAGTGGAACGATTTCTGTTAATTATTTGCTCACTGGGGCAGGTGAAGTGATCCCTCCTTATATGATGGGCTGTATGTTGATGACACTGGAATACCAAGGTGTTCATTAAAAACAAATCCCCCAAAATGTATGCCATTCCATCAACCCTCCAACATACGTTTTTACCAAAAGGTTAAGAACTATAGTCACCAATTACAGAATTTTCCTTTTCTCATCACACAACAAAGGGAAATCACAAGTAGAAGTATTACAAAATTAAAATATCTGCTTTGATCCATTATCAGCTGCAAGCTCCAGATTTCAGAAAGTGTTATGGTATGTGTCTTTTACTATGGAATTATTGCCAATTCATGAGCTATTTAGCAATGTTAATGAGCTTCCTTGTCCTAATGATGTCACACAAATAAATGGTGCTCCAAATTATTATGCTTTGTATATTTTTATGACAGCTGTCACTCTGGGGAGTGCACTGGTTCTCCTAAGGAAAAAAAGTAAAACGGAAATTGAAATTTTCGAATTTACATATTTTTCATTTTCAGTTACTGTTTTTTATAAAATATTTGTAATATAAGCTCTGTTTTTAATAAGGATTGAAAGGCTTATTTCTTTTATCACTATTGATGATGCAAACCACCACACAATGGAAAA
Source organism: Schistocerca gregaria (assembly GCF_023897955.1). Taxonomy (NCBI): domain Eukaryota; kingdom Metazoa; phylum Arthropoda; class Insecta; order Orthoptera; family Acrididae; genus Schistocerca; species Schistocerca gregaria. The sequence goes on from NC_064921.1 coordinate 815,536,071, forward strand.
AATACATGAAATTGGGTTTGAAAACAAGGCACAAAATTTTAAAAGTATGCTCTTAGCTACCGCATTACTAGCTTGCTTAGTTGAATGCTGTGCCTGGTGCTCTTCACTTACACTGTTTGAGCCATTTACTTAGCACGACATAGTAGCACTTTTTACAAAGGCCCCTCTCACAGAGTCTTTGGTGCTAATTGGTAATAAGTTTCAGGTGGAGATCACTGCTTTGTTTCGGCATGCCCTTTCTTCAACCTGTTTTATGTTCAACTATGAACATTTTGAGTAGACTCATAGTGTTTCCAAGAGTAATCATCTGTCTCCCCTGGTGGACAACCTTTTTATGGAGGACTTTAAGGACAGAGCACTGGAATCAGCAGTCCTTAAACCAATTCTGTTTTGGAGGTATATGGATGATACTTTCATAGTGAGGCTTCATGTAGAGGATAAATTGATGGATGTGTTATACCACTTCACTCCACAAGTGACAGCACTGCTTGTTGGACAGTGTGTTCAGCCTGCCACCACAATCTTCATACATGCAGAGAACATGCAAAGTGCACTAATAAACTTCAGGATGAGAGAAGTCTTTATCAGTCTTCGATGGCTCACCTGAGGATGAGTAGCAAGTGCCTAGATGAAATATTGTGGAGGGCAGTCAATGATGACCCACTGTAAGCCTGAAACTACTTTGGAGATACAATTTAATCTGTGTAAAATAAGTTTTACCAGTTTACATTTACTAAATATGAACCACTGTATCAATATTTATTATGTTAGAGCCATCTTTAATAAATATTTTCTTCAATAGTTTGTTTATACTTGTTTTCATATTAATGGCACCTATTCTATAAGATGATTTAGAAGAAAAATATCATCATACTACAATGATTACTGTAAAAGTAGCTACTTAATTCCAGTCATTTGATAATTTTATTTTGTGTACTTTTCAAATGATTATTTTCACAACCAAATTTAATGTTAATTTCTTACAGTGATGTTGGCCAGAAATGTTACATTTGATCTACCCGGTTCATATTTCAGTCCTCCACATGTACTTCTTTCTGAAACATTCTTGTTCTTCTCCAGGCAATTTGTTAAGTATTTCACTGAAATATATTGGGTGGAATTGTCAATTATTTCCACAGTTTCAAGTAGTTTCTGAAAATGAGACATAACAAAGGAACTTAATTAACAGGTAGTAATATCAACTAATTAGACACATTTTGTTTTCTTATCTGTGCAAGGAGCTTACTTGACAATGAAATTTACTTTTTCTTTAAATTGTAAAAAAAAGAATTTATGGGAAACAGAAATACAGATAACTGTATACGCAACAAACTGTTCCCATAAATGTCTATACATACATATATTTCAGCACAACACTGCACAAGGTACAAAGGCTGACTAGAACATTAACATGGTGATTCGTCAGAGCAGTTAGAGGTCAAAGATCATGCTTTATGTGGTCAATGTGACCTATCAATCTCACAGAAAATGAATCTCGAGATGGTTCCCTGTAAGTCAGGTTTAAAGGTAGAACGGAGACTGAGTAACACCCAAGGAAGCGCCTCAGACCAGAGTGCTGTTTCAAGGGTGTGATGCCATCGTTCCACTAAACAGTTGCTTTGAGGTTGGTAGGCTGTTGTATGTATTTTTTTTTAATACCACGAAGGTTACATAGAATCGTGAAAAGTGCAGACTCGAACTGTCAACCCTGGTTGGTGGTGATGGTGGACAGGCAACTGAACCTACTGATCCACGATGAGACGAATCCCTTGGCCACAGTTTCCTCTGTGATGTTGTGTAAAGGAACAGCTTCCACCCAATGAGACATGTGATTGATTGTGGAGAGGATATATCTGTGGTCCTCCGATGGTGGCAAAGGGCCAATAAGGTTGGTACGTACATTATGAAAATGTCCATGCGGAATGTCTAACTTGCCAAGGGGAGGAGAGGTGTGGCATCCAATTCTGTTACATTGGTAGGAAACGCAACTGTGTGTCCGGGTTTGACAATTCTGCTTAATATTTTTCCAAACAAAATGCTCGGTGACGAGGCATGTGGGGGTGTGGACACCAGGGGGGGGGGGGGGGGGGGGGGCAATATGCAAAGTATCGAAGGCTTGACGGCGCAACATGGGACAGGGCAACAGCCACAGAGTGCCGGCTGAAGAGTCGCACCACACTTCATCCGGAATGATGGGAAACTTGGATTTGGTAAACAAGTGATGTCTGAGGACCCATGAGGAGAGCTTGAGATTCCTCATCAGAGGCCTGGAGAGCGACGAGATCGGTTAAATCGACAATGTGTGAGACAGTATTGATACACGAAAAGAAGTCAGCATTGATGTTTTCTGTGCCTTTGATGTAGCATACGTCCATAGTAAATTGAGAGACCAGATCAAAGTGGTGGAAAGGCCAAGGGGGGGGGGGGGGGGGGGGGTGGGGGGGGGGTCCTTGGGATGGTTGCAGAAGGTGTACGCCAGTGGTTTGTGGTCAGTAAGGATGAAGAAAGAACGGCCCTCGATGCCAGGGCAGAAATGTTTGATGGCTTCATAGACCGCCAGAAGTTCTCTATCAAAAGCAGAATATTTCTTCTGTGCTGTAGATAGCATTTTAGAGAAAAAATGAAGGAGTGAAACCATGTCACCTTTGTGTTGCTGTAATATACCCCGACCACAATGTCGCTGGCATCCGTAGTGATGAATAACTCAGCAGATGGATCGGGGTGAGTGAGTATGACAGTGTGAGCTAACACTGTGTTTAGAGCCCTGAAGGCCTCTAGCATAGGTTCAGTCCGACAGACTGCCTTATGGCTTGAAGTATGTTTGCCAGACAGTGAGTCTGTCAGTGGAGCCTGCACAGTGGTGGCAGAAGGTAGATGTCAGCGGTAGTAATTCATAGTACCCAGGAAAACATCTCAGTTCTTTGTACATAGCCAGGGGTGGCATTGACGAGATAGCCTGCATGCGGGATTAGGAGGCTGTATTCTGTCTGCGGAGACGGTGTAACCTGAAAATTTCACAGAAGACTGGCGCAATTGGAATTTATCTTTGTTGACCTCAACACCGTTTGAGTTCAAGGTCTGGAGGACATCGGATAAATGATCTTCATGGTCCTCTGTCGACTAGATGAAAATGAGGATGTCATCCACGTATGCAAAGCAGAACCTGCACTGTTGTAAGACTGAGTCAATGAAACATTGCCACATTTGTGTCACATTCTGTAAGCTGAATGGCATGAAGTTGTATTGGAACAAACTGAGTGGCGTGATGATAGCAGTCTTTGGAATGTCTTCCAGTGCTACGGGAATCTGGTGATAGGCATGTTTACAATCAATCACACTGAAGACTGTGGCACCTGATAACATATGGGTGTAATCATTTATATTCAGCACTGGGAAATTGTCCATGATGGTATGAGCATTTAAGCGTCTGTAATCACCACACTTTTGGAAAAAAACTGTCATGTTTGGTGATGAGGTAAATCGGTAAAGACCAATTGCTGTCTGATGGCTGTAGAATGCCTGCCTCAAGAAGTTCGTTAATTTGCTGCCAGGCTGCAAGCAACTTAATGGGATTGAGGCGTCTAACCTTGTGCCTAATAGGATGGCCGGCAGTGGTAATTACTTTGTGCGTCATCCCATCAGTGATGGAAGAGACTGACAATTGCGCATGAGGCTGAGTAACATATGACATGAAGTTTTGGGACGAGTTGGGCACGATGAGGTGTAGCCATTAGAGCGAGTGGGTAAGAGTGGGAAAAGGCAGCACGAAAGTCTCATTCCTACTATGTGAGTGCGGCATGGGCTTGTTTGGAGAGGTTGGCTGCATGCGGTGTATGGAGTGGATTGGAGCATGCAGTGACTGTCTGTTGTCAGCTTTGCGTTGAATAACCAGCACAGACGAGAGGCGCTGGAGTTGCGTGGGGAATGGCAATGGTGGATGGCATGCAAGTGGAATGTTTACCAACACAGTGGCTGCCTGTGTGGTAGGTGTGTTCGTAGTGCATGCGCCACTGTCATTAGAAGCACTGTTTGAAACACATGGCCCTGCACATAGCAGGTGGTGAGTGCAGAGATCACTGAACGCAAATCGTCACATGCAATCAATGTTTTTGAACTAACCTTATGACTGTCCATGGTGGTGTCTGCTGATGAAGGTCAATCAGGTGAAGGAACTGTGGATTGCAGTTGCAGCAGCGAGGTACAGGCCATGATGAGCTCATCGAAAATGTGAGCAATGCATTGTTTCAACTCATCATTTTGCCAAAAGAGTTGCGCTGCTGTGTCATACTCTGACAGTAGATTAGCAATGCAGGTCACAATTTCATCCATGAGGGTGGATCACTTGTGAACCAGATCACATGTCATGGTGGAAATGGAACAATGAGCATAAGTGCCTGAGCACAGTATCTGAGTGTCAGAAGGGCAGTGTAGCACTGAACCTTGAACTGTGTTCAGGAAGAGTTTGTAAGGGGACAAGAAATCCATAACAAAAATTGGTTTGTCAACATTGGTGATGTAAAAAGTCCATGGGAAACATAGAGAAGGAGATAGATGCACCATAACTTTAGCAGAGCTGACAGTTTGTAATGTTGATTTGTTGACAATGCGTAGAAGCGACTTCTTCGGTGAAAAAATGGGAGGAGCCAACAATGTAGGTATGATGGACACGTCAGCACCTGTGTTGGCTAGGAAAACAAGCTGCATCAAAATGCCGGTCACATATAAATGACCACTGGGCCGAGAGGACAAGTGGACAGAGTGCAATGCTTGAGGATGCCTATGAAGTTCCCCACAGGACCCGGCGTCTTTTAGATCCTGCAGTCAGTGTTTGGGTGCTGGCAAGGTAATCTGCAATTCTTGGCCTCATCCCCAAAAATCTGTACCAACAGTACAGATGAGCCAGATGTAGCAGTAGCGGTGGTTGTGACAGCAGAGGAGGTTTGTCCTTGTTGATCTGTTCCGGAATGTAAGCCGGGAAGTATGGTGCATGTGCAATTCTTTAGTGCTCGGAAAGAGGAGAGAGTGACTGAGTACTGCCTGGTGGTGTATATGGTGTGGAGGCAGAACGAGCCCTGTCTCTGCCTGCAGACAGCTGGTAAACAGGCAGCATAGTGCCAACCAGCAGTGAGAGGTGTGCTGGTTGTTTTTGTCGTAGTAGTGCATACAGCTGATCTGTGATGTGAAGGCAAGAGCCAATAGACTCGAAGGAGTGCAGTAGCAGGTGTATCTGCAGGTCGGTAGGTAACTTGGCAGACCATTCTGCCCACAGGGTAACGTCCGGCATCGTGTGCTCACTCACAAGTAGTCGAAGGCGGCGCCATAGTTGTGACAGAGTGTGGTCCCCCAGGTGTTCCTCGTACAGGATCTTGATTATTAATTCCTGCGGCAAGCAGGTGAGTCAGTTCAATATTGTCTTCTTGGAAAACTTGTATTTTGGTGGCAGTGGTGGCGAAAGGAGGAGGTCACAAATTAAATCTGAGTGGTAATGGAGGTGCATGACGAGACATAGAAATTTAGAGTTATCGTCAGTCACCTGATGTAACTCGAAAATGCACGAACCATGAAATTGAGTTTTCCTCATTTAAAGGAGGTAGCTTCAACAGACGGCCAGGGGGGAGGGGGGATGATGAGGGTGGCTCCAGCATTGTCTTGGAAGGCCTGCTGTCCCGTGGTATGATAGGCTGTCCTGTAACCTGACACTACTGGTGTGGGCATGTTACTAGCAAACACATCCCGAACAATGGCTAGTTGCAATGTCCCTGATGAATCATGGAAGCATGACATGGCAAGCACAGTCAGAACAAACAGGTGAGCGACATATGAGGTAGGCCCATAAACTGGACCGGAGGTTAAAGGCACAGTACTTAAATTGTCCACCTCAGAAATGACGCAGAAGGCCAACACGGCAGGCACATAACGGTACTGTGGTATGAAAGAGCTGCTGCATTGTCAGAATCAGGACCTCCTGTGAGTGAGGGAGAGGTGTGGGGAGGGAGGGGGGGGGGGGGTGTTTGGTACTTGGTGTGGCGACAGCAGGAGTTTTCTGTGCACATCGGATACACACCCTCTGTGGTAGGACCATAAATCACTGGTGAAACCTGATGTGGTCACATTGTCGTGGTACAATGCTCCTGGATGGCGAAGTGCCATTGGGTGTGCTTAAACCCACATGGTCAAGAATCTGGGCGACAGATCTGGTGGTTGAGCCTGGCGCACTTGATGTATAAAACTGTGCATTGTTAAATTGTGAGGAAGGCAAAACTGGCATAGCTTTATAGCAGTTGACCACATGTGCATTTTGCACGAAGGTGGCATTGCACATGGCACTACTGTAACTGAGATTGCGCTGCGTAGAGGATCAAAGCATGTGTGTGAATTTGGGTCACTTTGAACACTACATGAGCAATCGATCATTACACGATTCTGGAAATCGTCCACTTCACCTTTCACGTGTTGGCATGCACAGCCTGACAACACGAAACCTGAGTCCATTGTTTGAGGTAACAGTGTAGCACTCGGCCATTGTAGAGCTGCAAAGTTTGAGGTTAACTTCATTGGAGATCGCGAATCACTGTCTGTTAGCGGTGTAACAACTGATGGCAGGGGATTGGTGTCACCTGGTAGTAGTAGCTGAGCCTCCAAATCCTCGTATAAAATGTTGAGTGAGGCAGCCAGATCAACAAATGTAAAATCTGTTAATTCCACACAGCCGGCGTGGAAATCACAAAAGATGTAGAAACATCATGGTTACCAATTTGGGAAATGGGAATACAGATAACTGTATATGCAACAAACTGTTCCCATAAATGTCTATACATACATATATTTCAGCACAAAGAAAGATACACGTGTACACTGTACAAGGTACAAAGGCTGACTAGACCATTAACATGGCGGCTCGTCAGAGCAGTTAGAGTTCAAAGACCATACTTTACGTGGTCGATGTGACCTATCAAAGCCACAATATTTTTTTATGATTAAACAAGACATTTTACTTTCTTAGGAATGTCTGATGATTCTTTTGGAATGATTTTATTAATTAATTAACAGTTAAACTAGATAATACTAAATCAAAAGTGGTGACAGGACGGGCATCCAGCCACCCCTTAAAATTAACACGCCAAATCTGGTTAACCATAACAGCAGACCCTGCAAGTTGGGATAAATGCTTGGACAGAGAGAATACTAAATCAAAAGTAAATATGGACAGCATATCCATCATGAATTTACAAATATCTTGGCTAACAAAGCAGAAAGATACATTTGAAATTACAAGATTTTGAGTGGATATTAAAATATTACAGAATTCACTCTTCTTGTAAAGGTGGAACACAAATAAAATTTTGACAGCCAGTTAATGTGTATCATATGATGTTTGGATGTACTGTTCCACTAGTCTGGTGCCTGTTCCTTTGAACTCACTGGTTGCTCTTATTCTCTGAAAACTGAAGTCCAACATATCACTAACAAATGAAGCAATGAGATAATCTGTAATGTGTGCTTTCCTGATGGAATACAGCTTGACTAGGTTTGAAATTTAGATTTCTGGCTAGTGACACAATTGTATCTAGAAGGTGTTGCGTAGAGACTGGTTTACATGGGAAATCATGTGTAAACGTGTACTTTTTCATGTATTCCACTCCCAACTCTACTGGGTGATGGACCAGTAGTAATTTACTGTAGCTCTGGCAATCATTTAATGCTGTAGTAATATCCAAGGATGAGATACAAATAAATTGTAGGATATTTATACACCATATGACATGCTACATATGACCTTCACTCTTCAGACTTATTTCAGATTACATATTTATAAATAATATCTATAATGTGAAGCATACATTATATTTTATGTACATACAGCAAAGGAATTTGAAAACATACTAACTGTGGTAAAAATAGACTTATGAACTATTTCAATAAATACAGCCTTCTTTTCAATTACCAGTTTGGTTTCCAGTCAGAGAAAGAAACCGAATAGGCAATAGCATATCTAATAAGACATGCATAGTTGCATTGGATACAGGGAATTATATATACAACAGGTACATTCCTCAATCCAACCAAAGCTTTTGATGTAGTTGACCACAAAATACTGCGAAATAAGATAGATGAAATGGGAATTGGGGGGGGGGGGGGGGGGAGGGGGTGTTAAAAAGGGATTTCACTCATATCTGGAAAATAAGAGCGCAATTGACTGAAATTACACATATATCAAGTATGTCCAATTATACTGAAAAATATACTTCTGACCCCAAATATATAAATATAGGGATATGACAAGATGGTGTGCTAGCTCCAGTACTGTTCCTAATGTTCGTAAATGATTTCCCAGAATGAATCAAGCATGGACAAATATTACTGTTTGCAGATGACTCTAATGTACTGATCACTGACAAATCACTAGAAGCACTAAGAGAGAAATCTGAAAAAACACTTACCAGCATATATGAACGGGCAATAAACAATAAAGACACTTTTAATATAAAGAAAACAAGCACTAAGAAGTCCAACATAAACAAAAAGCCAGATTATAAAAACCTGAAAATAAATAATGAAGTTTTACAATGTGCAGAAAGCATAAAATTTCTGATGATCCTGTTGCCCGCCAATTAAGGTGGGAAGAACATGCAACAATACTTTGTAGTACAATCTCTACAACATGCTATGCTCTCTGAATTTGTACATCAATATGTGATGTTTCATGTATCAGATTAATGTATTTTGCTTATATTCATTCTGTTATGGTTTTGTTTATATTTCGCGGCTTTGCCTTACTTTCCAAGTGTGCATACTTAGCGCTATACTGCAATCTTAAGTGCATTTGGTATAGACTAACTAATTAAATACATTCATTCGTGTGCTCTTCAATTTTGGCATTAAGGGTTTTTCTTTTATTTATGTATACTTTCACTTATCGCAAAAACTTCGTTTTGGATAAATTCAGCTGTTTATGCCTAATTTTTCATCATGCATTTATAGTGTTATACCACAAATTTAAGTGCATTTGGTAATAGCTTACTTACTTATTAGTTTCCAAAACATATTTACTGTCATTTTGCATCTGTATTTAATATATTATTGTTATTACTTAGTAAATCTCTTTAACTAATTTCCAAACTACCATGGATACTAAGTGTGTGAGGTGCAGTAGGTAAGTTAGTTCAGGGGTTTTGTGCAGCTCCTGTGACAGGTGGTTTCATTGGGGAAATTGTAGCAGCATGGGAATTGTGGAAGCAAACAAAACTCTTCCATTCTCTTTCAGGGTTTGCTCAAGACACAGGATTATAGCTGAACAGGAGGTGAAAATTAGAGCCCTTCAGGCTGATTTGGACAGAGCGATGGAGGAACTGAAGAGGTTAAGGGGGGAGGAGGGTAAAAAGCAGTGGGAAGTGGTAGCTGGGAACAGGGACCACAGAAAGAGAATAGTGTCTGACAGTTTCCCAATTCACACAACCAATAAATTTGCCTTGCTACCACAGTTAGTAAGGAAGAGGCTCCAGTAGAAGTAGATGTAGTTAAGATGCAACAGAATTTCACTAGGAAACCAATTGTTTCAAAAAAAGTAGAAAGTAAGAGGAAAGTTCTGTTGCTAGGTAGCAGCCATGGAGGAGGTGTGGGCCAGATTTTGCAGGAAAAATTAGGTGACAGGTACAAGGTCACAAACTTTTTCAAGCCAAGTGCAAGTCTTACCCAGGTGGTAGAGGATATAGGTTCCTTGTGCAAGGGATTCACAAAGCAGGATCATGTGATGGTAGTGGGTGGAGAGGGAAACAGTATTGATAAGGATCAGGGCTACAGCATTGAGTGTCACCTGGTGAAAATAGCCTCAATAACAACCCATACCAGTGTTGGGCTGGTGCCTGCTCTCATGCGACATGATCAGTCCCAGTTGAACCGCTCTGTCAGGAGGGTAAATATGGAGTTGGATCAGTTGCGTAGGGTGGCCACTCTGTCAGACATTGGATTGGTTCCTGTCGAGGCTACTGATAGGGGGCATTTCACAAGGCATGGCCTACATGTCATTAGGAAAGGGAAGGGTAAACTGACAGGGTTGTTAGCGAAATCTGTAAGGGGGGACACTAGTACTCATGGATGTACCTCGTTTTTAGGCTAATATCAGTGTCCAATGAGAAGTTCAGGAAGGCAGGTGCTAAAGAGATCCAAAACTCACAATATTCTCACAACAGGAAAGTAAATAATAATGTTACCATATTTAACTAAATTATTGGTTGATTAAAGAAAAAAGTAGATTCTCAGAAAAGTAAAGTAAAAAATAATGTTACCATTTTTCATCAAAATATTCTGGGATTGAAGAATAAAGTAGATGAGTTCCTGGTTTGTTTAGATTACATTGAATCTAATGATGTAATAGATATACTATGCCTGTTTGAGCATCGCATTGTGTCTGATATGGAAAAGGTAAGTATCAGTGGTTATCAACTAGCTGCACATATGAGTAGAGAGAATAAGGTGGGAGGAAGATTTGCCAAATATGTCAAAAGTTATCACTGTGTAGAAAGCTTAGATACAAAAAAGTTTTGTCTAGAGCAACTTATAGAAGCATGTGCCTGTCAACTTAAACTGAAGGAGGGCTCTTTTATAATTGTAACAGTATATAGGTCCCCTTCAGGAAACTTTCATTTATTCCTGGAAAACTTGGATGCCTTGTTGTGATATCTGTCAGATAGGGGAAAGCAAATTATTATTTGTGGGGACTTCAATGTTGAGTCATTGAAAGAGTGTAATAGGAAGAATGACCTGGAAGTCTTGCTCAGTTCTTTCAATTTGACATCTGTCATTAATTTTCCAACTCTGGTAGTAAAGGACAGCAGCACATTGATAGATAACACTTTTATAGCCAAATACAGGTCTAAAAACATAAATTCTTGTCCTGTTGAGAATGGGCTTCCTGATCATGATGCTCAGCTAGTTACAGTATATGACATAGCTCCATTCAGTAATTCAAAACTACCCTCCAAAGCTGTACATTCAATTAATGACTCAACAACTAAAAATTTCAGAGAGAATCTTCAGCAGTTAGATTGGGATGAGATGTACAAGGAACCTGATGCTAATTTAAAATATAACTTATTTCATGATACACTTGTAAGAAAATTTGAAAACTGTTTCCCCAAGAAAGTAGTTAAATCTAATTATAAGAAACTATGCAAAAAACCTTGACTTACTAAATAAATAAAAATATCTTGTAACCAACAAAAGGGAACTGTATCTAACAACAAGAAAGAGTAATGACCCAGAAACAGCCAAATGTTATAAAAACTATTGTGCTACATTAAGAAAGGTTATTAAAAAGTCCAGAAGCATGTGCATCATGTCTGAGATTAATACCTCTGATAACAAAATCAAAACAATTTGGAATATTATTACAAGGGAGACAGGGCAACCAAGAGTATAGGATGATGACATCACCATCAAAGTGAATGGAAACTTGATAAACAAGAAGCCGGAAGTCAAAAACATTTTCAATAATCATTTTTTAAATGTTGTAGAGAAGATAGGATCTAAATGTTCATTAGAAGAAGCAAGGCAGTTAATGGAAGAGGCCTTACCCACACTATTTGATACAATTGAAATTCCACCCACCTCTCCATCTGAAATGAGGAAGATAATAAACTCTCTCAAGAATAAAAGCTCACATGGGATTAATGGCATTCCCAGCAGGATAATAAAAGCTTGTTCCCAAGAAATAAGTGGGATTCTTAGCCACATATGTAATAACTCTCTGAAGCAGGGTATTTTCCCAGATAGACTCAAGTATTCCATTGTTATACCACTGCATAAAAAAGGGGATATATTTGATGTCAACAACTACCGCCCAATCTCTCTTCTGACAGCCTTATCCAAAATTCTTGAAAAAGTAATGTATTGTAGAGTAGCTTCACACCTTTGTAAAAATAAAGTTTTAACAAAATGCCAGTTTGGTTTCCAGAAGGGTTTTTCAATGGAAAATGCTATATATACTTTCACTAATGAAATATTAAATGCTCTGGAAGTCACCGTTGGGATTTTTTGTGATCTATCAAAGGCTTTTGACTGTGTAATTCATGGAATACTTCTAGATAAGGTCAAGTATTGTAGTATGAATGGGACAGTGCTCAAATGGTTTAAATCATACCTAACTGGAAGAGTGCAGAAAGTTGAAATAAACAGTTCACATAATATGCAAAAAAATGGTGATTTCTCAAACTGGGGAGCAATCAAGAATGGGGTGCCGCAAGGTTCGGTCTTGGGTTCTCTGCTGTTCTTAATATATATTAGTGACTTGCCATTCTATATTCACGAAGATGCAAAGCTGGTACTTTTTGCCAATGATACAAGTATAGCTATCACACCAAACAGACAAGAATGATCTGGTGAAATTGTAAACGATGTTTTTCAGAAAATCATTAAGTGGTTCTCTGCAAATAGGCTCTCATTTAACTTTGACAAAACACAGTATGTATAGTTCAACACAGTAAATTGAATGACCCCATTAATAAATATAGACTTCGATCAGAAATCGGTAGCTAAGATAGAATATTCAAAATTTCTAGGTGTATGCATTGATGAGGGGTTGAACTGGAAAAACCACACTTAAGATCTGCTGAAACGTTTGAGTTCAGCTACTTATGCTATTAGGGTCATTGCAAATTTTGGGGATATACATCTCAGTAAATTAGCTTATCACACCTATTTTCATTCTCTGCTTTCATATGGCATCATATTCTGGGATCATTGAGTAAAAGAGTGTTCATTGCACAAAAGCATGTAATCAGAATAATTGCTGGAGCTCATCCAAGATCATCCTGCAGACACTTATATAAAGAGCTAGAAATCTTCACTGTAGCCTCACAATATATATATTCACTTATGAAATTTGTTATTAACAATCCGGACGAATTCAAAAGTAATAGCAGTGCACATGGCTACAACACTATGAGAAAGGATGATCTTCACTACTCAAGGTTAAATCTAACTTTGGCTCAGAAGGGGGTAAATTATGCTGCCACAAAAGTCTTTGGTCACTTACCTAATAGCATCAAAAGTCTGACAGATAGCCATATAGCATTTAAAAGGAAATTAAGAGAATTTCTTAATGGCAACTCCTACTCATTAGATGAATTTTTGGATATAGTAAGTGGGTAATTTCCCAACTTCCAACTATTGAGTGTCATGTAATATTTTGTCTAATGTAATATCTTGTATGGACACCTTTTATTAACCTGACACGTTCCACATCATTACAAAGTGTTGTATTCATGATCTATGGAACAAGTACTAATATAATCTTATCTAATCTCTACAGCGTAATTTTGTGGGGAGTGAATAAGAAAAAAATTGAATCATATTCAGATTGAAAAAATGGGTAATACAAATAATGACCAAGAATGGAAATACAAACTGCCTCAAACTTTTTAAAAAGCTGGAAATACTAACTGTACTTTGTGAATATATTTTTAGAGTGTTATGTATGTTAAAAAAAATTGACTACTATGTTAAAAATTGCTTACTACACGATTATAAACCAGAAGCTGCTACAATTTGCATCTGGACAGAAAAAATAATGTTAAAACTCAGCAGAATTTATTGTACAACGCCATTATATTATATAACAAATTACGAAGCATGCAAAAGACACAGATACTATCTACTCTTTTTAAACAAAACTAAAAGATTATTTAAAAAATAAAAGTGTTTACATAGTAATGGAGTACCTAAACTAAAACAGGTTACCTATCATAAAAAAGTACTGTTTATGATGTGTATATACAATTAATAATTAGCTAAGATTATAAAAACAATTGCAATTAGATTTAAAAAATTCATTGACAATTGCTGCAGAAGAAATAAATTTTAAGCCACAAAAATTTCAATGTTTTACATGACAAATCCACACATTGTAAACTGTTTCACAGATTAATAAATCAATAATGTCAATAGGTGAGGCTTTCTCTTCCTAGTATTATGAGGGTGTTGATATTGCTAACAGGTAAGATAAATGCCAGGATCTTACCAAGCACATTCCTGCTGGATCCTCTATCTTAAAATGAGAACTTACATCCCAACTCAATGTGGTACTGCAAGTGTCAGGACAGTGCACATATTAGCAGATTATATAATTACCAACCAGTTTGTGGAAATGAGGCAAAGTTATACATGCAGCAGTCATGCACTATAAAAGTGCGAAAACTATTCTCCTGCTCATGTACTTTGAGGATTAGGGTACCCAATATATGCCAAGGAAAAAGAAAATTCTAGAGATAAAGTTCATGGAAGGGCAATCATATTCTGTAACCAGAAAATCTACCAGGCTCAAAAACCATTAATGTTAGTATCTTCATTAGCCTGTTGATTGCCCATTACAAATAGATAAATCAGGACAAAAAATTACCTCACAGCACATAAAACTTTCCAAACTGTCAAAAAATAAACACTGAAAGTTTGTTTACACTATTTCTCCTCATTGTAAGTAAAATGGAGCAGCAAACAGTAGCAACTATTCGCATCCGTATCCGGCTAGTAAAAAGTGCATCACCCCAGTGAAGCCTACAGAAATGAATGCTTCACATAATTAACTGGATGTTGCACACCAACTAGTTGGATTTAAACATCAAGAAAGCATCCTGGAATGGGTAATTCTTATCATGCATGTTGATATATCCACAACATTTATTTGGCAAGTATATGAACACCAGAACTTTAAAGATCTTCCTCAAGGTCAGCTTCTGCTGGTCTTTCTATTCTTCTATAAATAATATGTGTTAGTATTCTGCAACAATGAAATACTAAACTGAAGATTAGGTAATATTAACACCTTTCTGCACTTGTCTAATTTGGAACTGGTATTATTACATTGTTCTTTAAGTCTGACAAAATTTTGTCTGCCTCATATATCTTGCATCTGAAGGAGAACTCTATTTGGACTTTATGACTGTTGACGTTGTGACCTACATCAATTTGAACCCATTTAACACAGTAAAGTTTTCTCCTTCCTCTGCATCTGCATTTTTACCCTTCACCCCCCCCCCCCCCCCCCCCCTCTGCCCATGCTCCTCATCCACCACCACCACTTGCCTCCATTATCACAATGGCCATTCCTTGATGCCTAAAGGTATGCTCTTTTCTTGGTCCCCCACTTCTGTTCGGTACCTACTCAATAGTTATATCATCTACCATCTAATCTTTAACACTCTTATGTAGGACCACATTTCTACAACTTATATTCTCTTTGGATCTGCACTATTAATCATCCACCTTTCACATTTGTACAAGGCTACAATCTAGACAAACACCTTTAGAATATACTTTCTAAGACTTACATTCATATTTGACTGCAATGACTTACTATAGTGATGATTTCTATGGCCAATATTCATGTACTTAATGATTTTACTTTTATGGGCAAACACACAAAATCACCAAGTGTGTAACAAGTTGTTCTTTTCTAAAAATGCTTTTCTTGCTGTTGTCAGTCTGCATTTGATATCCACTTTATTTTGACCAGTGTGAGTTATTTTGATGCTCAAATAGCAATGCATGATGAATACACAATCTCACTGTCTCTGGTTGCTGCAGATGGCAACAGCAGCTGGATACTGAGAGAGTTGTGTAAATGTGTGTGTATTTTCTATTTTGGACAAGGCCTTTTGGGCAAAAGTTTAAATGTACAGCAGCCTTTTCACAGTGCATGCCTGCAACTCATCTTTTTCTCCATATGGCAAGTAGCAATTTATCCTTTCCAAAATATTGTTGTTATTCCATCCCTAACCTTCCACTGTTTGATCAGATACACTACTGGCCATTAAAATTGCTATACCACGAAGATGACATGCTACAGATGCAAAATTTAACCAACAGGAAGAAGATGCTGTGATATGCAAATGATTAGCTTCTCAGAGCATTCACACAAGGTTGACGTCAGTGGCAACACCTACAACGTGCTGACATGAGGAAAGTTTCCAACCGATTTCTCATACACAAACAGCAGTTGACCAGCGTTGCTTGGGGAAACGTTGTTGTGATGCCGCATGTAAGGAGGAGAAATGCGTATCATCACGTTTCCGACTTTGATAAAGGTCGGATTGTAGCCCATAGCGATTGCGGTTTATCGTATCGCGACATTGCTGCTCGCGTTGGTCGAGATCAAATGACTGTTAGCAGAATATGGAATCGGTGGGTTCAGGATGGTAATACGGAATGCCGTGCTCGATCCCAATGGTCTCATATCACTAGCAGTAGAGATGACAGGCATGTTATCTGCATTGCTGTAAGGATCGTGTAGCCAAGTCCAGGCATGTTATCTGCATTGCTGTAAGGATCGTGCAGCCACGTCCGATCCCTGAGTCAACAGATGGGGATGTTTGCAAGACAACAACCATCTGTATGAACAGTTTGACGACATTTGCAGAAGCATGGACTATCAGCTCGGAGACCGTGGCTGTGGTTACCCTTGACACTGCATCACAGACAGGAGCGCCTGCGACGGTGTACTCAGCGATGAACCTGGGTGCACGAATGCCAAAACGTCATTTTTTCAGGTGAATGCAAGTTCTGTTTAGAGCATCATGATGGTCACATCCGTGTTTGGCGACATCACGGTGAATGCACATTGGAAGCGTGTATACGTCATTGCCATACTAACGTATCATCCGGCGTGATGGTATGGGGTGCCACTGGTTACACATCTCGGTCACCTCTTGTTCACATTGATGGCACTTTGACCATTGGACATTACATTTCAGATGTGTTACGAACCGTGGCTCTACCCTTCATTCGATTCCTGCGAAACCCTACATTTCAGCAGGATAATGCACAACCACATGTTGCAGGTCCTGTACAGGCCTTTCTGGATACAGAAAATGTTTGACTGCTGCCCTGGTCAGCACATTCTCCAGATCCTTCACCAATTGATAACATCTGGTCAATGGTGGCCAAGCAACTGGCTCTTCACAATACGCCAGTCACTACTCTTGATGAACTGTGGTATTGTGTTGAAGCTGCATGGGCAGCTGTACCTGTACATGCCATCCAATCTCTATTTCCTCAATGCCCAGGTGTATCGAGGCCATTATTATGGCCAGAGGTGGTTGTTCTGGGTACTGATTTTTCAGGATCTATGCACCCAAATTGCTTGAAAATGTAATCACATGTCAGTTCTAGTATAATACATTTGTCTCATGAATACTCATTTATCATCTGTATTTCTTCTTGGTGTAGCAATTTTAATAGCCAGTAGTGTAATTTAACATTTTAAAGTAAGTTCTATAGCTTCAGTTCATATCATCTAAGATGGTGCATAAAGTTCTCACTTCTTACATTATTGTTGTTGCATCTAAATCACTTAACAGCATTAAGGCCTAAGATAACATGTCGTTCTCTTTACTGTTAGGTCCTTTACCTGTTATTGAAAATATTGTAAGGGTCAATAATCCAACGTTGGGTATCAAGATCTTTATGGCCAGTGCTGCCACCTGGCATATCATCAACATTAAAGAATTCACTAACAATCAGTTTCCTGTTATGTAAACATAACCTTGTTATTACTTTCTCTACTGACAAGATTTTCCACTGGTAGCTTGCATGCTTTCAGTACTGCTAGCTCATGTGTCTATAAGGATATGTGTACATAAGGATAATTGATCACATTATATCACACAATTTACTATCAAATGTACAGTTCAGCTTTAGAAGTTGTTTAACAACTGAAAATGCTATATTCTCTCTTGTCTGTGAGGTACTGGATGGGTTAAACAAAATGTTTTGAATGCTAGGCATATTTTTTTGATTTAACTAAGGTTTTTGATTGTGTTGATCACAAAATATTGCTTCAGAAGTTGGATCATTACAGAAAACAGGAAGTAGCTCACAATAGGTTCACTCTTACTTTAGCAACACAAAGCAAAAGGTCCTTATTCACAGTGTTGAGAATGGCTGTGATGTGGGGTCTGAGTGGAGTACGGTCAAGTGGGGGGTGTTCCAGGGATAAGTGTTGGGGCCAGTCCTGCTCCTTATTTATATAAATGATATGCCCTCTACTATTGTTGGTAACTCAAAAATATTTCTGTTTGCTGATGACACTAGCTTGGTAGTAAAGGATGTTGTGTGCAACATTGGCTTGGTTTCAAATAGTGTAGTTCATGACATAAGTTCATGGCTTGTAGAAAATAAACTAATGCTAAATCACAGTAAGACTCAGTTTTTACAGTTTCTAACGCACAATTCAATAAAACCTGACATTTTAATTTCACAGAATGGGTATGGTTAGTGAAACTGAACAGTTCAAATTTCTAGGCGATCAGATAGACAGTAATCTATCATGGAAAGCCCATGTTCAGGATCTTGTTCAAAGACTTAATGCTGCCATTTTTTACTATTCGAACAGTATCTGAAGTGAGTGATCATTTGACATGAAAATTAGTCTACTTTGCTTATTTTCATTCACTTATGTCATAAGGTATTATATTTTGGGGTAACTCTTCCCATTCTAAAATGATATTTTTGGCTCAGAAACAGGTGGTTCAAGCTATAAATGGTGTAAGCTCATAAACCTCTTGTGAACCCCCTTTCACAAGTTTGGATATTTTGACATTGGCCTCTAAATATATATATATATATTCCTTACTGTCATTTCTTGTTAACAATATTAGCTTATTCCTAAGAATAAGCAGCTTTCATTCAGTTAATACTCAGCAGAAATCAAACCTGCATTTGGATTGGACTTCATTTAACTCCTGTACAGGAAGGTGTGCAGTATACTGCTGCATCAATTTTCAACAAGCTACCACTAGAATTCAAAAATCTTAGCAGTAATCCATGCGCTTTCAAATCAAAACTGAAGAGTTTCCTCATGGGTCACTCCTTCTATTCTGTCAAGGAGTTCCTTGAAAAATTAAGCTGATTCTTGTTGTGTAGTTGATTGTGTTTAGTTAAACTTATGGCTTGACTTTTTTGGGTTCATAAACATATTATTTTTATCTGTTATTAAAATAAAAATAAATAGAACCTTTTAGCAACATAGCATTCAAAAGACTGTTCAAAATCATATTCACTGTAAGATTTCTCCATAAAACCAACATTTTTTAAATTCTAGTGATATCAAATGTCTTCAATGGGCTTTGTTCTTGGATAGTTAGTTATCATGTTTCACAGATCACTTGAACAATTCTTTCATTGTAATGATATGGAACAAGTCAGTTTACAGAGTATGTATATATGATTGTTGTTAACATTAAAAACTTCATCATTCTTAGTCCTGTTTATGCAGTCACAGATTAAAAAAATTGTTACTGCGTACTGAACTCCTTTCTGAGCCACTGACAGCTTTAATAGTGGGCAATGAAGATCATTTTTTCCTCCATTATTTTAGGTATGGACATCACTATTCTTCTCAAATTGTGATGGGTTATGATAGTTTCATTAGTGAATATATGTACAGTGGTGATGGATTTAAACTACCTAACTCCTTGAAGACTAATTACATGACGACAATGCATGAATAGCACATATTATTTTTACTGTCTGATTTTGTGCAATTAATACTTTCTTCCTGGGTGATGTGTTGACCCAGAAAATTAATCCATATAACACTATTAAACGGAAATATGCAAAAATATGTCATGAAGTAAATAAAATAGAAAGAAACTTCCCCATGGGAAAAATATATTAAAAACAAAGATTTGTGTGCGAGTGTACACCTGTCCTTTTTTTCCCCTAAGGGAAGTCTTTCCGCTCCCGGGATTGGAATGACTCCTTACCCTCTCCCTTAAAACCCACATCCTTTCATTTTTCCCTCTCCTTCCCTCTTTCCTGACGAAGCAACTGCCAGTTGCGAAAGCTCGTAATTCTGTGTGTGTGTTTGTGTGTTTTGTTCATGTGCCTGTCTGCCGGCGCTTTCCCGCTTGGTAAGTCTTGGAATCTTTGTTTTTAAAATATGTCATGAAGTTGACTTGTTTGTTTCCAAGGCTAGCAGTTAGACAAAGAGCAAAAATAATTATGTGCCTAATATTTCTGAGAGCTTGTAAGGTAACACTTCATGTGTAGAACTTCAATAGTAGGACTAGCAAGTTTTGTTCACAAGCTGTGTGTGATTTTGCTAGCAAGAAATGCACATATTTTCTCAGCAACCAAATTAAATCATAATTATGTTCAATGTTTTATTTTGTATTTTTTAATTTTTTAATTCTCTAGAAAAAGAAGGAGTGTAAGTAATTATTGTTTTTCTCATGACAAAAAAAGTTTTTATACACTCTGGAGAATGGATGCTCCACAACAGACGAAGTGAATGCCACCCTGCGGTGAAAGGTTATAACTACTCCGAAAATCTGTGGCAGGAATCAGAGGCCATTTTAAATCAGCGAAATCTGTGTAATTATAAAAAATAATAATCTCTGATTTAGAATTGTAAGAATGTTTTATAGGGTTTCCATGATAATGGTAGATAAGAAGGAAATGATGATGTAGGAGCATTTAAAAAAGTTGTTAGATACTGTATTATCCTCTGTTATGATTTGTTCTAGATTACAATATGGCATATAATGAGTGGAGTTACTTTTTCATTATCCTGTCTCGAGACTGCTACTCTTTTTAAATAACTTCAAGGGAGAAATATTTTGAGGAGTTTGCTGTTGGTGTAATAAAGGAAGCAATCAATTTTAAATTGGACCACATTGCACTTGTATATGACTTTCTTTCAAAAGAGAGCGACATTGCTGCATGCCTTATCTCCAAGCAAGGGGGAGGGGGGGGGGGGGGGGGGTGAATCCATTTCACAAGATTTGATCACATTTATTGTGCCTCCCCCAGCATGTACCATAGGGGTTGCAATAACATTTTCTAAAATTTGGATATACATTTTTTGCAATCTGTGGGCTGCACTTCATTACACATTGAAAGATGTCAATAAAGATAGACAAGTGAGTCTTTGTTGTGACATACTGACCTAACTTCAGTCATCCTTGACTCTCTGGCAGCAAACGCATCGTACTTTCCAATACAGTTTTTGGACTGGTACAATGGCAATCAACTGTTTCTAGTAGTTTCCTGCATAGAATGCTTTGTTTGCTTCACAGATAAAGTTTGACAGGATGGTTAGCAATGCATCTCATTTTTTGAAGCTTTCAAATATGGAGTGAGGAGAGACAGAAAAAATGTCCCACAAATAAAACAGCATACCAACACTGGAGATCACCCACAAATTAGCCAATGTTCATATATAGTGTCACCAGCTGAACAACAGATAATCTTGGAGGAATAAGAGACGATGCTAAAAGATGATGTCAGTGAACCTTCAGAGAGTCCTTGGTCATTTCTGGTGGTGCCTGCTGTAGTCACCACAGATACCCATTGCAGTGGCAACGCAGCAGACAGACCAGCAATGCGGGTTGCTGACTCTGCTGCAAAGTCTAGCCAACACAAGAGTGTTTACAATCAAGTACCACATTTGACAACAAACATGTAGGTGTGGCCTATGTCCATCAGAGGCAGGGGAAGGGGGCATGATGATCAACAAACTATTTCCTGGTGATCATGTATGTGCAAATAGTCCCAGAAATATCCTTCTGCCTGGGGCTAGATAAGCCAGGGCCTGGCCATTCAGCAGGCAGTTCTTGACTTGTCGAGTGCAGAGAAGATTGGCCAGTCCAGCAGTGTGCCACCTCGAGCATTCTCTCTTCCACAATTATTGTGCTATGTCACTTCCATCATAATATGCTATCTACCAGCTGTTAACAGCCAACTTTAACATGGAACAGTTGTATGGGTACAGAGTCAAAGGGCACTCTGATTGTGGGATGTAGTAGTTATTTGCTTGATCTGCTTGTAGTTTCCATAATAAATAAGTTGGCAAAACAAATTGGTTCTTGCTCTGTAGATTTAGCACTGTCTGTGAAGAAGAAGGATGGCACATGGTATTTCTGCATCAGCTATCCATGACTGAGCTAAATCACAAAGGAATATGTATACCCACTACTGTTCATTCATGACATCCTAGACTGCTTGAAATGAGCAAAGTATTTCTCAACTATGGACATGGAAATAAACTATTGGCAGATTATGGCTGATGAAACTGAACAAGAAAAGGCTGTCTTCATAACACTCAATGGCCTCGTAAGTTCAAAGTTATTCTGTTTTGGCTATGTAATGCTCCAGCCACCTTTGTGTGTATGATGTACAAGCTGCTTTGATATTTTAAATGAACAATGTGTCTTTTCTACCTGGATGATGAGCTTGCTCTTTTGAAGCTAACTGAATGACTTATAAGCTGACTGACAACTGTGTTAAAGTAAGTTCAAACTGCAGGTCTCCACATGCATCAGAGAAAGAGACTTTTTGTTGCCCAAAAAATAAAAATCTTAGGGCATCTAGTTAATGGCAAATGAGTCTGTCCCTGTCCAGAGAAAATAAGAGCAGACACAGATTTTCTGCCTCCTCAGCACATTAGTGATGTCATAAAGTTTCTCAGTGCTTGTACAGTCTGTGATCCATGAAGGAGTTCTGTACAATGGCACTTTATAATGGTACAGACTGGTGTAGAATCTGATCCCCTAATTTTGATGAAGAACCCAAAACAAAGATCAAAATTATTTACACATTTGTATTTACTGTACACTGTTGTCATCTTCAAATTATGATTTTGTACCAGGATGTAAATCAGACTTACAGTACAGGCTAGATGATACCATATTATTATTATTATTATTATTATTATTATTATTATTATTATTATTAGTTTGTTACACATGTTACAGGTATTTATCAGGCCATGTGAAACATTTATGAGTACTTGTTCTTCCTGTTCTTCCAATACACTTTCATTTGTTTGGTCCACTTTGGTATTTGGTCTTTAGGTGCTGTCTTCTCTGACATTACTTCCCACTTATGTATTTTGTGCCTACAGACGCTTTTGTCTGCGATGACCACTGACTCTACCTGTGCTTTTCCCAGATCAATTTTGACTTGTGTAATCCTAGCTGTAGTGGTATTGAGCCTCTGTATGTATCTGAGTATTCCGTTGGTGTGTCTGGTCTGTGAGAGTCTGCTCATGTGGCCGTAAAATTTAATTATCTTTTTCTTATGTCCGCTGCGATGTTGGACAACCTCTCTGTGGGGTCTCTGGAATGAAGCTTGTATCCTTCATCTGTGAGTTTTGGTCCAATAATTTTCCTGAAAATTTTTCTTTCACCTGTGAGGATCTTCTTTAGGTTTCCCTTGGTGTGCAGGGTCAGTGTCTCACAGCTGTATAGCACCTCAGGTTTGATTACAGTATTGTAGTGATGAATTTTGATGGAGGTGGACAGACATTTTTTGTAGTTGATACTCTTTGTTTTGTATAAGGTTCTCTTCATCTTCAGTAACTTGGTGTTCTGCATGATTTTCTCCTTTCCTGTTGGTTCGAGCACTTCCCATAGGTACTTAAAATGTGTTACTCTGTTGATCAGGCCACATTTTGTGTTTAAATTCAGTATTATTATTATACATAAAATCAAGATTGATGGCTAATTCTAGAAGATTCAATATTTTGTAACAAGCTTAGAAATATGTAAAAAGGAACAAATGAACATCTGACTATAATAAACTGTTCACATTTTGTTCAACAGTCATGGAGAGTCCGTCTTCAATTGGCATACACATTTTCGTTGACATTCTTGACATGAGTGTTGTTGGTAGTCATCGAAGGGTGATCTTTAAACCATGTCAACCATTTGCAACACTGAGTAGAGTGTAAGCACTCATCACCATAGGCTTCACGCATCATTTGGTATGTTTCTATAAGGGTTTTCTTCAGTTTCAAACAAAAATTTAATGCAGACACACTGCTCCTCTAACTCTCCCATCTCAAAATTCATAATCTGTGTGAGAAAATGTTCTAATCGATACAGCACTGAACAATAACTAACAGGCAAACAACAATGTAACATTAAACACAGGTGTGTGCAAGGAGGCCAAATGCATTTCATTCCAACACATCATTTGCATGAAAATACATGTGCTCCAGAATTTTTTGAACAAACCTCATATACTAGCAATTACTCCAATAAAATTACCTATAGTATCTCAAAGTTTCTTTATTTTCAATGATTATGACATTTCTTATTTTGTTAATTTTCAACTGGTAACCCTCAGAATATCTCTCGCAGGAAGTATTGCATGGATGTCAAATTTTCCTGGAACAAAGTGGAAGATCTTTCCTAGTCCTTAAGGAGGCACAATTACCTTCTTCTGTTCTAGCATTGTATGATAAGATTGCCAAGACAGACCTTCACACTGACATTAGTGGTTGCAGGGTAGGTGCAGACCTAGGATGAATTCTGGAAGTGCCAAAAAGGTGATAGTGTACGCCTCCAGAATACTCTCCAATTCCAAGAGGAACTACTCTATAACTGAGGAAGAGTATCTGCAGTTGTCTGGGCCATCAACAAATGTCTGCCATATTGGCAAACCATACATCATTGTGACGGGTGATCATTCTCTATGCCAGCTGCCTAGCCTGAAGTCAACTGACAAGGTGGGCATGAGACACTGAGACTTCAGCGTTACAATGTCAGTGGTTTACAAAAGCAGACACAAACAAAAAGATGTAAACTGTCTTTCAAAAAATCATTTGGTGAAATAAAGCAGTGCAGATGAAGCTCAGTCATTACTAAAGTAAATGATATTGCTGCTGAACAGAAGGAACATACAACACTGCTTAAAATTGTAGAAGCCTTGAAGGATGAAGAGCCAACCAAATGAGAATTCCAATTAATAAATGGAACACTGTATGTGGGGAACTACAATCCAATGAGACAACAATACTTGCTTGTAATCCCAGGACATCTATAACCAGCTGTGGTGAAGTATTTCTACAATGCTCCAACATCTGGTCACCTACAATTTGTGAAGAATCTACCAATCCATTAGACACCACATGAACCAATGTAAGGTATGCCAATGATGGAAGCACATGTCACAATTACTTCCGGAGCATCAGCTACCAATTACACCTGCAGCAAAGGCATTCCACCAGATTGGAATTGACCTCTAGGGATGATTCCTGAAATTGACAAATGTGAATCAATCTGCAGTGACAATATCACCCACTCTGTTGTCGCCAAATCAGTGTTAACTGCTGAAGCCCTGGAAATAGCAAGGTTCCTTGTAGAAGATATAATTTTGAAGAATGGAATACCTCTTTCCAGGGCAACAAAGCAGGAGGATTCTTTCCTCCCATTATGTTTCTTTCCCCACAATTTTTCCAAGATACCTTCCATGGAGTTATCTATATGACACGAGCACAGTATCAAAAATCTTGAATATTAACTCAAGGCTTAGTAAACTTACCTTTATTATCCATTAAATTTTTTTGGTTAACTGGAACTCATAAGTTTAAATGGTTTACCTAAAAACCCTGATAATTACACATACCAGTAATATAAAGCTTCATTTTTATGTGTAACCATGTACCTGATTGCTAACTTCCTGATAATGCAGCTGAGACTGTTAGAAACTTCTGCCCTCATTTAGCTTCAGAGTAATTAGTACTCTTAACTAAAATATTTTTACTAAAATAGAATACCATATTTTGGCAAACTAGACACTGTAATTCAACAGAGATTATTGCTGTATCTAAAAGTTCACATTTAGTAGAATCTTCCTTTACTACTTATTTGCTCAGAAACATAAATTTTTAATTGTATCAGAAAAATCCAGCAAAATAGCAATAGCTAAATTCAGCTTTAATTATTGTAATCTTATAAAAGAGGTTCATTAGAAGCCGTTTTAGTCAGGCTGTGGGAGATTATGAAACATGCAAGATCCATGTTCACCAATAAGGGGAAATGTACCACAGAAAAGTTAGCACAAATTGCAACTTGTACAACTTGCCAATTTTCATGTAAAGTCCACATCCAAGAGATTATTCTTTTTCAGTGATTGTTTCTAATGATTGAACTGAAGTTGCAGACAATGTTCTGAACTGTTTTAACCTTCAATAATGCATTCTGCAAACTGTGATGATATTAATGGGCTGTGAACTGCATTATTTCCAAATTATATTTACCGTGCATAGCATGTTCATTTTTATATGACTATCTAGTAAGGAAGACAGTGTAACTGGTCAATATTTTAATGATTTACTTCCCACATTTGAAGTTTTGTGTCACTTTGGTGTTAGGTAACTACCCTAAAAAAACCATAATATACAACATCAGTCAATCACAGTATATGGCTGGCCAGTTAATTGTGCATAATTTATATACAGTCCTGGAATTGAAATAAGAACACCGTGAATTCATTGTCCCAGGAAGGGGAAACTTTATTGACACATTCCTGGGGTCAGATACATCACATGATCACACTGACAGAACCACAGGCGCATAGACACAAACAACAGAGCATGTACAATTTCGGCACTAGTACAGTGTATATCCACCTTTCGCAGCAATGCAGGCTGCTATTCTCCCATGGAGACGATCGTAGAGATGCTGGATGTAGTCCTGTGGAACGGCTTGCCATGCCATTTCCACCTGGCGCCTCAGTTAGACCAGCGTTCGTGCTGGACGTGCAGACCGCGTGAGACGATGCTTCATCCAGTCCCAAACATGCTTACTGGGGGACAGATCCAGAGATCTTGCTGGCCAGGGTAGTTGACTTACACCTTCTAGAGCACGTTGGGTGGCATGGGATACATGCGGACGTGCACTGTCCTGTTGGAACAGCAAGTTCCCTTGCCGGTCTAGGAATGGTAGAACGATGGGTTCGATGACGGTTTGGATGTACCGTGCACTATTCAGTGTCCCCTCGACGATCACCAGAGGTGTACGGCCAGTGTAGGAGATCGCTCCCCACTCCATGATGCCGGGTGTTGGCCCTGTGTGCCTCGGTCGTATGCAGTCCTGATTGTGGTGCTCACCTGCACGGCGCCAAACACGCATACGACCATCATTGGCACCAAGGCAGCAGCGACTCTCATCGCTGAAGACGACACGTCTCCATTTGTCCCTCCATTCACGTCTGTCGCGACACCACTGGAGGCGGGCTGCACAATGTTGGAGCGTGAGTGGAAGACGGCCTAACGGTGTGCGGGACCGTAGCCCAGCTTCATGGAGACGGTTGCAAATGGTCCTCGCCGATACCCCAGGAGCAACAGTGTCCCTAATTTGCTTGGAAGTGGCGGTGCGGTCCCCTACGGCACTGCGTAGGATCCTACGGTCTTGGCGTGCATCCGTGCATCGCTGCGGTCCGGTCCCAGGTCGACGGGCACATGCACCTTCCGCCGACCACTGGCGACAACATCGATGTACTGTGGAGACCTCACGCCCCACGTGTTGAGCAATTCGGCGGTACGTCCACCCAGCCTCCCGCATGCCCACTATACGCCCTCGCTCAAAGTCCGTCAACTGCACATACGGTTCACGTCCACGCTGTTGCGGCATGCTACCAGTGTTAAAGACTGCGATGGAGCTCCGTATGCCACGGCAAACTGGCTGACACTGACGGCGGCGGTGCACAAATGCTGCGCAGCTAGCGCCATTTGACGGCCAACACCACGGTTCCTGGTGTGTCCGCTGTGCCGTGCGTGTGATCATTGCTTGTACAGCCCTCTCACAGTGTCCGGAGCAAGTATGGTGGGTCTGACACACCGGTGTCAATGTGTTCTTTTTTCCATTTCCAGGAGTGTAGATGAGACTAGGTGTCTGGTCATAAACTAGAAGTTATTTAACAACAAAGTGCAGTTGAAGTAACTGGACAGCATACGTTAAACAACCACTTTTCATCCATATTCAATGGAGGCACAGCAACTAATAGCTCATTTGTTCACTTAAATATGGTTATACTACATCAGTCATGACTAGCATCAGAGGTAAATTCACATTGTGACACCACCCATAAGATGAAAACTGCTTACCGCCCACAGACAAATGGTCACACATAACACTTCAATAAAACATTGGCAGATATGCTCTCAACATATGTTGATGTTAGGCAAAGAGACTGGCAGAAAATTCTGTCTTTCATGATGTTTGTTATACAACACACGAAAAGAAGACACTACCAGTTTCAAAACTGCTCTTTCTGCTCCATAATTGTGAGGCCAAAATGACAATGGATGCACCGCTCCGGTTTAAACTGGATGATACACAGGTGACCACACAAAACACTTCATCAACAGGACCAAAGAAGCAAGACAGATGGTTGCATAAGGTCCCTGGATGCCCAGGAGGAGAGATTGCTATAACAGCAAGTACTGGCCAGTGCAATACAGCCCAGGAGTCAGTAAGGATTTTTATGCCAGTATGGAACGTGAGATTACTCAGAAAGTTATTTTGTGCCATATTATACTCTGCATCACCTGTCAGACATCACAAATTAAGTCAAGGATTATGAGCCTTCATGAAGAAGACAGAAGCACTAAGACATTACCTGTGTCATCCAAATGGAGCCATCTAAATGCCTGAGGCACAGATCTTGTTCAAGGACACTCCATGCCTGCTCTATTGTCAAATGCTTTGATGGGAGGGGCTATCTCCAATGCTCATCATAGTGAAGAGGTTGTGACAACAAAACCACAATGCAAGGAACCTCCAGCTCTGTCGTATGGAGGATCATTGACATACACTTATGATGCTGTAGTTGGCTCCAAGAAAAACCTCTGAAACAGCAGGTTGCTATTTCTTCAGGAGATAGAGCAATGCCATGCACTGTGCTGTACACATGGGTGAGTAGCCTCTTGCTGGCATGGTGTAGGTCATGAGTTAAAATCTCATCAACAGTGAATACATGTTATTTATCATTTCTATGAGTTTTTCAAAATTCTTTATGTTTGTAATGTTTGCATTTTCTGGAATATTCAATGTTTGTATAAACAGCGGCACCCTCAGCTCATGAGGCAGTTCTGTCTGTAAGTTGGTGACCATAATATACATACTTTCTGTGATACCATGTTGTACAGGTTGGAATGCAGGAAATGCATTTTTTTATTTAATTTTTTTTATTTTTATTTTTTTAATTAATAGGGCTCAGCGAGTGGAGAGCAGACAGAAGTTCAGTGCACTCTCTAGCCGTTGAGGTGGGAAACTGCACCTAAAGGCAGAAGAATTGGCAATGATCAACAGCATTTGGATGCAGAAGGCAATGGAAACCACTGCATTAAAGAAATAATGTGTATCCACAGGACATGTGGCCTGTAATTGAAAAAGTGTCATGATGATTTCTCCATTGGCAAAAGATTCTCCAATAGCCCCATTTGGATCTTTGGGAGAGGACTGCTAAAGGTGGCCATGAGAAAAAGATTGAATAACCAATGAAAGACTAAATAACCAAACAATGGAAAATCCACACTAGAATGTAACAATATTATGAAAAGGAAAGTTACTACTCACCATATGCAGAGATGCTGAGTCACAGACTCAGCATCTCCACTATATGGTGAGCACCATTTTTCCTTCTCATAATATGTTACAACGAAAGATTATGTTCTATCAGTCAGAGCATGGAAAGTCAGAAGCTTGAACATGGTAGGGAAGCTAGAAAACCTGAAAAAGGAAATTCAAAGGGTTCAATGTAGATACAGTATGAGTCAGTAAAGTTAATAGAAAGAAGACAAGGATTTCTGGTCAGATGAGTATAGGGTAATGTCAACAGCAGTAGCAAATGGTATAACAGGAGTAGGATTCATTATGAATAGGAAGGTATGACAGAGAGTGAGTTACTGTGAACAGTTTAGTGACAGAGTTACTCTTATCAGAATCAACAGCAAACCAACACTGACAATGATAGTTCAGGTATACATGTCGATGTCACAAACTGAAAATGAAGAGAGAGAGAAAATATATGAGGATATTGAAAAATTACTACATTACTTTAAGGGAGGTGAAAATCTAATAGTCATTGGGAACTGGAATACAACTGTACAGGAAGGAGTAAAAGAAAAGATTATAGAAGAATGTGGGCTTGGGACAGGGAATGAGAGAGGAGAAAGACTAGTTGAGTTCTGTAATAAATCCAGTAATACTCTGTTCAAGAATGACAAGAGGAGGAGGAGGTGGTATACTTGGAAAAGGCCAGGTGATACAGGAGGATTCAGTTAGATTACATCATGATCAGACATACTGGATTGTAAGGCATATCCAGGAGCAGATATAGACTCAGATCACAATGTAGTAGTGATGAAGAATAGGCTGACTTTTATGAGAATATTCAGCAAGAAGTGGGATACGGAAGTACTAAGGAGTGATGGGATACCATTGAAGTTCTCTAAGGATATATATACAGCAATAAGGAATACCTAAGTAGGCAGTACAGTTGAAGATGAATAGATCTTTCTAAAAGGACACTTATGGAAGTTGGAAAGAAAAAATATAGGTACAAGGAAGATAACTGCGAAGAAACCATGGGAAACAGAGGAAATACTTCAGTTGATTGATGAAAGAAAGAAGTACAAAAATGTTCAGGAAAATTCAGGAATATAGAAATACAA
Source organism: Schistocerca gregaria (assembly GCF_023897955.1). NCBI lineage: Eukaryota > Metazoa > Arthropoda > Insecta > Orthoptera > Acrididae > Schistocerca > Schistocerca gregaria. The sequence goes on from NC_064921.1 coordinate 815,566,528, forward strand.
GTCGCTACAAAATGATATAAACAGGAAGTGCAGGGAGGCTAAGATGAAATGGCTGTATGAATAATGTGAAGAAATGAAAAAAGAAATGATTTTTGGAAGGACTGACTCAGCACGCAGGAAATTCAAAATAACCTGCGGTGAGATTAAAAGCGAGTATGGTAACATTAAGAGTGCCATAGGAATCTCACTGTTAAATGCACAGGAGAGACCAGATACAGCAGAAGGGATAGATAGCATTCCATCAGCATTACTAAAATTGTTGGGGGAAGTGGCAACAAAATAACTATATACATGGGTGTGTAGAACGTAGCAGTCTGAAGGCATGTCATCTGACTTTCGGAAAAATATCATCCACACAATTCCAAAGACAGCAAGAGCTGACAAGTGCAAGAATAACCACACAATCAGCTTAACAGCTCATGCATCCAACTTGCTGACAAGGATAATAAACAAAAGAATGGAAAAGAAAATTGAGAACATGTTAAATGATGATCAGTTCGGCTTCAAGAAAGGTAAAGGCACCAAAAAGGCTATTCTAATGCAGCTCATAATGGGAGGAAGGCTAAAGAAAAATCAAGACATATTCATAGGATTTGTTGACCTGGAAAAAGTGTTTGACAAAGTGAAATGATGCAAGATGTTTGAAATTCTGAGAGAGGTACAGATAAACTATAGGGAGAGACAGGCAACATGCAATATGTACATGAGCCAAGAGGGAATAATAAGAGTGGACAATCAAGAACAAAGCGCTCAGATTAAAAAGGGTGTAAGGCAGGGAAGCAGTCTTTCACCTCTACTGTTCAATCTGTACATCAAAGAAGCAATGATGGAAATAAAAGAAAGGTTCAAGAGTGGAATTAAAATTAAAGGTGAAAGGATATCAATGATACTATTTGCTGATGGCATTTCTATCTTGAGTGAAAGTGAAGAAGAATTACATGATCTGCTGAATGGAATGAACAGTCTAATGACTGCAGAATACAGATAGAGAATAAATCAAATAAAGGTGAAAGTAATGAGAAGTAACAGAAATGAGAACAGTGAGAAACTTAATATCAGGATTGATGGTTACAAAGTAGATGAAGATAATTCTGCTACCTAGGCATCAAAATAACCAATGACAGACAGAGCAAGGAGGACATCAAAAGCAGGTTAGCACTGGCAAAAATAGGGCATTCCTGGACAAAAGAAATCTAGTAGTATCAAACATAGGCTTTAATTTGAGGAAGAAATTTCTGAGAATGTACGTTTGATGAACAGCATTGTATGGTAGTGAAACATGGACTGTGGGAAAACTGGAGCAGAAGAGAATTGAAGCATTTGAAATGTGATGCTCCAGACAAAAGTTGAAAATTAGATGAACTAATAACGTAAGGTATGAGGAGGTTCTGAGCAGAATCAGAGAGGAAAGAATATGTGGAAAAGACTGACAAGGAGAAGGAACAGGATGACAAGACATCTGTTAACACACCAGGGAATGACTTCCATGGTACTAGAGGAAGCTGTAGAGGGCAGAAACTGTAGGGGAAGACAGAGATTGGAATACATCTAGCAATTAATTAAGGATATAGGTTGTAAGTGCTATTCTGAGATGAAGAGGATGGCACAGAAGAGGAATTTATGGGGGCCACATCAAACCAGCCATAAGTCTGATGACTTTTTTTAAAAAAATAATAATTATAAAAGAAACTCGGTGTGGTGGAGGGGTAGAAGGGGGGGAGGGGGTTCTGACCTTTGATGTCCTCTAGCAGACAACTCAGACAACACACTTTCAATCACTATGGAGGGTTGAAGCACAGAGCCTCATGTGTTCAGTGTAAGGCAGTTTCTTTTAGAAATAATAATTCTTTAGCCAAATTTCAATGTATTCTTCATCAAAATTTGAAGGTTTACAGTTGAAGTGCAGTCCCAGATTGAAACACCATGCTCTGATGGGCTGAAGTGTTTTGAAATACTGAATATGTGATGAAGAAAAAAAACCAACTGGTCTTCACCATTCCATTGAAACTCCAGAAAAAGTAGACACAGTGAGACAGGCAATTTTTGCTAGTATGAAACACTCCTCTAGGCATCAGGCTGATGCGCTGGGTATGTGATATCATTTGCTTCACTGTATCTTACATGAGGCTCTCAAATGTAACACATGCGAAAAAATATTTCTCCAAGAGCTAAGTGAAAGGGATTTTGTTCAATGCAAAGAATCCTGTGGTGTAATAGATGGCATTTTTATGCAAGATGCAGGCGTCTTAATAGTGACGAGTGACAAGTGATGAAGCCCAATTCATCTGGATGGCTCTGCTAATGTATAGAACAGTCAGCACTTGATGTTGCAGAACCCATGTGAACTATATAAGAAACCTCCCCACAGCTCAGAAGCAACAGTGTATTGCCATGTTTACAAGACAGGGATTGTTGATCCTCACTTATTTGGAGGAGGTGGTTCAACAAATGTTTCTTGGACATGTCATTTCACAGTTCGATAATGTGTCTTGGTCCACATGCTCTCCCAGTCTATAGATTTGTGATTCCTTTTTGTGAGGCAACCTAAATTAAGGAAGTATGTGCACAAGCCCTGCTCAATTGATGAAAGTTTCCATTCATCAAGAAAATGAAGCTGTGTTAAATGAAATGTTGAAGAAAACTGTGCAGGGTCCAAATTTGCATCTGACAAGAAGGGTGTTATCTTATCGCTGTTAGTTTCTGAATCAAAGTAGCATCTATACATTTCAAAAATGCATTAAAAATTTTATTATTTACTTTAACACTTTTTTCTATGGATAAAACAATGGAAGTTAATCAGCAGGGGAAAACAAGTGTTTCCCCTGCTCCATCTGTAGTGATTCGATAATTTCTGTGTAAATTCTAGAACAACTCAGCCTTCTACCATCTTGAACACACGGTATTCTAGATACAAGTGTGGGATGGTAAAATCCTACCTACTGCATGTCACATGTTTGTGTGTGCAGGTTTAAAATCAGTCACAGGAAGAAAGTAGACGCGGCGGTCGAACAGCACCGGCAAGTACTAGTTGGGCAATACATAGATGTTTTAGAGGAAGAAACATGGAGTTTTTACGCAGCTCTGTGCCTATTGTGTCATTGGCTATTGTTATGTGAAAGAAGAACAGTTGAAAAAGTGATCTTGTAAACTCTTAATCCAGCCTTGTTAGAGCCAAGAACTATTTTATGATTCATCTGAAGTAGAGCCATGGTTATTAAGCCAACTCTTTTATAAATGTGATTAAATTTGTTTCCGACATTGGACAGAGAGAGCGACTTACTGGAAGTCATGTATGTGGAAAGTGAGAATTTTATTCTGTAAGGAGTTCAAATATACCTTTGGTTGATGAAAAGTAAAGTTCACATATCTATTTATTTCACAAGCAGTGAGAGAGGCTTAAATATTCCCGTACCTAGCACCATTCCACAGAGAAGAAGTCAAGAGAGTTTTCCAGCAGGCAGCTAGCCAGCCAAGAAGATCGGCTGTGAATCTGAAGTAATTCACCTCGTAATATAAAAGAAGTGGGAACTTTGTACTTCTACTTCATGTTTAAATCAGCATCAAAAACATTAGAATGTGGTGACCTGTGGGAAAGGACCCGAGAAAACGGGAATTTTAAGTCAAAAACTAGAGAAGAGGTTGTTATGTGTTGCCCTAGCAACCAAACATAACACGACAAGGGATTTACTCTGAGACATTGGAATATGTTCAAGTATCCAATGAAGCAAAATTTGAATGAAAAATGGTGAAGACACGGAAAATTCCCAGAAATACTCGTAGAACACTTCAATGCAGAAGATCTAGTGCAGGGAGTATACAGCAGTCACACACATCGTGGGGACACAGACGTGGAAACCAACCTACATCCAATGCCGCTGTCACCAGCTGCTGTTCAGTGGTGAGGTACATACTGTTGAGTGAACTTTTATTGTGTAATTATAGTATTTAAAATTAGCTGTAAATGCTAACTAGGGCTAAAGCATATAAAAACATGGACAATTTACAACAAAATGAGGACACTCAAGAACCAGCTATGGCTATGAGAGCTAGCAAAGAAACACTTGACTGGGCTGAGTTGATAAATTTAATTAAAGCTCAGAATCTGCAATCAAATACTCAGAATGAGACTCTAAGGAAAGAGTAAGGCTTGGTAAATTCTCAATTAAGTACCCAGAGTGAAGCTTTAAATGCTCAGAGTCTTAAGTTAAACTGATTAAATTCGCAATTAAATACACATAGTGAAGTTTTGAATGCCCAGAGTAAAATTCTAGATAATCAAGCGATGAATCTAGGTTTGCTAAATGCCAAAGTCAACTCACAAAGCAAAGAATTTAGTAATCTATGCGAAGGCATGGGTGCTCTTAAGACTGAATTTGACACCTATAATAGTAGAGTAGAGAATTTAAAAATAGATTTAAAGGATGAATTAACTAATTCTTTGACCATTCATGTAAATCAAATGTTTACTGACCTTAGTCAGAAACAGAATGACTATTTCCAAGATTTATCAAAAAGGTTAGAATTTAACATTGAGAACAGATGGAATCGAAATTAGGATCTTCTGAAAATGTGTGCTATGCTAAGTTTAATGTTGTAAAGCAGGGATTGAATAATTTGAAAGAGATTGTAGATAAGAATAATGAATTAATACCGATTATTCAATTGCAATTTACAGGTGTCAGTACACGAGTATATAATGTGGAAAGAAATTTCAAAGAGAAAATAATGAACTCTGATATCATAAATGTAAGTAGTTTGGAGGAACAACTTGAAAAAGTTATAGATGGAAAAGTTACCAAGAGAATAACCTCTGGAAACGTATCACCTATTCTGTCTTCCGAACTTAGTGATACCAGGAAGGGTATAGACGACTTGTGGAGAGAATTCAAGCTTGTCCAGGATAAAGTAGAAAAAAGGGTAACGTCACCTAATGTGGTTTTAACTAATGAAGCCGTGACTGATCCGATCCATTTCTTGAAAAGGTTTAGCGAAGCATTACCAAAAAATTGGAAAGATTCTAAGAAAATCGAATTTGCTGTGGGGTACCTTCTAGGAGAAGCCTTAGAATGGGGAATGGTAAATATTGAGAATTTTTCCTCTTGGGAGGACTTTCAAAAGAAATTTAAAGAGAAATACTGGTCTGCCAGTGCCCAAGAAAAGTTGATATCAGATCTATGGTACCCAAAATATTACAGTAATACTTTGGGTACTATGAAGAAATATTTTGATTGGCATTTAACATGAGCAAAGTATTTAGATAAGCCAATGGAAGAAGAGAGATTGATACATATTTTAAATAGACGATTGCCCATCTATGCGAGAAAAGACATTTTATGTTGTGGTTGGAAAACGCTAGAAGAGTTGTCTTTTGTTGATGCACTTGATGCAATAAATAAGGACCTAATAAAACTTTACACCAAAGTGGAAGTGTGAACTATAAAAAGAATAGCGGAAATAATTTTAAAAGCAAGAGTCAAACTTAGCAGAAGTACACCAGTGCAATAAGAAAAGTTGTAACGGTAATTATCAAAAGAAGCATGCACATTCAAATTTAGATCCAGTAAATTCCTAAGAATTTGTACCAAGTAATCAAAGAACACAAAATGGGAATGTAGCACCTCATTACTGTAACCAAGCCGTAATTAGTAGTAATGAGGAAAACATTGTTCGCCCTGGATCCAGGGCCAGGGCCCAGGTCATGGAGATACATTAGGAGGCCTTGTTCCATATAAGTATGTTAATTTTACATGCATAATATGCACAAAGGAATGGTTGCTGCTTGATGAACCAAGTTTAGCCACTAATAACCCCAATTTATATTAGCAGTGACAGAAGAAAATTCAAAGGTTAACATATTTATAGATTCAGTGAGTGTGGTATCACTCATCTCAAACACATTCTTTAACTCAATACAGAGTAAACAGCACTTACCGCTGCTGTCAGTGACTGGAGTGTACATAGTTGGTATAACAGGAACAAAAAGTAAACTTGTGAAATATGAAACTCAAGTGAACTACATTATTGGAAATATATTATTTCATCAAACACTATTAATAGTTGAGAATATTAATAGAGATATATTGTTTGGTTTAGATTGGTTATTAGAGTTTAAAGTCATCTTAAACTTTGACGAAAATCTTCTTTGTGTTGTTAGAGGGGACAGTAGATGTTGGACACCATTTGTGACAGAAAGTTACATTGGAAAAATAACAACTGAGTGTCAGTGTCTGCGATTAACAGCTAAAGCACAGTTGTTACCAGAGATCAATAATGTAGATCAAGGAACACATAGAACTGATATACAAGACAAAATTAATGAATCCTTAATATTAACTGATCAACAAAGGCAAGATGTATATAAAATTTTAATGGAGTATGAAGTAGTGTTTTCCAACTGTATGGGTAACATCAGTGCCTATATCTGTAAGTTCAAAATCAAGGATGACACTCCATTATTTTGTAAACCATATCCAATACCAGTGAGTTTGAAGGAAGCAGTTAGGGATGAAATCAACAAAATCATTGATAATAATAGTATAGAAGAAAGTTCCAGCATAATGAATAATCCTCTAGTCGTAGTAAAGAAAGCTACAGGTGTGGTACAATTAGTTTTAGATGCTTGTACATTGGATCGACATATTGAGACAGAGAGAGACAGATCGATTAATATTGATGAATTGTTACCCAAATTTGAAAATGCAAGGTTCTTTAGCACAGTGGATTTGACTGTGGGATCTTGGCAAATACAATTACATCCAGAATCCAAAAAGTATACAGCATTTTTGCTTGATGGGAAATCATACCATTTCAGTGTATTGCTATTCAGACTTAATATCTCTGTGGCTGTATTTATACGTGTGTTAGATGAAGCACTAAGGAGAGATTTATTGAAGGATTTGATAATATATATAGACGATATCCTAATAATATCAGCTACTTCGAAGGAACACTGTCTACCTTGTGAAAGACTCTGAAAAAATTTAAAGAGAAAGGTATTACGGTAAAGCTGTCTAAATCATTTTTTGCACTCCAAGAACTGAAGTTCTTAGGTCATATTATAGGGATACAGGGAATTAGACCAGACCCAGAACATATCAGAGCTATCAAAGAATGTCCGCACCCCAGGGATGTAAGACAATTAAAAGGATTTATAGGTATGGTCAGATGCTATTGATGGTACATATGAGGCCAAGAGCTAAATGACCCAAGAATTTTACATGTTTTAAACAAGGTAGTACCATGGACTTGGGATCAAGGTGCAAATGATGCATTTGAAAACGTTAAAAGAGTGCTTGTTGAATCACCCATATTACATCATCTACTTATGGGCAAACCACTTAAATTGTTGACAGATGGATCTGGTTATGGTGTTGCTGCCAAACAGTTCCAGGAGAATGGATTCCAAATAATGTAGAACACAAAACCATAGCTTTTGCTAGCCGTAGTCTAAATAAACATGAACTAAATTACACAGCTACCAAAAAGGAACTATTGCCAATTGTATGGAGTATTCAAAAATTTCAAACACTGGTTTGGGGATCAGAAATACAAATTTATACAGATCATCAAGCTTTATCATTTCTGATGTGTAGTCAATTACTACATATTAGGTTAATGCGATGGATGCTTTTGCTACAGGAGTACGATATCAAGATACAAAATGTAAAAGGTTCTGAAAATATAGTATGTGATGCATTATCAAGGCTACCCATAGGAATAGAAGAACTGAAATGTATGGAAGGACATGGCATTATTTTTGCCATTAATTTTATGTCAGCAGAATATCCGAACATTAGAGTACAGGAAATGGCTCAAAGAATAACAGATTATATCCATCATGATCCCTATTTCATAGAAATATTTTATAGGTATATCCAGACCTCATTACCTCCTAATCAATTAGGAAAATAGAAAGTTATAGATCACAACTTGTTTTGGGGAGATAGCTAAATTCAGACATGAGAAGAAGATAGCAATGTCAGTGAACAAAATAAAAACAATATGGGATCTAGTGAAAGAGGAGACTGGTAGAACCAGAAAGGAACAGGAGCAAATAGCACTAAGGGCATATGACACATTAGTACCCGTTGGGCATAGTGTGACAAATCTATTTAACAATCTATTTAACAAGTACTTTATATCCGTTACTTATAGAATGGGATTGTCAGGATCAGTAAATAATGCCCTTGAATATCTGAAACTAGCCTTTACAAATAGCTTCAGGTACATGAATATGTCACTCACTTCACCAAAAGAAATAACTTCCATAATAAAATCTTTAAAAACAAAGCATTCTAGTGGTTACGATGAAATATCAACAAAGTTAATTAAGGCATGTTCTTGTGAGTTTAGAACAATTCTAAGTTACTTGTGTAACCAGTCAATTATAACCGGCTAAAATATGCAGAAGTTAAGCCTCTGTTCAAGAAAGGAGATAAAGAGATACCATAAAACTACAGACTGATTCACTTTTGCCAGCATTCTCAAAAATTTTAGAAAAAGTAATGTATAGGCAGCTTCTCAACCATCTGATCACAAATAACATATTATCAAGAACACAGTTTGGATTTCTGAAGGGTTCTGATATCGAGAAGGCTATTTACACCTACAATGAAAATGTACTTAATTCATTAAATAACAAGTTACAAGAAGCAGGTATTTTCTGTGATTTGTCAAAGGCATTCGATTGTGTGAACCATAACATCCTTTTAAATAAATTAGAATTCTATGGTGTCACGGGCAGTGCTGCAAAATGGTTCAAGTCATACCTCGCTAACAGGAACCAAAGGGTGTCAGTGCAAGGGACTAGTGAATTAAGTCATCAGTCATCATCAGAATGACAAGAAATTACATGCGGTGTCCCACAAGGATCCATCTTAGGGCCATTGCTTTTTCTTGTGTATATTATTGATCTCTAATCAGTTATACTGATAGAAGCAGAGTTTGTTTTGTTTGCACATGACACAAGTATTGCAATAAAGTTGAGTGTAGTTCTAGAAAAATCTGCTAATGATATTTTCATGGATATTAATAAATGGTTTAAAGCCAACTCACTGACATTAAACTTCGAAAATCCTCACTAATTGCAATTCAGAACCTGTAAGAGGTTTCCATCCAGCATATGCATAATGTATGAAGAAGAGCAGAAAGAAGAGGTTGACAGTCTTAAATTACAACTTGATAATAAATTCAGTTGGGAGGAACACACCACAGAACTGCACAAACACCGTAACAAATCTGTATTTGCAATTCGAGTGTTAGCAGACATAGGCAACATAAAAATGAAAAAGCTTGCATACTTTGCCCACTTTCATTCCATAATGTCATGTGGTATAATATTTTGGGGTAACTCTTCAAGTCAAACAAAAGTTTTCAGAGTCCAAAAGTGTGTAATACATATTATTTGTGGAGTATATTCACAGTCATCCTGTAGAAACATCTTCAAAGAACTGGGTATACTAACTACTACCTCTCAGTATATTTACTCCTTAATGATATTTGTCCTAAATAATATATGTCTTTTTCCAACAAACAGCTCAAATCATACATACAATACCAGGAACAAAAATGATCTGCACGAGGACTTAAAAGCACTTCCTTTAGTTCAAAAATGGTCCACTACTCAGGAACACTCATCTTCAATAATAAAAGATTTAGTTACAAATAAAGATTAGTTTAAAAGGAGCATGAAAGACTTACTAGTGGACAATTCCTTCTACTCCATTCACGAATTTTTTAATAGAAACAAATGATGTATTGTATATATTCATAGTATTAGTATTGTTATTTCTGCTTTAAAAAAAAAAAAAAAAAAAAAAAAGGCATGTTCCACAGCGAGAAGGATCTCCTTAGCCCAGATCTATAGAACAAAAATTAATCTAATCTAAAAGTGTAACCTCACAACTTTGGCGCTTATGCATTCCGAAGGTAATAGAAGATGAACTTGTGTGGTATGTTCATACACAATATGGACACCTCAGAATCAAAAAGTGTATAACCCATATGAATAAGTTTTATTGTTTTAAGAAGCTAGTGCATAGAATAGCATCTTTGATCAGAACCTGTGAAATTTGCCAGAAAGTAAAAGAGAATAATACTCATGTGAAATACAAAATGTGTCCTATTATTCCTAAGTCATTATATGACCTCACAGCGGCTGACTTTTTTCGACCAATTCCACAAGGAAGTTTTGGTTATCATAGAATGCTCGTCAAAATATGTTAAACTATATCCTATTAAAAAAGGAAATACACAAACGGTTATACACCGTTCACAACAATACTTCCTAGAAGTAGGTAAACCAAAATCGTTTCTTACGGATAATGGACCACAATTTGTGAGTAACAAATTTAGAGAATTCCTAGCATGGGAAGGTATTCAACAAGTGTTAATATCCAATTATAACCCATCATCAAACCCATGTGAACGAGTAATGAAGGAAATTGTAAAATTATGTCATACTTACTGCCACGAAAAACATACTTTGTGGGCAACAAGAATTATAGACTTTGAACTTATCCTAAATGATTTACCCCATTTATTGACTGGGTTGACACCTTTAGAAGTTATAGCCAAACCTTTTATAGGAGAACCTCTAATTAAATGTTTTAATTGACCTAAACAACCAAGTATCAATTATGAAGTAAAGCAGGAAGTAGTTTCTAAGAATTTAGTTGAGAAAGTGCAACAAAGAGTAATCATAACAAAAAAGCTGTAGAACCCCAGTAGCAAGTTGATGACTTGGTCCTTATAAAACAACAACTTCAAAGCTAAACTCTGAAGAAAGAAACCCAGAAGTTTTTCCAAAATTATGAGGGACCATAGTGAGTAGAAACAGTGATCTATCCTAAGACATTATTTTGTATATCCCCCAGGGACGTTAACATTCTGAGTTAACGGGCAGAGTGACGACTGTTGGATCTCGAGTTGTTTTTGGCGTTTCTTCTAAAATAGTCTTCCTGCACCGAATTCCTTTAAAATCTTAAACTATTCTGTCATCTATCCTTCAAAATCTAGAACTATCCTGGAGTCTTATTGCTTAGAAAACTGAATATGACTATAAAATAGAGAACAAGTTAAGAAAATCACCAAAAAGAAGTGATATCTAGACAAAGTAAACTGAATAGATTATTATATTTATGGAAAATATAATAAGATGTGACTAGATGAACAACTGTTATTGTTAAAGTAAATTATTTTATTAACATATTTAAAAAGAAGTTTTGTGTTAAATTATTAATCAATGTCATATATGGGCATAATGTTTTGTTTATCTCTGTTTTTTATTTTGAGTCACAACACTCGCACTTTTACTCCTTTGTCAAGTGACTTCTTGTGTAAACAGTGCCTACAGATTCAGAAATAAATCTAAGTATTTGAAAACCAAACTCAACACTTTTTGTCAGCACCTGATCTTTATTGAGAATAAATAAGCTTTTTTCCTCAACAAAATACAACAGGTTATGGGTCCCAATTACATGTGTAAAAATGAGCGCAAAAAGTGACAGATACAGTTTTCTTTTACTTGTATTTGAGAGTGTGTTTTTGGTTTTAGAGTTGAAATGGATCTGGCAAAACATATCAAGCCACTGAATAGTGAAACTGACTGGCCAATGTGGAAGAGAAAAAATATGAGATCTAATTGACTATCATGAAGGAGCATTAAACATAATTGATGGCAAGTCAGTAAAACCTGTGCCAATGTTTGAAAGTGCTAATGATGCAGCAATAAAGGATCATAAATCCAAGTCAGATTTTTATTGCAAATCGAACAATCATGCCAAGTCAATGATTACAAGTGCAGTTACAGATACTGTGTATCAGACGATCATGGACAAAGAAACGGCTTGTGAAGAATGGGAGGCATTGAAGCAGAATTTTGAAGCATCATCAAAGGAGCAGCTGTTCAAGATTTGTTCAGATTTCTTCACATTTAATTGGACTCAGGAAGAAGACATCTCCACACACATAGTGAAGTTAACAAGTCTGTGGAAAGAACTGAAAAACGGGCTTAAAGCAAACGGAGAAACTGTGCTACCTGATCTGGTATTGGTATGTAAAGTTTTACATAGTCTACCTACATAGACCTTTAAACTGGGTTGGATGTTATTAACAAAAGATGATAAGAAAATGTTTTATGAATTAAAGGAACAATCATGCATGTTTGAGAGAAATTTCACAAAGAGTAGTGACAAAATTGAACAAGAGGCATTAGTAGTCAAATAAGGTGTACAAAACAAAATAAAAATTCAAAGTTAAAGGAAAATGTAAATATTGCAAAGAACCGGGCCACTGCATCAAATATTGTAAGAAGTGGATTGCTGATGGAAGACCAGCTAAAAATACAACTGTGCAGAAAAACATGGAAAAAACTGTAGAAATGAATGTAGCATTGTTTACTATTAGTGGCGAGGCTTGTTAATTAGAAGTGGATGTATACAATTGGCGGATTTACAGTGGCACAATGAAACATATGACAAATAATCCCAATTACTTTGTCAGCTTTGAAGCATTCAACAATCCCTGCTCTATAAAGAGCACTGGATAGGAGTCTCTAGAAGCAACAGGAAGAGGATAAATTCAGTTTCTGTCAAAAGTTAGCACCAGATTTGAAGACCTGACCCTGGTTGATGTCTGGTATATACCAAAAATTTTCAAAAACCTTACTTCTGTTTTAGTTGCCCAAGATCGTAACAAAAATAGCATATTTCAGTTCTACATATTGCTCTTTGAGAATTGCTGGTAGAGTGAGACTGTGTAGAAATTGTAAAGTTGATGGCACTTTATACATAGCAGAAATTAGCCCTTAGTGCCAGAGAAGAGTGAAACTGTGAATCTTTCAGTAGAAGGTAGAATTGATGTACTTCAACTGTATCATGAGAGATGGGGTCATCAAGACAAGCATCATGTCAAAACAAAACTCAAAAAGGAATTTAACATTGATGTTAAGGAAGGGGCAGAGATCTGTGAACCAAGCAAATTTGAGGGACGCATCATCTACCATTTGGAACTAGAGAAAATTCAACAATGCCTGCTGAGTTGATATCATTTGATCTGTGTGGAACTTTTCATGAGTCATTCCAGAAGAAATGTTACCTCGTTTTGTTCAAAGACAATTACACCAAGTTTCACTATGGTTATTTCGCTGCAAAAAAGTCGGATTTGAGTAAAATTCTCAAAGATATTCTTTAACATACACTCTGTTAAACAGCTGCTGAGTGACAAAGGCAAGGAGTTTGATAACAAAGAGGTTATATCCATCTTAAGTTCAAATGGTATAATACAGCCGCTGACTGCTACCTATACTCCTGAGCAAAACGGTATTCATGAGTGGGATAGTAGGACAGTTGTTGAGGTGGCCAGGACACTTAAGTATTAAATCCAGATGTCACTTATCCAGAACAGATATTTTGAATAGGACAGGGGAGTCATCTGCAGAAGGTGTCAGTCTATATAAGTTAGGGGAACGGATAAAGCCTCGAACTAAACATCTTAGGAGTATTGGCTCAACATGTTGTGCACACATTCCAAATGAAAAGTGAAGGAAAATTGACAAGAAAGCTGTGAAAGGACATCTGATTGGTTATGATTGTGATGAATACTTCAAGATTTGGATAAAAGAAAGTAATTCAATTGTGCTGTCCAGAGATGTGCAATTTGAAGAAAAACCGGGATGCTGTACTGAACAAGTTACACTATCACTTCAAGATGTTGAAAAGCCCATTGCAGGACCAGATTATATTAGAAATCAATCAGAGAGTGAGGAAAATACACACTCAGAAGATAGTTTGGAGCATGAAACTAGTTCAGACACAGACTCTGATGATGACATTCTGGAAATTTGCAAAGAGGAAATAGGAGTGAAGTTAAGATGTTGTTCGTGATTAAAGAGACCAAAATACCTCAATGATTATGCAATGACAACAGAAGATTTCTTTCCCATAACTGAAGTTCCTGAAACCTATGAGGATGCACTTAGACACGGTGACAGCATCAAATGGAAAGAAGCAATTGACAGAGAAAGGGAATCTCTGATCAAAAATGAAACCTGGGAGCTTGAAGACTTACTGAAGGGTGCCAAGGCAATACAGTGTAAGTGGGTGTTTCAACTGAAAACAAATAAAGAGGGTCAGATCAAAAAATTTAAGGCTCTGCTGGTTGCCAAGGGTTTCAGTCAGTGAGAAGGTGTAGATTACAGTCAAACTTTTAGTCCAGTTGAAAAATGACTATGATTTGGCCTTTTATGAGTTTTGCTGCAACTAAAAGACTATATCTTGGACAGTTTGATGTGTCAACAGCCTTCCTGTATGGAAAACTTAAGGAAACAATTTATATGGCACAACCAATAGGCTTTGAAAATGGTACCAACAGAGTCTGCATGTTGAAGAAAAGCCTGTATAGTTTAAAACAAATGCCAAGATGCTGGAACAAGTGATTCAGAGAATTTTTAGTCAGTTTAGATTTCAGAAAAAGCCAAGCAGATCCATGCTTGTACATTCAAAATAAAAATGGCAAAGAAGTTCAGGTAATTTTGTATGTTGATGACAGGGTGGTAGATGGCCACTGACTCATATGATTTGAGAATTTTCTTTCAACAACTGCAAAAGGAGTTCAAGATCATAATGGCACCTGGAAACTATTATTTAGGTCTGCAAATTGAACACGGAAAGGATTGCTGTATCAAGATTCACCAGAAGACTATTGCACAATGAATTTTAAAATGTTTCAATTTTTCAGAGTATCTACTCCAATGTTGAAAGTTACAGATGTTTCACAGTCAGGGAAAGATGACACGGTAGAACAGTCTTTTCCATATAGAGAAGCAGTTGTAGCATTAATGTATCTGATGCTTGGCACAAGACCAGATTTAGCCTTCAGTGTAAGTGTTCTGTCATGATCTCTCGAGAATCCCATCAAAGAAGACATATTAAGAGTAAAAAGGGTTTTTTGTTGTGTATCAGGAACGACTGAATATGGAATCACATACAAACCTAGGGGAAAAGGCACAATTCTGGAATGCTACAGTGATGCATATTTTGGAGGCTGCTCAAAAACAGGCAGGTCAACATCTGGAGTAGTAATCAGCTACGCAGGAGGGGCGATATCATGGCTAAGTCAGTGACAAACCATGGTAGCAACATCTACAACTGAAGCTGAACTAGTTGCCGCAAATGAAGCTGTCAATGACCTTATTTGGTTAACTTACCTATTCGGAGAAACAACAACATTATCTGGTATTCCAGTTCTCCAAATTGACAATTCAGCAGTAGTGAAGTTGGCAAAGAGTCCAGAATTTCATCACCAAACCAAACATATAGCCATCAAGCATTTCTTTATTTGTGACAAACTTTATGAAGGAAGAATTTGAGTTCATCAAATCCCATCTGAAGAGCAGGTAGTGGGCATCTTGACCAAACCTCTACCAAAGACACATATGAAGATATTGTGTAATCAAATGGGACTCTTGTAAAACTCAGTTTTGTTTTGTTTTGTGGGTTTGCCTATTTGTTGGTTTCTATTTAACAAGTGAAAGTGTTCAAGTTAATTCTTTTGATTAACGTATTTAAAAAGAAGTTTTGTGTTAAATTATTAATCAACATCATACATGGGCCTAATGTTTTGTTTATCTCTGTTTTTTATGTTGAGTCATAACACTCGTACTTTTAATCTTAGGCGTTTTTAGAAGATCCTTGGTCAAGTGACTTCATGTGTAAACAGTGTCTCCAGATTCAGAAATAAATCTAAGAATTTGAAAACCATGCTCACCACTTTTTGTCAGCATCTGAACTTTAATGAGAATAAATAACGTTTTTTTCTCAACAAAATACAATAGTTATACCATAGTATCGAGATTTTCTATTTTGTATATCTTATAATAGAGGGAAACATTCCATGTGGGAAAAATATATCTTAAAACAAAGATGATGTGACTTACCAAACAAAAGTGCTGGCAGGTCAATAGACACACAAACATACACACAAAATTCAAGCTTTCGCAACCAACGGTTGCTTCTTCAGGAAAGAGGGAAAGACAAAAGGATATGGGTTTTAAGGGAGAAGGCAAGGAGTCATTCCAATCCCGGGAGCAGAAAGACTTACCTGAGGGGGAAAGAAAGACAGGTACACACTCGCACACACACACACATATCCATCCGCACATACACAGACACAAGCAGACATTTGTAAAGGCAAAGAGTTTGGGCAGAGATGCCTCTGTACTTCCGCCTCGACTGACATCTCTGCCCAAACTCTTTGCCTTTACAAATGTCTGCTTGTGTGTGTGTGTGTGTGTGTGTGTGTGTGTGTGTGTGTGTGTGTGAACCTGTCCTTTTTTCCCCCAAAGGTAAGTCTTTCCACTCCCGGGATTGGAATGACTCCTTACCCTCTCCCTTAAAACCCACATCCTTTCATCTTTCCCTCTTTCCTGAAGAAGCAACTGTTGGTTGCGAAAGCTTGAATTTTGTGTGTATGTTTGTGTGTCTATTGACCTGCCAGCACTTTTGTTTGGTAAGTCACATCATCTTTGTTTTAAGATGTATTTTATATATTTTATGAGATGTGACATAAATGGGAAGGTTTTTATAAAATTCTGAAAGGGATGGGTATTATAGATAAGAGCATGATTTACACGAACAGATAAATCATGACGAACACAAATCACACAGCACAAATTTCAAACAACCCTCACAAACAAGTGTGCCTGATTCTTCATCATTTACTGTTACCATAGGGTTGCTAGGATTTCCTTCAGGAACTTTGACAGTGAAGGTGGGACAAGACCATTCTGTAGGAGCCGATTTAATACCAAACCTCCTCTGGCGTCTCATTCAAGTACCTGCGAAGTAGGGATCCCGGGGGAAGGGGGGTGGGAAGGGTTTCCTGTCTTTGGCGCTATCTTCTTTCTCTTCTTTGATCCTTGCATCCACATCTATTTTTTCCTTTCTTACTTCTCTTTTGAGGACCTGTATATTTTTTCCCTCTTAAATTGGCTCCTACAGAATGGACTTGCCCCACGTTCACTGTCAAAGTCCCTGAAAGAAATCTTAGCAACCCTATGGTAACAGCAAAAGATGAAGAATCAGGCACATTTGTTTGTTAGGGTTGTTTGAAATGTGTGCTGTGTGTTTTGTGTTAGTCATGATTTATCTGTTCATGTAAATCATGCTCTTATCTATAATACCCACCCCTTTCAGAATTTTATACAAACCCTCCCATTTATATCACATCTCATAAAAGGTATAAAATACTCTATACAAAATAGAAAATCTCTATACTATGGTGTCACTATTGTATTTTGTTGAGAAAATAACCTTATTCATTCTCAATAAAGTTCAGATGCTGACAAAAAGTGGTGAGTATGGTTTTCACATACTTAGATTGATTTCTGAATCTGGAGGCACTATTTACACGAGAAGTCCTGTTTTTGAGCAGCCTCCAAAATCTGAATCACTGTAGCGTTCCAGAATTGTGCTCTTTCCCCTTGATTTGTATGTGATTCCATATTCAGTCATTCCTGATACACAACAAAAAACCCTTTTTACTCTTAATATGTTTTCTTTGGTAGGATTCTCGAGAGATCATGCCGGAACACTTACACTGAAGGCTAGGTCTGGTCTGTTAAAGTTAATTTTTTTGATTAACGTATTTAAAAAGAAGTTTTGTGTTAAATTATTAATCAACATCATACATGGGCGTAATGTTTTGTTTATCTCTGTTTTTTATTTTGAGTCATAACACTTGTACTTTTAATCTTAGATGTTTTTAGAAGATCCGTGGTCGAGTGACTTGTTGTCGCTGAAGTCTTTCCTTATTTCTGTGGTTCTAATAACCTACATCTTATCTTTAGATAAGAAGGCCGAAGAATCAGACAACACAAACACACATACACATATGCACAAGTATACACTTAAGCACAAACATATAATTACAGACTAGAAAGCCTGTCATGATGTGAGAACCACCAAGTGTTGTAGAGAAAATGCGGGTACATCTAGAAATACACACACATACACAGGAAGCTATGACGGTTCTACATCAAATATACATAAGAAAAGGTGTATATAAACTAAGAAAGAGGCATGAGAAAAGCGAGAAAACAAAAGCAGAAGAGAACATTAATCATGATGATCAATAAGTAATGTCAGTATAATAAACACTCTAATGAACTGAAGGACAGTGGGACATGGATAGTACATGTTGATACAGTATCTATTGAAAGTATAGAAGTTGATAAGTACAGGAGGACTCTGGGGAGAAAATGATGTATTAAAGAATAAATGTGAAGATTAAGATAGATTTATATCTTTACCAGAAAATATTTGATTATGCTATACATAGAAATGTATACTAGGATAATGAACTGTGAGGCCTTCTCAGAAAGGATAAGGGGGGCATACCCAGCATTCACTAAGTATAAGGGGCAGGCGTACCTACGTGGAGATAGGGCAACCTGTGACCTAAAAAATAGGGATGTTTTATAAGGGATGTACCTACCAGAATGGAAACAGGATGTGCCCTCATAAGGTCAACCCACAAGCAAGGAATAGGTGCTGATCCTAGGAGAAGGGAACAATATTGTGACAAAAGTCACAAATTTTATAGGAATTATTCTGAATAGTATAAATTCTATGAGTGAATAGCATTATTATATTTTGTAGAAATAAATGAGTGTCCAAAAGAACACTTGCAGTTCACCCCGAGTTCCTCCAAACTACAAACAAAAAGTAAAATTATTACACATTAGGAAAAAGGTGGTACAAAAAGATAAGAATAGAAAATAGATTACTCATGTGTCATAAACACCTGAAGTTTTTGATTGAAAAAGAAAATAAAGATAAGAGAAAAAGTCCTCACAATTCCTAAATATTAGAGCAGCTGACTAAAACCATGAGTAAATGCTCATATCTTAATGTCAAAGTAAAATAAAAATCATTGTTGTTATAGAAAGAAGAGATGCGTAGATAAACCTATGTAAAAAATGTATATTGTTACAATATGAAATATTATTATTAATGATATTACTTGCATAATGATTATGTATAAAATATCATGTGTTTGATCTGAGGGGGTTGGTTGGGTGTGTGTGTCGGGAAGGGGGGGGGAGGGAGGGGAGGGAAGGGGGGGATATGTACTGATTCAAGAATTTCTGTGTAAATTCTACAACCACTCAGCCTTCTACCACCACGAACACATGATATTTTCGATATAGTGTGGGATGATAAAATCCTACCTACTGCACGTCACATGTTTGTGTGTGCAGGTTTAAAATCAGTCACAGGAAGAAAGCAGATGCAGCGGCCGAATGGCACTAACAAGTACTGGTTGGGCAATCTGTAGATGTTTTAGAGGAAGAACGATGGAGTTTTTATGCACCTATGTCGCTATTGTGTCATTGACTATTGTTATGTGAAAGAAGAACAGTTGAAAAAGTAATCTTGTAAGCTCTTAATCCAGCCTTCTCAGAGGCAAGACCTATTTTATGATTCATTTGAAGTAGAGTCATGATTATTAAGCCAACTATTTTATATATGTAATTAAATTTGTTTCTGTCATTGGACAGAGAGAGTGACTTACTGGAAGTGATATATGTATGTGGAAAATGAGAATTTTATTCTGTATGGAGTTCAAATATACTGTTAGTTGATGAAAAATAAAGTTCACATATCTACTTATTTCACAAGTAGAGAGAGAGGCTTAAATATTCCCTTACCTAAAGATGTCAAGAAAATTTTCCAGCAGGCAGCTAGCCAGCCAAGAAGATCGGCTTTGAATCTCAAGTAAGTCACCTCAGATAAAAGAAGTGGGAAGTTTGTATGTCTACTTCACACTTTAAATCAGTGTCAAAAATGTTAGACATCCTGTACTTCAGTGATGAACTTGCTTCCAGATTTGGGCTTGATTGTGGCTACAACTTCACAATATAATAACTTATGTTTATATCAATCTTAAATGTTTTGTATCTCATGTATGCATACCCTGGCATATTTGATATCATTAAAAAATCAGCAGATAAAAAGTAAATAGCTATATAAACTCAAATATACCTGAAACAAGGGTTATTCATGCAGTGCAATTTCATGAGATTATCCACTTACATCATATTGATCTCGCACAAGTTTTATCACACTGTCAGACTTGTCATCTAATATTCCATAAGAAGATCCTTGTATTCTTTGTGACAAATTTCCATAGACCATTTTCTGTAACTCTGTTACTGCAAATATTATGTTTATATTGTTTTCCTTTGCTTTTTCATTTATCTGTAATCACAGAAGTGCCACATAAAATTACATGATGAAACATTTACTTCAATATATTAATAACATGTTAGGAAAAAAAGACTATAAAAGTAAGGACATCATACAAATCTGAGACATACATAACATACTAGGCAAGGTTCATATTAAACTTCCTGGCAGATTAAAACTGTGAGCCGGACCGAGACTCGAACTTGGGACTTTGCCTTTCGTGGGCAAGTGCTCTAGCAATTGAGCTACCCAAGTACGACTCACGCCCCATCCTCGCAGCTTTACTTCTACCAGTACCTTGTCTCCGACAATCCAAACTTTACAGAAGCTCTCCTATGAACCTTGCAGAACTAGCACTCCTGAAAGAAAGGATTCAGAACAGAGAAGGAGCTGGATGGGTGAGGACAGTGGCTAACGAAGATTAAGGCCAGGAGGGTTACAGGAACATAGGATGTACTGCAGTGAAATATCCCACCTGTGCAATTCAGAGAAGCTGGTGTTGGTGGGAAGGATCCATACGGCACAGGTCGTGAAACAGTCATTGAAATGAAGGATGTCCTGTTTGGCAGTGTGTTCAGCAACAGGGTGGTCCACTTGTTTCTTGGCCACAGTTTGTCGGTGGACATTCATGTGGACAGTTAGCTTGTTATTTGTCATGCCTACATAGAGTGCAGCACAGTGTTTGCAGACCACATGACTGGTTTCACAGGTAGCCCTGTCTTTGATGGGACAGGTGATGTTAGTGACTGGACTGGAGTAGATGGTGGTGGGAGGATGTATGGGACAGGTCTTGCATCTAGGTCTATTACAGGGGTATGATCCATGAGGTAAGGAATTGGCAGTAGGGATTGTGTAAGGGTGGATGAGTATATTGTGTAGGTTCAGTAGACGGTGGAATACCACTATGGGAGGGGTGGGCAGGATGGTGGGCAGAACATTTCTCAAATCAGAGCACAATGAGAGGTAAACAAAACCCTGGCCAAGAATGTAATTCAGTTGCTCAAGTCCTGGATGGTACTGAGTTACGAGGGGAATGCTCCTCTATGGCTGGACAATGAGACTTTGGGAGGTGGTGGAAAGACTGGAACGATAAGGCACAGGAGATCTGCTTTTCTACAAGGTTGAGAGGATAATTATGGTCAGTGAAAGCTTCAGTGAGACCCTTGGTACATTTTGAGAGGAACTGGTCATCACTACAGATGTGACGACCACAGGAGTCTAGGCTGTACAGAAAGGACTTCTTGGTATGGAACGGGTGGCAGCTGTTGATGTGGAGGTACTGTTGGTGGTTAGTAGGTTTGATATGGGCGGAGGTACTGATGTAGCCATCTTTGAAGTGGAGGTCAACATCTAGAAAGGTGGTATGTTGAGTTGAGTAGGACCAGGTGAAGAAAATGGGGGAGAAGTTGAGGTTCTGGGGGAATGTGGATAGGGATTGAGATAGCTAAGATGTCATCAATGAATCTGAACCATATGAGGGGTTTAGGACTCTGGTTTTTAGGAAGGATTCCTCTAGATGGCCCATGAATAGGTTGACATGGTGCCCATAACTGTACCCTGGATTTGTTTGTAGGTAATCCCTTCAAACGAGAAAAAATTGTGGGTGAGTATATAGTTGGTCATGACGACTAGGAAGAAGGTTGTTGGTTTGGAATCCATTGGGAAGTGGGAAACGTAGTGTTCAATAGTGGTAAGGCCACGTCCATTAGGAATGTTAGTGTAGAGGGAGGTGGCATCAATAGTGATGAGCAGGGCACCGTGTGGTAAAGGGACAATCTGTAGAGAGTTGGTAGAGGAAATGTTTGGTATCTTTTATATAGGAGGGTAGGTTCTGGGTAATAGATTGAAGATGTTGGTCTATGAGAACAGAGTTTCTCTTGGTGGGGGCACAGTAACCACTCACACTGGGGCATCCTGAGTCATTAGGTTTATGGACTTTAGGAAGCATGTAGAAGGTAGGAGTAGAGAGATGGATTCCAGGGAGAGGTTCTGGGATGGACCTAAGGATTGGAGTAGTGAATGGAGATCCTGCTGGATTATATTAAAAACAAAGATTCCAAGACTTACCAAGTGAGAAAGCGCCGGTAGACAGGCACAATAGAATAACATACAAACACACACACAAAATTTCTAGCTTTCGCAACCAACGGTTGCTTCTTCAGGAAAGAGGGAAGGAGAGGGAAAGACGAAAGGATGTGAGTTTTAAGGGAGAGGGTAAGGAGTCATTCCAATCCCGGGAGCGGAAAGACTTACCTTAGGGGGAATAAAGGACAGGTGTACACTCGCACACACACACATATCCATCGGCACATACGCAGACACAAGCACACATTTGTAAAGGCAAAGAGTTTGGGCAGAGATGTCAGTCAAGGCGGAAGTACAGAGGCAAAGAAGTTGTTGAAAGACAGGTGAGGTATGTGCGGCAGCAACTTGAAATTAGTGGAGGTTGAGGCCTGGCGGATATCGAGAAGAGAGGATATACTGAAGGGCACGTTCCCATCTCCGGAGTTCGGATAGGTTGGTGTTGGTGGGAAGTATCCAGATAACCCTGACAGTGTAACACTGTGCCAAGATGTGCTGGCTATGCACCAAGGCATGTTTAGTCACAGGGTGATCCTCATTACCAACAAACACTGTCTGCCTGTGTCCATTCATGTGAATGGACAGTTTGTTGCTAGTCATTCCCACATAGAAAGCATCACAGTGTAGGCAGGTCAGTTGGTAAATCACATGGGTGCTTTCACACGTGGCTCTGCCTTTGATCGTGTACACCTTCTGGGTTACAGGAGTGGGGTAGGTGGTGGTGGGAGGGTGCATAGGACAGGTTTTACACTGGGGGCAGTTACAAGGGTAGGAGCCAGAGGGTAGAGGAGGTGGTTTGGGGATTTCATAGGGATGAACCAAGAGGTTACGAAGGTTAGGTGGATGGTGGATAGACACTCTTGGTGGAGTGGGAAGGATTTCATGAAGGATAGATCTCATTTTGGGGCAGGACTTTAGGAAGTCGTATCCCTGCTGGAGAGCCACATTCAGAGTCTGATCCAGTCCCGGGAAGTATCCTGTCACAAGTGGGGCACTTTTGGGGTTCTTCTGTGAGAGGTTCTGGGTTTGAGGGGATGAGGAAGTGGCTCTGGTTATTTGCTTCTGTACCAGATCAGGAGGGTAGTTGTGGGATGCGAAACCTGTTTTCAGGTTTTTGGTGTAATGGTTCAGGAATTCAGGACTGGAGCAGATTCGTTTGCCACGAAGGCCTAGGCTGTAGGGAAGGGACCGTTTGATATGGAATGGGTGGCAGCTGTCATAATGGAGGTACTGTTGCTTGTTAGTGGGTTTGATGTGGATGGATGTGTGAAGCTGGCCATTGGACAGATGGAGGTCAACATCAAGGAAAGTGGCATGTGATTTGGAGTAGGACAAGGTGAATCTGATGGAACCAAAGGAGTTGAGGTTGGAAATGAAAATCAGGAGTTGTTCTTCACTGTGAGTCCAGATCATGAAGATGTCATCAATAAATCTGTACCAAACTTTGGGTTTGCAGATTTGGGTAACCAAGAAGGCTTCCTCTAAGCGACCCATAAATAGGTTGGCATACGAGGGGGCCATCCTGGTACCCATGGCTGTTCCCTTTAATTGTTGGTATGTCTGGCCTTCAAAAGTGAAGAAGTTGTGGGTCAGGATGAAGCTGGCTAAGGTGACAAGGAAAGAGGTTTTAGGTAGGGTGGCAGGTGATCGGCGTGAAAGGAAGTGCTCCATTGCAGCGAGGCCCTGGACGTGCGGGATATTTGTGTATAGGGAAGTGGCATCAATGGTTACAAGGATGGTTTCCGGGGGTAACAGACTGGGTAAGGATTCCAGGCGTTCGAGAAAGTGGTTGGTGTCTTTGATGAAGGATGGAAGACTGCATGTAATGGGTTGAAGGTGTTGATCTACGTAGGCAGAGATACGTTCTGTGGGGGCTTGGTAACCAGCTACAATGGGGCGGCCGGGATGTTTGGGTTTGTGAATTTTAGGAAGTAGGTAGAAGGTAGGAGTGTGAGGTGTCGGTGGGGTCAGGAGTTTGATGGAGTCAGGTGAAAGGTTTTGTAGGGGGCCTAAGGTTCTGAGGATTCCTTGAAGCTCCGCCTGGACATCAGGAATGGGATTACCTTGGCAAACTTTGTATGTAGAGTTGTCTGAAAGCTGACGCAGTCCCTCAGCCACATAATCCTGACGATCAAGTACCACGGTCGTGGAACCCTTGTCAGCCGGAAGAATGATGATGTATCGGTCAGCTTTCAGATCACGGATAGCCTGGGCTTCGGCTGTGGTGATGTTGGGAGTAGGATTAAGGTTTTTTAAGAAAGACTGCAAGGCAAGGCTGGAAGTGAGAAATTCCTGGAAGGTTTGGAGAGGATGATTTTGAGGAAGAGAAGGTGGGTCCCGCTGTGATGGAGGACGGAACTGTTGCAGGCAGGGTTCAATTTGGATAGTGTCTTGGGTAGTTGGATTATTAGGAGTGGGATCGGGATTATTTTTCTTCATGGCAAAGTGATATTTCCAGCAGAGACTACGAGTGTAGGACAGTAAAGGGCAGTTTGGTTGAATCTCGGAGTGGGGCTGAAGGTGAAGCCTATAAAGATTCCAAGACTTACCAAGCGGGAAAGCGCCGGTAGATAGGCACAATAAATAAAACACACAAACACACACACAGAATTTCTAGCTTTCGCAACCGATGATTGCTTCTTCAGGAAAGAGGGAAGGAGAGGGAAAGACGAAAGAATGTGGGTTTTAAGGGAGAGGGTAAGGAGTCATTCCAATCTCGGGAACTGAAAGACTTCCCTTAGGGGGAAAAAAGGACAGGTGCACACACACACACACACACACACACACACACACACACACACACACACACACACACACACACACACACACACATATATATATCCATCCGCACATACACATGAATGGACACAGGCAGACAGTGTTTGTTGGTAATGAGGATCACCCTGTGACTAAACATGCCTTGGTGCATAGCCAGCACATCTTGGCACAGTGTTACACTGTCAGGGTTATCTGGATACTTCCCACCAACACCAACCTATCCGAACTCCGGAGATGGGAACGTGCCCTTCAGTATATCCTCTCTTCTCGATATCCGCCAGGCCTCAACCTCCACTAATTTCAAGTTGCTGCCGCACATACCTCACCTGTCTTTCAACAACTTCTTTGCCTCTGTACTTCCGCCTTGACTGACATCTCTGCCCAAACTCTTTGCCTTTACAAATGTGTGCTTGTGTCTGCGTATGTGCCGATGGATATGTGTGTGTGTGCGAGTGTACACCTGTCCTTTATTCCCCCTAAGGTAAGTCTTTCCGCTCCCGGGATTGGAATGACTCCTTACCCTCTCCCTTAAAACCCAAATCCTTTCGTCTTTCCCTCTCCTTCCCTCTTTCCTGAAGAAGCAATGGAAAGTAACAATTATGAGAAGGAAAGTTGCTACTCGCCATATAGTGGAGATGTTGAGTTACAGATAGGCACAACAAAAAGACTCACAATTAAAGCTTTCAGCCATTAAGGATTCATCAACATTAGACACACACATGCACATGCACACACATACACACACGCGCGTGCGCCCACACACACACACACACACACACACACACACACACACACACACACACACATGCAAATGCAACTCATGCACATAAATGTAGTCTGAGGCAACTGAAACCCCACTGCGAGCAGCAGCACCAGTGTTTGATGGGAGTGGAGACTGGGTGGAGATAAGGAGGAGTCTGAGGTCGGGAGAGGGCAGGGGACTGGCGAGCAAGGGGGGAGGGGGAGTAATGGAAAAGGGAAGAAATAAAAAGACTGGGTGTGGTGGTAGAATGATAGCTGTGTAGTGCTGGAATGGGAACAGGGAATGGGCTGGATGGGTGAGGACAGTGACTAATGAAGGTTGAGGTCAGGAGGGCTGCGGGAAAGTAGGATGTATTGCAGGGGGTGTTGGTGGGGAGGATCCTTATGGTACAGGCTGTGAGTAATTGAAATGAAGGATGTCATGTTTGGCAGTGTGTTTAGCAACAGGGTGGTCCACTTGTTTCTTGGCCACAGTTTGTCAGTGACCATTCATGTGGATAGACAGCTTGTTGGTAGTCATGCCTACATAGAATGCAGCACAGTGAACTGAATCATTTTACTGACCTCCCAATTTAGGTGATGTATTTGCTGAAAGGTTCAAAGAAAACTTGAGTTTAATCTCAAACAAGTACTCAACTCATACTATTATTGTTGGTGTTGACTTTAATTTACCCTCCATATGTTGGCAATAATACATGTTTTAATCCAGAAGTACACATAAAAAATCTTCCAAAATTGTGCTAAATGCATTCTCTGAAAATTATTTCGAGCAGTTAGTTCATAAGCCCACATGAATAGTAAATGGCTGTGAAAACACACTTGAACTCTTAGCAACAAGTAATCCTGAGCTAATGACAAGCATCAAGACAGATACAGGGATTAGTGAATAGAGGGTCATTATAGTGAGGCTGAATATTGTAACCCCCAAATCCTCCAAAAAGAAATGAAAACTATACCTATTCAAAAAAGCAGATTAAATTTCATTTTATGCCTTCCTGTGAGACAATCTCCACTCCTTCCGAATTAACAATGTAAGTGTAGACCAGAAGTGGCTTGAATTCAAAGAAATAGTATTGGCAGCAATTAAGAGTTTTATACCAAATAAATTAACAAACACCAGAGCTTATTTTACTTGGCACACAATACAGATCAGAACACTCATGCAGAAATAACGGAGAAACAAAACAGATGAAAATCTCCAAAATTGACAATCTTTTACATAAGCTCAAAATTTAACACAGACTTCAATGCTAGATGCTTACAATAACTTCCACAATGAACCTTTGTCTCAAAATTTAGCAAAAAATCCAAAGAGATTGTGGTTGTACGTGAAGTATACTAGTGGCAGGACACAATCAATGCCTTCTCTGCATTACAGCAATAGAAAGACTATCAACAACAGTACTGCCAAAGTAGAGTTACTACACGCAGCCTTCTGAATTTCGTTCACCACAGAAGATAAAGATAATATTCCAAAATTTGAATCAAGAACAGCTTGCAAACATGAGTAATGTGGAAATAGATATCCTTGGAGTAGTGAAGCAACTTAAATAATGTATCAAAATCATGTCTTTCAGTCCACACTGTATATAAGTTAGGTTCCTTTTAGAGTATACTGACACAATAGCTCCATACTTAACAATCATATACAACCATTCGCTTGACAAAAAATCCGTACCCAAAGACTGGAAAGTTGCTCAGGTCGCACCAATATTCAAGAAAGATGGTAGGAGTAATTCACTAAATCACAGGCCCATGGCATTAACGTCAATATGCAGCAGGATTTTGGAACATATATATAGTATTCAACATGATGCATTACCCCAAAGAGATTGGTCTATTGACAGACACTCAACAAAGACTTATAAAACATCATTCTTGTGAAACACAACTAGCTCTTTAATAACACGAAGTGTTGAGTGTTATTGACAAGGGATTTCAAATTGATTCCATATTTCTAGATTTCCAAAAGACTCTTGACACTGTGACACACAAGCAGCTTGTAGTGAAACTGCATGCTTATGAAATATTGTGATGCTTATGTGACTGGATTTGTGATTTCCTGTCAGAGAGTCACAGTCAGTAGTAACTGACAGAAAGTCATCGAGTAAAACAAAAATGATTTCTGGTGTTCCCCAAGGCAGTGTTATAGGCCATTTCCTGTTCCTTATGAATATAAATAATTTATCTGATGAGCCGTCTTAGGTTGCTTGCATTTTATGCTGTCATTTATTAACTAGTAAAGTCATCAGAAGATCAAAACAAATTCCAAAACAACTTAGAAAAGATATCTGTGTGGTGCAAAAATTGACAATTGACCCTAAATAGAGAAAAGTGTGAGGACATCAACATGAGTGCTAAAAGGAATGCAGTAAACTTCAATTACATGATTAATCAGTCAAATCTAAAAGCCGTAAATTCAACTAAATACCTAGGAATTACAGTTAAGAATAACTTAAATTGGAAGGAACACATAGGAAATGTTGTGGGGAAGGCTAACCAAAGACTGTGTTTTATAGGCAGAATGCTTAGAAAATGTAACAGATCTACTAAAGAGACTACCTATACTATGCTTGTCCATCCTGCATGGTGTGGGTTCCTTACTAGATAGGACTAACAGAGTACATCAAGAAAGTTCAAAGGAGGGCAGCATGTCTTGTGTCATCATGAAATATGGGAGAGCATGTCACTGAAATGATACATGATTCGAGGTGGACATCACTAAAACAAAGGCATTTTTTGTTGTGGCGGAATCTTCTCACAAAATTTCAATTACTGATTTTCTCCTCCAAATGCAAAAATATTTTGAAGATGTGGAAGAATCTTCTCACAAAATTCAAATCACCAACTTTCTCCTCCAAATGCAAAAATATTTTGTAGATGCTGACCTACTTAGGGAGAAATGATCATCATAATAAAGTAAGGGAAATCAGAGCTCACACAAAAAGATACAGGTGTTCATTTTTTCCGCACACTACATAAGATTGGAATAACAGAGAGTTATTGTGAAGGTGGTTCAATGAACCCTCTGTCAGGCACTTAAATGTGATTTGCAGAGTATCCATGTATACATAGATGTAGATGCAGGTGTAGTAGAGCTAAATACCATCAGGAAAAATAATGGATGTAGTTTCTCCTTGCTTTCATCCATTCACAGTACAACACAGCAGGCCATTTTGGTTGACGCTAAAATGCCAGCTCAGTCAGTCATCCAGATTTTGCCCCTATAACTTCTGAAAAGGCTGCTGTCCCTCTTCAGGAACCACATGTTTGTCTGGCTTCTCAACAGATATCCCTCTGTTGTGGTTGCACCTATGGTATGGCTATCTGTATCGCTGACACACGCAAGCCCTCTCACCAACAGCAAAGTCCATGGTTCATGGAAGGGAGGGGGCGGGCCTTTACTAAAATCTTAAAATATGACAGTCACACATTATCACTTTAACTGAGATAAAAATTAATACCCATACCATATTGTTGAATGTTCCTTTCAAATCAAATCGTGTAATGTTGCCTCCATAGTGCAGCCAAGATGAGTGACATAGTCATCAGCATTTACAGTATTGCTAAGTAAGTCAGTTAGTTACATGTTCTGGAGATCATTTGAATGATTCTCTTTTCTTTTATTGAAATGATGTGGAATGAGTCAGCATATGTATACATGATTAGTGTTAACATTAATGAACACACAATTTTTTAGTCCTACTCATGCAACAACACTTAAAATAAGTAGTTTCTTCTACCTAACAGGTGTTTAAGTTAAAATTCATCAATGGAACAGAGATTACTTTAAGTCAGATTCAGCCTACTTAACAGGCATTTAAAGTTATTGAGTTTTTTCTTGCTGCATACTGAACTCCTTTCTGAGACACTAACAGATTCAATAATAGGCAGTAAATATCATTTTTCCCTCTAGTGTTGTAGGTATGGACACCACTCTTCTTCTCAATTTATTATTTATCACAATTTTCAAAACTGAATATATGTATTGTGATGGAGCAGTTAAAATGCCTAGCTCCATGAAGAGGTACCTACAAGTAGTTCATGTGAGAACAGCACATATTGTTGTTACTGCTCACTTTTCTGCAATCAGTACGTTCCTTGTTAAGTGATGAGTTACCACAGAAAAAAAGGTGAACTTAATTATTTGAGAAGTTCAGTAACATGCTTCTTCCAGTTAAAGTTTTCAACAACATGTAAATCAAAAAGCTTGGAGCATTCTACCCTATTTACTGACTCCTCCTCTTGTGTTATAGAGGATTTTGAGTTGGAGACAGGAACAACGAAAAGACTGCTATACACATGAGCATTCAGACAAAAGGCCTTCTTCTAATATGGAAAACACACACACATTCACACCAACACAACTCATATACACATGATCACTGTCAATGGCCACTGAAGTCAGACTGTGAGCACTGCACCTGATGGAAGAAGCAATCTGGGCAGTGGAGGTAAGGAGGAGGGTGGTGTGGGGAAGGGAAGGGATAGCAGGGTAGGGATTGAGGAGGGTGAAGAGCTGCTTGTGCGAGTATGCAGGAACATGGTGGGGCAGGGAGGGGCAGCTAGGTGCTGTCAGGAGGGGGGAGGGGGTCAAAAAGGAGAGAAGCTGGTGTTGGTAGGATGAGTCCAGTGGCACAGACAGTGAAGCAATCATTGAAGTGAAGCACAATGCATTAGGCAGCATTTTCAGTAACTGGGTGGTCCAGATGTCTCTCAGACACAGTTTGTTGGTGGCCATTCATGTGGACAAACAGCTTGTGGGTTGTCATGCCCATATAGAACACAGCGTAGTGGTTGCATCTGAGTTGTTTGATCACATGATTGCTTTCACAGGTAGCCCTGCCTGTGATGGGATAGGTGATACTTGTGACAGGACTGGAGTAGATGGTGATGGGGGGATGTATGGGACAGGTCTTGCATTTAGGTCTATTACAGGGATATGAGCTATGATACAAGAGGTTGGGAGCAGTAGCGCAGTAGGAATGGACAAGGATATTGCATAGGTTCAGTGGGCAGCAAAATATAACTATGGGAGGGGTGTGAAGGATAGTAGGTAGGATGTTCCTCATCTCAGGAAACTGCGAGAGGTAGTCGAAACCTTGATGGAGAATGTGATTCAGCTACACCAGTTCTGGTGGTACTAAGGCATGAGGGGAGTACCCCTCACCCACAATCCCAAACCTCTCACCTGGTTCAGATCCAGTGATATCTTTGTAATCTGGAACAAGGGTGAGGACACAGTATCCACATTCCTCTAAAACCTCAACACATTCTCCCTCATGAAATTCACATGGTCCTCCTCAACCTGGAGCAGCAGAATCACATTTTATGACAGCATTTCATCTACCTCTCATTGTTCCCTGAAGTGAGGAATATGCTACCGACTACCTTTCCCACCCCTCCCATAGGGGTATTCCGACATCCACCAAACCTATGGAATATCCTTGTCCATACCTACTCCACCCCTACTCCAAACCTCTTGCCTCATGGCTCATATCTCTGTGATACACTTAGATACAAGACCTGTCCCATACATCCTCCCACCGCCACATACTCCAGGTCAGTCACAAGCATCACTTATTACATGAAAGGCTGACTCAACACATTGTTTATTTTAACAGAAGACATTGAAGTACCTCAAAAATTACAAATCAGATCTGCATGGGTAGCAGAGGGTAACTCTGAAATCTTCAATGGGAACCCCATTTTTTATCGCAGATTACATTTTGTCTGAAGCATTTTCCTCATTTCACCACATATGGCCATTAATCAGAGGAATAGAAATGGGTACACAACAGTAATTTACAGCATGCTGCTCAATCGCCCTTAAACATGTAATGGCACATGGGACCCCACCTCCATGGTGCAGGGTAGGACAGGCCAGTATTTCATAACTTCTAACTGGAAACCCCATTTGCAACCTTGTATTCCTCCAATATATTGAACAGGGGACTACTTGACACACCACTACGACCGTGACTTGAGGCGAACGCTGCTCCACTTTACCAATTAGAGTAAATGTTCAAACATAGTACTGTCAACTTCAATACACTCATTGATCCGCTTTTCAAATGACCATACACAGGACAGAAGCATATATGTGGGAATGTCAGCACAAATGTTTCTGATGTGGTCAACCATGTCTTCGCCGCCTGTTGTCACTTGTTGGTACACCTTTTTTTTTTTTTTAGTGTTCAACCCTGAGGTTGGTTTGCAGCAGAGCGCCATTCCTCTCTTCTGTCTGCTTTCCTCTTCATTTCCACATATGTGTTACATCCAACGTCATTCATGATCTGTTGCATGTATGATATCCTTGGTCGCCCCCGCCGATTCCTTCCCTCAATAACTCCTTCTGCTATTGTTCCAATGATATTGTCGTGTCGTAGGATGTGCCCTACAAGTTTGTCTCTTCTTGTTTGGATGTGCCTCCACAGAGAT
This sequence comes from Schistocerca gregaria, assembly GCF_023897955.1. NCBI lineage: Eukaryota > Metazoa > Arthropoda > Insecta > Orthoptera > Acrididae > Schistocerca > Schistocerca gregaria. Next base: position 815,598,837 of record NC_064921.1, read on the forward strand.
CTGGTTTCCTGTACTCTTCTAAGCACCTCTTCATTTGTTACTTTGTCTGTCCAGCTGATCTTCATCATCCTTCTATAGCACCACATCTCCAGGGCCTCTAGCCGTCTTCTCTCTGCTCTTCCAACTGTCCAAGTTTCACATCCATATAGGGCCACACTCCAAACGAAACCTTTCATGATGCGTTTCCTTATTTTCAGACTGATGTTGTTGCTGGTGAGTAAGTTCCTTCTCCGATTAAATGCAATTTTGGCCTTTTGTATTCTGGTCGCAATTTCTTTCCGGCTTCTACCATCCCTTGTGATTTTGCTTCCCAGGTAAGTAAATTCCTGTATCACTTCCAGCTCCTCTCTTCCAATTCTAATTCTCGGAGGTTCATATTCTGCTCCTGTACTGCATACCATCACTTTAGTCTTTTTCTTGTTAATTCTCTTTCCATACTGATTGTATAGAATTTTTTCCATTGTTCTGAGGACTTCCTCTAGATCTTCTTCTGTCTCCGTGACTATAGCAATATCATCTGCATAACGTACCATGTCTATCTTCTGCCCATTAATTTTGATCCCCACCTCAGTAGTTTCTCGAACTTGGTCTATAGCTTCCTGGATGTAAGCATTGAATATAAGAGGAGAGAGAGCACATCCTTGTCTTACCCCTTTTCTAATATTTGCTTGTTGTTCCTGGTGACAGTTCCTAATCACTGCCACCTCATTCTTATAGAAACTGAGTATCACGCGGATGTCTTTGTACTTTATTCCAATTTTCCTCAGCACTCTGAACATCTCTTGCCAGATAACGTTATCAAATGCCTTTTCCATGTCTATAAAGGCAATATAAGTTGGTTTATTTTTCTGTAATTGCTTTTTGATAATGAGTCTTAGTGCCAGAATCGCCTCTCTTGTTCCCAATCCCCTTCTGAAACCAAACTGATCTTCACTCAGCATATCCTCCACCTTCTCTTCAATTCTCTTCAGAACTATTTTTATGAGAATTTTTGATGCATGTGATATTAGGCTAAGAGTTCGGTGCTGTTCACATTTTGTAGCTGCTGCCTTCTTTGGTATAGGAACAATGATACATTTCTGGAAGTCTGTCGGTATCTCTCCTGTGTTATAGATGGACCTAATAAGTTTAAGCAGCATCATTTTCATGCCGTCACCAGCATTCTTTATTAGTTCTGCAGGGATGTCATCAATACCCGTTGCTTTGTTGTCCTGTAGTTCTTTTAGGGCTCTGTCAAATTCTTCTTGCAGAATGTCATCTCCCTTGTCATCTTCGTCGACTTCCTCTTCTCTTCCTATTACTTCCTCCAAAAGAGGTGTTCCAGCATACAACTCCTCTATGTATTCTTTCCATCTCTTCAGCATGTCTTCACCAAACAGCATTTTCCCCTCTTTATTTTCTATTGTGCCTGAGAGTACTGTTTTACGTTTGTTAAAAACAAATTGATTTGCTGTTCTGTAGGCTAAATCAGTTCTTCCGTTTTGCATATTTTCTTCTACTTTCCTGCACATTTCTCCAAGAAAATTTTCTTTTGCTTTCCTAGCTTCTCTATTAACTAAATTCCTTAGTCTTCTGTATTCAGCTTTTCCTTGTTCCTCAGTTGCATTTTTGTATCTTTTAAATATCCCCACATAAAGAAATCCAGTGATGTCAAATCTGGCTACCTAGTGGGCCAATTAATAGGGCCACCCCTGCTGGTCCACTTTTTAATACTTCCTGTGCTTCAGTTGTGTAATGAGCCATGCAACCGTCATGCTGAAACCACATATGTTGTCGAACATCCAGGCCAACATCCTGCAATAGTACCAGTAGTTCCTATTCCAAAAATGTTTGATAATGTGCCCATTCACTAAACACTATCCAGTTAAGGAAATTGGTGTCATAAAGACCTTGATGCAGTGACACGTGGTATAAATGATGCTTATGACAATGCAATATTGTGGCAATACTACCTACGGACAACCGGAATCATGGCATAATTGCTGGGTGCTTATCCATGGGTTGTGGTGCATTGTCACTAGTATAGCTATTTCATTAACTCCTCCTGTAATACGTTAACTTTGTTTCCTTTTGCTGCTCTGTATGCTGCCATCAGACATATAGGCGTTCCCAACCTTGTAAAAGAATGAATGACAGTGAGCTTTCTCTGGAAAATAATGGCATACAAGGCAACAGCAGCCTCAACATTTCTCCTACATTCTCCACAAATCAGGATCATTTCAATTTTTTCTTCTGTGGTTGCAACATTTATCATCACTTGCATGTCTGTTCTCCAAATGATAGGCAGATGTCCTGGCAATAAACACTGTGCAAGTATTGTAATGTTTAGAGCCACTATCTGTTCTATAACTGCATGATATGTGAGCTCCAGTCACACTGTACTGCCTGTTACGATATCTCATAGTTCACTACATGGCAATGGTGCAACGTTACATAGTCCCTTGTTTGATATATAAGAGGAATATAATGTTACAAATGGGGTTTTGGATTATAAGTTATGAAATACTGGCCTGTCCTTCCCTGGAAGCATGGAGGTTCCATTTGCCATTGGATATTCAATGGCCACTGAGTAGCATGTCACAAATTATGATTGTGTACCCATTTCTATTCTTCTGATTTCAGCACCATTTGTGATAAACTGAAGAAAATGCTTCAGGCCAAACTTATGTAGATTTTGCCTTAGAATCATAATTTGCAATTAAAAAAACAGGGGTTCCCATTGAAGATTTCAAAGTTGTCCCCTGCCACCCACATACAGGGTGGGATGGCAGGCCGGGTGTGCTATAGTTGGACATCCCCCCCTCCCCCCCCCTTAACCTCCCCTCCCCTCCCCCCCCCCCCCCCCCCCCGAGACAAACATTTTTTATCCAACATGAAGATTTTTAGATATTTCAATGTCTTCAGTTAAAATGAACACCCTGTACATAGTGAGTAGCAACCTGTCCTTTTCATAATACAGTCCGTATTCCATCTTAAATTTTCTTTTTTTACAACACTTGTATTGTCTGCAAAAATTATCAGTCTGCTAGTTGAATGTTAAGTAGATGGTCATTCACATATATAAGGAATAGCAGTGGACCCAGAACTGAACCCTGTGGGACCCATTTTAGAGATTTCTCTCCAGTCACTAAAATTATGTATCCTTCCACATCTGGTGGAATACTCAGGACAATCTTATGCATTCTGCTTGTTTCGTATGATTCAGACCATCTGTGTGTAAAGCTATCAATTCCATAAAACCTGAGGTTTTTCTATGGGAGTACACAATCAAATGCCTTGGAAGGATAAAAAAAAATACCAACTGGTGATATTTTATTATTTAGGGCTTATACTATTTGATGAGAGATTGTGTAAATAGTCAAGGAACCCTTCTGGAATACAAACTGTGATATGCTAAGCTCATTGTTTCCACTTAGGTCTGAGACAACATTACCTTTTCTAACATTTTGGAAAAGGATGTCAGTAAAAAAACTATACAATAATTGTTTAACACTGTCTTTCTACATCTACATCTTTACTCTACATATCACTGTGAAGTGTATCACAGAGAACATATCACATTTTACCAGTTATTAGGGTTTCTTCCTGTTCTCTTCACATGTTCAGTGCAGGAAGAATAATTGTTTAAATGCCTCTGTGCATGCTGTAATCAAATCTTGTTGTCATGATCCCTACAGGAGCAATACATAAGGGGTTGTAGTATATTCATCAAATTATCATTTAAAGCTGGTTCCTGAAGCTTTGTAAGTAAGCTTTCTCAGGTTATTTTGAAATCTTACCAAGGTCTGATTGAACATTTATGTAGCTTCTTTCAGATGGTAATTCATTATAGATAAGTGTATCATCCACAGAAAGTCTGGGGTTACTATTAATATTGTCTGCAACGTCATTAACATACGACATGAACAGCAATCGTACCAACACACTTCCCTGGGGTGTACCCTAAGTTACGTCTATGTCTAATGATGACTCTGTATCTTCCCTACCAAAATATCCTCAATCCTTCACAAATTTTGTCTGATACCCCATACTACTGCACTTTAGACAATGGAGCAATGAGTCAAATGCTTTTTGGAAAGCAATAAATACTGAATTTACCTGACTGCCTTGATCCAAAGCTTTCAGTATGTCAAGTACATTGACACAAATTTCCCTCTTTATCTGAAATGAGAGTTAAATTCCCTAGAGTTTCCAGAGCTTACTTACTTTTTTAATAGACATTCTTGTTCATTTTCTGGAAAAGTGCTTTCAAATATTTCAGAATTTTCAACATCATCTAGGCATACAAGAAGCTCATCTATCTTGCTTTTTAACCCTCAGTGCTATGATGAAACAAATTAATCTTACTTTTCTGGAAACAGTTGCATATATGATGGCCCTGTTTTGCTCTAATTTCTTTCAGTTTTGTCTGTCTGTAACCTGACTCTAACATAAAAAATGTCCCCCCTTGACTCCAGGAATCACAGACATTTTGTCTTGTGTGTTTTCTGCAAAATGTTTGGCTAATATTTCCTTCCCCCTCCTGTTCAGGTGGAGACCATTATTTGTATATCCCCATATCTCAATTGCAGCAACAGTCATGGCAGAGGGATGAGACTTCGTTTCAGAGAAAACCAATTTGCTCAGCTCTTTGTTAACTTAGCTAATGGCCGTGTTAACCCAGGAGAGTTCACGTCACTGCAAAAACTCCACAAATCCCACTCGAGTGTGTGCTGTTGCTACTCCTATTTCTTCCAGGACACCTTTAAAAATGTATTCTAATCTGCTAGCCATGCTGTTTACTGCTCCTCCTGCTATAAGTACCTGTCATCTCCATTAAAATTTCTGCAAAAGGCACCTACGTTCTCTGTCACCTGGCTGAACATTGCGCTATATATATAAAAACAAATATGATATAACTTACCAAACAAAAGCGTTGGTATGTTGATAGACACACAAACAATCACAAACACACACACAAAATTCAAGCTTTCGGAACCAACAGTTGCTTCATCAGGACAGAGGAAAGGAGAGGGAAAGACGAAAGGATGTGGGTTTTAAGGGAGAGGGTAAGGAGTCATTCCAATCCCGGGAGCGGAAAGACTTACCTTAGGGGGAAAAAAGGACAGGTATACACTTGTGCACACACACATATCCATCCGCACATATACAGACACAAGCAGACATAGCAGATATGTGTGTGTTTGTGTGTCTATCAACATACCAACGCTTTCGTTTGGTAAGTTACATTGTCTTTGTTTTTCAAGCTTTTGCAACCCAAGGTTGCTTCAACAGGAAAGAGGGAAGGAGAGGGAAAGACGAAAGGATGTAAGTTTTAAGGGAGAGAGTATGGAGTCATTCCAATCCCGGGAGCAGAAAGACTTACCTTAGGGGGGAAAAGGACAGGTATACACTCGCACACACACACATATCCATCCTCACATATATACACACACAGGCAGATATATGTAAATGCAAAGAGGTTGGGCAGAGATGTCAGTCGAGGCAGAAGTACAGAAGCAAAGATGTTGTTGAATGGCAGGTGAGGTACGAGTGGCGGTAACTTGAAATTAGCGGAGGTTGAGGCCTGATGGGTAGCAGGAAGAGAGAATATATTGAAGGGCAAGTTCTCATCTCCGGAGTTCTGATAGGATGGTGTCAGTGGGAAGTATCCAGATAACCCGGATGGTGTAACACTGTGCCAAGATGTGCTGGCCGTGCACCAAGGCATGTTTAGCCACAGGGTGATCCTCATTACCAACAAACACTGTCTGCCTGTGTCAGTTCATGCAAATGGACAGTTTGTTGCTGATCATTCCCACATAGAAGGCTTCACAGTGTAGGCATGTCAGTTAGTAAATCACATGGGTCCTTTAACACATGGCTCTGCCTTTGATCGTGTACACCTTCCGAGTTGCTTCTGTGCCAGGTCGGGAGGGTAGTTGCAGGATGCTAAAACTGTTTTCAGGTTAGTGGTGTAATGATTCAGGGATTCAGAACTGGAGCAGATTTGTTTGCCTCAAAGACCTAAGTTGTAGGGAAGTGACCGTTTGATATGGAATGGGTGGCAGCTATGAAAATGGAGGTACTGTTGCTTGTTAGTGGGTTTTATGTGGACGGATGTGTGAAGTTGGCCATTGGACAGATGGAGGTCAACGTCGAGGAAATTGGCATGGGATTTGGAGTAGGACCAGATGAATCTGATGGAACCAAAGCAGTTGAGGTTGGAGAGCAAATTCTGGAGTTCTTCTTCACTGTGAGTCCGGATCGTGAAGATGTCATCAATAAATCTGTACCAAACTTTGGGTTGGCAGGCTTGGGTAACCAAGAAGGCTTCCTCTAAGTGACCCATAAATAGGTTGGCATACGAGGGGGCCATCCTGGTACCCACGGCTGTTCCCTTTAATTGTTGGTATGTCTGGCCTTCAAAAGTGAAGAAGTTGTGAGTTAGGCTGAAGCTGGCTAAAGTAATGAGGAAAGAGGACAGCAGGTGACTGGCGTGAAAGGAAGTGCTCCATCACAGAGAGGCCCTGGATGTGTGGAATATTTGTGTATAAGGAAATGGCATCAATGGTTACAAGGATTGTTTCCCGGGGTACTGATTGGGTAAGGATTCCAGGCATTCGAGAAAGTGGTTGGGGTCTTTGATGAAGGATGGGAGACTGCATGTCCGTTATATATGAGTCTGTAGCACTATGTTTTGCTCAACATGCAGTTGAGGCTCTTCTCCTACTTCAGGTAACATGTCAAACTGACTGCTAGCTGGAATCTGAAATATGACTCTTGATGCTTTCTTGTTATGTCTGTGTCTTCCAGCTCACATTGTCTCTTTCCCATGTCAACTTATCTAATTTATAATACACTATTTCTAATTCTGCCTGAAGGGCAGTCTTGACTACATAATCTTCTACTCCATGCAACAGCCTCAGCTCACAGTTTTTTGATTTCCCTACTGCATGCTCCCCAGTGAAACACCGACCTACAATCCTGACTTGTTATGCCAACATCCATATTTGTCAAACATGATGCTGCTCTTATAGTGTACTAAAAGCACTACAGCACATTGAAACTGTAGTAAAATAATAATTAGTCAAAATTTATCTTTAATTGAGTTATACAGCTAACTTCCAGGGTAAAATTGTTCAAAATCAGCAAAATCTTTGGTCTTAGAGGAGACTACTGTAATGGTTATGCTTCCAGGCCAAAAGATTTTTTTTGAAAATTTAGTAATATTGTGCACTAAGTCATCAAGGGACCATGCACACCGTAGTTGCTGGGGTATCATGAACCAAGGCAGGGATGGGCAGCTCCAGCAACATGCAAGCAGTCTGTCACTGGTGGAGAGATATCAAGAGAGTTTCAAATAGCCCATTCTAAAGTACCTATGGAGTACTTAAAATGTTAAATTTAATACTGACAGAAAGAAGGTTAAAGTAGAGCCTAATCTATAATTGTACATATGAAATAAAAGTTATTTTCTAAACCAAATAAAGGTTAAATATGTGAAAGAAGAAAAGGCCAGAAAACTAATGAATGAGAGTGCCACTTGACAGGCAAAGGCTTGGAGGAAACATAACTTCCTAACATCAGGAAAAACACATTAACTTCAGGGACTTGCTGGGACATTATCTAATAATGGTCATTAATGGTGAAATGCCTTTTCAACATTCTCTCTCTCTCTCTCTCTCTCTCTCTCTCTCTCTCTCTCTCTCTCTCTCTCTCTCTCTCTCTGGGGTGTAAGATCACTCCAGTGAATGGTATGTTGCACAATATCTATAGTACTGACGAATCATAAAAATATATATTAGTTTGAATAATAAGTTCAGACTTGTATGCTCTTTGGGAGTGTTGTCTCACTGTTTGAACATAGAATCTGGTGCAGAATGACAGCATTTCTGCAAGGCAAGACAACCATAGATGTGGTACCTGCTGATTTGGACAGTTCATTCCATGCAGCTTCATTCCAGCTTGGAGATGCATTATGTGCCATAGAGCAATGAGTATCTTGCAAATTTGCATCATGTCTTGGGAACCAGAGAAGAAGTTGAACTGCCATTAAGATTTGAGAGCTCTGTCATTCATGTCATGCACATGTATTAGCATGAATTGTTACAAAGTGTTTCCTAGTTGTAAGCAAAAGTGAACTTATGAGCTCTGGAGACAGGTCAAGAGCACTGAGTAGTGCTCTAGAACTGAGAAAACATTTCAGTTATCAGTGTATAAGAAGATGCAGAGGTATAGAAGTCTGCAACAATGAATAAATATGCATGATTATTCCAATCATCAAAATAAAGAGATTGATGGTCAGATTTAATAATTTACAGTGAGCACGCAATTTATCTAAGTACATTCATACTTCACACAAGGGAACATTTCAAAAACACACACACATCGTAATCCAATTAGCTGATAAAAGAATGAAAAACTGTAGACTTCAGTGTTCAAATGTTTTAGTTAAAGTGTATTTGACCATCATAGGTAGAAATGAAAGGAACAAGCAAGGGAGAATGAAACAAGCAAATAATCTCACTAAAGACAGGTCCAGGAACCAATGATTTCCCTGTTACAACATATCCACAAGAGTAATCATGTCCATGTTACAACACTGTTAGTGACTGTTTGGTTCCTGGATCTATGCCTATTAGGATTACTTGCTTGTTTCATTGTCATTTACTTCCCCATTTTATTTGTATCTAAAATAATAGTGTGTGTGTGTGTTTTATTATTTGCTGATGCACAGTTGTGATCATGGTATTGATAAAGAAGATATCTTTCACTATTAATCCACATGTAGTTAAATTTTTAGTCTTTCTTTCTTCATTAAAGCCACTTTTATAAAGAAATTAGCTGCATATTTACATTAAAAGATGTATATGCTGCAAACTATACCTGGCCTACAGATGGATAGTCGAAGACCAGACTATGGGTGTACTCTCCATTCTCCATATAGCAGCGACCATCGTGTGGCTCCACAATGCCAGCTAACTGAAATAAATTAATTTAATTTATCAACCAACCATCCTAATTTAAGGACTTGATAAAGGAATGAAAGAATGTGAGGTTTAATATTAAAATGTTCTATTTAGAATGCAATTAATTTCCAGGTAGTATGATATTTTCCCTGAAAAGAATTCTCCTTAAGACGGCAATATACAGATTATGAAAAGATACTAAATTGTAAAAATATGTATAAGTTTTCAATTTTTTTCTTTATAGAGTGATATTGCATTATTATTGAGTGTATATATTATAACTATTTTCACATGCACTAAGTATCTTTCAGTATGATTAATGCTTTAGAAGGCGGAACTGCTTACCTTTCCATCACCAGCAAAATGGAAAGGAGCATCAGATGAATATACAAGAAGATGTCGGGCTTTCTCACGCCATCCAATTTCCTTTGTACACACCATGGCCTGCATAATGGCATCAAATCCTCCTTCTGGGCTGTCCAAGTTCCCTGAGACTTTTGCATTTCCCACTTCTATCTAAATAATTCAATATTGAATACAGAACAATGTTTGTATGGTTGTACTAATGCAATAATGGAAAATTTACCAATTAATGAAAGAAAAACATTCATTTATCTATTGAATAGCACATAAGCACACATAAGCACACAATTTAATTGCAAAACCTACAAATGCTTCTAGTTCTACTCAGTTTAGCCCCATCAGAAGCATAAGGGAAGTGGTGTGTGTGTGCATGCGTGTGTGTGTGTGTGTGTGTGTGTGTGTGTGTGTGTGTGTGTGTGTGAAGAGAGAGAGAGAGAGAGAGAGAGAGAGAGAGAGAGGGGGGGGGGGGGGGAGAGAAAGAGAGAGAGAGAGAGAGAGAGAGAGAGAGAGAGAGAGAGAGAGAGACTTAATGTTTCATCTGTATGGTAAATGGTTGTACTTCCTTATGCCATTGCTTTGGACAGCTGTTGTGTTATAGGTATGTAATCTACTTACACAAGAAACATTACAAAAGATGAATCTCAAGTATAGGAAGCAAGTCAAAATTGTCTCTTACATAAACAATACAGTTTGTAATAGAACTGATCAGTGACTTATTTGCATTATATTTTGCATTTGTCAATACACATAAGCAAGCGGAGTACTTGATACATACAAATACTCAGGATACCCGATGTACTTGGAGAACCAGATCACTTTATACACAGATATTTTTCTCAAATTATAAAAATATTTGCTTCTTTTCTTTTATCAGTAAACAAATCTTAAATTATTATATACATTCTACTGCATAAGCATTAAGATAGAAAATGTGGTGTCATTCAAAGAGTGAGGTGCCAAAGCTAGGTGGGTACCTCATGATACAATTGTAAGAAAAGATAGTTGCTGCAAGCCACATTGATCAATAAACTACACCCACAAATTTCACTACACTGCCACAATGGATCTTCTACTTACAGCCTAGTACAATACCACTCAGCCTCAGTTTGTGATTTTGAATAAGACAGCATCACATCTTATAGCACGCCAGCTGTGTGATTTATGCATTATGGAGAACACTATAAAAAGTTATTGTTAAACATAGTGAGAGACATGTATTTTGCCTGTATAAGTGGTATGTTTATGTTCAGAGACAGTTATGAATACTCATGATGTTCCTGTGAAAGTGGATTGAACAAAGTTAAGCAATTCATCTTATCTATGTTGTAATAAACTGATATAATATTTTATGTGTTATAGTATCCAGTTGGTCTCCTCCCAAAGAATAGTAAAGAACCCACAATTGTAGCAACAATTTTGAGACTCTATGTATCTCTGTTGTTCAGAGAGCACAATATGCTCAGTCTAAAATTAATACTAGAGTTCAGAGCTCAGACAAACAGTAAACATAGAGATGGAAACTTTCAGGCTTGTGGTACACAGACATATACTACAGAATACTGTGAGGAAGACAAGTCCTTAGTGCTTTTCAAGGCTGCCCTTGTCAAGATGCAGAATTTTCCATTGTGGAAAGCAAATTCATATTCAAACAATGTATTTACAAGGAATGCCAGATTTGAGCAACAATTGAGTCCACGAGGGTGCACAACCACAGCATAGCTATCAAAAAGTGCATTCTGTATTGGTGAGGCCATTAAAGCCAGCACAAACAAAGGCTTGCACTTTTGCATCACAGTACTCTTCTGCTCTAGCACACAGACAGGAGAACAAACTTTTTTTTCAATTAGGAGGGGCCCAAAGACGAAATAAAGTGCAATTAGATACTGGTGCATCTGTGCGTGTAACAGGATTGGTAGCCCACAGCTTCAGGAGCCTATTTCTATTTTGTCTGCATACAACAAACACAAAATTCCAGTACCTGGTATGTACATTTTGCTGGCTATTTTTCATGGAGTTGCGAAATGTGTATCATTTCATGTTCTCAGTTCTAGAAACAGATACAGGAAGGGCTAAAGATTTTGAAGTGCATTTTACTGTTAAAGACAATGCACAACCATTATTTTTTCATGCAAGGTGTGTCCTTCATGCAAAACATGAGCAGGTTGCTCAGTAACTGCAAAAATGGAAAGACAGTGGTGTTAACTAACCCATTTCTGCGCCAATGGGCAGTGCCCTTGGTAATTCTCAAAAAGCCATCAGGGGGTTTACATCTGTGTGCTCACTTTTAAGACAACAGTAAATGCATAAACCATGATGAATCTTTTCCTCTCCCATGGCGAGAGGAATTAATGGATAGACTGGAACAGGAAAAATTCTTTTCCAAGACGGTTTTACATGAGGCCTTCTTTAAGTTACCATTGGGTGAACAGCCCATGCAATATTTTGTGATAAACACTCACCTACGTTCACTGCAGTTTCAATGACTACCGCTCAGGAGTGCTTCAGCACCTTTTTTTTCAACAGCTCCTAGAATAATGAACAGGAAAAGTTGCTTCCTGTACAAACTATTTGTACATTGTTGACATGGGTCATAAAACAGCTAAACATTCAGTAAATGTAAACTGCTTGTTTCAGGTTCTTCCTGCAGCTAGCTTAAACAAAGAAAAGTACTCCTTCTTCCAAGAAGAACTTGACTATTTAGGACATTTAATAAATGCACAGGGAATTTGTCCTGTTATTTCACATTTGTCTTCAATCAGGGACCTGCCAGCACCCTGTAATATTAAAGTGATACAAGATGTCATGAGGAAGCTTAATAAATATACCAAAGTCATGCTGCCATGCTGCCATGCTGAACTGGCTGTGCTGGGAAAACATTCCTTTTTTGTGGTCCTAAGAATATCAGGACACATTTTGACACTTAAAAGACATGTTATTAAGTCAGTATTTGATACATTTTCATCCAGCTAAGCCTGTTGCATTAGCTGTGGATGTATCTTCTTTTGGAATTGGAGCTGTGCTCTCTGACAGAATCAATTCTTCTGAATGGCCCACTCCTTTTGCCTTGTAAACTCTTAACAAAGCACACTGTGGTTATAGAAAGTTTGTAAAAGATGTGCTCATCATTATCTAAGACAGGCCCCAAAGACTGGTACTCTTCCACTCCACTCCACCACAATTTACCCTCCTGGGGGAGTTTCTTCATTGGTGGGACAAAGAATAGTGTTGTTCATCAAGTCTACAAAACAGACATCACCAGTTTCACCACCCCATACTCTGAAAAATGATCCCTAACCCATACTATGGAATGCCAGTGGAAAGTGTAGTGCAGTTACCTAGTTTGATGTCTGAAGAGGAACAGAAAAAAAGGAAACTTAAGGCTAACAAGATCATACAGCCAATTAATAAAAGGATTCAGAGATAACTGCTCCTTTCTGTAGCATGAGAATGGTTTCTACTTGACATTCAGTACAACCCTAAAAGATATTCACACAATCAATGCCATATATTTAAAAAAATGTCTTTCCCTACAAAACTCATTCAAGCACAGCTATCTACTCCCCAAGAAAACAGAAACCCTCCCCAGGTGTGGTTAGGAAAGAACAGGGAAAAAATTCCTCTACAAAACTAAAAAAAATACATAAATTTACTTTATTTCCCCTATAATCGAAAGAAAAATTCATACTCTTCAAATCATTGGTAGGTTAGGTACAGTATTTTTCATTTCAGTACCATTGATACTGATAGAGAGCACTGGGTGCACCCGACTGCAAATTGTTGCTCATGTCGGCACCAATGACTCCTGCCGTCTGGGTTCAGAGGTCATCTTCAGTTCGTACAGGCGGTTTGCGGAATTGGTGAAGGTGGAAAGCCTCGCTCACAGGGTGGAATCAGAGCTAACTATTTGTAGTATCGTTCCCAGAACCGATCGTGGTCCTCTGGTTTGGAGCCGACTGGAAGGCTTAAACCAGAGGCTCAGACGATTCTGCGGAGAGCTGGGGTGCAAATTTCTCGATCTCCGCTATCGGGTGGAGAAATGTAGGGTCCCCCTGAATAGGTCAGGCGTTCAATACACGCCGGAAGCGGCTACAAGTGTAGAGGAGTACATGTGGAGTGCACATGGGGGTTTTTTAGGTTAGAAAATTCTCTGTCGCACAGTTGACAAACTGGTAGATATCGAAATAGACGACAGAGGGATAGAGAAACAATTAAAATCGCTCAAAAGAGGAAAGGCCGCTGGTCCTGATGAGATACCAGTTCGATTTTACACAGAGTACGTGAAGGAACTTGCCCCCCCTTCTTGAAGCGGTGTACCGTAGGTCTCTAGAAGAGCGAAGCGTTCCAAAGGATTGGAAAAGGGCACAGGTCATCCCCGTTTTCAAGAAGGGATGTCGAGCAGATGTGCAGAACTATAGACCTATATCTCTAATGTCGATCAGTTGTAGAATTTTGGAACACATATTATTTTCTGGAGACTAGAAATCTACTCTGTAGGAATCAGCATGGGTTTCGAAAAAGACGGTCGTGTGAAACCCAGCTCGCACTATTCGTCCACGAGACTCAGAGGGCCATAGACACGGGTTCACAGTTAGATGCCGTGTTTCTTGACTTCCGCAAGGCTTTTGACACAGTTTCCCACAGTTGTTTAATGAACAAAGTAAGAGCATACGGACTATCAGACCTATTGTGTGATTGGATTGAGTAGTTCCTAGATAACAGAACGCAGCATGTCATTCTCAATGGAGAGAAGTCTTCCAAAGTAAGAGTGATTTCAGGTGTGCCGCAGGGAGTGTCATAGGACCGTTGCTATTCACAATATACATAAATGACCTGGTGGATGACATCGGAAGTTCACTGAGGCTTTTTGCAGATGATGCTGTGGTGTATCGAGAGGTTGCAACAATGGAAAATTGTACTGAAATGCAGGAGGATCTGCAGCAAATTGACGCATGGTTGCACGCAATGGCAATTGAATCTCAATGTAGACAAGTGTAATGTGCTGCGAATACATAGAAAGTTAGATCCCTTATCATTTAGCTACAAAATAGCAGGTCAGCAACTGGAAGCAGTTAATTCCACAAATTATCTGGGAGTATGCATTAGGAGTGATTTAAAATGGAATGATCATATAAAGTTGATTGTCGGTAAAGCAGATGCCAGACTGAGATTCATTGGAAGAATCCTAAGGAAATGCAATCTGAAAACAAAGGAAGTAGGTTACAGTACGCTTGTTCGCCCACTGCTTGAATACTGCTCAGCAGTGTGGGATCTGCACCAGATAGGGTTGATAGAAGAGATAGAGAAGATCCAATGGAGAGCAGCGCGCTTCGTTACAGGATCATTTAGTAATCACAAAAGCGTTACGGAGATGAAAGATAAACTCCAGTGGAAGACTCTGCAGGAGAGACGCTCAGTAGCTTGGTACAGGCTTTAGTTAAAGTTTCGAGAACATACCTTCACCGAGGAGTCAAGCAGTATATTGCTCCCTCCTACATACATCTTGCGAAGAGACCATGAGGATAAAATCAGAGAGATTAGAGCCCACACAGAAGCATACCGACAATCCTTCTTTCCATGAACAAAACGAGACTGGAATAGAAGGGAGAACCGATAGAGGTACTCAGGGTACGCTCCGCCACACACCGTCAGGTGGCTTGCGGAGTATGGATGTAGATGTAGATGTAGATTGGACTAAATATTGTGGCTACTGGATAAGGCATCTATAGAGACCAAGGAAAGGTGTAGGCTTCATTCAGTCTTATTGCTAACCATAGTAATATCACTTCTGGTAATTCACACTATCAAACCTGCAATATTACAACAGACATTTCACAGAGTAAGTGAGACCTTAGAAGCCCCTCACGCAAAGATAACAAGAACAAAACCTTCAACAGCATGGAAAATGTCTCTTGTCCCAGAGCTGTTACTCAAACTTACACTTAAAACACACACTACTTCTCACCAGTTCGGTAAAAACCCTTTCAGAAAAATTTACAATAAAATCAACTGGCTCACTGCCTAACCTAACATTGTACATTAAGCTTTTCTATGAACCTTGGCATCAATGTACACAATACAATAAGTATACATTAAATACTGGCCCTTTGCTGAGGCACACTCTAACAAAATACTTCCTCACTATTCAACCATTGGGATAGCAACTTCAGAATATCCCTTCATTATCATGAATTGTGCCTTTGTACCTTGATACAGAATCACATTTAAGTAACGATAACCTTTTTATGAGACAGACGGTAACACTTTACCCAAGGGCCCAGTAAGTTGTTAGAAGCTTTGCAATATATTTCTTATACCACAAATTCAGTTACAAATGGCCTCAAATCTTGAATGTTTATACATCCCTTTATCTTTACCAATCCCTGCATCAGTCAATACTATTGCATTTGGGTGTGGCACTTTAGTTACTAGAAATGGTCCCTCACACAATGGATACGATTTGCTTACAGCTTTCTGACCCATGCCTGAAATTATTTGAACTGTTTGGCAGTGAACTGTGTTCCTCTAAATCACTGCAGTTAAGTTCCTCTAGTCCAGGTCAAATGTTACTTTGTAAACTGTCACATGAAATGTTTGTATCACATGTGGCACTGTTTATGAAATATCCTCGGTGCCATTGTTGACATGGTGAAGAAATGCGGCAAAACAATGTCAGCATTATCAAGTACCCAAATGGTGCAGCAGATTTGCACAAAATCATGACACGGTTCAGTAGATGGGGTCACCACTGTAAGAAATGCAATACCAGCAGAAGTTCACAAGAAATAAATATTACATGGAATGTGGTAGACAAATCCTTACTTTATTTGCTCGACAGAATTACTTCATGGTCTACACCAATAAGAGATTTGACACATACTAAACCATCACAGATTTTATTGTTCACTCTAATACACAGGGCAGTGATGTTTCATTTGTCAGTCAGAGGTGATGTATAGTCTCTATGTTGCCACAAACTGATAAAGAATGTGAATCAATACATCATGTATCAAGGTGAGAATGACTTATGATGGATGCCCCATGCACTCTACGATTTTTACTGTTCTGGCTATTCTGTCTTAGCAAAACTGAATCATAATAATGTGTAATTTTTAATTTCTTGTGTATATATTTTGACCATTTGCTGAACTCTTCAATTTGAATTCCCATAGCATGTTTTTACAAGTGTCTAGATAGCAGGAATTTTCTTCTGCATAGGATCATGTGTTGACTTATATTAATAATTTTGAGAGAATATTTGTTTAAAATGTATTTCAATCTTTAAACTATACATTGTATGTTATACTTTAATAGACTAGTAATGTTACCAGAAAGTAATTTAATGATGTTTCTTTAGCTGATATTTTACTGATGCAAGAGGGACTGAAAATACCAATTAAAAATAGGAGAAAAACAAACTGAATGCAAGTACTGTTATGAACTACTACCATGGACATAAAAACTAAGTGAAAGTGAGGTGAGATGAGATGAGGTCAAATTTGAATGTGACAACAAACACTAAATGAAAGAAACAATCATCACAATGCTAAAATGAGGACAATGAAGTATGTAATGCACACAGAAAATAATGATGAACTGCTTGAAGTTTTTAGAAGAAAATCTTAATTTTTTAATGACCAAACACTTATAAAATACACTGAAGTGCAGTGTATTGAAGGAATCCATTTATTTTACTTATTTTGCTAGAAACTTTCCACTAGATGATTATATATTTTGTCCTGTCTGATTTAATGTGTAGATTTGGTGAACCATTGTAAATTTTCATGAGATTTGGTGCCTCTCTCAATTTTTTCGTAAAAGACAGCTTATAGGACTGTTTGGAAATTTACTGTAGTGAGAGTGTGGATATTATGAAAACACCTGAAATATGAACTACTACCAAAAAGGTCCCGGAATGTATATGTAGCTGGTGAATCTGGCTAGTATGATGAAATGCCACCAGGTGTTACCTCATACATCCTTTGAAAGTTAGTGGTTCAAGAGACTTTGTGCTGGGCGGCGACAATTAGTTTTTATGTATAGTTCCCCATTCTTGTTTATGATGCATATTCTGAAGTTAATGATGGCAGGTGTCTGGAAACAATGTGTGTGCATAAATCTTTGTTTCACATGCAGAAAAACTACTACATGTACACATGATATGTCAATGTAGGTTTGTGGGGAAGACACCTTAGGTCACAGTCAAACTTAAAACTGTTTTAATTATTCGCAAGAGGGCAGAACATTGTTTGACAATGATTGCCGTTCATGACAGCTGTCAATAAGAATTGGCCCTTAAAATGTAACTGTTGTTCAAAACATGGTGTTGGAAGATAGTAGGATATCATTCAGGATGCATGCAAAGATGTGGGGCTGTCTTACGGGATGTGTCAGAAGTGTACAGACAAATGGTTCCTCTCTCATGACAATGGAAGGTCACACACTGCACTGATCACCCAGGAGTTCCTGGTGAAAAACAAAATGACATTTAATTGTACAGTTTTAGCCATGCAAAACCCAACTCACACTTTTCTCACATAAAATAATGGAAAATTTGGATCCAGAAAGTCAGGTAGGTGCAGTATGTCTTGATTTCCACAAAACTTTTGATTCAGCACCACATGTATGCTTACTGTCAGAGATAGAATCATATGAAGTATCATGTGAAATTTGTGACTGCATTGAGGATTTTTGGTAGGAAGGATACAGCATGTTATCTTAGATGGAAAGCCACTGTCAAATATAGAAGTAACTTCGAGTATGTCCCAGTGAAGTGTGTTGGGACCCTTGCTGTTCTTGTTGTACGTTAATGACCATGTGGGCAATATCAATACAAAAATCAGACTATTTTCAGATGACACATTTATCTACAGTGAAGTACTGTCTGAAAGGTGCTGCATAAATATTCAGTTAGATATTGATAATATTTCAAAGTGGTGCAAAAATTGGCAATTTGCTTTGAATGATCAGAAATGTAAAATTGAGCACTTCACAAAACAAAGAAAAAATGTAGTATCCTGTGACTATAATATCACCACCTGCTGAGCTTATTTGAGTCTGTAAGAACTTTCTGAGTCATTAAAGCCTCTAATAAAATCTCCAGCAGCGGAGGATAAAAGGTTAAGCACAGAATTATGCCTTGGGCTATGGCCTTTTGCCCATAAATCAAATATCAGCAGTATCACAAAATGACAATTGTTCCTCATCCGTGAAATTCAACCAACTTAGAACCAAGTGACTTTGTTCTTTATTCCCCACAATGAAATTCAAGTTAACAATCCAAAGATTTCGAATGTTTAAGGAGATTCATACACAACTGCAAAGAGGCTTATGAAAAATGTATTCAAAGGAGGTATAAGTAAATGGAAAAGCCCCAGGGAGCAGTGCATACAGCCCCAAGAGGACTACTCTGAAGGTGGTGGTGATAAATAACATCAAGCTGTTAAGTGTAATTTATTTATTGATATATTCTGGGAACTTTGGTTAGTACCTCTTATGAGTAAGAAATCTTGTGAAGTACGATAATCTATCTGCAGCATATTTGCAAATTGTGTCAACAATGTCTTTCATCCCTGAGTCATTTTGAGATGACTCTTGATTATAAAAAATAAATTATTAGACTACATCTACAAAGAATGATGAGATGCTACATGTTATATTGGTACTTAAGACAATAATGTGGAGAAATGTTGTTGGATAATGTAGAGAGAGGTCATTTCTTTGGAATATGTGCTATGGTGATATGAATGTGACATGGGACCTGTTATCAGAGCACTTGTGTAACTTAGGAATTGTGTGGTTAGGTTGATGACTGTGGAGATTATGAGGTTATAGTTTATGATAATGGAAGCAGTGTGAGTTAATGATGATGAGTTTTGAAGCAAGGAGTTGTATTGAAGATGTAAGGAAGTAATAGTAATGTTGATGATGTTGATTATTTTAGACTGATGACGGTTAGGGATTTTATGTGTTCTGAATTGTAATATTTCATGTTCATTGTGTCAGCTTGGTGTATGTTTTGAGCAGAATGTAAACTAATTTTGTGCTGTTATTTGCACTAGTTGGTTTATTAATGGTGTGATGATTTGATGATGTGGTAGTTGTGTGTCTGATGGTTTTGAAGTAAATGGAATTTCTGTTAATAGCTTCTGAATGACAGCTTTTTTAAATGTAAAATCTAAATGAAGCTAGATTTTTGAAAGCAATTTTTCAATTTTATTGCAACAATGTATTTTTTTATTTAACTAATTCACTTTAAACTGTTTCTGCACACTCAATTTATGTAACAAAACATTTTACTTGCTACATTTAGCTCAACTTCAAACCATATTGAAAATAATAAAGATTATTAGACTAAAAACATTTCATTTTGACTTTATTCATTTATCTACCTTCATGCACAGTTTGAACTGAATAATGCTTTAAAATATGGAACTGGAACACTTCAAAACCTAGACCAAATAGAAACTGAGCAACAGTTTCCCCCACCCTACGCCAAAAAAAAAAAAAAAAAAAAAAAAAAAAAAAAAAAAAAAAAAAAAAAAAAAAAAAAACCTGCAGTTCTGCGTATGGTCTTTTCGTATGTTTTTTTACAGTGCTTCCAAGCTGTAATGCTAACCAAATGCTATATGGGTACTGGCATTTTCTGCCAACCACTAAAAACCCCCAAGATAGTTTCATTACACAAGACAGGTGACAAATATGAGCTCAAACCATGTCACTCCTACCAGCTGCATCTGTAAAAATTATATACTGCTTGTCAACTTCAGAGAAACAACTGACACTTGCTAAGGAACAACTGCCAATTGCTCCAGAACAACTGACAATTGTTACATAACATCTGACCAATGACAGTAAAAGAAAATGTATAGAGGGCAGGATGTGTTAACTACAGAGAAGCCTGTGCATGAACACTCTGTATGCAATTGGCACTTCATGCAATATGCTTTGATGTAGGTTGTTGTGGAACCAAGTAGTCTGACATTCTGTGTGGTATGGCAATATGGCTGCAAGACATCAATTGCATGCCTATGAACATGGACAGGCATATGCAAAGATCAAAGCCAGTCAAAGAGTCATTGCTTTGCTAACAATAGTGAGTGTACCAAAAAGTGTCATCTGAATTTTAAAACATAGGCAACTGAAGGTTTAAATGCTACATTAAAGCATGCCAGTGGTCGTAGAAGAACCTCCATACCACAAAAGGATTGATACATAGCCCTAGTGGTGAAAAGGAACAGACGTCTCACTCTTAGACAAATTCCTGCAGATCTTGCAGCCATTACCAGTACATGTGTCTCTGTCAGAATCATTTCATAGTGATTAAATCAGGCTGGTTTGTATGCTCAGAAGCCTGTTAATGCATCTCTCTTCAACAGTGCCATCATCAAGAAAGAGTTCATTGGTGCAGGGATTGTGTTGGTTTGGGGTCAGCAGCAGTGGTCCAGAGCGATGTTCTCCAACAGTTCCTGTTTCACTGTGGCAAGTGATTCTGGGCACCAGTTAACATGAAGAGAAAGGGGAACAAGTTACAAATCACTGAATGTTCATGAATGTCATTAGTACGACCTAGACATTAGGGTATGGGCAGGCATAATTCACAATGGCCAAACACGATTGCATATCTTTGGATGTTGTATCATTACAGCATAGTGCTATTGCAGGAAGACTATTCTGGTTCATGTGCATCTGTTTTTAGGTGTAGTAGATCCTGACTTTCAGTTTATGGACAACAATGCCCACCCATACCAGACAGCTGAAGTATCGGGCACAATGGCAAATGAAGATGCTGAACTTAAGGAACTACATACTTCCTGGACTTAATCCCTACAGAACATGCCTGGGATGCTTTTGGCAGATGTTTTTCTCAATGAACTCTCCCTCCCTGAATCATTCAAGAATTGAAAACTGCCTTGAGAGAGAAGGGAAGAATATCCATCAAGGACTCCTCCCACAGTTTGGTAGACAGCATAACCCACAGGTGCAAAATGTGCATTGGTGTCCAAGGAGGGCATATCCCCTACTAAGAATCCATTATCAACCTTTATTATGGGAGTCTGACCTGTGTCAAACATGAATGTTATTTAGTGTGTCATCCTGCTCTCCCATTGGGTGTAATCTGTACCATTTTTCATTATAAAAATATCACTCCACCATTATTACATATGTATTGTGTTTCATGTCATCCATCTTTGCCTTTGATTATTCCTGTCCAATGATATCTCTGTTCCTTAGCAACTGTCAAGCAATGTATATACCACACATAAAAGAAAGGTTTTGCATCAGCCCGGTTCCCACAACTCCTGAAAATAGGTGCTCACTGTGGATACTGTATCACAGACACAGTCCCTTTGATTGTTCAGAGATGTCACTCAGCCCACCAAAAGATGTAAACAACCATGCAGGGGCAGTGCCTGTTAGATGGAGGGGGTCTGACAGCCAGTCAGTTCCAGTCATTCCACCAGGAAGGAGGTACACAGCTCATGTTGTTCAACCATGCCTAGATGGTCAGTAATGTGGTTTGATTGCATCCACATTGTTACCTCATGCCAGGAAGGGCTCTCAACAAGGGAAGTGTCCAAGCATCTCGGAGTGAACCAAAGCAATGTTGTTCAAACATGGAGAAGATACAGAGAGACAGAATCTGTTGATGACATGGCTCGCTCATGCTGCCCAAGGACTTCTACTGCAGTGGATGACCACTACTTATGGATTAAGGCTCAGAGGAACCCTGAAAGCAATGCCACCATGTTGAATAATGCTTTTAGTGCAGCTACAGGACATCGTGTTACGACTCAAACTGTGTGCAATAGGCTGCATGATGTGCAACTTCACTCCCAATGTCCATGGCGAGGTCCATCTTTGCAACCACGACACAATGCAGTGCGGTACAGATGGTCCCAACAACACACCGAATGGACCACTCAGGATTGGCATCACTTCCTCTTCACCAATGAGTGTCGCATATGTCTTCAACCAGACAATTGTCGGAGTCATGTTTGGAGGCAGCCTGGTCAGGCTGAACATCTTAGACACACTGTCCAGTGAGTGCAGTAAGGTGGAGTTCCCTGTTGTGTTGGGGTGGCATTATGTGGGGGCCGACATATGTCGCTGTGGTCATGGAAGGCACCGTAATGGCTATACCATAAGTGAATCCTTCGACCAACAGTGCAACCATATCAGCAGCATATTTGTGAAGTATTCGTCATCATGGACAACAATTCACACCTCCATTGCGCATTTCTTGTGAATGACTTCCTTCAGCATAATGATATTGCTTGACTAGAGTGGGCACAACGTTCTCCAGACATTAACCCTATGGAACATGTCTGGGATAGATTGAAAAGGGCTGTTTATGGATAACATGGCCCACCAACCACTCTGAGGAATCTACGCCGAATCACCGTTGAGGAGTGGGACAATCTGGACCAACAGTGCCTTGATAAACTTGTGGACAGAATGCCGCAATGAATACAGGGATGCATCAATGCAAGAGCACATGCTACTGGGTATTTGAGGTACTGGTGTGTACAGCAACCTGGACCACCACCTCTGAAGGTCTTACTGTATGGTAGTACAACATTCAATGTGTGGTTTTCATGAGCAATAAAAAGGGCGGAAATGACATTTATGTTCATATCTATTCCAGTTTTCTGTACATGTTCTGGAACTCTTGGAACTGAGGTGAATCAAAACTTTTTTTGATGCGTTTAACTAAGTAATGCCCTTTGCTGAAAGTAACTCCATACTAAGAAAAGTGCAGCTTCACTTTTGGAAAACCAAATCTATTAAAGAGGCTCTCTATTCATTTACTAACCAGATAGTACATGCATTTAATGAAAAACAATATGCTATTGACTTTTTTGTTGATCTTAGGAAGGCATTTGAACTAGTCAGTCACACTCTGCTCCTACACAAAGTGGGTGCTTTTGTTGCAAGAAGAGTATGTTATGATGTCGTTTCAGTTATAACTAGCACACAGAGGGCAGCTGATACAAATAACAACACATGATGGAAGAATAACTCATTTAGATAATACCTTCAGTTGTGATTATATTAAGCCTAGATCAATGTAAATAATCTGGTTTGATTTAAAAACATGTATTGTAAATCACAATGATTTGTCCAATATCATATTGTATACATTGTACAACAAATGATCAAAAGCACCAATAAAAATGTAATGTAATATAATACTAGTTACCTCAGGAGTCCCACAGAGCTCAACCTTGGGGCTCCTCCTCTTGCCACTCTTCATTAATGACTTCCCAGAAAACCTACCATCAATAGTACCCTTGTTGTTCAAGAATGTCATGAACCTCTTCTATTATAACTTTTCTCCATGGCAGATAGAACTGACTTAGTTGAGAACAGTTTATTGTATTGGCTCTCTGATAACATATAGCTTAACATGGATAAAAGAGCACATATGATATTCTCCCTACTAAAGAACCACACAAAACATATAGAACCATTAGTCATAGGCACTAAAGTTATTGAACAGGTTAGTTAGACTAAATTCCTCATGCTGTGGATAACAAACTACAATGGAATATCTACAGAAATAAACTATTGTGCAAAATGAGTAGTTTCTGCTATGCCTTTAGAGTTCTCGATCAAAGGTGTGACTTTACCATTAGAACTGTATGATTTGCACTATTTTACTCAGTAATTTCATATGGCATTCCTTTCTAGGGTCAATACACAGTTTTTTTTACCTATCTAGCTAAGTGTTTGGATAAATTACCTATCTGATTCATATACTTCTTAGAGAATGTTTCATATCTAACTATGAATTGATATCTCTTTGAGGCAAATAATGATGTGCATGGTCACTACACCTTTGGCGGTGGTAACATTCTACACCCACCCCTTCAGCCTACAAATTGCAAGACCCCTCCTATATAAAAGATACCGAACATTTCCTCCACTGACTCTCTACAGTTCCTGTTCCTTTACCACATGGTAACCTGCTCATCACTACTGATGCCACCTCCCTTTATATTAACATCCCCAATGCCCATGGCCTTACCACTATTGCACACTACTTTTTCAGACACCCATCAGATTCGAAACCTACAACCTTATTCCTAGCCACCGTGACCAATTACTTCTCCTTTGTAGGCATCGGCTACAAATAAATCTGAGGTATTGCTATGAGCAACAGCACAGCACAATCCTAGGCCAACCTACTCATCTAGAGGAATCTTTCCTACCTCACCTGGTTCAGATTCATTGATGACATCTTCGTGACCTGGATTGAGGGTGAGGACATCCTATTCACAATCCTCCAGAGCCTCAACACCTTCTCCCCTATTTGCTTCACTTTGTCCAACTCAACATAACAGGCCACCTTCTTCAATGTTGCCCTCCTCCTCAAAGATGGCTACACCAGTACCTCTGTCCATACCAAACCAACCAACCACCAGCAATACCTCCACTTCAACAGCTGCCACCAATTCCATACCAAGAAGCCCTTCCATACAGGCTAGTCACCCACTGCCGTCACATGTGTAGTGACGAGTGACCACTCTTCAAATATACCTAGGGTCTCACTGAGGTCTTCACAAATTGTAATTACCTTTCCAGCCTTGTACAAACACAGATCTCCCATGTCTTATGTTTCCAGTCATCACCACCTCTCAAAGTCCCACACTCCAGCCACAGAGAACCATTCTCCTCATGACTCAGTATCACCCAGGACTGGATATCACAGTCTCCATCAGCTTTTCAACTACTTCTTGTCATGCCCTGAAATGAGGAAAGTTCTGCCTAGTATCCTCCCTCCCCTTCCCCCCCCCCCCCCCCACACACACACACACAGTGGTATTCCAGCACCCACCAACACTACACAACATCCTATGCCATCCCTACAAAAACCCCACTCCCAGCTCCTTGCCTCATGGCTCATATCCACGTAATAGACCTAGATACATAACTTGTCCCATACACCCTCCCACCACCACCTACTCCAGTCTGGTCACAAGCATCACTATCCCATCAAAGGCAGGGCTGCCTGTGAAACCAGTCATGTGATCTACAAGCTAGGCTGCAGCCACTGTGCTGCATCCTACATGAACATGAAAACCAACAACCTGCCTGTCCTCATGAATGTACACCAAAAAACTATGACCAAGAAACAGCTGGACCACACAACTAATGGGCATGCCGCCCAACAAGATGTTCTCCATTTCAGTGACTGCTGCGCAGGCAAAGTCACCTGGTCTTTCCCACCAACACCAAATTTTCTGAACTGCACAGATGGGAACTCTCCCTGCAATATATCATACATTTCCATAACACCCTGGCCTCAACCTTCATCAGTCACTGTCCTTCACCCACCTATCTCCTTCCTTTCCCTTTCCAGAACTACACAGTCCTCTATTCCACCAACACACCCACAGTCTTTTGACTTCTCTCCTTTCCTGCTATTCCCAACACTGCGCCGACGCAGAATCTTCGAGTATTTGCTGCATTAAATAATTATAAAAAGCGTTGTTATTAAGCTATTTTTAAATGTCTACAGGTGTTATAAATATAATATACTTGTTGTTGAATTAGTTGAAGTGTTAGTGAAGTATAAAATAAGATTAAATGGTGTAAGAAGCGTATTTTTCTTCTCGCGCCTGTAGCATGAATCCTAGGCCTAATTTCACGTGCGCGAATCGTAAGTAAGCAGTGAATTAAACTTATAGGTAAGCGTTTTCAGTTGGTATAAATATATTATAAGTGTTGTTACATTAGTGGAAGTGTTGGTGAAGTGTTAAATAAGATTAAATGGGGTAAGAAGTTTATTTTCCTTCTCGCACCTATAGCACAGACTTTAGGCTTAATTTCACACGCGCGTATCATAAGTAAACAGTGACTTAAACTTATATGTAATCACCAGTGTTTTTTATTCATTTCAGTTTCAAATTATTTATATCTGCCTGAATAGTTTCTAGGGTCCTTTGTTTACGTATTAGCCAGTACTTAAATCAGTTTATACGATTTCTGTTTTTGCCATGAGTGAGAAGTGTGTGACAGGCCGTAGGATCGTTAGTTCGGGGTATGGTGTGATGGGTGTTGTAGTTTCTTTCATTGGGGCGAATGTAGTGGCGTGGGAAATGAGGACATAAATGAGGCTCACCAGTGGTATTGTAGAATCTGCAGTAGAGATAGGAAAACACTGGAACAGGAAGGGAAAATTGCAGCTCTACAAGCTGACCTAGACAAGGCAAGGGAGGATCTGGACAGGTTAAAGAGGGAGAAGAGTGGACAGAGGTGGGAAGTGGCAACAGGTAATAGGGGGAACAGGCATAGGAGAGTATCAGACAGCTTTGTGATAAATCTTGAAAATAGATTTGACCTGTTGCATCAGTCAGAATCGGATGAGCCTCATGTAGCTGAAGCTGTAGAAAGGGCACAACAAGCTTTCAAGGACTTGAAAAAGGTAGCGAAATTTGTACAGAGAAAGAAAGTTCTGTTGTTAGGCAGTTCCCATGGTAGAGGTGTTGACCAACTACTGCAGGAAAATCTAGGTCCAGAGTACCAGGTCACAAACTTTTTCAAGCCTAGTGCAGATCTGGGTCAGGTAACAGAGGATATAGGTTCTCTATGCAAGGATTTCACGAAGGAGGATGCCGTGGTTATAGTGAGTGGTCCGAGAAACAGCATTGACAGAGACTCTGAATATTCCATAGAGAGTGACCTGGTGAAGATAGCATCAGCAACAAAGCATACGAGTGTGGGATTTGTGTCTGTGTTGAGACGCCATGATCGGCCTCATTTGAACTCTTCTGTAGGGAGGGTGAACTTGGAATTGGAGTGGCTGCTTAGGACGGATATAGGGTCCCATATTGGTTTGATTCCTGTGGATGCTATTGATAGGAGGGACTACACTAGGCATGGCCTTCACCTCAATAGGAAAGGGAAGGGAAAACTGTCTGGCTTGATTGCAGAAAACTTAAGGGGGACACTGTCACAAGTGGTAAAATACCAGTGGTCACAGGTGTCAGAGGGATGCCTTTTTTAGGATAGGGAAGGGGGATAGAAAACGAGTTTTAAGAGAGATTGGCAGACAGACTCAGTTTGAGAAAATAGATGAACAGAAGTCAGATTTTGCCATACAGCCTCCATTTAAACAATGTTTAACAGAAAGTAATCAGAAACTGCCAGTTCATCTTCACCAAAGCAGTTGTAATCACATTAGTATGCAGTATCAGTTATCTTTATTACACCAGAACATTCCAGGACTCAGAAATAAAGTTGATGAACTACTCATTTGTATCGATGAAATGAATTCATCTAACGAAATTGACATAATCTGCCTCTCTGAACATCAAGTTACCACTGGTATAGATATGTTAGACATTTCAGGATTTAAGCTAGCTTCCTACTTCTGCAGAGTAGATATGGAGGGAGGAGGAGTTGCCACATTTATTAAAAACTGCCATAAATTCAAGAACATTGACATTAATAAATTCTGTTTAGAGCAGCATCTAGAAGCATGTGCAACAGAAGTAGAGTTCCATAACAGATCCTATATAATAGTAACTATTCCATAACAGATCATATAATAATAGTAACTATTTACCGAGCACCTGCAGGAAATTATAATCTATTTTATAAATCATCTAGAAGCTCTTTTGGGTTATTTAACAGTAAGAAACAAAGAAATTTTGATTGCTGGTGACTTTAATACAGACTTTCTAATTCAATCTTCCAGTAAACATTTACTGCAGTTAGTAATGTTGTCTTTCAATCTAACACACACTGTAAACTTTCCAACTAGGATCACTAAATCCTCAAGGACAGCCATTGATAACATTTTTATAGACAAATCAAAGGAACAAAATCATATCATAGAACCTGTAATAAATGGAGTATCAGATCATGACATGCAGCTCCTTGTTTTAGATGTAAATTCTAAGCAGATTATCAAGACTGCTAAATCTGAGTACAGGAGAGTATTCAATCAACCAAAAATTGAGTGATTTAGAAAACTGCTCAAAGATATGAACTGGAAAGATGTTTATAGTGCTCATGACATGAATGAAAAATATAACACATTCATGAAGAATGTCAGTACCATGTTTGAAAACTGTTTTCCTCTAAAAGTTACTCAAATTAAACAGAAGTCTATAATAAAACCATGGATCACCCAAGGAATAAAGATTTCCTGTAAGACAAAAAGGAAAATGTATCTCTCGACCAAGAATAGCTCCAATGCTGATGATTTAGCTAAATACAAGGAATACTGTAAAATATTTAAAAAAGTAATTCAGGCATCTAAACAAATACACCACGAGAAGAAGATAGCAATGTCAGGGAACAAAATAAAAACAATATGGGATATAGTGAAAGATGAGACTGGTAGAACCAGAAAGGAACAGGAGCAAATAGCACTAAGGGTAGATGACACATTAGTAACCGATGGGCATAGTGTGCCAAATCTATTTAACAAGTACTTTATATCCGTTACTGATAGAATGGGATTGTCAGGATCAGTAAATAATGCCCTTGAATATCTGAAACTAGCCTTTACAAATAGCTTTAGGGACATGAATATGTCACTCACTTCACCAAAAGAAATAACTTCCATAATAAAATCTTTAAAAACAAAGCATTCTAGTGGTTACAATGAAATATTAACAAAGTTAATTAAGGCATGTTCTTGTGAGTTTAGTACAACTCTAAGTTACTTGTGTAACCAGTCAATTATAACTGGGACATTTCCTGACTGGCTGAAATATGCAGATGTTAAGTCTCTATTCAAGAAAGGGGATAAAGAGATGCCATCAAACTACAGACCGATTTCACTTTTGCCAGAATTCTCAAAAATTTTAGAAAAAGTAATCTACAGGCAGCTTCTCAACCATCTGACCACAAATAACATATTATCAAGGGTTCTGATATCGAAAAGGCTATTTACACATACAGTGAAAATGTACTTAATTCATTAAATAACAAGTTACAAGCAGCAGGTATTTTCTGTGATTTGTCAAAGGCATTTGATTGTGTAAACCGCAACATCCTTTTAAATAAATTAGAATTCTATGGTGTCACTGGCAGTGCTGCAAAATGGTTCAAGTCATACCTCGCTAACAGGAAACAAAGGGTGTCAGTACAAGGGACTAGTGAATTAAGTCATCAGTCATCAGTCATCATCAGAATGGGAAGAAATTACATGTGGTGTCCCACAAGGATCCATCTTAGGGTCATTGCTTTTTCTTGTGTACATTAATGATCTCTCATCAGTTACACTGCCAGAAGAAGAGTTCGTTTTGTTTGCAGATGACACGAGTATTGCAATAAACAGTATGTCGAGTGTAGTTCTAAAAAGATCTGCTAATGATATTTTCATGGATATTAATAAATGGTTTAAAGCCAACTCACTGACATTAAACTTCGAAAAGACTCACTATATGCAATTCAGAACCTGTAAGAGCTTTCCACCCAGCATATGCATAAAGTAAGAAGAAGAGCAGATAGAAGAGGTTGACAGTCTTAAATTCCTGGGATTACAACTTGATAATAAATTCAGATGGGAGGAGCACACCACAGAACTGCAGAAACGCCTTAACAAATCTGTATTTGCAATTAGAGTGTTAGCAGACATAGGCGACATAAAAGTGAAAAAGCTTGCATACTTTGCCTACTTTCATTCCATAATGTCATATGGTATAATATTTTGGGGTAACTCTTCAAGTCAAACAAAAGTTTTCGAGTCCAAAAGCGTGTAATATGTATTATTTGTGGAGTAAACTCACGGACATCTTGTAGAAACCTCTTCAAAGAACTGGGTATACTAACTACTGCCTCTCAATATATTTACTCCTTAATGAAATTTGTCCTAAATAATATATCCCTTTTTCCAACAAACAGCTCAGTTCATACATACAATACCAGGAACAAAAATGATCTGCACAAGGACTTAAAAGCACTTACTTTAGTTCAAAAAGGGGTCCACTACTCAGGAACACTCATCTTCAATAATTTGCCAGCAAACATAAAAAATTTAGTTCCAAATAGAGATCAGTTTAAAAGGAGCCTGAAAGACTTACTAGTGGCCAACTCCTTCTACTCCATTGACGAATTTTTTAATAGAAACAAATGCTGTGGTGTATATATTTATACTATTAGTATTGTTATTTCAGCTTAAAAAAATAAAAATTAAAAATTAAAAAAGGTGACATGTTCCACATCCACGAGGATCTCCTCAACATGGATCTATGTAATGAAAACTAATCTAATCTAATCCTGCTCCCCTCTGTCTAACGTCACGACAGCAACTAGCTGCCCTACCCTCTCTCCACCTCATCCCTATATGCTTCCAAAAAAAGCAGCACTTTTCTGTCCCCCATACCTGCCCTGCTATTCCTCACCCTCCCTGCCTCTTTCCTTACTCCCACCACCCAGTTGCTTCTTCCATCGTGTGCTGCTGCTCAAGGTCTGGCCTCAGCAGCCAGAGACTTTGCTCATGTGTGTGTGTGTGTGTGTGTGTGTGTGTGTGTGTGTTGTCTGTTTCTGATGAAGGCCTTGTTGCCCAAAAACTCAATTTCTGACAGTCTTTTGGTTATGCCTATCTCCGATTCACCATCTCTGCTATATGGTGAGTAGTTACTATCCTTTATATAATATTGTCACATTTTATCCTGGATTTTCTGTTGTTATATAAGAAAAACTTTTTTTATATGCAGTTGAGTCCCGGTAATTTGTAGTAATTGGGGCTGAGGCTACATCGAATTACAAAAAACTTGGATAAATGGAAACATTGCTAAATTAATGGGCAAATAATAAATCACTGTTTAATGAGGACAATAATGATTAAAAAATAAATTTTAAAAAACCCAGTATAATACATACCAGTACCTGTGTTACGTGTGCGTATGTAGGCACACATTTGCAAGTTGCCAGAATATAAGTTACATTTTAAAGAAATTGTACACAGTCCTTTGTTTTAAAATAGAACCTCATTTTTTTTAGCAGCAGTGTCACGCCATCTTCTAAGTAGCATGTCATCAGCTGGAGTAGTTTCCACCTGTTGCCTGATATAATGCAATGCCACATCTAGCATTGCCAAATCCTCAGTGTGAGTGATCACTGGTATATTCTCTTCACGTAATTCCTCATCATAATTTTCTTCAGCAGGTTCACTAATCATTTCAACAGTTGTAAAATATCTCACTTCAAACTGTTCATCACTGTTCATAAATACTGAAACATCACTTATATTCACATTTTACATCCTGCAGGCTTTTTCATCAGTTCTGCCAATGGTAGGTCATCTTCGTCTGTACTGTGAGTATCCATTTCAGCGCATAAAACCTTGCTCCATGACTTTTTTAGTGTATGAGCCTTTATGTCAGACTATGAATCAGCTATCCAGTAAACTACATCTTTCAACATAGTTTTTTATTTTTTTATTTCCGAGAATTATACATTTTAGGAGGAATGAACATTGCACAAATACTGTCACATTGTACTTCTTCTTCATCAGGGTGTGAAGCAGTGATGTCATGTGTTAAGACTGCTTTGGAAGGGAAGCACCACTTATTTAGGTATCTTTTGTTCTCTAGAACAAAATCTTCAAAAAACCACTTCTTAAAAATATTTTTGTCCATCTAAGTAGATTTTTGATGGACATATGTAGCAGGCAGTGCAGAAGTAGTGATATTTTCTAAAAAAAAAAAAATGGTTCAAATGGCTTTGAGCACTATGGGACTTAAAAACTGAGGTCATCAGTCCCCTAGAACTACTTAAACCTAACTAACCTAAGGACACCACACACATCCATGCCCAAGGCAGGATTCAAACCTGCAACCGTAGTGGTCACACGGTTCCAGACTGAAGCACCTAGAACTGCTCGGCCACCTGTAGGCTTAGTAGACTTTCCTATTACCTGTACCTTCAATTTGTAGTCCCCACTTGGATTCAATGCAGCAATAACTGTTAACCTCTCTTCATATTTTTTGTAGCCCAGGTCAAGCTTTTGTTCTTTTGAGGCTGGAGTTTTAGATGGAAGCATTTCCAATTTAGCCCTGTTTCATCACAGTTCTACAATTGATCAGGAGTAAGACTTTCTTCATGTATAATTTTTCTTAATTTCTCACAAAATTGTGTAACAGTTTGAGAATCTGCAGAAAGTTTTCCACCACAAATTTCAAGCTGCCTTATACTGTACCACTTCTTCCACCTATCCAACCATCCTGAACTTGCACTAAAATCATTCTCACCTTCCTTTAACGCATTTATAGAAAAAATGAAGCTTTTTCTTGTAGAGTATGCCCTGAAATTGAATTTCCTTTTTGTCTTTGTTGAGGAAATGAAATGAAAAAATTTTCACTCATTTTTTTCATACTAAGATTTCTTTACTGACTTCCATTTAAATGATGAAACAAAACAGTTATAACAATGGAAACAATCAAATATTGACAAAATTATTTTGGATTGATAAAAAATTTACTAAGTGGGAGCAGAACACACACATAAAAGACGAAAATTGGCAGGTTTTGGAGCCACTAGATCCTTCTTCAGGTAGAAAAGTTGAAGGGGAAGGAAGAGGGGTAAAGGAAAAGGGCTGCAGAGGTCTAGGAAAAGGGGTAGATTTCAGGAAAGTCATCCAGGGAAGATTTACTGTACGGGATGTGAAGGAAGTACTGATTGTGGGGGACTGCATCACATGAGATTTGAAATCCTGAGAGCTTATAGGTGGAAGACAGGGTAATCAGAGAGAGATTACTGCTTAAACATCATGCATGAGTTAATAAGAGTGAAAAGTTAAGTGCATTGTAAGTAACAGTGGAGGGAGAGGAGCGGTGAAATATATATGGGAAAGACAATGAAAGATGTATAAAACTTAATTGGAGGGAAGCAAATAGTAGTTACAGTAAAGAGATGCTGAGATAGAAGAAATTAACATAAATTAAAGTCCAGGTGGATGGTGAGAACCAAGTACATTTTGCAGTGCTAGCTCCCACCTGCGGAGTTCTGAGAAACTGGGGAAGAATCCAGATGGCGCGTGTGGTAAAACAGGTGCCGAGGTCAAGAATTTCATGCTACAGAGCATGCTCTGTAACAGGATATTGTGAATTGCCAGTACACACTCTCTGCCTATGCCCATTCATCCTAACTGATAATATAGTGGTAGTCAGGCCAATGTAGAAAGCTAAACAGTGTTTACATAACACCTGGTATATGATGTGTTGTTTCGCAGGTGGCTCTCCCCTTGATAGTATACATTTTGCCAGTTACAGGGCTATTGTAGGTGTGTCGTAGGAGGGTGCATAGGGCAAGTCTTGCAGTGGGGTTGGCCACAAGGGTAGGAGCCATAGAGTAGGGACATGGGTGCAGAAGGAGCATATGGTCTGCCAACAATATTGTGGAGACTGGAAGGGTGACGGAAAGCTATTGTAGGTGTGGTGGGCAAAATTGCAATACACCACTATTCTCACCTCAGCCTCCACTGCACGTAACTACATCACCAGCCTAGTTAAAAAGCAGATTTTCCAGTCCATCACATCCAGTCCTGGTACTGCTGATTCTTCCAAAAAACATCTTCGGAGCACACCATTGGTGACTTAGTATTATCCTCATCTGGAATATTTTAATCAGCTACTTCGATAGGGCAATGACTTCCTAAACTCATGCCCTGAAATGAGATCCATTCTGTCTGAAATTTTCCCCACCACAACTCGAATCGCTTTCTGTTGCCCACCCAATCTCCGCAACATTCTTGTCAGACCCTATGCAGCTTCTGCACCCATCTCCCTACACTATGACTCCTACCCCTGTGACCATCCCAGATGCGAGACTTGGCTTATGCAGCCTCCTACCACCCACCTATAATAGCCCTGTAACTGGCAAAATGTATATGATCAAAGGGAGAGCCACCTGCGAAATTACATGTCTTATACCAGCTGTTACGTAAACACTGTTCACCCTTCTACATCGGCATCACTACCACCAAGTTATCAATTAGGACGAATGGGCATAGGCAGAGGGTGTATAATGGCAACTCACAATATCCTGTTGCAGAGCATGCTTTACAACACCTATTTCACCACATGCACCACCTGAATTCTTCCCCTAGACACCAGTCTCTCGGAATCCCACAGGTGGAACTAGCACTACAACATGTCCTTGTTTCTTGCCACCCACCTGGACTTAATTTATGTTAATTTCTTCCCTCTCAGCATTTCTTTACCATAACTACTCTTTTCTTCCTCTTTTTTAGTTTTCTACATCTTTCATTGCCTTTCCCATCTATTTTTCAGTGCCCCCCTCCCATGTTACGTACAGTGTACTTAGCTTTTCACTTTTATTAACTCATGCATGATGTTTAAGCAGTAATCTCTCCCTGCATATTACCCTGTCTTCCACCTATAAGCTCTCAGGTTTTCAAATCTCATCCGATGCAGTCCCCAACAACCAGTATTTTCTTATCATCCCGTATAGTAAGTCTCCCCTGACCCACAGTTCTGGGTAACTTTCCCAAGATCTACCCCTTTTCCTAGACCTCTCCATTCCTTTTCCTTCCCCCTCTTCCTAATCCTTCAACCCTTCTGCCAAAATAACCACTGTCTCCAAAAACTTACCAATTACAACCACCTTTTATGTGTGTGTTCTGCCACCACTTGGTGAGTAGAAATAGAACAATTATTTGATGAAAATTTCTTAATTTTGTCTCTGTTTCTACACCAGTCTCCAAATGTCACTTCACTAACTCCATACTCAGCACCAAGTTTTCATAATGTTTCTCCTTTGTCTAGTCTTTTCAAAGCTTCCAATTTCCAATTAACAGCACAAATTTTCTTTTACTTTTACCACTCATTGCAGTGCATGAATTAATACATTAAGAAACACACAGTTAATATGTAAAGTACACTGTACATACACCCAACACTTTAAAATTAACGTGACTCAGCTGGGCCCATTACAGAATAAATATTACTACACAACCAACTACAGTACATACAACAATGGTCAGCCAAGGTTGTAAAATGTGTAATGTATTGTTAGTTAGGCACTGTGTTGTAATGAACACTGTTTCTAAGTAGGCACAACAATACGGGTAACAGTACAGATGGTATGCACTGTACAACTGATTGTCAGGTAGTCCGAGTTAGCAAAGTGTTGACAAAGAAAGAGCGAGCACACTCCTCAGAAACTAATGGTACCTGTCCATCTATAATAGAAATTCATCAGCAGTCTGAGGCCAATACATGAAAAATTGAAAGAAAATTCAACATGTTCAAAAATGCATAGAACATACATGTGGAAAAAGTATGAAAACAGGTTTTTACTCTAGTTTTACGTAAAATTTTGATTTTCTTATGAATGGTTTCAATTAGAAGGAATCTCAAAATATTGGGGATCTGCTGTTTCACAATTTCGAACAGATTCCCTCTAAACCCAAAAATGTGAAATTATCTTTCAAGGTATGTTTTAATGCTAAAAAGTGAAACTGGACAAAAATTAAAAAAAATACGTTTTGGATAATTTTGCCACTTCTACAAACCCACCAAGTTCCATCAAGATTGTTTGTTTACATTTGAGAATATTACCTTGTGAGTAAATGATATGACAGTGTAGGGCATATATGACTCACACTCCATACTGAATTACCTCGCTCAGTCAAAAATAATAAGGACTGCTACAGAAAGAACATTACCGAATAATGGTCCACAAGTTAATTTTATTCTGCTGCCAAAGTTATGTTGTTGTGGTCTTCAGTCCTGAGACTGGTTTGATGCAGCTCTCCATGCTACCCTGTCCTGTGCGTTTCTTCATCTCCCAGTACCTACTGCAGCCTACATCCTTCTGAATCTGCTTAGTGTATTAATCTCTTGGTCTCCCTCTACGGTTTTTACCCTCCATGCTACCCTCCAATACTAAATTTGTGATCCCTTGATGCCTCAGAACATGTCCTATCAACCGGTCCCTTCTTCTCGTCAAGTTGTGCCACAAACTCCTCTTCTCCCCAATTCTATTCAATACCTCCTCATTAGTTATGTGATCTACCCATCTAATCTTCAGCATTCTCCTGTAGCACCACATTTTGAAAGCTTCTATTCTCTTCCTGTCCAAACTATTTATCGTCCATGTTTCACTTCCATACATGGCTACAGTCCATACGAATACCTTCAGAAATACGAATACTTTCATGTGTAAATTGTTAACTTTGGATGATTGTGCACTTTATGTGTGGGGTATTACAGGGAGAAGAGTTTCAGCAATGTATTTGTAATGTTATTTCTTAGGCTTTCCCGGCAATTTGATGACATCTCGTGGAAGACGCTGATATCCGGCAGAAAACCTGATTTCCGCAAGATGTCAATGTATTTCTAATTTACAAAGTTATATAAATCAATTTATATCAAACGTAACTTTAATTTTGGCCACAATTTAATAATCTTGAATGTTATAGCAGTTAACTTAAAATTAATTCTTACGTTGATATTATCCTTTGGCCTCTATCATAGACATCTACTTAAAAATTACTGTAGCAAAAAGATACGTATACTCTGTATTTTACAGTGCATGCACATTAAAAAAATATTGTAACAAAAAAGTA
The DNA here is from genome assembly GCF_023897955.1 of Schistocerca gregaria. Taxonomy (NCBI): domain Eukaryota; kingdom Metazoa; phylum Arthropoda; class Insecta; order Orthoptera; family Acrididae; genus Schistocerca; species Schistocerca gregaria. The sequence goes on from NC_064921.1 coordinate 815,635,704, forward strand.
TGTGCTTCTTCAACAATTGCTTTAACTTGTACTCCATGTCAAGAACATGATTTTGTTGATATAAATAAGCAGACAGGATATGGTGAATGGAACAATACATTACGTCATGAAATAATTCATTGATGCATAGGGATCCAAGCAAGACATGTTAGTGGCAAATTCAAGTACCTAAACCTGCTGGCAATACAGTAACTCAATTCTTCTCCCCTCCCCCCTCCCCACCAGTCCCTCCCTCTACCCCTCCACCGCAGCCCCCACCCTTCTCTCTCTCTCTCTCTCTCTCTCTCTCTCTCTCTCTCTCTCTCTCTCTCTCTCTCCCCTGCCCCCACCCTCCCCCCAAACACACAACATTGCAAAAATTATTAAGGAAATTACAGAATCTCTGTAAGTCATTTGTGAAAACTGAATCTAAATCATTAAACATTTTTGATGAAGTTGAGCATTTATTTATACTGATGTCTGCAAACAACACATTGAGGAAAAGCCAGATTTGTCACAACAGGTCACATTGTTTCAAATTTTACTCATAATGTCTTTGTTATTTATCATTATTTTTTCCATTGCTTTAGTAACTGACGAGTAAAGTCTACTTATCTTTTTCACTATTGACTAACACTCCTATTTTTTCTCGGATTACATTAGTTACTATGCTGAAAATGACAGGAGTCAACATGGAACAATACTATTATACACAAACGTAATTGAATACATTTTTCGTTATTTTAGATGAAAAATAGAACTGCCCAGGCAATATTTTCTAGCAAAAGAGCAAAGCAGAGGCAAGATTATACTTACAGAAAACTGTTCTGTGTCATTACTGAGAGACATGTGGTTCTTGAAGCTGTACGGTGGAGCACATTTAGTACCATCAGCTAGACTACATGGTGCTTTTAAACTGGAAAAGAGAAAAAAAATTTTACAGAGCTACACATATTAAAATCGAATGTAAATTGTTAACTTTGGATGATTGTGCACTTTATGTGTGGGGTATTACAGGGAGAAGAGTTTCAACAATGTATTTCTAATTTACAAGTACAGAATGACATGTCATAAAGTTATAGACAATATTATTGAATAACTTTATTCTTTTTGGAATTAAAAACTGGAATGTGCTTATAAATGAGTACCAATATGTGATGACTTTAAATTACTGTTTATAAGGATAACATTTTTACTTGTGTAGTTAAATGTTATCAGCTTACAATATACAATTGTTGATCAGCCCCAAACTACAGCAGAGTCCCACTAATCCGAATCCTGGTAATCCAAACTTTCTATTAATGCGAACATGAAAAAAGTTAGTCTAAGTATGAAAAACTGTGAGGTAAACTGCTATACATATACACTATTTTAATTTACACAGTACAGTAAACATGTATTAGAAAAATTGGCATGAAAACATTAGGTTTAAACAATGCATAACAATGAAAGAAAAGCTGCAAAACTTACTAAAATAGTGGACATTTTATCCTTACTTTTTAGATGACAAAAACTCAGTCATTGTTTTTTGACATAATGAAGACTGTCTGTTATATGATGCATAGTTGCGCCATTGTCTCATATACATCAGATCAGCAGGTGTAGCAGTGGACTGTTGCTCCAAATAATGTACGCGAGGTCAAGAGCTTCTTCTGTGTCACTGTATGGCACCAGCTCTCCTTTGTTGCTTTCAGGCACATTGTCACTTCCATCACAGCAGTCCACTTCTTCCTGGTCTTGAATCACAGCAGCAACTAAATCAGTGTCAGTATGGTACTTCACACATGCCCCATCCACTGCCATCCACTCATCCACATGTCCTTCACTAGCTTCTTCACATCCAGGGATTGTTTGTATCATTTGTAACAGATTTTCCTCTTCATTTTAAACTAGGTTGTCCTGAAATTCAAGAGATGTCCACAGTTTTCTCCACAATTTTCTTGGAGTATTTTCTGAAATATTCTGCCATGAATCAGCGGCCCAATAAACAACATCCTTCACATTGGTCTTTTTTTTTGTTCACTAAAGGAATGCTATCATCTTGGATCAGATTCTTAAAAAATTTTTTCTGTAAATCAGTTTTAATGTTTTCAGTATGCCCTGGTCCATCGGCTGTAGAAGTGATGAAACATTCAGCAGCAAAAGTTTGCCACAATTTCTCCATCACATAATTTCTCAGTGCTGGCGTGAGATGGCGCGTTATCAATCAAAAGGATTACATGGGAAGACAAATGATTTTCCTTAGAAAATTGTCGAACAGAGGGAACAAACTGGCCATGAAACCATTCTTTGAACAGCTTACCATCCATCCATGCTTTTTTCTGGTTGCGATAATATATGGACAGGAACTTCATGTTGCAGTTTTTAAAAGCCCTGGGCCTAGAAGATTTGCCGATCAGCATTAAAGGCAGCTTGTGATTAGCAGCATTGCTGCACACTAATGAAGTCACACAATCTTTGCACATTTTAAAACCAGGAACATGATCTTCTGCTTCTGATGCCATGCTTTTCGTTGGCAATGCCTTAAAATTAAGGCCAGTCTCGTCAGCATTATAAATTTGTTGGAGAGAATACTTTCCCTCTCTTATCATTTTTTCAAACTCACCCAAGTATTCCTTCGCTGCATCATGGTCAGAAGAAAGCTTCTCTCCAGCAACTGTTAGCTGATGGATTCCATGACATTTTTTGAACCTGTCCAACCAACCCGTACTCACACTAAAAGACTCATCACCATTCATTAACTTGTTCAGGTAAACAACCTTCTCCTGAATCAGTGCTCCACACAAAGGAGTTCCCCTTTCTCTTTCCTACATAAACCAAAGGAAAAGAGCTTCATCCACTTTATTGTACTTGGTCTGTTTCAAAGTATGCCGCATTTCGAATGTACTTCCTGAAAATGTTGCACAGCACTATTCAAGCTTCACTCAGTTCTCCTTCCAATCACAAATGGTTGCTTTAACAACACCCAGCTCCATTGCCAGTTCAGATACACTCTCACCATTGTCTATCTGCTTCAAAGCATTTAGTTTTTCTTTGAGAGTTAATGTTGTATGTTTCTGTTTACTCATGATGAAAATAAGCACACCACTACACCTGCATGAATATAGTACAACTGTTACGCATGCCAGCGATCAATCACTAACATAACCAAGCACTTTGCGAGTCCACTGGCAGTGCACTGACCTCAGACCCTACAAAGGTCTCAACAATGCACAACAACAACAATGGCAGGAAGTGAGAAGTGAGCCATAGTTCCCACACTTGTTCCCATTTGTTACCATGGTGTACCTACTTATCAGCTTGGTATACTTCATTCTAGAAACTCATCACCATAATTCCAGCTAATCTGAACAAATAGGTAATCCAAACAAGGTCTGGTCCCAATTAGTTCGGATTAACAGGGTTCTACTGTACATTTCTTTGGCAGTTTTACATTGTATGTACTTGATACACAATTTAATTAGTTATATTAAAAACAAAGATTCCAAGACTTACCAAGCGGGAAAGCGCTGGTAGACAGGCACGATAAAATAACACACAAACACACACATAAAATTTCTAGCTTTCGCAACCAACGGTTGCTTCTTCAGGGAAGAGGGAAGGAGAGGGAAAGACGAAAGGATGTGGGTTTTAAGGGAGTGGGTAAAGAGTCATTCCAATCCCGGGAGCGGAAAGACTTACCTTAGGGGGAAAAAAGGATAGGTATATACTCGCGCGCGCGCGCCCACACACACACACACACACACACACACACACACACACACACACACACACACACACACACACACACACACACACACAGGATAGGTATATACTCGCGCGCGCGCCCATACACACACACACACACACACACACACACACACACACACACACACACACACATCCATCCATACATACACAGACACAAGCAGACATATTTAAAGGCCTTTAAAAATGTCTGCTTGTGTCTGTATATGTATGGATGGATATGTGTGTGTGGGTGTGTGTGTGTGTGTGTGTGTGTGTGTGTGTGTGTGTGTGTGTGTGTGTGTGTGTGTGTGCGCCCTTTTTTCCCCCTAAGATAAGTCTTTCCACGCCCGGGATTGGAATGACTCCTTACCCTCCCGTGCTATTTTATTGTGCCTGTCTACCGGCGCTTTCCCACTTGGTAAGTCTTGGAATCTTTGTTTTTAATATATTTTTCCCATGTGGAAGTTTCTATTTTATTTACATCATTAATTTAATTAGTTAGTTTTTTGTTCCATAGATGAATTTCATATTGTATGTTATGATTTGGAATGTGTCAACAGAACAAACAAAGAACACTTATATAGATAACTAAAAAAATAATAATATATTAAAAACATAGATTCCAAGACTTACCAAGCGGGAAAGTTCCAGTAGACAGGCACAATAAATAAAACACACACACAGAATTTCTAGCTTTCGCACCCGACGGTTGCTTCTTCAGGAAAGAGGGAAGGAGAGGGAAAGACGAAAGGATATGGGTTTTAAGGGAGAGGGTAAGGAGTCATTCCAATCCCGGGAGCGGAAAGACTTCCCTTAGGGGGAAAAAAGGACAGGTGTACACTCGCACACACACACATATCCATCCGCACATACACAGACACAAGCAGACATTTGTAAAGGCAAAGAGTTCCGGGATTGGAATGACTCCTTACCCTCTCCCTTAACACCCACATACTTTCGTCTTTCCCTCTCCTTCCCTCTTTCCTGAAGAAGCAACCGTTGGTTGCAAAAGCAATAAATAATATTTATACAGCTATAAGCTGGTCACTTACAGGTTTTCACGGTTTTTTCTGTTTTGTCCTTGTATCAGCTAATTATTCAACTCAAGAATCCTCTATGGTATAGAAAGAGTTGTCAAAAGAAAATGTCTTTAATCTACATTTGAAAGCACTTCTGTTATAAGTCACACATTTTATTTGCATGGATAAATTGTCAAAGAGTTTTATAGCTCCATATTTCACCCCTTTCTATGCAAAAGTTAGATTTGTTCAAGGGTTAATGCGCATCATTTTTTTCTTCAAGTGTCTTACTTCTGAATATCTCTTTTATTCTCAAATTTAGGGGAATTGTTGACAACAAGATTCATAAGTGAATAAGTGTACTGTGATGATATGATTCATATTCCCAGCTGTTTGATGGAATACCTGTGAGATGAATGTGCATGAATTTCACACTATAATCTTACCCTCCCACACATCACTATTTGATTTTTTTTAGCATCTTCATTAGTTTCAAAAGCTTCGAGAGGCATTAGATATACACAAAAAAAACTTATCTTCATTTTCTCTTCTTGAGGTTGGCTCCAAGTTTCATGTCTAGGGGTACATGCTTGCAGCTGAAATTTTGATTTAACATTGTGGGTTCCTGATGACTAAATAACTGTAGAAAATTTCCCTGTATATTTATTTGTCACATTATTAAATATCACACTGTTTTTACAATTTCCACTTAATATTCCAAATTACATTGTTAGTGTTGATCATATAAATATGTCTGTCTCCATCAGAGGCATGTCCACTACTACTACATTCTGCAGTATCCACAATATTCCAAAGAGGTTACAAAGCAACAGTGTTTACACACTTCCTTGACAAATGATGAATCTTTACTAAGCTACATCATTATTTTATAAATGAACCCAGAAATAAATTTAATAATTAGTGTTAGACTGTGGAATTAATAATATGAATTTTAAGTGTGCTAGAATTTCTAACTTCAAATATTTCTAAAACAAGAATAATTTTAACTATTAGTACATATTGACTGTTACAAATAAATATGTTTTTATACATTTTAGCCTGAAATATAATACATTGTATACAAAATCAAATTAAGTTCTTTCAGTGAAACAGCCAAGAATGTTCACCTATATAAGATTCGGGATTAATCCTGGTATCGCATTTATAAAAGGTTATTTTAGGAAAGGGTGTCCCATTACAGCACATAATCCAGATTATTTTCTCTTCTGTGCAATGAATACTATTTGCCTAAGCAAGATGTTAGCCCAGAATATTGTGTCATAAGACATCAACAAATTAAAACTTGCAAAATATGTCAGCTTACTGACTTCTGTATCACAAAGTTGGCAATTATTATTATGGAAAAGGTAGCTGATACTAAATGTTTTAGCAAGTCTGTTATATGGTTTTTCCAGTTTAAATTCTCATTCACAGGCACACCTAAGAATTTAGAATTTCGTACCTTATTTATTATATCTTGTTGGTGAACCAGGATAGTTGGAGGGGGGGGGGGGGGATATTTTTGACAGTAGAAAATGGGATAAACTACATTCTTTCTAAGTTTAAAGACAGACCATTCATGTAAAATCATTTAATAACTGTCAGAAAACATCATTTACTATTTTCTCTGTTGCTACTTCTTTGATAAGCTAAAAATAATGCTTGTATCAGCTGCAAACAAGACAAATTCTACCTCCTGGTTCAAATAAAATGTCAGATCAATAACATAAAACAAGAAAAGTAGGGAGCCAATGATCCCTGTGGGACTCCTATTGTGATTTCTCCCCATGCAGGTGGTGTAGCATCATCTCTGTTTTACTCGAACAGCCAAGGGTAACTTTCTGCATTCTTTTTCTTAAATATGTATAAAGTAGGCATCTGATGAACTACATATTCTACATAAACATAATTTATCTAATAGAACATTACAATCAACACAAACAAATGTCTTTGAAAAGTCACAGTAGGTCCCAGTTGATGATATTTTATCTTTTAAAGATTTTATTACATGCTCGGTAAATGTATAAATACCTGACTCATAGGAATGGCCCTCCTGAAATCTAAACTGTGATTGGCTAAGTATCCCACTGCTGTGTTACAACTCTGGAGTACATTACTTTCTCAAAATTTTGGAAAACAATGTAAGAAGTGACAATGAACAGTAGTTATTGGCATCTATGGAGTCACTCTTCTTATAGAGAGGCCTAAAAGTGGCACATTTCAATTTTTCTGGGGAAACACCATGAGTTAACAATGCATTACACATGTGACTAAGTACATTGCATATTATACGTCCACAACTTCTTATTGCTTTATTGGAAATATTATGCACCCCCTATCGATATTCTGTTTTTAGAGTCATGATGAGCTTCCTTATTTCAGATGGGGATGTGATATTAATTTTTATTTCATTAAATGTCCTCTGTATTGCTTCTTCGATGTCATGTTTCTTCCCCCCCCCCCTGCCTCATTATTAATGTACATATAGAAGTCATTCGATGAGAGACCATGGGAAAGACACAGGAGAGCAGAGGTAAATGAAATTAAACCAATATGCAACAGCATGGTTGGAAGTAGCACAAGATAGAAGCGTTACTTGCTGTGGCTATTTTGTACAAGTTTGTTCTTTATTGTGAAGAGTCTCTGATATCTGAAGTGATCCTAGGTTTCTTTAATCACTTGTCATTATTACATTTAATTATCTTTTCAGGAAGGCTGCTTTCAAAAATAGATACATAGTTGTTAAGAAATATGTTTAATTTAAGGGCATTACGTTTATTGAAAACTCCACCCAAGTCAACATTTTTAAGCTTTCTTTAAAATCTTCAGTACTTTTTTCTTTAATCAGCCTCATTGTTTTCTTAGAATTTTGGGGGCACTGCTAGAGAGGAACCTCTCTGATCACTGGCTGCATCCTTTCCAAGCATATTTTTCTAAGGTAGACTCAGTTTGCATTATGGCTAGCAAGTAGTGTGATGTGCTTTTGTATTTGCACCATATGGTAAATAAAGACTGTTCTAACCAGCACCTGGTTGTTACTAACTGTCACCCTTATCTTAACCTGGGATAAGATTCCACATTGGTGACCCACAATGACCATATATGGTTCATTTTTGTGCTACTAAGTCTCTGGATTTGGGTATTACACATGGACAGTGCAACCATTCTGCATTTACCATAGACTGCATTTCCATATGAAAGAGTTTCGTGTCTTGAAGTTGACTCCAAGGCAACTTGTTTTTGTCAAAAATGAACATGACTTCCATCAGTGCAATGTTACAAATGTAGCAATGGTTTTGAACAATGGAATCCTACAGACAATTTATTAGGCATTTTCGTTCTGGACTCTACTCTGCACGCATTTTAGTCATATACTGCTCAAACAGCAACACTCACAAGTGTTCACTGCTGCTGATGTGTCTGCCATGCCATGTCCAAGCTCATTCAACGTATTCACGCTGCATCTTGTGATCCAGCCTGCCAGACAATTTCTGGACATTCCCACTGCACCTACTACCATGCTACATACAGGTGCTGAGCACTTGTCCATTGAACTACATCAGATAATATCTCGGTCATTAGCACAACCATTCACTGATGACAACATGCCCATTATGATGCACACTCTAAACCACCATCATTTCGCCCACATCAACCCACTTTCTGGCTCACAATTGTTGAGAGCAGCCATGGTACATATGATACACCTAGTGACAGTGCCAAATTTGTCACATTACTCAGTTACATCAGTGAACACGCTGATGTGATCAGTGACATTATCCCTTCCTCCCCCCACACACAACAAATCTGTGAAATCTGCTCTTCTCCAATGCAACTCACAGTCACAGGAGCAACAAGTACAACATTTATTCATGAAGAACAAATGGGGGACAGGACACCTTCAAAGCTTTGGTGCCAGTTACACACACTAGTGGATTTCAGACTGATGCTGGATCACATGCTCTGGATCCTCACACCTCAAGTCAACTTGCGATGATTTTGCATCAACATGAATTGCTGGATCACAAGTTAAAATTGGCAGACAGAGTCTTTATAATACTACAATAACAACAATGTATAAATTTGGCTGATAACATTGCCTCTGAACATAACCCATAGTAGTCACACTGCACCCAGTGCCTCACTGCAGCCAAGCCAGACTGAGCTCACTTGACCACCGTTAAACTTGATGTCAGCTCCACCACAGGGGATGTTGACCTTCATGCAGCCACAAGAAAATCCCCACAAGTGGCAACCATGCCCTGCATGCTGACATGTTGATACCAAAACAATTCTGCTGGTTCCACATCCAGTTTGTTGAAGCCATGTGGAAGTGCTGCCCACCATGCAACTATCCAAAAGCGATGCCAAGTTCTCAGTAGTGCACTGGATCATGAAGGCCATGCAAGAGACTTACTTCCCATCATGTTAACAAAACACCTTCCACATCACCATTGCATAGTAGGATGTATGTGACATCAATCAACAGTATTTACTCACTGACATTGGTTTTGATGTGAGTACCTCACCTCAAGGTCTACCCTCAGTGTCAAGTACCTTTCTTGCTACACAACTCCACGTATACAGCTGAGTCTCCCACCCTCAATCTCGATAATGGGGAAATGTTTAATGGAACTTCCTTAAAGCAGATGTAAGAGATCTGGTGCTTGGTGCCAGCTTACTTCATCATTTTTGGCTTTTATTGGACCTGACACATGGCACTCTGACCCATCAGGTGAGTGGCCACTCCGTTACTGGTGTCCTCGGTTATGCCCACCAATGCTCAGCACATCTCCGCCATGTCTTGATTGAATGATACCTACAAGAATGCATCAAACCCCTCATCGAACTGCAACAATTTCAACTGCATTATTTTGGCAAGAAACTGGAATCATTACATTTAAGGGAAAAATGATGCTATACATTGTGCAATCTGCCAGGTGTTGGAGGAATTCAACACCCTACAACACTATCTGTATGGTTCTCAGCTGTTACATTCACTCACCCCTGTTCAGGATGACTCCCCTACAACATCCCCACTTGATCTCAGCATGACAATGGCGTCCTCCCCGGTAACATCCAAGTCCACCCAGTCTCCACATATGGCCAAGGGCAGTAAAATGCTTTCTGCTCTTGTATCCTTCACTGTAACTTCGAGTATTCCTACACCTCCTGCACAATTGCAGGTATTATTTACGAAACATGCTACTTGCATCTGAACTCTCAACACAAGATTACAACCACCCGAAGCCCTCCTGTTTGCCATAGGTTGCACTGGTTATTACAAAACAACAAGCTTTGGACCACCAAAGTGAAAGATGATGAACTTTTACGGCCTGGGACTGTGAGACATTTTGGTAGTTTGTGGACTTCTACCATTAAGATGGCACCCAAGAAACATGAGAGAATGAGACTGTGTGAAAACATCCACACAATCAGTAACAGATATTCTGTGCCAGACATGCAAGACTTCACTCACTGCACTGCGTACACTTCAGGTTCCAGTATCTTAGCGTGCCAGAAAGCATATCTTCAGATATTAGTGAATGCAGAGGAAATTCACAGAAGTGTGACTGACATCTTTTGGTTTATATGAATTCTATATATCCAACATGGCCTTAAGAATGCAGCTCAGACTTAGCAGTGGTTAATTGACAGCATTCTGTTAAAACTCCCTTTTTGCTATATCTACCTGGATGATATTCTGATCTTCTCACCTACCCAAACTCAGTGAACTGCATCTTAAACAAGTTCTTGAGGCACTTGTTGCCAATAGCATAGTGATCAGTGATGACGAATGCCAATTTCAGCAGCTTGATCTGACAATCAACGAAGCTGGCGCTTACCCTACATCACAGTCAACCAATCTTATACGCCAAATGCCACTACCATAGGACTTTCACAAGTTACATCATTTCCCTCATGTAGCTACCATTCAGGCACCATTCATGAGAGTTCTCATGGGCAAAAACACAACTGGCTGACATAAGTTAGAGTGGACCCCTTGTATGCAGCAAGTCTTCAAGCAAATAAAAGAGTGTCTCGGATATACTGGTACTCACCATAAAGGTGACATGTTGAGCTGCAGACAGGCATAATTAAAAGACTATTCACATTAACTTTTGGCAAAAATCCTTCTTCAGAAAAGAGAAATGTACACAAATTCACACAAGTAAACACACCACAGACACACATCACCACTAACTCTGGCCAGACTGGAAGAGAAACACATTGTATGGGAGCAGCAATCTGGAGCATGTTGGAAATGAAGAGGGATAGCAAGGTAAGAATGGGGAGAGAGGAATCAGTACTGCCTGGCAGAACATGCAGGAACTAGATGGGGATGACAGGGCTAAAGGTGCAGCAATGCGAGGCTGTGGGGGAGGGAGAGGAGGGGGCTAACTGGGGAGTGGAAAGTAGAGGAGCAGATAAGAAGAAAAGATTGGTGGATATGCTGGCAGAGAGCAGTGCACACAAGGGTGAATGGAGGCTTATTGTGAGGTGATAGGACAGAGAGGGTGGAAACAGATGAGTGGAAGGTGTAGAGACAGTAGGTTTTGGTAGGCTGGGGTTGGGTTTATTTCAGGAGCATAAGTCTTGTAAGGACAGCTCCCAATGGCAAAGTTCACAAAAGCTGATGGTGCAGGATAGGATCCAGATGCCCAGGACTGTGAAGCAGCCATTGAAATCGAGTACATTATGTGCAGCTGCATATTGTGTCACAGAGTGGTCCATTTTGCTCTTGGTTACAGTTTGGCAATGGCCATTCATCCTCTGGGACAGCTAGTTGGTAGTCACATAAACACAAAAAGCTGAACAATGATTGCAACAGATGTGGTATATAACATGGCTGCTTTCACAGATGGCCTCTGATGATGGGCTAGTATAAGCCCATGATGCGACTGGAATAGGAGGTGCTGGTTGGGTGGACTGGGCAAGTCGCCCACCAAACCTCCACAACATCCATCTCCAGGCCATTTCCAAACCCAACCCTTTGCCACAGGGATCATACCTTTGTGTAAGGTCCAGCTCCTAGACCTTCCCAATTCACTGACATAGCCTTATTCCAGTCCTATCCACATTCCTTCGCAACCTTAACAACTTTTCTCCCATACACTTCACATGGTCCTCTTCCACCCTGCTTCCTAATGCTGACCTCAACCTCTGTGATGGCTCCCTCTACATCTCTGTCCACATTAAGCCCACTAGCCACAAACAGTACAAGCATTCGCACACATGCCAGCCCTTTCACACCACAAAATACCTTCCACACAGCCTAGACACCCAAGTACAAGATATTTGCAGTGGCAAAAATCCCTTGCCTAGTATGCTGAAGGTTTCACAAGGGCCTTCACAAAAAGGTAATGCCCCCTCCCCAAACCTAGACCACTAACAGATTTTCTGTGCCATATCATCATACAACCCCAGGCCTCCCACCACTGACAAGAATATACTACAAAAGAATGCCCCCTTGTCACTCAGTATCAACCTGGACTGGAACAAATGATCCATATTCTTAGCCAGGGCTTTGATTATCTCTCATCCTACCCTGAAATGAGGGACATCCTATCCAAGGACCTTCCCACTCCTCCTGAAGTGGTGTTCCATGACCCACTCAACCTACACAACATTGTAGTCCATCTATGTGTCACTGCCACTCCCAGAGATATGATCCCTGTAGCAGACAAAAATGCAAGATGTGCCCAAACCACCCACCCAGCACCTCATACTTCAGTCCTTTCACAGTCTTATCTCACACCATCAGGGGCCAGGCCACCTATGAAACCAATCGTGTCTTATACCAACTCTGCTGCAAACACTGCACAGCTTTTTATGTTGGTATGACTACCAACCAGCTGTTCATCAATATGAATGATCACCACCAAACTGTTACCAAAAACAAAGTTGACCAGCCATTGGCACAACATGCTCAGTTTCAATAGCTCTTTCACAATCTTGGCCATCTAGATCCTTCCCTCTACCTCTGAGCTATATAGATGGAAGTTATCCTTGCAACACATCCTCCACTCCTGTAATCACCCCAGTCTCAATCTCAGTTTGCCCTTCCTCTCTCCTGTCACCCTCTCCAATTCAGGCTCCCATGTTGCCTTCAGTGTTTTCCCACCAGCCACTAAAATCATGCCAGCACATATACCTGCCACCCCTCCTCCATCACTCCTAGCTGGCAAACCAGATACCTCACTCCAAGCCACTCTCTTCCTCCCTCTCCTTCTACCCACCCCACTTGACACTATCTCCACTACAGCCAGACAACCTGCCAAGAAATAACAATGGCATTTGTAATGGGACACCTTCCTCTAACATTACCATTCTTCATAGAAATAGCTGATACCAGGAAAATTTTTGAATCTTGCTTGGGTGAACATTATCTCAGCTGTTTAACTAAATGAATTTCATTTGATTTTGTATACAATGTATTATTTTTCAGGCTAAAATGCATTAAAATAAATTAATTTGTTACTATTGATATGTACTAACTCTGTATGTACAGCTAAAATTCTTCTTCTTTTAGAAATATTTGAAATCATGAAACATCTGGCACACTTACAATTCATATAATCAATTGCACAGTCTAATGCTGATTATTAAATTTAATTTTGGATTCATTTAAAAAATAATGATATAACTTGGTGAAAATCATTTTTCTGTCTGGACTCATACGTGGTTTCAATTTTGTTAGTAAAAATGTGAATTTGTATTCTAAAGTGGAGATTGTGAAGTCAGTGTGACATAGAAGAATGGGATGAAATTGAAAAGAAGTCACAGAAACAGAAACTACTTCATCAGTTATTATGTCAACTGGAACCCACACAGTTAAAGAATTTCAGCCTGAAAGATCTACCCCTAGATGGGAAGAACTGCAGCCAACTATGAGAAAATGTAGATAAGTCACAAAATTATTTCTACATCTTACTCCTCTCAAAGTGTTTGAAACATAGGAATTAATTCTTTTCAAGAGACTGAAAAACTACTGGTGATGAGTGGGATGGTAAGATTACAATTGTGGGTGTCATCTGGGATCAGTTGACTGATAATGAAATTTTGTCTGTTGCAGAAGAAGAAAGGTCAGTGATTTGTGTCATTTGCAGTTTAAATATGAATGAAGTCCCAAGCACGTGAAGAAAGAAGACCCGAGAACTGCCCAACAAAGTCATATCAACAGTGACGAAATAGTATCAACAATTGTAGTGACTGGAGAATTTTGTCGCAAATTCTAGAGACCCTCCACTTTCCACCATCTCAAACACCCAATATTTTATGTACGAGCATGAGAAACGGGAGTGTCTACCTCACGCCTGTTTTCTGTATGCGCAGGGTGGGCGTGTGTCAAGAGAATGCCACAAGGTGAATGCGTGGGCAAGTAGTTGTCTCACTCGTCACAGAAGTTACATGGCCAGCACTAGGAGCAAGTGTGGCTTACTCCATGATGGTGCTACGTCAGTCATTATTGTGAACAGCTGAATTGTGTAAAAGAAAAGAAAAGACACTTACTTTTACTTACTTACTTCCAGGCCTCAACCTCCGCTAATTTCAAGTTGCCGCCGCTCATACCTCACCTGTCTTTCAACAACTTCTTTGCCTCTGTACTTCCGCCTCAACTGACATCTCTGCCCAAACTCTTTGCCTTTATAAATGTCTGCTTGTGTCTGTGTATGTGCGGATGGATATGTGTGTGTGTGCGAGTGTACACCTGTCCTTTTTTTCACCTAAGGGAAGTCTTTCAGCTCCCGGGATTGGGATGACTCCTTACCCTCTCCCTTAAAACCCACATCCTTTCATTTTTCCCTCTCCTTCCCTCTTTCCTGACAAAGCAACTGCCAGTTGCGAAAGCTCGTAATTCTGTGTGTGTGTTTTGTTCATGTGCCTGTCTGCCGGCGCTTTCCCGCTTGGTAAGTCTTGGAATCTTTGTTTTTAATATATTTTTCCCATGGGGAAGTTTCTTTCTATTTTATATATATATATATATTAAAAACAAAGATTCCAAGACTTACCAAGCGGGAAAGAAGCGCCGGCAGACAGGCACATGAACAAAACACACAAACACACACACAGAATTACGAGCTTTCGCAACTGGCAGTTGCTTCGTCAGGAAAGAGGGAGGGAGAGGGAAAAATGAAAGGATGTGGGTTTTAAGGGAGAGGGTAAGGAGTCATTCCAATCCCGGGAGCGGAAAGACTTCCCTTAGGGGAAAAAAAGGACAGGTGTACACTCGCACACACACACACATATCCATCCGCACATACACAGACACAAGCCTTGTGTCTGTGTATGTGCGGATGGATATGTGTGTGTGTGTGTGTGTGTGTGCGAGTGTACACCTGTCCTTTTTTTCCCCTAAGGGAAGTCTTTCCGCTCCCGGGATTGGAATGACTCCTTACCCTCTCCCTTAAAACCCACATCCTTTCATTTTTCCCTCTCCCTCCCTCTTTCCTGACGAAGCAACTGCCAGTTGCGAAAGCTCGTAATTCTGTGTGTGTGTTTGTGTGTTTTGTTCATGTGCCTGTCTGCCGGTGCTTTCCCGCTTGGTAAGTCTTGGAATCTTTGTTTTTAATATATTTTTCCCATGAGGAAGTTTCTTTCTGTTTTATTTACATCATATATATATATATATTAAAAACAAAGATTCCAAGACTTACCAAGTGGGAAAGCGCCGGCAGACAGGCACATGAACAAAACACACACACAGAATTGCTAGCTTTCGCAACCGATGGTTGCTTCTTCAGGAAGGAGAGGGAAAGACGAAAGGATGTAGGTTTTAAGGGAGAGGGTAAGGAGTCATTCCAATCCCGCACTCGCGCACACACACACACACACATATATATGTGTGTGTGTGTGTGTGTGTGTGCGCGAGTGTACATCTGTCCTTTTTTTCCCCTAAGGGAAGTCTTTCCGCTCCCGGGATTGGAATGACTCCTTACCCTCTCCCATAAAACCTACATCCTTTCGTCTTTCCCTCTCCTTCCTGAAGAAGCAACCATCGGTTGCGAAAGCTAGCAATTCTGTGTGTGTGTTTGTGTGTTTTGTTCATGTGCCTGTCTGCCGGCGCTTTCCCGCTTGGTAAGTCTTGGAATCTTTGTTTTTAATATATTTTTCCCATGTGGAAGTTTCTTTCTATTTTATTTACGTCATCATTAATTTGAACCCAACAATTACGTTTGTTATTGTCTCTGTTGCATTTCGAAATCTTCTCTATCGTCTTACTTTCTCTTTTCGTTTGTACAAGAAGTTTCACTTTGTATTCATCTTCCATTTTTCCGTAATCTACCATACATTTTATACTGCCTAATTATACTCAATAATACGTAATTTACTTCCAAACCATAACCTAAAATTTTCAACGCTTTCAACATAACTGCTGCTATAAAATCCATTGTTCCAAGTTTACAAACATTTCGTGTAAACTCGTGAATACTATTTCACAGCTTCAGTTCCTTTCACCCATTACACAACCATCTCAGTTTTTTCTAACAACTTTCGTTTTATTTCCATTCCCGTTTTTCCCACACAACCGATCATTTTTTAGCAGCTTCCCACAGGTTTACACGTTATTATTTCTTCATCAAACAATTGTTAGCCTCATTCTCATAACCTGCCAGTACATGACCAGTCCTTTGAATACATTTACACACATATTCTTAGAGATTATATTCAAAAATTTTTTTCGAATTTTATTTTTTCGGAAATTATTTTTTCGAAACTTTATTCGAAAAAATTTTTTTCGAAATTTTCTTGAATTTCCCCACCCTTTAACGTGATCTGGAGACAACATAACTACCCAACCTTTGCACCCATTGTTGTTCACCAACCTAAGTTCTGCACATGATCAACATAGCTCATCTCAAACCAACACTTTTTCGACTTTTTTCACACCTTTATCTCTCCCTATATAAATCTCTATTTACTTTCACTTTAACCTATTACCCTTTCCACCTAATACCATGTCAACCTCACAACATCCCTACAACGACCCCATTAAATTTTATTTACATGCCCTCCGCAAACATGCCTTAACCCTAGCCAGATTACGCTCCCATATTTTATTTACTCAGGCTTGTCTGACATTTGGCATTACTCCCAAAGGCCTCACACTTAAAGTTCCCATCTCTGGCTGCAATCCTTCTTTCCATCAGTCCTTATACCAGTTCCAAACAGCACAATCCATAGCCCTCACCCGCCTAATCCTTCACCTATACATCGACTCGGCCAATGAACACACCCGTCAACTCCTATCCCAAATCAAAGTCCTCAATCTTTCCTCTCCCACATCCACACCGGCTGTACATAGCATCCTCCTACAGGCCAACCGCAAATTAGAACAACATGCCACCCTCCACCTCAAAAAACTATCCAATCTCCTGGTTTCCCACCTCCGGAAAGGCAACTCACTCACCCTCCACAACCTTTCCAACAAACCTCAACCTCCTCTCATTGCACACAGACCCAGTCTCTCCCATCTACTCAATCTCCCACTTCCAGCTCCACTCCCCCCAACACCTCAAAATTCTAGTCAACACAATCTGGAAAGGATGTGGGTTTTAAGGGAGAGGGTAAGGAGTCATTCCAATCCCGGGAGCGGAAAGACTTCCCTTAGGGGAAAAAAAGGACAGGTGTACACTCGCACACACACACACACACACACACATATCCATCCGCACATACACAGACACAAGGCTTGTGTCTGTGTATGTGCGGATGGATATGTGTGTGTGTGTGTGCGAGTGTACACCTGTCCTTTTTTTCCCCTAAGGGAAGTCTTTCCGCTCCCGGGATTGGAATGACTCCTTACCCTCTCCCTTAAAACCCACATCCTTTCATTTTTCCCTCTCCCTCCCTCTTTCCTGACAAAGCAACTGCCAGTTGCGAAAGCTCGTAATTCTGTGTGTGTGTTTTGTTCATGTGCCTGTCTGCCGGCGCTTTCCCGCTTGGTAAGTCTTGGAATCTTTGTTTTTAATATATTTTTCCCATGGGGAAGTTTCTTTCTATTTTATATATATATATATATATATATATATATATATATATATATATATATATATATATATATATATATATATATATTAAAAACAAAGATTCCAAGACTTACCAAGCGGGAAAGAAGCGCCGGCAGACAGGCACATGAACAAAACACACAAACACACACACAGAATTACGAGCTTTCGCAACTGGCAGTTGCTTCGTCAGGAAAGAGGGAGGGAGAGGGAAAAATGAAAGGATGTGGGTTTTAAGGGAGAGGGTAAGGAGTCATTCCAATCCCGGGAGCGGAAAGACTTCCCTTAGGGGAAAAAAAGGACAGGTGTACACTCGCACACACACACACATATCCATCCGCACATACACAGACACAAGCCTTGTGTCTGTGTATGTGCGGATGGATATGTGTGTGTGTGTGTGTGTGTGTGCGAGTGTACACCTGTCCTTTTTTTCCCCTAAGGGAAGTCTTTCCGCTCCCGGGATTGGAATGACTCCTTACCCTCTCCCTTAAAACCCACATCCTTTCATTTTTCCCTCTCCCTCCCTCTTTCCTGACGAAGCAACTGCCAGTTGCGAAAGCTCGTAATTCTGTGTGTGTGTTTGTGTGTTTTGTTCATGTGCCTGTCTGCCGGTGCTTTCCCGCTTGGTAAGTCTTGGAATCTTTGTTTTTAATATATTTTTCCCATGAGGAAGTTTCTTTCTGTTTTATTTACATCATATATATATATATATTAAAAACAAAGATTCCAAGACTTACCAAGTGGGAAAGCGCCGGCAGACAGGCACATGAACAAAACACACACACAGAATTGCTAGCTTTCGCAACCGATGGTTGCTTCTTCAGGAAGGAGAGGGAAAGACGAAAGGATGTAGGTTTTAAGGGAGAGGGTAAGGAGTCATTCCAATCCCGCACTCGCGCACACACACACACACACATATATATGTGTGTGTGTGTGTGTGTGTGTGCGCGAGTGTACATCTGTCCTTTTTTTCCCCTAAGGGAAGTCTTTCCGCTCCCGGGATTGGAATGACTCCTTACCCTCTCCCATAAAACCTACATCCTTTCGTCTTTCCCTCTCCTTCCTGAAGAAGCAACCATCGGTTGCGAAAGCTAGCAATTCTGTGTGTGTGTTTGTGTGTTTTGTTCATGTGCCTGTCTGCCGGCGCTTTCCCGCTTGGTAAGTCTTGGAATCTTTGTTTTTAATATATTTTTCCCATGTGGAAGTTTCTTTCTATTTTATTTACGTCATCATTAATTTGAACCCAACAATTACGTTTGTTATTGTCTCTGTTGCATTTCGAAATCTTCTCTATCGTCTTACTTTCTCTTTTCGTTTGTACAAGAAGTTTCACTTTGTATTCATCTTCCATTTTTCCGTAATCTACCATACATTTTATACTGCCTAATTATACTCAATAATACGTAATTTACTTCCAAACCATAACCTAAAATTTTCAACGCTTTCAACATAACTGCTGCTATAAAATCCATTGTTCCAAGTTTACAAACATTTCGTGTAAACTCGTGAATACTATTTCACAGCTTCAGTTCCTTTCACCCATTACACAACCATCTCAGTTTTTTCTAACAACTTTCGTTTTATTTCCATTCCCGTTTTTCCCACACAACCGATCATTTTTTAGCAGCTTCCCACAGGTTTACACGTTATTATTTCTTCATCAAACAATTGTTAGCCTCATTCTCATAACCTGCCAGTACATGACCAGTCCTTTGAATACATTTACACACATATTCTTAGAGATTATATTCAAAAATTTTTTTCGAATTTTATTTTTTCGGAAATTATTTTTTCGAAACTTTATTCGAAAAAATTTTTTTCGAAATTTTCTTGAATTTCCCCACCCTTTAACGTGATCTGGAGACAACATAACTACCCAACCTTTGCACCCATTGTTGTTCACCAACCTAAGTTCTGCACATGATCAACATAGCTCATCTCAAACCAACACTTTTTCGACTTTTTTCACACCTTTATCTCTCCCTATATAAATCTCTATTTACTTTCACTTTAACCTATTACCCTTTCCACCTAATACCATGTCAACCTCACAACATCCCTACAACGACCCCATTAAATTTTATTTACATGCCCTCCGCAAACATGCCTTAACCCTAGCCAGATTACGCTCCCATATTTTATTTACTCAGGCTTGTCTGACATTTGGCATTACTCCCAAAGGCCTCACACTTAAAGTTCCCATCTCTGGCTGCAATCCTTCTTTCCATCAGTCCTTATACCAGTTCCAAACAGCACAATCCATAGCCCTCACCCGCCTAATCCTTCACCTATACATCGACTCGGCCAATGAACACACCCGTCAACTCCTATCCCAAATCAAAGTCCTCAATCTTTCCTCTCCCACATCCACACCGGCTGTACATAGCATCCTCCTACAGGCCAACCGCAAATTAGAACAACATGCCACCCTCCACCTCAAAAAACTATCCAATCTCCTGGTTTCCCACCTCCGGAAAGGCAACTCACTCACCCTCCACAACCTTTCCAACAAACCTCAACCTCCTCTCATTGCACACAGACCCAGTCTCTCCCATCTACTCAATCTCCCACTTCCAGCTCCACTCCCCCCAACACCTCAAAATTCTAGTCAACACAATCTGGAACCACAACACCCCAATTCAGTAGTTAACCTTTCCTCCAAACCCCTCTCCCAATCCGAAACCTCTGTCCTATCCAAAGGCCTCACCTTCAGCCCCACTCCCAGGTTCAACCAAACTGCCCTTGTAAAAGATTTACTGTCCTACACTCGTAGTCTCTAAAAAGGGATATGTGTGTGTGTGTGTGTGTGTGTGTGTGTGTGTGTGTGTGTGTGCGCGAGTGTACATCTGTCCTTTTTTTCCCCTAAGGGAAGTCTTCCCGCTCCCGGGATTGGAATGACTCCTTACCCTCTCCCTTAAAACCTACATCCTTTCGTCTTTCCCTCTCCTTCCTGAAGAAGCAACCATCGGTTGCGAAAGCTAATATATTTTTCCCATGTGGAAGTTTCTTTCTATTATATATATATATATATATATATATATATATATATATATATATATATATATATATATTACTTGTGTGATTGCTAGGAAAATGAATAGAGATGAGGGCAGCAGTGATGTAGTGAAAGTTGAGGACATGTTTGGAGCAAGGGAAAGTGTAGTCAGCAAAGAAACAGTTAAAACTGATATCTTGCAGTTGATTTTGGGAAAATTAGTGGAAATGAAGATGCATAATAGCAAATTTAGGGCAGTTAATGATCAGTTAACAGAAAAATTTACATTCAAAATGTTTCAAATGGTTCTAAGCACTATGGGACTTAACATATGATGTCACCAATCCCCTACACTTAGAAACTACTTAAGCCTAACTAACCTAAGGACATCACACACATCCATGACCAAGGCAGGATTTGAACCTGCGACCATAGCAGCAGCGCGGTTCCGGACTGAAGCGCTTAGAACCACTCGGCCATACCAGCCAGAGAAAAAAAAAATTTACGTCACTACAAGGACAATTATATAATCTGAAAACTGAAAGCAACAGTAAAATGGACAGGGTATAATACCAAATAGACCAACTTAGTAATCAGATTCCAAAGCTAAAAAATGGATTGTCAGAGGTGTGAATGAAAAGTTGATGTCTTAGAAAATAAATCTATTGTTTTGGAAAATATGCTAGTAAGTGAATTTGCATGACAGACAAAGAATGTTAATGACATCAGAGTTGAACAGAAGGCCATTGTGGAAAAAATGGAACAGAACTTTAGTAGTTCAGATCAAAAAATTTTAAATGTCGAAAACAATAAGCAAACTAACGCAAATGATTTCAATCAAAAAATTTCAGCAGTTCAGGAAAATTGTATTCACAAAAATGGTATTGTGTGGTCCAACATTCCAATCGATAGTTCTCCATCAGACAATTTACATCCAGTGGATTTTCTGCACCACTGTAGAGATAGTTTTGTCTCAGGCATGAGTGACGATCAAAAAAGTAAAGTTGTTAAAAGATGTCTTGAAGGTGAAGCTCTGTCTTGCATAAATTTAAATTTAAGTCAATGGGAGACATATCAAAGTTGTGAAAAACGTTTTTTTTTTTTAAATAAATTTTGGTCAGAAGCTGAACAAGGGAGAATTAAAAGTGAGTTTTTGAATGGTCCTAATTAGAGCAACAGGTACGGTACCCTGAAAGAGTTTAGTAAGAATCAACTTAAGAAATTAACACACCTTGAGAAACCATTTGATGAAATGACATTGACTGATGCACTCAAAAGAAGATTACCATAAAGGTTCAGTACACGGACCTGATGATTGTCTTGAACAATTTTTATGGTATATTAACAGGGTGGATAGAGCATTAGAACAAAGTATGTGCCATAACAACTGGAATGATAGAGATCACAATGGTAATAACTACAGAAACAAAGATAATGATAATTTTTATCAGGGTCAAAATGATACTAAGAGTCAGATATTTTGAACATCAGGGGCGAGAAAACGCAACAAATACAGGACCCGCAACTTACACTTGTAATTAGACAATAATAACAGTATTAATAATGTGGAACAGATATCTGAAGTTGAACAGAAGGAACACCAGATTTCTTATTTATGTTTTGATCAAACATTTAGGGATACTATGTTTGATTATAATGATGTAGGTGCTACTCACGAACTAGAAAGTGATAGTAATGAGAATTTTGATGTAGTGTGTACTAATGATTTCTTCTCTTATTCAGAAAACAGTGTTGCTGATGTATTTAAAATGGATAATGACTGTACTGGATTTGAATTAGGTGGTATTTTTTATATAGATGTGAATGAGAGCTGTGAAATGACTGAGGTTGGTAAGTCTGAGACTGATAGCTTATTGCAAATGAATATAGGTGAGGTGTGTGACTTTGATGGAGATGAGACTTGTTAATGATATTGTTGATAATGCTCTTTTGGAAGAACATGATGATGATGATGATGATGACAATGATGATGATGATGAATATCAGGTATTTGTAGAGTTTCAGAATATTGAAATTTCAGAGTTATTTGTGGATACAGGTAAGGTAAGTGATGTTTATGATTATGTAAGTGAGAATCATGGGATACCAGTACAGTCAAAGCAGTTTTTCATTAATGCATGCAGAGTAATGATCCTAACAGTAAAGGTGAGTTATCTGTGAGCCTCGAGAATAGAGGTGAAAGCGTTTTGAAGTTTGTTTGGGACCAGATTGACAATAACATGGATACATGTGCATTATGTATAAAGTTAGCTGTGGTTCGTCAAAATTTGCATCCAAATTAGTGGAATAAAGTGAAAGAAGATCTAAGCAGGAAGTGTAATTTTGACAGCAATATATTTTGTGTTCCTTCTGCAATAGCTGATGTTAGTTGTGCTATTGAACCCATTGTGTTCAATAGTTGATAAAACCCTGCAAAAACAGTGTGGATGTAGCATTTGATGAAATTGAAAGTGATCTTTTACATGAAGTGTCTAATAACAAACACAATGATTCAGATTTTGGATGTCTTTACATTAAGATGAAGATTGATCCATGGGAAGGGAACTGTTTGATTGTAGCCCAATTTGTGGTATGACTGAACAATTTAGAGACAAGATAAAGTATAGTAAGAATTTTGTGGAAAGGCTCATTGTAGATGTAAAGGTAACAGAAGCTACAGGCAATCAAAGCAAACTGGAAAAATCTCAGGTACTTTTAACATTTAGTATAAAGGCAAAACCTTTGAAAATGAATGCTTAGTTATCCCCAGTCTAGGAGAAAATATACACTATGTCTGTAGATTTATAAGACTACACAATTGTGCTTTGATTTTCTGGTATTTAGTATGTAAGATGATGTGATTTCTAGAGTTCTATCTTATCCATCGAATGAGTTTAAATCTATTTGTACCTTCATAAAACTATATAATTGTGTTTTGTTTGTCATGAATTTAGTATGTAAGATGATGTTATTTTGAAAGATCTGTCTTATCTATTGACTGAGTTAAAATCTGTGATACACTATATAATTATGTTCCGTTAATATATTTGTGCTTTAGAATTTGATACATACATGCCATGAGACTAAATGAGTAGATACTTTTACAAGGTGTACAATTTTGCTTCTGTCATTTTTCCCAACATTTGAGGCTTTAATGAAACAAATTGGTTAAACATGTATCATTCAAGGTATTTTCCATTACAGGCCACTACTTTCTCCCATCTTTCGGGCTATGTATGAATCCCAGGTCATAAAAATTGTTCACCTTTCAAAGCGATCCATGAATCGATCCAATTTGTGACTTCTTCAAGAGATCAGAAGTGTTGGTCAGCCAGGCCATGCGCCATTGATCTAAACAGGTGATAGAGGAAGCAATGTCTGGAGAATAAAGTGAGTGGGGTAGGACTTCCCATTTTAACATTTCCAGTATGTTTTGACCTCTTTTGCAACATGGGGTTGAGCATTGTCGTGCTGCAAAATCGCTTTATCATGCCTCTAGCTGTATTGTGGCCATTTGTCTTTTAATGCTCTGCTCAAACACATTAATTGCATTCAATAATGAGCACCTGTGATTTTTTCACTTGGTCTTAACATCTCATAGTTCACGACACTGAGCTGGTCCCAGCAAATGCAGAGCATGATATTGGAGCCGTGAATGTTCGGTTTGGTTGCCAAAGTGAAAGCATGGCCAGGATATCCCCATGATTTTTTGCATTTACAGTTATTGCAACCCATTTTTTGTCCCTGGTCACAATGTGATGCAGAAATCCCTTCCGTTTTTGCCTCTGAAGCAACTATTCACAAACACACAAATGTCATTCAATGTCTCTTGGTTTCAGCTCACGCGGGACCCAAGTTCCTCTTTTCTGAGTCATGCCCATAGCCTTGAGACATTTTGAAATGGCTTGCTATGTCACTCCCACTAATTGTGCCAATTCTTCTTGAGTTTGACGTTAGTCTTCACTCAGCAACGTCTCCAATTCTGCATCTTTTAAAACATTCTCTCTTCCACCACTATGCCGATCTAAGATGTTAAAATCACCATTCTTGAGGCATTGAAACCACTCAAGACATATTCTTTCACTAATATCGTCCTTACCATACATACTTGAGAGCATTCGATGAAATTCAGCTGCTGTTTTCTCCATACTGAAACAAAACAGTAACACCTCCCGCAAATGACAAGAAATAGGCTCGTAAACTGACATTTTCACCCAAGAACAACTTTATGATGCAGACACAAATCGACTAATGTTTGAATGAGGTTATGTTAACTGAGGTCCAAGTTAACTGCCTGACATCTGCGATCTGTTTCTTTCGATTGCTACTTACCGTTGTTGCCACCTATCAGCAAACGGTGGAAGCAAAGTTGTACACCTTGTACAATTTTGAGATGGGACAGTGTTGATAATTTGTAATGTAAAAATTGTAAAAATTGGGGATAGTAATTTAGTATCTCTGCGTGTATCACCTTGTTATTTTTTTATTTATTTATTTTTTTACTCTGATTGTTAATGTTTGATATGTGAACACTTTTTAACTGCACCTGGCATAAATATCATATAATTGATTTTGAAAAATGAATAGGGACAGCATATCTTGTGTGATGTAAAGTATGCATGGAACAGCATATTTAGTACACAAAACAATGTTTCAGGATTTGACGTTAATGCTAGACAGGAAGTTACTTATCTGATGGAGCATGTGATGAGAACTCTAAAAAGGAAACTGAAAGATGTGGGCAGACCCACTCCCCACACTACTGTATGGTTGTACCCTGCTGGACCAGTTGACTTACAAGAGATCATAGGTGCTGTACTCGAGCATCTTTCAACTACGCTAATGTTGTGACTGATATTTGTGAATTGTTAGCTAAGACTGCTAAAGACAGTGGTATTCTGCATAAATTCATGTTTCTTCAAGTACGGGGATTAACTTCATAACATATTGTGTAACTTTAAATCAGTATGCATCTTTTTTTTTTTTTTTTCCTCATGAATTGCAAATGCATCTTCTAAGGCTTCTATGTATGCAGATTGATTTGTATGGACAGTTAGCAAATAGCGTGGAAGACATTTACTAGTATAGACAATATAACAAGATGTATACATGTCTGCTTTCATGCATTGTTTTTGGTCATCAAGCTACTCAATTCTCTGTTTACCTGTATTTATCCTGCCTGTTGCAGTATTGTATCTAATTGGAACTTGAGTTGTGGACGGGTAACTGTGGTCATCGCCACTATGTGTGTGTGTGTGTGTGTGTGTGTGTGTGTGTGTGTGTGTGTGTGTGTGTGTGTGTGTACAGGGGGGAGGCAGGGGGGGGGGGGGGCAGGGGGGGGGGTCGCACTTAAGGGGAAGTACAGTACAACCATTGATTGAAACTAGATGCTTCTTATTAAATTACTCTTCGCATATGATTGAATTTATTGATATGATTATGAGCTTTATTCACTTTGTTGTGTCGAAACATTCTTTGCTGGTTTGTACCCTAATATTTTCCCATTATTTTGTCCTTTTATGAATCAACATATCCTTAAATACCCTGGTTTGTGTGGCTGATTGATTTTGTATTGTATGTCTACTCATGGTTGAGTATATTCTTCTGGTCTGTACCCATTGTTGAGAGTATTTTGAATTGGCTCACTAGTTGTACATTTAGGGTCTGAAATTTTTCCCTTCTCTTTTGACGATTTTGAAGGTTTGCTTGTATAGAAATTAACTTACAATTTGTGGTTCTAGTAATTTACATTGTTTTTGTATTTATTTCTATAGTTTAGTGGTGTAATGCTGTAGTTTTGGCATTGTATTATTTGTCTTGTGACCTGTTCCACAGATCTGTAAATATGAATACCATATAGATTATGACATGTACAGTAGATATTTTCCTTATGTTTTCTGTAATATGTTATGTATCAGATACTTCTATACATGTGTAATCTATCTTTTGGCATCATTTTATTCACCGATTGGTAAGTCATATAATCTGTCACAAAATATTATAAACATGTTGTTTTCAAATTTTGTGAGGGAGATATTGAAATGGGACACCCTCCTCTAACATTACCTTTCTTCATAGAAATAGCTGATACCAGGAATATTTCCGAATCTTGTATAGGTTAACATTATCTCAGCTATTTGACTAAATGAATTTCATTTTATTTTGTATACAATGTATTATGTTTCAGGCTAAAATGTATAAAAGAAATTAATTTGTTACAATCGATATGTACTAACTCTGTATGTACAGCTAAAATTATTCTTCTTTTAGAAATATTTGAAATCACGAAATATCTGGAACACTTAAAATTCATATAATCAATTGCACAGTGTAATGATTATTATTAAATTTATTTCTGGCTTCATTTACAAAATAATGATATAATTTGGTGAAGATTCTTCTTTTGTTAAAAATGTTTGTAAACTCTTTTGCATTGTAAACTCTTTGGAATAATATTAGTACTGCAGAATGTAGTAGTAGTGGGCATGCCTCTGATGGAATTGGACATGTTTTTAATTTTGGCAATAACAATGTGAAATTGTGTTCTAAAGTAGAGATTGTAAAGTCAGTGTGATATAGAAGAATGGGATAAAACAAAAAAAAGTTATAGAAGCAGAAATCACTTCATCAGTTATTATGTCAACTGGTGATGTGTGGGAGGGTAAGATTAGACACTTAGTTCAACTGGCACCATATAGGGACAAAGACTGTGTGTGTGTGTGTAGGGGGGGGGGGGGGGGGGGAGGGTGCCCAGGCGCTATTTATTTCAGCTTAGTAAGCCAATCAGTCTCCAACTGTTGGGGGGGGGGGGGGGGTGGGGGGGGGGACCAAACAGCAAACTGCATGGTCATCAGTCCGAAGTACGATAGTTGTTACTCAGCATACAGTAGAGATACCGAATCATAGAAATGCACAACAAAAAGATTGCTGGAAAAGCTTTTGCCCAACAAGACAAGGTACACACATGCACACACTCACATTCACTCTGTGATTTTCCATTGTTTGAAGTTACATATTTAACTTTCTCTCTGTTTTGTTATTTTGTTAGTAGTACATTTCTTTCAGTCCATTCTTGTTTTTCTATTCAAATGGTGTAAGCTCACATTTTTGAAACAGTAAAGCATAGAGTCAGGCAGTATCTGGCACAGTTGTCATTTCTTCTGAACAGCTAGCTACACAGCCTCCTTTGATGACACATCAGGAGGTTAGCAAGTTGCATACTGAAGTTTCTGTCTGTGCTTTTGTAGTTTACTTCATCAATTGGCTGTGTTAGGGTAGGCAGGATTTGTGCATGCTTGTGTACAGACACAGAAGGAGCTGGCCACAGATCATGAACACTTTTGGCTACAGTCAGCTGTCTTCAGGCTGCTGCCACAAGCAGTAGAGGTGGCAGAGAATTGGGCTTTTAGTGAGGGAAACCTGAGGTGTCACTGGTTTCACTCTGCTACTGAGGCACATCCTAGTGTACCCAACATGGTGGATCTGCCCTCATAGCATGGTGAGTTGTGGGAGGTAATGTATTTGCATCAGTCGAGGTGGAGGGCTAATGTGGGAACGTCAACTGGCTTTGCCTATTCACCCTGTGAGTGGACAGGTGGCCATTCCTTCAGTAGAGTCCAAGTAGGCACACAGGAGCAGGGATTTGCTGCATGTAATGGAGCTCCTTAGGAAAATAGCATT
Organism: Schistocerca gregaria; assembly: GCF_023897955.1. Classification (NCBI taxonomy): domain Eukaryota; kingdom Metazoa; phylum Arthropoda; class Insecta; order Orthoptera; family Acrididae; genus Schistocerca; species Schistocerca gregaria. Next base: position 815,664,119 of record NC_064921.1, read on the forward strand.
CTGTGGGCGAGAACATCAACCAAGGTATGGAGGACTCCTTGCTGGAAGCTATCGAATATGCAGGAGGTAGTCATCTGCAAGATGTGGCTCATGTTGGCACCAGTGACATCTTTTGCTTGAGTTATGAGGCCATACTCAATTCACGCAGGTGGCCAGTTGAAGTGGTGAAGGCTGATGGCCTTGCGTGTGAGGTGCCGGCAGACCTTGCAATTTGCAGCTTTGTTCGCAGAGTTGATCGGGTTGGTTTGGAGCCAAATGGAGGATCTCAGCCACATGTTTTGTCAATACTGTGACTGTCTTGGCTGCATATTTCTAAACCTGTGTTATTCAGTGGGGAACTGTAGAACTCCCCCTGATAGGTCAGTGGTGCGCTACACAAAGGAAGCAGATACTTGAGTAATAGAGTACTTGTGAAGCGCACAAAGGTACTTTTTGGGCCATCAGTAAGTTGAGGTACTCTGACGAACACTCACAATATGAAACGTAGATAGCAAAATCAGACTGTATTCAGAGCAAGGACACTTTGACTGTTAACATTTGATCTGTAAATTGTCAAATAATTTGTAACAAATTCCACAAATTTACTGCATCCCAGGAAATTTCTTGCACTCAAAGTCTCAGAACTGAGAACCAATCAAAACCCAAAGTAGAAAGCACTGAGATATTCAGCGATAAACGGAAAGTATATAAAATATATGAAAAATACAGATCAGACACCATAGGAGGGGGTGTTTTCATTGAATTTGACAAAAATATTGTCTCTATTGAGGCCAAAATTGTGTGTAAAGTTGCATATAACAGGTTTAGGTGAATTATTTGGATATTTTTACTGGACACCTCACTCTGCTGTGACAGTTTTGGTGTCATTCAAAGAAAGTCTGTGGTCAGTAGTGAGGAAGTACCCAGATCATGCAATTAATTGGAGGCAGCTTTAACTTACTGAGTATAGAATGGGATGTATATGGATTCACTGCAATGGGTACACACAGACAGTTTTGTAAAGTTGTTCAGAACATGCTTTCTGAAAACTGTCTTGAGTAACTAGTTCGACAGCCCACACACAATGGAAATATTTTAGGCCTTGTAGCTAATAGGATTGGAGCTTAAATAGTGGCAACTATTTATTTACAACCAATACAAAAGAGTTACATGTTTGCACCTGTTACTGTAATTCAAAGTAGTCACCAGCATCATATAGAACCCATTGCCAGAACTGTGGAAGGTGTAGTATACCATTAGCAGAGCCTGTTCAGTTGATGGTGCGAATGGAGCAGTCTACTGCCTGTTGAATCTCTGGGACAGTCACAAGAACTTAAGTCCAGGGAGTATGGTGGATGGTATAGTACTACCCAGTTCCAGCGACCAAACAGAGTTGTCACAGCTTGTGCTGAATGCATCTGAGTATTGTCATGCAAAATGACAGGTGGATTTTCAGAAAGAGTCGCCGCTTCTTTTGCAAAGCTGGTCGCAGGTGATGGTGACTTTGATTTGATTCCGAAGATGAAGGAACCACTTCGTGGCATTCGCTTCAGAACTGTTCCAGAGATTCAACAGGCAGTAGACTGCTCCATTCACATCATCAACAGAACAGGCTATGCTAATGGTATACTACGCCTCCCAAATTGTTGGCAACATGTTCTACACAATGCTGGTGGCTACTTTGAAGGACAGTAAAAGCTGCAAACATGTAACTCTTTTATATTGGTTGTGAATAAATAGTTACCACTATTTAAGTATTAACATATGAAATTCCTTTTGTCTAGTTTCACTATTTGAGATAAATTCTCTGAGTAAATGGAAAGAACTATCTAAAAGAGATGGTTTAACCATTAATTTAAATTTGTCATTCATTCACACCTCATGCTTTGTAAATTCCTTCATGAAGGAGAACTTTCAAGAGCCTTCAGGTATGTGGAATGACTGAAATTATATACTAATAGGTCAAAGCAAATACTGCTCATTACTTCTGTAACATGTACTAGTAACGAATTAAAAGCAGTGCCAATCTGCTCATATTGAGAATTATGGAAATTACTTACAAATTTCTTCCTACATATTTAAGCATGTTAGGAGTAAAACATCCACGTTGAAGAAACCAATGCTCATCTTCTTATAATGCTCAGCTTCTATTATTATCTGTTACTTCAAGCAAAACATTTACATAACTTAACAGAGACCACTGTTGGCTGTCTAAACACTGAAAACTTCAAGGCCTGTTTCATATCAATATCTACAAATACAACTATTCACTAAAAAACACTGTGAAGTGCTTGGTGGAAAGTGTGCCCCATTGTACCAGTTAATGGGGTTTCTTTCTGTTCCATTAACATATGATATGTGATTTTTCAATGTTTCTGTGCATAGTGCTGATCTTGTCCTCACGATTCATATATGAGCAATACATAGGGGGTTCCAGTATATTCCTAGAACCATCTCTTAAAGTGGTTCTTTAAACATTGTTAGTAAACTTTCTCATTGTAGTTTCTATCTCCAAGAGTCTGCCAGTTCAGCTTCTTCAGCATCACTGTGACACTCTTCCATGCATCAAAAAGACCTGTGAGCATTCATGCTCCCCTTCCCTGTATTCGATCAATATCCCCTGTTCGTTCTAATTGGTATGGGTCCCACATACTTGTGCAATATTCTAGACTAGGTCACATGATTGATTTGTAAGCAATCCCCTTTGTGGACTGATTGTGTTTCCCCAGTACTCTACCAACAAACCAAATTCTAGAACTTGCTTTAACCATGACTGACAGTATTACAAAAATTACATAGGGGTGGGCAGTCTATAGTGAGGTTATTTTTATTTTTAGTAACACGGCTGTGAATTGAACATGTCACCCTACATTCACTCTTCTTATTTATCACAAACAGTGAGTGTTTCAAAATGAATATCAGGGTTTCAAGGTTTTCTACCATTTGTTACATTCAACTTGGAATTATAAACAATACATTACATGAAAGACCAGCTCAAACAGCTTTTTTTGCATAATCATCACAAGCTCTAAAGCCTATAGACTATGGTTCACATGCTAACTTTGCAAGGAAAGAGTTGATGCAAGCAATGAAGATTTTCTGAATTGTGTTGTCTTCAGGGATGAATCAACATTTCAGGGAAGTTGAAATGTGAACACACATAATGTGCACATCTGGGCATCAGCAAATCCCCATGAGATGGTACATCTGCAACGAGAATCCTGAAAAACTGAATGTTTTTTGGGCCACATAGAATGCTACTTCCCACATAGAAGACACGTCAAGTAGTAGGCAGTCATAATTAAAACACACTCACATAAAGCTTTCATCCATAGCCTTCATCAGTAAAAGAGAGAGACAAACACCATTCACACACACACACACACACACACACACACACACACACACACACACACACACACACAAGCAAGCACTCCTAATGAACACATGACTGCCAACTCCAGCATCTTGGGCTGAAATGCAACATCACATGGGATACAAGCAGCAATCTGGAGAGGGCAGGGAAGGGAAGGTGTAGTAGTGTATAGGTGGTGAGAGAGATGAATACTGTTTGATGGAGTATGCAGGGACCAAACTGCGAACAGGTGCACCATCAGCAGGTTGTGAGGCAAGGAGATGGATAAAAAAAGGAGAGCAGCAGGGAAAGATAGGTGGATGTGTTTGCAAGGGGGTGCAAATCAATAGGACGGCAGATGAGAATCCACCAGGATGTGCCACAAAAAAATATTCAATTTATGAGAGCTGAGAAAGGGGAGGAGATGATTCTCATCTCCCACCCTGTTTATTTGCAACCCTCTGCCAATGCATCCACACATCTTTCCCTTCTCCTCTCCTCTTTTGCTCCTTCTTTTCCTCACCTCCCTGCCCCATGACCTCCTGATGCTGCGACTGTTGGCAGTCTAGTCCCCTGGGTGGGTGGGTGGTTGGGTGGGAGGGTCGGTGGGTGGGGTGTGTGTGTTGCTCTTTTACTGATGAAGGCTGTGGCTGAAAGCTTTATGTGAGTGTCTTTTAATTGTGCCTATCTGCAACTTAATGTGTGTTCTTCACAGTAAGTAGCAATCTGTCTTTTCTTACACTGTTGATTTTCTTACCTGGAGTTTCCATTGCTCGATTTTTGTAATTTATGTTTCTTATCTTGATGCTCTTTCCTCAATTGGAAGAACAACTTTACATGGCAGTGCCACCTCACTGGCCTATCTCAGTATGGGACTGGTTAAACAACATTGTTTGTGACCACTGGATTGACCATAAGGGACTGAATGATAGAGACTGTTTTCATGGCCTTCCATGTTCAACTGACCTAGCGCCATGTCAGTTTTACCTTTGATCCTTTAGGATCATACATATGTGCCTTCACTACCAGCTGATCTACACAACTTAAGAAAAAGGACAGAAGCAGTTGTAGCCACAATTACTCCAGACACACTGAACAGGGTTTGAGAAGAAATTGCCAATCAACTTGATGTGTTATGTTTGATGAATGGTGCTCACACTGAACACTAGTAAGAGAAACTGTCCAAGTTGCTCTTCAATTTGATTTATTATTGATAGTAGTAAGTTGAATTTGATAAATACTAAAAAGCTGTAGAACACTGATATTCAATTTGAAAAATTTTGGTCCCATTATAGCAAATATGTATTGACATATGATTCTAAGAATATATCAGTGGTGTTCCATAAAGATTTCGTACTAGGCATGGCCATCATCTAAACAATCTTAGAAAAGAAATGAAAACACAAATATTAGTAAAAATAATCACATGAATTCCTTCTGTGTCAAATATAGCACATCTATGCTTATTGTCAGAAGCAAATAATGGAAACTCTAGGTAGGAACATTAACAATGTAGGAACAGGTAGATTTTTAAGTTGCTAACAGGCACAATTAAAAGACACTTACACAACTTTTTTGGCCACAGCCTTCAAAAGAAAAAGAGAAACACAAACCATTCATTTCAGGTTATGAAGCAAAAGGGAAAGGAAAACAGGGAGGGTAGCAAGGATGGAGGCATGGTTGTCAGAGGGAAGCCAAAGATATTCTACTGTAAGTACTGTGCCAGCTTCAAACCAAAGAGGATGCATACAGATGTAAAGAGGTATATAGTATAAAGATAAACACAACTATGAAGGATGAAAAGATGCATGAATGGCTAAAGAGGAAAGGGAAAGAGGAGAAGACTGAAGAGTAAATGGGAGTGAGGTTGTTTAATGTAGGTTCAGTCCAGGGGGATGGCGAGATGAAAGGATGTGTTGGAGTGCAAGTTCCCATCTCCGCATTTCTGAGGGACTGGTGTTGGGTGGGAGAAGCCAAATCGCACATACGGTGTAGCAGGTTCCTAGGTACCTAGAATTATGCTGGAGAACATGGTCTGCTACTGGGTATTGGACATCTCCTAGGCGGACAGTTCGTCTGTGCCCATTCATGCGCTCAGCCAGTTTAGTTGTTGTCATAGCGATATAAAAGGCTGTGCAGTGCAGGCATGTCAGCTGATAAATGACATGTGTTGTTTCACATGTGGCCCTGCCTTGAATTGTGTATGTTTTACCAGTAGTGGGGCTGGAGTAGGCGGTTGTGGGGGGATGCATGGGGCATTACATTCATTCCAAAAACATGCATTCACCGTAGCCCAACTGCAATCTCACATACTTTTCCTCCGGTTCTGCTTTAACTTTGGAATTACCCCTAAAGGAATTACCTTAAAAGTTCCCATCTCTTGGTGCAATTCCTCCTTCCACCAGTCTCACCTGGACTTCCAGAACCTTCAATCCTTAGCCCTTACCCAGCTTGTTCCGAATCTCTACACTACTTCATGTAACCACCACTCCCAACAGCTCCTATCTCTCTTCAAAGTCCTCCATGTCTCAAACCCTTGCTTGGAGAACACACTCAGGAACATCATCCTAGAAGCCACTGTAAACTTGAGTTCCATGCCACACACCACCTGAAAAAACTATCCACAGTGCTAGTGCAACACCTAAGAAGTGGAGTCCCTCTCCCTATCCTTCACAAACACCAACAACAACAGAACCTTCAAGAAACCACCCCTCATAGCCAACAAACCTAGCCTAGCCACCCCACTCAATCTCCCAATCCCAGCAAACACCCCACACAGACTAAATCTAAACTATAACCACAGTCAAATGCCACATATCACCAGTCCCAAGTCAGTTCTAAACCTCTCATCCAGATCCCTCTCTCCTCCAGAGACATCTGTTCTATCAAAAGGCTTAACCTTTAGCCCCACGCCTAAATTCAACCTCACTGCTGTGGTTAAAGATCTCCTCTCATTCACCTGTAACCTCAACTAGAAATATCACTTCGCTACCCAAACACATCCCCCAAATACTAGACCCAGTGTTGAACCCTGTCTAGAACAGTTCTGACCGCCTTCTCAAAGGGATCTTCCTCCCCTCCCCCAAAACCATCCCTTGCAGACATTTCAGGAATTCCTCACATCCAGTGTTGCCTCCCAGTCCTTCTTGAAGAACATCCTGACAACCCTCAACATCACCCCAGCCGAATCCCGTGCCATTAAGGAGCTGAAAACAGACCGCTCTATTGTCATCCTACCGGTGGATAAAGGCTCCACAACCGTGGTACATGACCATGTGGAGTATGTGGCAAAAGGACTGCGTCAACTCTCCGACACCTCAACCTACAAAGCTGTTACCCAGGATCCCATTCCCTTCATCCAGACTGAGCTGCAGAAAATCCTAAAAATCCAAGATCCCTCATAAGGCCTCACAACGGCTTCCATAGACCTACTCACTCCACCTGAGCCATGTACCCCTACCTTCTACCTATTACCCAAAATCCACAAAGAGAACCATCCTGGCCATCCCACTGTAGCAGGCTTCAAAGCCCCAACAGAACGTATCTCAGCTCTGGTAGACCAACACCTCCAACCTATCACCTGCAGACTCCCATCCTACATCAAAGACACAAACCACTTCCTAGAACACCTCAAATCCATTCCCACTCCTCTCCCACCTGAAACATTTCTTGTCACCATAGATGCTACATCTCTTTACACAAACATCCCACATACCCATGGTGTCTCTGCCCTTGAGCACTACCTCTCCCAACGCCCACCCAAAGATCTTCCAAAATCCTCATTCCTTATCGCACTTACCAACTTCATCCTCACCCATAGTTACTTCATTTTTGAAGGCCAGACCTAAAAACAAATCAGGGGAATGACCATGGGAACCAGGATGGCTCCATCCTATGCCAACCTCTTCATGGGCTGCATGGAAGAGGCTTTCCTGAAGACCCAACAGCTGCTTCCCCTGGCCTGCTATAGGTTTATAGATGATATCATTGTGGTCTGGACTCATTGCGAAGAGACACTCCTTAATTTCCTCCATAACCTCAACTCCTTTTCGAATCTGAATTTCACCTGGTCCTTCTCCAAAACCCAAGCCACCTTCCTGGATGTTGACCTTCACATTGTTGAAGCTCACATCCACACCTCTGTCCATATCAAACCCATAAACAAACTACAGTACCTTCACTTTGATAGCTGCCAGCCATTCCACATCAAACGCTCCCTTCCCTACAGCCTATATATTCATGGCAAATGTATCTGCTCCAGTGACGAATCCCTCAACAATTACACCAATAACCTGACCAGTGCTTTCCTCTCCCGCAACTATCCTGCAGACCTTGTCCACAAACAGATCTCCCGAGCAATACATTCCTCCCCGTCTAACAACAATGTTCCTACCCCCAGACCACACAGAAGCATCCCCCTTGTCACCCAATATTATCCTGGCCTCAAATACATCAACAAATTACTCCGCCAGTGATATGACTTTCTCAAGTCAACCCCTGAAATGAGATCATCCCTTGACAAAATTCTCCCCACACCACCCAGAGTTGCCTTTTGTCACCCCCCTAACCTCCGTAACATCCTTGTTAAACCCTACAATATTCCCAGACTACCTTCTCTACCCAGCGGTTCCTACCCCTGTAACCGACCCAGCTGCTAAACTTGCCCCATACATCGCCCCACAACAACTAAACTGGCTGAGCGCATGCACGGACACAGATGAACTGTCCGCCTAGGAGAAGTCCAATAACCAGTAGCAGAGCATGTTCTCCAGCATAATTCTAGGGACCTAGGAACCTGCTACATTGTATGTACCATTTGGCTTCTCCCACCCAACACCAGTCCCTCGGAACTGCGGAGATGGGAACTTGCACGCCAACACATCCTTTCATCCCGCCATCCCCCTAGACTGAACCTACATTAAACAACCTCACTCCCATTTACTCTTCAGTCTTCTCCTCTTTCCCTTTCCTCTTTAGCCATTCATGCATCATTTCATTCTACATAATTGTGTTTATCTTTATACTATATACCTCTTTACATCTGTATGCATCCTCTTTGGTTTGAAGCTGGCACAGTACTTACAGTAGAATATCTTTGTCTTCCCTCTGACAACCATGCCTCCATCCTTGCTACCCTCCCTGTTTTCCTTTACCTGTTGCTTCAGAACCTGGGTTGTGAGTAACTGAAACCACTTTCTCTTCTTCCCTTTCTTTCCTCTCTCTCCTCCCTGATGAAAGAACAAGGTTCCGAAAGCTAGGAATGTAAATTTTCTGTTCTGTTTTGTGTATCTATCGGCTGTACTGAGCTGAGGTTAGTACTGGCCAGCCCCTCTATCTCTTTGTTAGTATTTGTTTCACATCTTTATATGAGATTTTCCATTAATCATTCTTACCAACAAGTAAGCACACCTCATGCAAATATGACCACCAACTTTGGCAGGTCCATCCAGAACGCAGCATCATGTGGGATGGAAGCAGCAGTCTAGAGGGGACAGGGAAGGGAAAGGGATAGCAGTGTACAGATGGGGGAAGAGAGGAGTGCACAGATATGCAAGAATACACACAAATATATATGAAAATATTCACAAATACATAAAGACATGTAAAAATCATGAAACCATGGAAAAACATGCGCAAATACATTAAAAACATATAGAAATGTGGAAGAAAAGGATCAGATGAGGGATGGCAGTATGTGTGTGTTGTGATATGAGAAAAGGGGAGGAGGGTGATGGGTTAGGGTGAGGTTCACAACTTCGTGTGGCACAGACGGGTGTGGAAAACATTTATACTAAAGTCCAGAATGATGAGGGATGAAGTGGCATACATAGGAATGAATATAATTATAACTATCAGAAGAAAGAATCTGGAGTATCAGATACTGCATCAACAGTCCACAAGGTCACGAAGCCTGAATTGTGTGTGTACGATCATTGATATAATGTGGCTCAGAAGCAGATGCAGTTCAGAACGTGGTGAATAAACACAGGAAAGAAGACAAAGAATGGACACCGAGAAAGGTAATGCTATAGAGAATAGTAACAAAGAAAAACACCACAGGGTTGTAGAATGGAAGAAAAAACGTTCAGCAAAATCAAACGATGGTAACTCCCAGTAGGAATATCAACAATATAGGAAAAGATAGACTGCTACTTAGTGTACAGTTGACATGTTAAGTTACAGACAGGCACAATTAGAAGATCCTTACACAACACTTTCAGCCACAGCCTTTATCAGAAACAGAGAAACACACACTATTCGTTCACACTAGCAAGCACGCCTCATGCACACATGACCACCAACTCCGGCAGCTTGGGGCAGATTGCAACAGCTCTCTTATGTAAACATTTTCAGATTACAAAAGAGAGCTGTATGAGTAGTGACAAAATTAAATAAATGGGCTCATTTCAAAGAATTATTTAAAAACTTGGGCATTCTAACTGTTCCTTGTGAGTTTATTTTTCAGACTATAACGTATATCAGAAAAAATCTTGAATATTATAGTTTGAATAACATTATTCATGATCATAGCACAAGGTTGAGTCATTGCCTCCATTTAGATACAAAAAATAAGCTACAAGCTCAGAACAGTCTTGATTATTGAGGCATGATAATCTATAACAGACTGCCACAAAATACAAAAGAAATTAGCAGTATGTATTCTTTAAAAAAAACTGTAAAACTGCTTTTGCAAGAGCATTGTTTCTACACCTTGGATGAATATCTTAAATGAAAACCAAACAATTGTTGGGAACACCTAACATAAGTTATACCTGACATCAAATTTTTTTCATTCATGTAATATGTATTTATGCCTATGTATTTATGTCTGATAGTTGCATATCAACAGACCTAGTATACTTATTTAAACAATATAAATTATCTTTTTTCATTTATGTAATATGTATGCAGGGCTTTGTATTTCTGTACGTTAGTTCTACATCAAAATATCTATGCTTGTTAAACAATGTAAATGGCATTTGTTAAGAAAATATTTAGACTTCATACCACAATTTGTACATTCACTGATGACATCCTTACAGTGTACATTGTCTACAGATGGATAAATAAATAAATAAAACTATCATATGGGATGGAAACAGCAGTCTGGAAGGGGTGGGGAAGGAGAAGTGATAGCAGTGCATGGATGAAAGGAGAGAGGAGCACACTCTGGTGTAGTAGTGTGTAGGAACCAAAATGCCAACAGGCACAGTGTCAGAGGTTGTGGGGCAGGGAGGTGGGGAAAACAGAGTGAAGAAGGAAGGAGCAGGGAAATATGGGCAGGTACATTAGCAGAGGGTGACAAACAAAGAGGATGAGAGATGAGAATGGGGAGGAGGTGATAGGACAGAGTGGGTGGAGACTACGGGCTGGAGGGTTCAGGTATAGTATGTTACTGTAGGTTGAGGTCAGGATAGTTATGGGAGGGGAGAATGTGAGCAAGGGTGACACCCATCTGCACAGTTCAGAAAATCTGGTGATGGAGGGGAGGATCCAGATGGCTTGGGTAGTGAAACAGCCATTGAAATTGAGCATCTTATATTGAGCTGCATGTTGTACCACAGAATGGTCTAGCTAGTTTAGCAGTGGCTGTTCATCCTGGTGGACAGCTGGTTCTTAGTCATATCAATATATAAAGCTCTGCAATGATTACAACAGAGCTGGTAAATGGTGTGACTGCTTTCACAGATGGCCTGGCCCCTGAAGGGGTAGGATAAACCTGTGACAGGGCTGGAATGGGTTGTGCTAAATGGGTGGATTGGGAAAGTGTTGGAGCTGTGGCTTCCACACAGATATGAACATTGTGGCAAGAGGTCGTGGCTGGGAGTGCCTTATGGATGGACTAGGGTGCTCTGGAGGTTGGATGGGTGATGGAACAACACTTTAGGAAGGGTGGGAAGGTTTATGGATAGGATGTACCTAATTTTAGGCCACGACAAAATGTAATCGAAGCCCTGTCAAATGATGTGGCTCAGCTGTTGCAGTCTGGGGTGGTACCAGGTGATGAAGGGACACTCCTTTGTCTCTGGTTCTTGGGGATGTTGGGAGGATTGGGGAAATGGTCCAGGAGATCTGTTTGCACATTAGGGCTGGGGGATAGTGCCTGTCTATCAAGACCTTGTCGAGACCATTCTGGCCTGAGCTGCTGGAGCTAGCGGTCATGTGTGTGTGAGATGTGCTTTCTTATCAGAATGGCTGGTATGTGTTTTTCTTTTTCTGGTGAATGCTCTGGCCGAAACCTTTGTGTAAGTGTCTTTTAATGGTGCCTGCCAGCAATGTAACATGTTTTCTTATACTCAAATGTTCTCTTATATGGGGTATCAAGTGAATATATATAATAGAAAGAAACTTCCACATGGGAAAAATATATTAAAAACAAAGATTCCAAGACTTACCAAGCAGGAAAGCGCCGGTAGATAGGCACAATAAATAAAACACACAAACACACACACAGAAATTCTAGCTTTTGCAACCGATGGTTGCTTCTTCAGGAAAGAGGGAAGGAGAGGGAAAGACGAAAGGATGTGGGTTTTAAGGGAGAGGGTAAGGAGTCAATCCAATCCCGGGAGCGGAAAGACTTACCTTAGGGGGAAAAAAGGACAGGTGTACACTCGCACACACACACATATCCATCGGCACATACACCGACACAAGCAGACATTTGTAAAGGCAAAGAGTTCGGGCAGAGATGTCAGTCGAGGTGGAAGAACAGAGGCAAAGAAGTTGTTGAAAGACAGGTGAGGTATGAGCGGTGGCAACTTGAAATTAGCAGAGGTTGAGGCCTGGCGGATATTGAGAAGACAGGATATACTGAAGGGCGAGTTCCCATCTCCGGAGTTCGGATAGGTTGGTGTTGGTGGGAAGTATCCAGATAACCCGGACGGTGTAACACTGTGCCAAGATGTGCTGGCCGTGCACCAAGGCATGTTTAGCCACAGGGTGATCCTCATTACCAACAAACACTGTCTGCCTGTGTCCATTCATGCGAATGGACAGTTTGTTGCTGGTCATTCCCACATAGAAAGCGTCACAGTGTAGGCAGGTCAGTTGGTAAATCACATGGGTGCTTTCACATGTGGCTCTTCCTTTGATCGTGTACACCTTCCGGGTTACAGGACTGGAGTAGGTGGTGGTGGGAGGGTGCATAGGACAGGTTTTACACCGGGGGCGGTTACAAGGGTGGAGCCAGAGAGTAGGGAAGGTGGTTTGGGGATTTCATAGGGATGAACCAAGAGGTTACGAAGGTTAGGTGGACGGCGGAAAGAAACTCTTGGTGGAGTGGGGAGGATTTCATGAAGGATGGATCTCATTTCGGGGCAGGATTTTAGGAAGTCGTATCTCTGCTGGAGAGCCACATTCAGAGTCTGATCCAGTCCCGGGAAGTATCCTATCACAAGTGGGGCACTTTTAGAGTTCTTCTGTGAGAGGTTCTGGGTTTGAGGGGATGAGGAAGTGGCTCTGGTTATTTGCTTCTGTACCAGGTTGGGAGGGTAGTTGCGGGATGCAAAAGCTGTTTTCAGGTTGTTGGTGTAATGGTTCAGGGATTCAGGACTGGAGCAAATTCGTTTGCCACAAAGGCCTAGGCTGTAGGGAAGGGACCGTTTGATATGGAATGGGTGGCAGCTGTCATAATGGAGGTACTGTTGCTTGTTGGTGGGTTTGATGTGGACGGATGTGTGAAGCTGGCCATTGGACAAATGGAGGTCAACGTCAAGGAAAGTGGCATGGGATTTGGAGTAGGACCAGGTGAATCTGATGGAACCAAAGGAGTTGAGGTTGGAAACGAAATTCAGGAGTTGTTCTTCACTGTGAGTCCAGATCATGAAGATGTCGTCAATAAATCTGTACCAAACTTTGGGTTGGCAGGATTGGGTAACCAAGAAGGCTTCCTCTAAGCGACCCATAAATAGGTTGGCATACGAGGGGGCCATCCTGGTACCCATGGCTGTTCCCTTTAATTGTTAGTATGTCTGGCCTTCAAAAGTGAAGAAGTTGTGGGTCAGGATGAAGCTGGCTAAGTTGACGAGGAAAGAGGTTTTAGGTAGGGTGGCAGATGATCGGCGTGAAAGGAAGTGCTCCTTTGCGGCGAGGCCCTGGACGTGCGGGATATTTGTGTAAAGGGAAGTGGCATCAATGGTTACAAGGATTTTGTGTGTGTGTTTGTTTGTTATTTTATTGTGCCTGTCTACTGCCGCTTTCCCGCTTGGTAAGTCTTGGAATCTTTGTTTTTAATATATATATATATATATATATATATATATATATATATATATATATATATATATATATATATATATATATATAAAACAGAAAGAAACTTCCACATGGGAAAATATATTAAAAACAAAGATTCCAAGACTTACCAAGCGGGAAAGCGCCGGCAGACAGGCACATGAACAAAACACACAAACACACACACAGAATTACGAGCTTTCGCAACTGGCAGTTGCTTCGTCAGGAAAGAGGGAAGGAGAGGGAAAACTGAAAGGATGTGGGTTTTAAGGGAGAGGGTAAGGAGTCATTCCAATCCCGGGAGCGGAAAGACTTCCCTTAGGGGAAAAAAAGGACAGGTGTACACTCGCACACACACACACACACATATCCATCCGCAAATACACAGACACAAGCAGACATATTTTCAAATATGTCTGCTTGTGTCTGTGTATGTGCGGATGGATATGTGTGTGTGTGTGTGCGAGTGTACACCTGTCCTTTTTTTCCCCTAAGGGAAGTCTTTCCGCTCCCGGGATTGGAATGACTCCTTACCCTCTCCCTTAAAACCCACATCCTTTCATTTTTCCCTCTCCTTCCCTCTTTCCTGACGAAGCAACTGCCAGTTGCGAAAGCTCGTAATTCTGTGTGTGTGTTTGTGTGTTTTGTTCATGTGCCTGTCTGCCGGCGCTTTCCCGCTTGGTAAGTCTTGGAATCTTTGTTTTTAATATATATATATATATATATATATATATATATATATATATATATATATATATAGGGGGGTGCAGTATGTTACCTCGGACGGAAAGTTCTTGTCAGATGTAGAAGTAACCCCCTCCCCCCCATGGTCCATGGACTTTGCCATTGGTGGGGAGGCTTGCATGCCTCAGTGATACAGATAGCCATACCATAGGTGCAACCACAATGGAGGGATATCTGTTGAGAGGCCAGACAAACATGTGGTTCCTGAAGAGGGGAAGCAGCCTTTTCAGTAGTTGCAGGGGTAACAGCCTGGATGATTGACTGATCTGGCCTTGTAACATTAATCAAAACGGCCTTGCTGTTCTGGTACTGCGAATGGTTGACAGCAAGGGAAACTACAGCTGTAATTTTTCCCGAGGGCATGCACCTTTACTGTATGGTTAACTGATGATGGCGTCCTCTTGGGTAAAATAGTCCCCCATTTGGATCTACGTGTGGGGACTACTCAGGAGGACGTTGTTATCAGGAGAAAGAAAACTGGCGTTCTACGGGTCAGAACATGGCATGTCAGATCCTTTAATCAGGCAGGTGGGTTAGAAAATTTAAAAAGGGAAATGGATAGGTTACAGTTATATATAGTGGGAATTAGTGAAATTCGGTGGCAGGAGGGACAAAACTTCTGGTTAGGTGAATATAGGGTTATAAATACAAAATCAAATAGGGGTAATGCAGGAGTAGGTTTAATAATGAATAAAAAATAGGAATGCGGGTAAGTTACTACAAACAGCATAGTGAACACATTATTGTGGCCAAGATAGATATGAAGTCCATGCCTACTACAGTAGTACAAGTTTATATGCCAACTAGCTCTGCAGATGATGAAGAAATTGATGAAATGTATGATGAGATAAAAGAAATTATTCAGGTAGTGAAGGGAGACGAAAATTTAATAGACATGGGTGACTAAAATTTGTCAGTGGGAAAAGGGAGAGAAGGAACATAGTAGGTGAATATGGGTGACTAAAATTTGCCAGTAGGAAAAGGGAGAGAAGGCACATAGTAGGTGAATATGGATTGGGGCTAAGAAATGAAAGAGGAAGCCGTCTGTTAGAACTTTGCACAGAGCATAGCTTAATCATAGCTAACACTTCGTTCAAGAATCATGACAGAAGGTTGTATATATTGCAGAAGCCTGGATATACTGGAAGGTTTCAGAAATATTATATAATGGTAAGACAGAGATTTAGGAACCAGGTTTTAAATTTTAAGACTTTTCCAGGGGCAGATGTGGTCTCTGACCACAATCTATTGGTTATGAACTATAGATTAAAACTGAAGAAACTGCAAAAAGGTGCAAAAAACTGAAGAAACTGCAAGATGTGAAAATTACCGAACTATCAGTTTAATAAGTCACGGCTGCAAAATACTAATGTGAATTCTTTACAGATGAATGGAAAAACTGGTAGAAGCATAAACTGAAAGAACCAGAGTTCGTAGAGAGTTTCAGGAAGAGCATTAGGGAATGATTGACAAGAATAGATGAATGAAATACAGTAGAAGAAGAATGGGTAGCTTTGAGAGATGAAATAGTGAAGGCAGCAGAGGATCAAGTAGGTAAAAAGACAAGGGCTAATAGAAATCCTTGGGTAACAGAGATATTGAATTTATTGGATGAAAGGAGTAAATATAAAAATGCAGTAAAAAAGGAACACAAACATCTCAAAAATGAGATCAACAGGAAGTGAAAAATGGGCTACAGGAAAATTAAAGAGACCTTTGGAGTAAAGAGAACCACTTGCATGAATATCAAGAGCTCAGATGGTCACCCAGTTCCAAGCAAAGAAGGGAAAGCAAAAAGGAGAAGGAATATATAGAGAGTCTATACAAGGGCGAGGTTCTTGGGGACAATATTATGGAAACGGAAGAGTATGTAAATGAAGATAAAATGGGAGATATGATACTGTGTGAAGAGTTTGACAGAGCACTGAAAGACTGAAGTTGAAACAAGGCCCTGGGAGTAGATAACATTCCATTAGAACTACTGATAGCCTTGGGAGAGCCAGCCCTGACAAAACTCTACCATCTGGTCAGCAAGACGTATGAGACAGGTGAAATACCTTCAAACTTCAAGAAGAATATAATAATTCCAATCCCAAAGAAAGCAGGTGTTGAAAGATGTGAAAATTACTTAACTATCAGTTTAATAAGTCACGGCTGCAAAATACTAATGCGAATTCTTTACAGATGAATGGAAAAACTGGTAGAAGCCGATCTCGGGGAAGATCAGTTTAGATTCTGTAGAAATGTTGGAAAACGTGAAGTAATACTGAACCTACAACTTATCTTAGAAAATAGATTAAAGAAAGGCAAACCGATGTTAGTAGCATCTAGCACTTAGAGAAAGCTTTTGACAACGTTGACTAAAATATTCTCTTTCAAATTCTGAAGGTGGCAGGTGTAAAATATAGGGAGCGAAAGGTTATTTACAATTTGTACAGAAACCAGATGGCAGTTATAATAATTGAGGGGCCTGAAAGGGAAGCAGTGGTTGGGAAGGGAGTGAGACAGGATTGTAGCCTATCTCCGATGTTATTCAATCTGTATATTGAGCAAGCAGTAAAAGAAACAAAAGAAAAATTCAGAGTAGGAATTAAAATCCATGGAGAAGAAGTAATAACTTTGAGGTTTGCCGATGAATTGTAATTCTGTCAGAGACAGCAAAGGACCTGGAAGAGCAGCTTGTGTCTTTCAAGAAGGATATAAGATGAACATCGACAAAAGCAAAATGAGGATAATGGAATGTAGTCAAATTAAATCGGGTGATGCTGAGGGAATTAGATTAGAAAATAGGACACTGAAAGTAGTAAAGGAGTTTTGCTATTTGTGGAGCAAAATAACTGATGATGGTCGAAGTAGAGAGGATATAAAATGTAGACTGGCAATGGCAAGGAAAGCGTTTCTGAAGAAGAAAAATTTGTTAACATCGAGTATAGATTTAAGTGTCAGGAAATCATTTCTGAATGTATTTGTATGAAGTGTAGCCATGTGTGGAAGTGAAACAAGGATGATAAACAGTTTGGACAAGAAGAGAATAGAAGCTTTCAAAATGTGGTGCTACAGAAGAATGCTGAAGATTAGATGGGTAGATCACATAACTAATGAGGAGTATTGAACAGAATTGGGGAGAAGAGAAATTTGTGGCACAACTTGACTAGAAGAAGGGATCGGTTGGTAGGACATATTCTGAGGCATCAAGGGATCACCACTTTAGTATTGGAGGGCAGGGTAAAAATTGTAGAGGGACACCAAGAGATGAATACGCTAAACAGATTCAGAAGGATGTAGGTTGAGGTAAGTAATGGGATATGAAGAAGCTTGCACAGGATAGAGGAGCACGGAGAGCTGCATCAAACCAGTTTCTGGATTGAAGACCACAACAACATAGAAGTAAATTTTTGTGTGCCCCAAGGAAGTGTGTTGGGATCCCAGCTGTTTATGTTGTGTATTAATGACTTCACAGACAATATTAATAGTAACCCCAGACTTTTTGCAGATTATTCAGTTATCTATTATGAAGTACTGTCTGAAAGAAGCAGCATAAATATTCTGACACACCTGGTCAATTTTTAACGTGTTGCAAATTTTTGTGACTATCCTATCCTATATCAATGTGTCACAGTTAGAATTGGCCAACTCACATAAATACCTGGGTGTAACACTTTGAAGGGATATAAAATGGAAGATCACGTAGCCTCAGTTGTGGGTAAAGCAAGTGGTAAACTTCTGTGGGTGCAGCAATTATTCTAATCTTATCCTCAAGATCCCTAAGTGAGTGATGCATAGGGGGTTTTAGTATATTTCTAGAGTAATCATTTAACGGAGGCTCTTGAAACTTTGTTAATAGGCTTTCTCAGGATAATTTACATCTATCTTCAGGAGTCTTCCACTTCAGTGCCTTCAGTGTCTCTGTGACACACTCCCATGGCTTAAACAACCTTTGACCATTCATACTACCCTTCTCTGTATATGTTCAATATCCCCTGTTCTTCATATCTGGTATGGGTCCCACACATTTGAACAATATTCTAGAAATGGTAACACAAGCAATTTGTAAGCAGTCTCCTTTGTAGATTGATTGCACTTACCCAGTATTCTAACAATAAATCAAAGTCTTGTAGATTGATTGCACTTACCCAGTATTCTAACAATAAATCAAAGTCTACCACCTGCTTTAGCTACAACTGAAACTATGTGATCATTCCATTTCATATACCTACAAAGTGTTACACCCAGGTATTTGTACGATTTGGACAATTCCAACAGTGGCTCGTTGAAATTATAATCACAGGATATATGTTTTTGTTTTGTGAAGTGCACTATTTTACATTTCTGAACATTTAAAGCAAATTGTCAATCTCTGCACCACTTTGAAATCTTATCAAGATCTAACTGAATACTTATGCAGCTTCTTTTAGATAGTACTTTATTACAGATAACTGCATCATCTGGAAAAAGCCTGGTTTTACTGTTAATCAGTCTACAAATGTGATTGCTTAAAAATAACTCATATAACTCATTCTATAATACTGTTCAAGTGTGTGGTTTCTATACCAGATGGGACTTACAGGGAATATTGAATTATACATAGAAGGGCACCACAAATGGTCACAGGTTTGTCTGACCCACAGGAGAGTTGGCAGATAGACATAAACTATCGAAAGAAAACCTACAGGCAAAGTTTCAAGAAATGGCTTTCAATTATGACTACAAATTATTCTTGGGACCGAGAGCTGGCTGAAAACTGAAGCAGGAAACTCTAAGATATTTAGTGAGTCATAGAGCATTTACTATAAACACAGAGTAGATGCCACAGAATAGTGAGTGTTTGTTACAGTTGACACAAATACTGTCTCTATTGAGATCAAAGATGAGTGTGACAGTGAAGTTATTTGTTGCGAACAATAGGTATAGTTTAAAACAAGTTAATTTTTGGATGTTTTCATTGGCCATTCGAATCCATTGTGACAGTTCTAGAGTCATTCGAAGATAGTCTATTGTCAGTAGTGAGTAACTGCCCAGATCATGCAGTACAGTTGGAGGCAACTTAAAACTACTGAGTACAGAGTAGGACATCCACAGATTCATTGTGGAGGCTATTGACAGGCAGTCTTGCAAAGTATGTGTGAACATGTTTCTGAAAATTGTCTTGAGCAGCTAGTGTGGCAGACCACAAGCAATGGAAATATCTAAGATTTAGTAGCTACAAAAAGGCCAGAACTTATTGGCAGCTTCAGTACAGAGACGTGGATTAGTGATCCTGATGTCATTTTAGCAACTATGGTTGTGAAAGTTAATAAGTCATTCAAGAAAGCTGGGAGGGTGTTTCTGCTAGAAATAACAGGTAAGCAGTTGTTAGTGTCTCACCTAGACAGTGAATTGACATCACTTAGTTCCAAAAGATAGATGCGGAGGAATTATGAGCAAAGTTTAAATATGTCATAAAGTGTGGTGTGAAGATCTATGTGCCTAAAGGACTGAAAAGACCCCTCATCGTTTAACAATGAAATTCAGAAAATGATGAGGAAACAAAGGTTGTTGCACTTTCAGTTCAAAAGAGAACACACAAAGGAGGACAGGCAATGGTTAGTAGAGATACATCTGTCTGTGAAAAGATCTATAAGCGAAGCATACAGCAACTAACACCATCATGCCTTAGCAATAAATCTGGCCAAGAACCCAAAATAATTTCAGTCCCATGTAAAATCACTAAGTGGGTCTAAGGCTTCCAGCCAGTAACCTGTTGACCAATATGGTGTAGCAGTAGGAGATAGCAAAACAAGAGCCAGAGTTTTAAATTTCACCTTAAAAAAATTGTTCATGAAGTAAAATTGTACAAACATACCATTGTTTGACCACTGAACAGACTCACATGTGGATGACATAGTAATAAGCATCACAGGCATAGAGAAACAAGTTGAAAACAAATAAGTCATCAGGTCTGGATGGAATTCCAATTTGGTTTTATAAAGATTACTCTACAGCACTGGCTCTTTACTTAACTTTCATTTATCATTAATCTCTCACCCAGTACAATTCCCCAAGTGACTGGAAAGAAGTGCACTACTGTGTATAAGAAGGCTAGACAAATGGACCTGCAAAATTACAGACCAATAACCATAAAATCGGTTATCTACAGCATCCTTGAACATATTCTCAGTCTGAATATAATAAATTTCCATGAGGCCACGAAGCATATGCCCACAAATCAGATTTGTTTTAGAAAGTGACATTAGTGTGAAACTCAGCTTGCCCTTTTCTCACATGATATACTGCGAACTATGAATGAAACAATAGGTAGATTCCACATTTATGGATTTCTGGAAAGCATTCGACATGGGGTGACACTAAAGGCTGTTGATGAAGGTACGAGCATATGGAATAGGTTCCCAGATATGTGAGTAGCTTGAAGGTTTCTTAAGTAATAGAACCCAGTATGTTGTCCTTGTAGGCAAGCATTCATCAGAGACCAAGATGTCAACAGGAATGCTCCAAGGGAGTGTGATAGGACTGTCATTATTTTCTATACACATAAATGATCTTGGGGACAAGGTAGGCAGCAATCAGCAGTTGTTTACCAATGATGTTGAAGTGTATGGGAAGATGTCGAAGTTGAGTGACTGTAGGAGGATACAAGATGACTTAGACAAAATTTGTAGTTGGTGTGATGAATGGGAGGTAGCTCTAAATACACTCCTGGAAATTGAAATAAGAACACCATGAATTCATTGTCCCAGGAAGGGGAAACTTTATTGACACATTCCTGAGGTCAGATACATCACATGATCACACTGACAGAACCACAGGCACGTAGACACAGGCAACAGAGCATGCACAATGTCGGCACTAGTACAGTGTATATCCACCTTTCGCAGCAATGCAGGCTGCTATTCTCCCATGGAGACGATCGTAGAGATGCTGGATGTAGTCCTGTGGAACGGCTTGCCGTGCCATTTCCACCTGGCGCCTCAGTTGGACCAGCGTTCGTGCTGGACGTGCAGACCGCGTGAGACGACGCTTCATCCAGTCCCAAACATGCTCAATGGGGGACAGTTCCGGAGATCTTGCTGGCCAGGGTAGTTGACTTACACCTTCTAGAACACGTTGGGTGGCACGGGATACATGCGGACGGGAATTGTCCTGTTGGAACAGTAAGTTCCCTTGCCGGTCTAGGAATGGTAGAACGATGGGTTCGATGACGGTTTGGATGTACCGTGCACTATTCAGTGTCCCCTCGACGATCACCAGAGGTGTACGGCCAGTGTAGGAGATCGCTCCCCACACCATGATGCCGGGTGTTGGCCCTGTGTGCCTCGGTCGTATGCAGTCCTGATTGAGGCGCTCACCTGCACAGCGCCAAACACGCATACGACCATCATTGGCACCAAGGCAGAAGCGACTCTCATCGCTGAAGACGACACGTCTCCATTCGTCCCTCCATTCACGCCTGTCGCGACACCACTGGAGGCGGGCTGCACGATGTTGGGGCGTGAGCGGAAGACGGCCTAACGGTGTGCGGGACCGTAGCCCAGCTTCATGGAGACGGTTGCGAATGGTCCTCGCCGATACCCCAGGAGCAACAGTGTCCCTAATTTGCTGGGAAGTGGCGGTGCGGTCCCCTACGGCACTGCGTAGGATCCTACGGTCTTGGCGTGCATCCGTGCGTCGCTGCGGTCCGGTCCCAGGTCGACGGGCACGTGCACCTTCCGCCGACCACTGGCGACAACATCGATGTACTGTGGAGACCTCATGCCCCACGTGTTGAGCAATTCGGCGGTACGTCCACCCGGCCTCCCGCATGCCCACTATACGCCCTCGCTCAAAGTCCGTCAACTACACATACGGTTCACGTCCACGCTGTCGCGGCATGCTACCAGTGTTAAAGACTGCGATGGAGCTCCGTATGCCACAGCAAACTGGCTGACACTGACGGCGGCGGTGCACAAATGCTGCGCAGCTAGCGCCATTCGACGGCCAACACCGCGGTTCCTGGTGTGTCCGCCGTGCCGTGCGTGTGATCATTGCTTGTACAGCCCTCTCACAGTGTCCAGAGCAAGTATGGTGGGTCTGACACACTGGTGTCAATGTGTTCTTTTTTGCATTTCCAGGAGTGTATATAAAAACATAAGATAATGAAGATGAGTAGGAGAAACATATGCATAAAGTTTGGACAAGGCATTTGTAGTGTCCCACTTGACACAGTCACAGCATTTAAATATCTGGGCATAATGCTACAAAGTAATATGAAATAGAATGAGCATGTGAGGATTGTGGTAGGGAAGGTGAATGGTCAACTTTGATTTATTAAGAGAATTTTGGGAAAGTGTGGTTAATCTGTAAAGGAAACTGTATATAGGACACTAGTGTGATCTATTCTTGTGTACTGCTTGCGTGTTTGGGATCCATACCAGGAAGGCATCGAAGTAATTCAGAAGCAGGCTGCTAGATTTGTTACAGTAAGTTTAAACAACATGCACGTGTTACAGAATGCTTCAGGAACTAAAATGGGAGACCCTGGAGGGAACGTAACGTTCTTTTCAAGCAATGCTATTCAGAAAATTTAGAGAACTGGCATTAGCTAACTACAGAACAATTCTACTGCCATCAATATGCTTTTTGTGTATGGACTATGAAGATGAGAGAAATTAAGGCTCATAAGGAGGCATATAGACACTCTTTTTCCTTTGCTCTATTTGCGAATGTTACAGGAGAGGAAATGATCAGTATTGGTACTACGTACTCTCCATCACACACAGTATGGTAGCTTGCAGAGTCCGTATGTAGATGTAGAATACCCTACTTATCACTCACATGGGGATTGTGAGAACAAGTTTAGAATAATTACAGCATGCACAGAGGCATTTAAACAATCACTCTTCTCTTGCTCCATATGTGACTGGAATGGAAAGAGAACCTAATAACTGGTACAATGGAATATTTCCTTTGTCACGCACTTACAGTGGTTTTCAGAGTATAGATGTCAATATAGTTGTAGCAGTGACAAGAAAATGTAATATAACCAACTACAAAATCTTCTGGTAACTTGTAGCACCAAAATAAATAGGAGAAAACATTTTTATACTAAGTGGTCCATCAGAAACAACTAGGATTAATGATAAGATGTCATCTACAAATAAATGTTCCAATGTGTTTAAATACTACATCACAATGTTCAGTCTTTGCAGAATTAGTGAATTAGTGAATTGTGAACTAAATATGTGTAACTAAACACTGCATAAACAAAAACAGATTATGTTAACTGTGATATCTGAATATAAACTCACCAATTCTTATTGCAGAAGAAAAAATGAGTAGGGCTGGAAAAGCTACTTTTGTGGAAGAATACTTGGAATTTACAGCAATAGAATACATCAAATCTTCGCTGGGAACAAAGATTTTGAACTGTTTATAGTTGATTTGGTAGATTTTAATGTTTGGAGACTTGAAAATATTCACTGCATATTTTAAAAGGCTGCTTAATAATATGTAATGAGATATTAACTGGTTATCTGTAGAGATTTAAATGCAGACATCAGCAGTTAATTCTCCATTTAGAATAACAGCTGAAAGTAAATATGCAGAAGATTGTGTGACCTCAACTACAACAGTAACATAATAAACACGATTTACAATGGCCACAAAGCTCAGCCTGTGTCCATTACTAGAAACGTTGGCAAAAAGTGGGGGCCAACAACTAAAATAATTGAACAGAAAGAGTTTAGTGATGACAAACCCAGAGAATTAAATTGTCAGCTATCAATGGAAATGTAGGAGGATGTCTTCAACAAAAATGAAGTAAATAGCATATGAGACAGCTTCTACAATGTCTAGCAGCATTATTTTCATATAGTGTTTCCAACAGAATACAAGAGTAATATAGACAAAAATAAATGTTGTATAGCAAAAGTCATAAAACTCCCAGTAGACAGAAAGCAATACTCCAATCATTCATTAAAACACAATAATGCTATATCACAATTTAGACATTTTGGGGAAAAATGCAACCAAATAATCAGCAACATGAGTTGTTAAAAGAAGTCAAAAGTCATCATAATAATATCTATATTTGAAGCTCAAAAAATAAGACAACAGCTGTCTGGTAGGTTATCAGATGACAAATTGACAAATAGTAATCTTTGTCAAACAATACTTCTCTGCTAATGAAACATAACAGGTTCTCAGATCCAAGACAGCTTAGTTATTTTGTTGTATTATGTGTTCATGAGGATTCAGTCAAGTTAACCCAACATATTATAAAAATTATTTTAATTATATTTGTATTACAATATCAAAAGAGTATATACTTCAGTCTATAATGGTAATATCTTTATTTTGCCAACTGGCTACTGGTTTTGGCACACGTATCATCTTCAGGCCATCCTCCGGTATGTAACTGTCACACTGGCTTACCAAGTAGGTGTGTCAAATTCCCTGTAAAGAGTGTAATAGTTTTTACATTGGACAAACAGGACACTGCTTTCTGACAAGGTTCAAGGAACATTCTATAGAGACAATTAAGGAAAAATCTACTTTTGGTAAACATCTCATTCAAAATAAGCATGCAATACAAGACATATGGAATAATCTTGAAATTTTGCATATTGCCCTAAGGACCCATTATGAGCATCTTGGAGGAAGTGGAAATTTACAGTCACATGAAGAGAAGAGCAGATAAGGTACTCAATGATCAAAATAAGCTGAGGGAAAAGCAATTCTAGAACTTTTCACAAAATGGATACAAGAGTGCCACATCATGTTACTTACTGAATACACCTTCAATACACAATTTACTGACTTTGTTACTCATCTCAATACATCACTCCTCTTTTTTGTCTCCCCTCGTCTACTTCTCTCCTTTACCCTCCCTATGATATAACCTATACAATATGACTGTGTGCAAATGTATGGTAGTTTATTTAATATATCCTACTGTTTACTAAGTTTTAAATGGTTGATATATAATTGATTTTAAGATTATAGGGGCCCTGGCACCATGATATGTAAATGCACTTGACTTATTTTTTTTAAAATTTGTGGATACACAAAGTAAGTATGGACTTCAAATAGTCTCATCACTTATAACGGAAAATCCAGGATGGAGTGTAACAATATTATGAAAAGCATACTTGCTACTCACTGTATAGTGTAGATTCTGAGTCCAGATACGCACAGTGAAAAGACTATCACAAAGAGCTACCAGAAGCAATGGTAACGTGTGTGTGTGTGTGTGTGTGTGTGTGTGTGTGTGTGTGTGTGTGTGTGGGTGGGTGGGTGGGTGGTTGGGTGGGTGGGTGGGTGGGTGGGTGGGTGGGTAGATGTGGGTGGGTAGATGTGGGTGTGCGTGTGGGTGTGTGGGTGTGTGGGCATGTGCGCGCGTGTGCATCTGTCTGTCATCTGTTGTTGACAAAAGCCTTGTTGGCCAAAAACTTATTTTATGACAGTCTTTTTTGTTGTGCCTATCTACAACTCAGCATCTCTGCTATATGGTAATTAGCAACTACCCTTTCCAATAATATTGTCTCATCACTTACAGACCTACAGCATCATTGGGTTCAGAATATAATAATTGGATTACAGTGCCACACAGTATGAACGTACAAATGACAGCATTGCAGTCACCTAATATTAAAGCCTATCAATGCAGCCTTTTACAATTGCACATTACCAATGTGCGGTGATTACCACGGCCATGGTTGGTCGATGAGCTGCGACACCATGTGGAGAAGGTATGATGCAACCTCGCTGAGAGCCCCAGCATACAATTGACACTTCTTGGAATACTATTAACTGTAAAATGGTATTTGACATAGCTACTTGGGAAGCCAGTGTGACAATTGCATGGCACAGGATGTCCTGAAGATGGTACTATTTATCAAAACCAGTAGCCATTCAGCAAAATAAATAAATTGTGACTCTAGAATAAAACATATACTTTTGCAGTAAAGCATTGGTTGCTTTTCCATGAACAATCTATTGGAAATAAGAATGTACCCAAAATATCATGTCAAATATGCTCTCAATACCACCTTCTTCACTTATTGTACACATTTATAAAAAAAATTAAAAATACTGATAAACAATTAAATGAATACTACTCAAAGGATAAGAGGATGTAAAATGATTTCAAATACGTACAGGTATTATATTTGGGTCTTTGGCGCCATACCTTGATTCAACAGTGCTTGTAAATGGTAATTCCACTTTGTCTACAAAACTACCAAAGCCCATTCGAAAGTTTTCAGTGATATTTTGCATAGTTGCTGCCAGAGCACCTCCTAATTCAGACAGCCGCTTCTTATGATTATGCATAGACATGGAGAGATCCATAACATAATACAGATCAACTGGATAATCTTCCACAACACCATAATGAAATTCAACTGTATGTGTCTCACCTAAAGAAAGGTACAAACAATCAGAAATCACAGTACTTCATTTGAAAAATTAAATACTTAATAGCTACAGTACTAATTCATGTAATGAAGGCAAAATTATGCAGTGAGAGCATAAAAATTACAACTCATAAGAAATTTGTTACAGCTGAGTTTCTAGAAAGATATATATAATTTATGAAAATTGCAGATTTTGCAGTTCTTTATTGTTATAACAGACATTGTTACATGTAATGATGAACAGAAATTATGAAGGAACCAGCAGAAGAGCAAATCACAAATAAGTATTTTTAAAATCACCAAATAAAATAATGAAAGTTTTAACAATGTAGGAAAAGACTGATTATACTTGCGATAAAGAAGACATGTCAAGCTGTAGTCAGGCACAATTAAAAGACATTCACATAAAAACCTTCAGCCACAGCCTTACACACACACACACACACACACACACACACACACACACACACACACACACACACACACAAAAAAAAAAATAACTGTCGACACCAGCAATTCAGGTTGGCCCAAGGTCCTGGAGTTGGTGGCTGTGTCTTCGTGAGGTCCACTTGCTTGTGGCACATTTGTTGTATTCCCCCTTCCTCATGCCCAGACAGCATGGTGAGGCAGTGATGGAAACATGCCAGCCAGGCTGAGCGTGATGGTCCTCGAGCCATGGCACAGCCTGCGAACCAATTTGTTGGTCACCCCTGCTTTACCACAAAGAGCCCTGCTCATTACTGTCAATGCCACTTGCCTCTACACTAACATCAAAAAAGTCTATGTCCTTGCCGCTATTGAACATTACCTTTCCCAATGCCTGACTGACTCCAAGCTTACAATCTCCGATCCTATCCACATTCCTCCAGAACCTCAGCGCCATCTCCTTCATTCACTTCACCTGGCCTTCCTCAACCCAACAGCCATCTTTCTTGATGTTGGCCTCCACCTCAAGGATGGCTATACAAGTAACTCCATTCATATCAAACCTACTAACCACTAACAATGCCTGTAATTTGATAGCAGCCACCCATTTGACACCAAGAAGTCATTTCCATACGGCCTAGACAACTATGGTTGTTAAATCTGTAGTGATGAGCAGTTTCTCTCCAAATATGCCAAGGTTCTCACTGAAACCTCCACAGACCACCTACCCTCCCAACCTTTTAGAGAAACATATTTCCCATGCCTAATCTCTCCAGCTATACATACATATTGTGGGAATTAGTGAAGTTCGGTGATAGAAGGAACAAGACTTTTGGTCAGGTGAATACAGGATTATAAATACGAAATCAAATAGGGATAATGCAGGAGTAGGTTTAATAATGAATAAAAAAATAGGAGTGCTGGTAAGCTACTACAAACAGCATAGTGAACGCATTATTGTGGCCAAGAACGACTCAAAGCCCATGCCTACTACAGTAGTACAAGTTTATATGCCAACTAGCTCTGCAGATGCTGAAGAAATTGATGAAATGTATGATGAGATAAAAGAAATTATTCAGCTAGTGAAGGGAGACGAAAATTTAATAGTCATGGGTGACGAATTCGTCAGTGGGAAAAGGGAGAGAAGGAAACATAGTAGGTGATTATGGATTGGGGCTAAGAAATGAAAGAGGAAGCTGTCTGGTAGAATTTTGCACAGAGCATAACTTAATCATAGCTAACACTTGGTTCAAGAATCATAAAAGAAGGTTGTATACATGGAAGAATCCTGGAGATACTAAAAGGTATCAGATATATTATATAATGGTAGGACAGAGATTTAGGAACAGGGTTTTAAATTGTAAGACTTTTCCAGGGGCAGATGTGGACTCTGACCACAATCTATTGGTTATAAACTGTAGAGTAAAACTGGAGAAACTGCAAAAAGGTGGGAATTTGAGGAGATGGGACCTGGATAAACTGAAAGAACCAGAGGCTGTACAGAGTTTCAAGGAGAGCATAAGAGAACAATTGACAGGAATGGGGGAAAGAAACACAGTAGAAGAAGAATGGGCAGTTCTGAGGGATGAAGTAGTGAAGGCAGCAGAGGATAAAGTAGGTAAAAAGACGAGGGCTGCTAGACATCCTTGGGTAACAGAAGAAATATTGAATTTAATTGATGAAAGGAGAAAATATAAAAATGCAGTAAATGAAGCAGGCAAAAAGGAATACAAACGTCTCAAATATGATATCGACAGGAAGTGCAAAATGGCTAAGCAGGGATGGCTAGAGGACAAATGTAAGGATGTAGAAGCTTATCTCACTAGGGGTAAGATAGATACTGCCTACAGTAAAATTAAAGAGACCTTTGGAGAGAAGAGAACCACGTGTATGAATATCAAGAGCTCAGATGGCAACCCAGCTCTAAGCAAAGAAGGGAAGGCAGAAAGGTGGAAGGAGTATATAGAAGGTTTATACAAGGGCAATGTACTTGAGGACAATATTATGGAAATGGAAGAGGATCTAGATGAAGATGAAATGGGAGATAAGATACTGCGTGAAGAGTTTGACAGAGCACTGAAAGACCTGAGTCGAAACAAGGCCCCTGGAGTAGACAACATTCCATTAGAACTACTGATGGCCTTGGGAGAGCCAGTCATGACAAAACTCTACCAGCTGGTGAGCAAGATGTATGAGACAGGCGAAATACCCTCAGACTTCAAGAAGAACATAATAATTCCAATCCCAAAGAAAGCAGGTGCTGACAGATGTGAAAATTACCGAACTATCAGTTTAATAAGTCACAGCTGCAAAATACTAATGGGAATTCTTTACAGACAAATGGAAAAACTGGTAGATGTGGACCTCGGAGAGGATCAGTTTGGATTCCGTAGAAATGTTGGAACACATGAGGCAATACTGACCTCACAACTTATCTTAGATAAAAGATTAAGAAAAGGCAAACCTACGTTTCTAGCATTTGTAGACTTGGAGAAACCTTTTGACAATGTTGACTGGAATACTCTCTTTGAAATTCTGAAGGTGGCAGGGGTAAAATACAGGGAGCGATAGGCTATTTACAATTTGTACAGAAACCAGATGGCAGTTATTAGAGTCGAGGGGCATGAATGGGAAGCAGTGGTTGGGAAAGGAGTGAGACAGGGTTGTAGCCTCTCCCCAATGTTATTCAATCTGTATATTGAGCAAGCAGTAAAGGAAACAAAAGAAAAATTTGGAGTAGGTATTAAAATTCATGGAGAAGAAGTAAAAACTTTGAGGTTCGCCAATGACATTGTAATTCTGTCAGAGATGGCAAAGGACTTGGAAGAGCAGTTGAACGGAATGGACAGTGTCTTGAAAGGAGGATATAAGATTAACATCAACAAAAGTAAAACGAGGATAATGGAATGTAGTCAAATTAAATTGAGTGATGCTGAGGGAATTAGATTAGGAAATGAGACACTTAAAGTAGTAAAGGAGTTTTGCTATTTAGGAAGTAAAATAACTGATGATGGTCGAAGTAGAGAGGATATAAAATGTAGACTGGCAATGGCAAGGAAAGCGTTTCTGAAGAAGAGAAATTTGTTAACATCGAATATAGATTTATGTATCAGGAAGTCGTTTCTGAAAGTATTTGTTTGGAGTGGAGCCATGTATGGAAGTGAAACATGGACGATAACTAGTTTGGACAAGAAGAGAATAGAAGCTTTCGAAATGTGGTGCTACAGAAGAATGCTGAAGATAAGGTGGATAGATCACGTAACTAATGAGGAGGTATTGAATAGGATTGGGGAGAAGAGAAGTTTGTGGCACAACTTGACTAGAAGAAGGGATCGGTTGGCAGGATATGTTTTGAGGCATCAAGGGATCACCAATTTAGCATTGGAGGGCAGCCTGGAGGGTAAAAATCGTAGAGGGAGACCAAGCGATGAATACACTATGCAGATTCAGAAGGATGTAGGTTGCAGTAGGTACTGGGAGATGAAGAAGCTTGCACGGGATAGAGTAGCATGGAGAGCGGCATCAACCAGTCTCAGGACTGAAGACAACACCAACAACAACATCTCTCCAGCCATCTACCACCTCCCACATAGGCCCTGTTCAGTCACAAATGTGTGCTCCTCTCATGACTCAGTACCAGCCAGGACCCTTTTCCTGGGTTTCAAGTACCTCTTGTCACGCCCTGAAATGAGACATATCCTCCCTACATCAATCCCACACCTCCCTCAGTGGTATTCTCCCACCCACCAAACCTATGCAATATCCTTGTCCATCCCTACTCACCCCTGCTCTCAAACCCTTGTCTCACAGCTAATATCTCTGCAACAGACTTAGATACAGAACATTTCTCATACATCCTCCCACTAGGCCTATGCGAGTCCTGTCACAGGCATATCCTCCCATAAAACACATAACTACCTCTGAAAGCAGCCATGTTATATACAAACTAAGCTGCAACCACTATGCTGCTCTCTACGTAGGCATGACAACTACAACTAACAAGC
Organism: Schistocerca gregaria; assembly: GCF_023897955.1. Taxonomy (NCBI): domain Eukaryota; kingdom Metazoa; phylum Arthropoda; class Insecta; order Orthoptera; family Acrididae; genus Schistocerca; species Schistocerca gregaria. Next base: position 815,695,249 of record NC_064921.1, read on the forward strand.
TGAATATTCCTGGCAGATTAAAACTGTGTGCCGGACCGAGACTCGAACTCGGGACCTTTGCCTTTCGCGAGCAAGTGCTCTACCAACTGAGCTACCCAAGCACGACTCGCTTATTCTCTTCCCACCTCCCACTTCAGTCTTGTCTTGTACCCATCAATGCTCATACTAGTCTTTTCCTCTTCTCTACATCTCTCCCCCCCCCCACTCCATGCTACCTCATTATCCGAACTACACACCCCAGTATGCTGTTGCTCGTCATACAGTGTCATAGTTGAGGTCCAAGACTCAGAGGCAGTGTGTGTGTGTGTGTGTGTGTGTGTGTGTGTGTGTGTGTGTGTGTGTGTGTGTGTGTGTGTTTTCTGTTTCAGAACTACGACTTTGTCCAAAGCTTAATATTTCAGCAATCTTTTTCATTCGACCTATCTGTGACTCAACACCTCCTCCCCATGCTGATAGTAGCAATTTACCCTTTCCATGCTGTCATTGAACGTTTATTTTCTTAATTTTCATGGTAGAGTGTACGCGACAATTGTTTTTAAATATGGTTGCCTGAAGTGCATTTTAATGAAGTGAAAGAATAACTGCTTAAAAACCTCTTGAGCCCGTAACGAGTTTGATATATGGGACGGCACATAGGATGTAGCAGTATAATCCTAGATTCTCACTTAATTCTGGGTCTTGGTACTTTGTAGGCAGGCTTTTGTAGGCTAACTGGAGTCTATCTTCTAACATTTCCCAGTTCAAGTTTTCAGCATTTTTATGATGCTCACTCATCGGTCAACATTGCTTGTTAGTCCAGCCAGCTATATGTGTGAGTTGACAGAAGCCATAATTTTATGTTTCTGTGCCCTTCTTTAACCCTCCACCAGTCATACCAACGTATTTTGTAAAAATCTGGCTTATTTTAACTCCCACCATTTCCGGTCAGCTTCTTGACAGCTATTTGTCACAATAGCACCCTTCTTGCTGCAGCCCCTCATCACCCCTATGTTGTGGGCATACAAACAGTTCAATCAGTATGTGCCTGGTTGTTGTACAGAATGTAACACACGACTGGGGTTCAAGGTAATGCAGGTAGATAATCTTTGCACCACTTTGAAGTCTTATCAAGATCTGAGTAATACTTCATTATACATGAGAGCATCATCTGCAAAAAGTCTGAGATTACCATCAATGTTGTATGTCAGATCATTAATAGATAACATGAATAGCAAGGGTTCCAATAACCTGCGATACTCCTGAAATTACTTCTAATCTGTTGATGACTCTACAGCTGCCATAAATGAAAATCATTCATTTATGTATGTTGGCATGTCTTGGTGATTCAGTTTAGGTATAGAAGGAATAAGTACACAGTGTTCAAGCTGTCTTAACTAACATGATAAATGAGTTTTTCGGCTTAGGTACCTGAGATGTATATCTGAAGTTGCCAGACACAGAAAACTACAATCACATGTAAAATACAGGGGAGACAACCACTCACCTATAACAGATTGATGTATGGATCACACACACACATAACAGGAAACAATGTTCACACCAGTTTTTGAGCACTAAGTCTTCGTCTAGCTAAAGGATAGAGACACACATGCATCCACACAGACACCCAAATATACACTCCCATGGCCACAGCACGACTGATTATTGATGCTCTATTACTGAAAGCAGTTGCTTGAGCTAATGAAGATGGGGTGGGGGTAGGGGGGGATGCAAGCTGAAGGTAGCAGGAAAGAGGAAGGTCTTTGCACAGATAACTCTGCAGCTGCACAACAAGACAAGAAGAGTACAGAGGGTAGAGCAGATAGAGATGCAGGAATAGTGAGATGCGGAAAGGGAAGGGAAAAATGAAGGAGGGAAAAAGAGAGAAAGATGAAGCTCAACGGGGTAAAACGAGAAGGGAGAGGGTTGGAAAGTGAAAAGGGGGAAGAAGAAATGGAGGGGGAGAGAGAGAAAGAGAGAGAGAGAGAGAGAGAGAGAGAGAGAGAGAGAGAGAGAGAGAGAGAGAGAGAGAGAGAGAGAGATCTGCATGGAGAAGGACAGACATGGACAGAAGAGAAAAAGGGAAAAGATAAGATGAGTCAGTGGAGGTTTAGACCAGGGAGATGCGACAGTAGTGGACATGTTGGAGAAACAATTACCAATGCGTAGTTCAGAAAAATAGTGCTGGAAGGGAGTATCCAAATGGCCTGCATATTGAAGCAGCTATTGTAGTCATTACTGTCATGGTGTGCAGCATGTTCAGCAAATGAATGGGCAAGTTCACGTTTTGCCACAGTTTGGCAGTGGCCATTCATTTGAGCAGACTGTTGGTTGCTTGTCATCATAAGTTTGTCTGAACTACACAATAGGAATTGTCTCTCCAGCACTCCCCAATTCCCTGGTCTAAACCTGTGCTGACCTGTTCTCACTGCCTCTCCTTAGCTTTTGCCTTCTAGCTTCTGTCTACACTGCTCCTTCTCCATCCAGATTGTGCACTGCCTTTTCAGACCACTCTCCCATGCGAACATTCTCTTCATCCCCCTTCCCCTTCTCCCCCTTCCCCCTCCCCCTTCTCCCCTCTCCCCCTCCCTCCTTATGTGTGTGTTCTGAAGCCACTTGGTGAGTAGATTTTTTATCTATCCAATTAAATAACTAACTACTAAGTCATTACTACCTAATAAGGCTAAAACTATTTAAGATCACAAATAAAATGTCTTGATACATACACAAAAATGAATATTAAGAAATAATAAATAAAAACATATGTAAAACAAAACTTTATTATTAATTTAATTTACAAGAAATAGGCACCCAGTATCACTTTCTACAACAATCACCAGCAAACGTGTGTCATATCACCATAGTGGATAATTTTCAGGGATGTGTAAACAATCAACTTACACATTAAGAAAGAGAAGCACATGTTAAAAATTGAATTAATGATTTAAAATTGTTAAAGTGGTATAAAATGTCATTGTTATTACTTGTTAGTTGGGTTAAATTTAACATATTAATTTTTTAACAGTAAACTACTATTTTATTGTCTTTTTTAAGCATTCTTCTTCATTCAGTTACATAGCTGTTAATCATCTACTTCTAGATTGACATCATAATTATGGTCTCATAGCTCAAAACTGATAATCTCGAATTATTCTGCATTTTTTTGTTGATTATGGTCTGAATACATTTGATATTATCAATATTACAACTATAACTTCTTCTTCTTCTTCTTCTACTACTACTACTACTACTACTATGAATAGTCCTACTACTGCTCCTACTGCTACTGCTACTTTTGCCCTACTGCTCCTGCTATTACTATCATAAATATGTACATACCGATTCTCATTTTCAGTTCCACTCTCTGCGGAGTAATTTGTACTGCCGAACCATTGATTTTTCCAAGCGGTTTTTGGTGTTCAACAGGAATGGCTTGTTCATTTAATGGATTTTTTACATATTTCTGATTACACCAGTCATCTGTTGCTTCATGTAGATCTTCACAACGATAACTTGGTAAATTTTCTGAGGTAACCTAAAAAAATCAAAACAGTGAAAGTATGTTCTCTCTCTCTCTCTCTCTCTCTCTCTGTAGAGAGTGGTAGGAAGGGGGGGGGGGGTGAGTGCGTGGGTGAATACATGCAGGCACTACCATGTGATGTGGAAAAAAATTTATAACTCTCATTATGTGTACTTCTTCACAAATTTAACAAAAACTGAAAACTCATAATGTTCTTAACATTTTATACTTCCTAAATTTTTGGGTGTTAAAATAACAATGATAAACATAACAGAATTTCAAAAGCAGCTAATTGGAAAATTCCGATTTTGCTCCATATGTCCACTGACCATCGCTTTCCTAGTTGGATATCATACGAAAGCTTTCACAGAAAACTCATTTTGTGGAAAGAGTTGCACAGTATTTCTTCAGCCATAAAAATAATAATGTCCACACAAAATTACAATTTGAAATTTTCAACATTATTCTATTAATAAGGAAATTTTGAAAAGGATATAGCTAATTCAGATAGGTGCACAAGCTATCAACTTTCATCATGTAGTAAGTGCTGAAACTAGAAATGAGAAATTAAAATCCTGGATTCCCAGCCTTCACAGCTACAGATTCATTCAAATACAATGAAGACTAGAAACTATGATGATAAATCACTGCCAACTACCTGTGAAGATAAATGCATTATGCAAATTAAATTAAATTCATAGTATTTTGTTCCTTCTTTTAGAAAAACTATTTTAAGATACTTTGCTTTTTCTCTGCACTTTCAAAAGCAAGACACTCTGATTTTGGAAGTTCAGCATCATAGCATACTTTTTTATGCAAGATGAGACATCTTGATACAGAAAGGAGAGGAAGAGAAAGATGAATTATTAATGTCACACTATAAGTCTTTACTTCACTTTCAACTTAAAATCTCTAGAGAGTTTCTGGTTTCTCCAGGGATGTAATCTAACTATTGAAACAAACTTTGTATTACATGTAGCAATTCTTACATCGCTGCTCTGCTTTCCTTGGACTCATTTGTAAATTCCCCTAAATTGTTAATCTCTCTCTACTCATAATCAGTAATTACACATTTAGTATAGGGAACACATCTAAAAGTGAACACTGACATTTACTCTTCAAGTAAAAATTAATTTTTATGCTAGCTTTCATGCCCTTTAAATCTTTATTGAGTATAGTTATCTCTTTTCAATGGTTAAATCAGAAACTACTTTTACCGTTTTTAAAGGATATACATCAGATGGGATTATTTTACTCCTTGGCGATGTTGTGGCGATGCAACATGATAAGTTAAAATTTGGCATGTGATTTCAGCTTGTCAGATTCTTTTAGGACAAAAATATGTTGCTTCTTTCTAATGAAAAGAAGATACTGCGAATTCTATCTCCTCATGGTGCGTAATTGAAGAAACTTTGTTGGATTGCTGTAAAATTGGCATTATGGGAAATATTCCAATAACATACACCCCACAGTTTTTAATTAATGTGACTTGTTCCTCATTTATTTTCACTATTAGCCATGTGATGATCAGTTTCAGCTCTCACATAAGATGTTTTTCACAGGCAGGCACTTTCAGTGTCTTACTAATCAGACTAACAGTGGCAGATGCAGCACACTTTTGTGCATTAAAGCTAACAGATGGACATTACAAAGTTGTTATCAAATAATACAGATAGTGGACACAGTTGCCCAATAATAATGCACAGTAATGTATACAGCTAACACTGTGTAATTATCACCAGAATATTAACAGGGCAGCAGCCTTGAAGCATTATTTTACAGTTGATTGAAATGTGTGAACTGCACTTTGATCAAGGTGGATCACAGTGATATGACATATAAAATTACTCCTACATCAATATACTAATGTTGTGTTTATGAATGCTGACAGCAGACTTGTTACATAGTTTTAGTTCATATGCTAGCTCATGCAGGATTGAAGATTTTGAGGTGGGGTTTGCCTTATAGAGAGTGACATATGGACATTTCAATATTTTGGAAACTACATAACAGTTTGAAAAACTGCCAGGTTATATTTTACTCACCAGACTGAACTGTATTCTCAAATAATAATTTAGTTTACACAATAAACAGTTAATTAACAAAGAAAAAAATGACAGAACAATTTTGTGTGTCTACATTGAGAATTCGCTGATTATAAGTGTGAAAGCAATATTTAGATTTATATTAATTTATGTTCATTTCAGTAACTTCTTAATTCATTAATGGAGGGTCCCATTCAGCCAAGGAAAATTAGGGCAACAAAAGTATAGTGGTAAAAGCTGAAATCTACCAATCATATGGCTAATACAATAGAAATTTTGGATGTGTATGAACTTCAATATTAATTGTTTAGTAAGTTAATGAGTTTCAGGAAAACTGAAACATGCTACCGTAAAGTCTGGATGTTGATCTTTCTAGTAGATAGTGTCAATATTTCTAAGGTTACCTATTAGCTCAACTCATATCTACTCTTACACATATTTACATATTTATCATAGGTTCAATTATTCATTACCTTTAACATTTCCAGTAAAAATACACTACTCCAGTCAGTGGATCAAAAATTATCATAGGATTTGGGCATAAACAGTATACATAAGATGTGAACAGGCATTATTTAGATGACATTTAAGAAAGAGACCAATTTAAGTTTTTACACGAACAAAATCATGACAGATGGTGTAGTTCCAGCTTGCTATTTTATAATCCAGGATGCAATATAAATGTGTATACAGAGGTACATTGCTATTCATACAAAAGATGGCATGCAGAAAACAATTATATCCATCTTCTGCACAATGCTTCTTTTATTCGCTGAGCAGTGTCTTTTTGCAAGTACTACTGTCATTTGCATTCATTTTACTTTATGATTTTTCACCAGAAGGTTAAGAAGATTTGCGTGTACTTTATACTGGGCTTTGCCAGATTCATACAATCCCTCTATTCTTGTTGGAAATATTACTGTGGGGATCAAGCCATAGATGGAAATCTTCAATGTCTGATTCCTCGATCAGAACTAACTCAGATTAAATCATTACTGAAATAACTATGGATAGATTAGAGTAGTTTAGATTAGAGATTAGATTCAGTTTTTGTTCCATAGACCCAAAAATGAGATGATTCTCATGGCATGGAACAAATATAACATAAAACATTTGAATATAATACTCACTTCCCTGATCATTTGTCAGGAGATTGTAAGCCTTGTTGTGTGAAGCCAGATTAGTGAGAGTGTGTGATTAAGCTGCATTCATTAACTGGGCATGTTGCCATTGTTGAAGTATTCATTTACACTGGATCTTTTGTGAAAACAAAGAATTTGTTTCAGGAGAAATTTCCAGGACGTTCTGTGCGAGCAAAAACCCATACATGAATTGACTGAAAAGTAGCGGTGTACAGGTTCAGTTCAAAATGCTCCCAGGAACAGTCCACCAACTGTCTGCTCATCTGAATAAAAGAGGCAGGTGTAGGAGATAATGAAAAGAAGTCATCATAAGTCAACCAGGACATTGAGTCAACAGGTTCATGCGAGTGAGAGAAGTTGCAGACATGTTTTAAGGGGACTAAAGTTAAAACTGTACTGGGTAAGTGTTTTGCAATAACTGACAAAGCCTTACCTGCAGAAGAGAGAGCACTTCTGTTCATGGCTGTTGGTAAATGTTGCCAGTGGTGTCTTGGGCCCCCTTAAGGCTCATCATGAGTGACAAGGTGTGGTTCCACCTGTCTGGGTGCATAAATTCCCAGAACAATAGATATTGGTCAACAGAAAATCAACATGAGATCCACCAGATACCCTTGCATAATGAGAGGATTGGTGTCCAGTGTGTTGTTCCCACCACAAGAGTTATGGGCCCCATATTCTTTGAGACGACAGTGGACAGTAGCATGTATTTGGGTATCCTAGAGGAGTTTTATTCAAACTTGACAGAAGAACAGTGTCAGAGTTCGTTGACTTTGCGGGTTGGTTTTACATGCTACTCTTGTATGTATTGAGCTACTGGCTGAAAATAGTACTTGCTACAAATTTCATTAAGGAATAAATATACTGAGAGGCAGTGGTTAGAACAACCAGTTCTTTGAACAGGTTTCTACATGATGTCCTTGAATTTACACCACAAATGGGTCTTATTACATGCTTTTACACTCTTAAAAACGTTTCCTCAGATTGACTACTTATTGCAGAATATGATCCCATATGACACAATACAAAGAAAGTAAGCAAAGTTTGCAAGGTTTTTCTATATTTATATCTCCCAGATCTGACATGATTCTCACCGCAAATATAGACTTGATTAGGTGCTTCAGCAATTCTGTGGTATGCTCTTCCCAACTGAATTTACTATCGAGTTGTAATCCTAGAAATTTGACAGTGTCAACCTCTTTGATCCACTTGTCTTCTACGTTATACAAATGCCACAAGGAAATCTCTTACAAGTTCTGAACTGCATAGAGTGGGTGTTTGTGTAATAGCTAAACAACTACCTCCCAATATCACACCTTTTTATTCTTTTCGCATTATGAATTTGTATGAATGTTTTCTTTTACTCATTGGTAATAAGAAATTTGTACATTGGCACAGAAGATGGCCTTTTAAAATTATCTTTGAAACAGAAGAGCAATGTCAAGAGAATATTCAATTTTTTTAACAACTTTTGTTTCAGTATCACCTGAGAGTGCTTATGTTTAAGATCTCACATGAAAAGGAAATTTAATTTTTACTGATGTGTCAATGATGTGTGTAGTGGATGGTATGTGTGTATAAAAATGCAAGCAAAATTATATATTAAAAGTTATCACAGCCACAAGAATATTTTTATTTATTACACCTAGATTGTTCATGAGCACGACTTTTGCCTGCAGTCAGAAGAGGCAGTAATTTCTTCTATCCTGCAAGACATCTTAAAATATATATGTGCTAATTATCAAGATTTAGTGGATGGACTGTCTGATCAGCAACCACAGAAAACTAGAGGTAAATTAATGGTATCAGTGAAACCTAATAGTGACTTCTATTAAATACATATGTGAATAATCTAACAATTGACTTTTTGTTAAGCACCAAGTTTGCTACAAAATCAGACATTCTAAAAATCCCCATGGACAGAGTAAGAAAAATTATCCCGTATATATTATTCATTTTTGTGACTTCAGTATTTGTACATTGAATTGTATTTTTCTTCTGCTACAAGGAAAACTGCTCATAGCACTAATTTAGTTTCAACAACAATCCATGCTTTAATTGCAGTACTGCAAGTAGTAGTTATTCTCATTATATAAATTTCATGCCAATTCATACTCTTTGTGTTAGCTGTTGCGCTGCCTCCCAGCATGATTATTCCAAAAACGACCAACTGACTAACACATCTTTTCAAAGTTTAATGACTGTGAATCAGCTTTAAACAATTTGATTAGCAGCCATTTATAAATCTGTACTTGACTTGCTATTTATTGCAATGTTTGTATCATCTGCAAACAAAACAACCTTAGCAACTGGCAATGTAACAGACAAGAGGCCATTAAAGTATACAAGAAAAAGCAATGGACTCAAGATGGAACTTTGAGGAACACCATATGTAATTAATTTCCAGTCAGATGAAGAGCGATTGCTCACTCCACAGATATTTTGCAACAGCACTCTTTGTTTCCTGTTAGTTAGGTGCAACTCACACCATTTCACAGCCCTGCCGGTGACACCATTATACTCTAATTTACTTAAGAGAATGCTGTGATTCACATAGTCAAAGGCTTTTGACCAGTCACAGAAAATTCCAGTAGCCTCTGATTTGTTGTCTAATGAATGAAGTACATTCTCACTGTGCATGTGGAAAGGCTTCTCTATATCACCTTTGGGGAATCCAAACTGTGACTGGGACAATATATTGTTTGCAGTTAGATGCTTAAGAAGACACTTAAACACAACCTTTGCTAATATTTTTTTAAGCTGGAAAAAGAGAAACTGGTCAATAGTACAGTTATTTACCAAATATTTATAACTCTTATTAGCATTCACTCTAATTACTCAATCAAACTAAAAACATATCTTGTTGAAGGCCCATACACTGTCAGCATTGATAGCTTGTATGCTTCCAAGTCTGTAATTTAAGTACAGCATTCAAAGAGCTGTTCAATGTACTACCAATTTAAATTTACAGCCAAAGAGTTTTATTCCACTTTTTGCATACATTATAACTAATTACTAGTATCCTAACTTATATCCACCTAGGTGCACCTGTCCAATTTCTGTGACTTCCAATTGATGTTCTGTTATGCACTGCACATCTGCAGAAATATTTTACACTTTTCAGGTGCCTGTAGTGACACACGTGCACAACATTCTTCCTTAAAGTTTTTATGTTCTAATGGAAAAGTCCAAATATACTACGAACGTTACTCCTTGTGTTATCAATGCTGCTATTTTTGGTTTCTCCACTGACTGGCACAACTGTATCTATAGTTGTTCAGCAGCTATGTCTTTCAGAAAAAATTACCCCAAAAATGCCAATAGAAAATAATGGAAATCACAGGAATTGGACAGAAACTGCTCTGGTTAACCTGAATGCTTGTATCAATTATTTACGCATGTTTAATCTCACTGGGAGCATTCAGAGGTAGACCATGCAATGTTGAAGTCTGGAAGAGCTTTTTATTGTCAACATCTGCACTAAGACACATCAGCCAAGAAAGCCGGAGAAAAACAGTGGGTAGCCAGTGTAGGTTATCTCCATGCACTGATAATGCCAGCAGAATTCTTAACAGTGGGACACAACTTGGACTAGACCACATGGAGATCAATGAACAGGTTACCTACACGCAATGGCAAATCTAAGGAAAACCTAATGAAATGGGGATACTTACAAAGGCAAATACTGTGTGCAGGTGGAGAAATACAGACAACAAAACATCTGTATCAGCAGACATGTTTCCCTGATCCTATCAACAAGGAGGAGTTATTCACAGCATAAGAAAATGCTTTAACAGTTGCCTTTTCTGAGCAACGACTGTTTGATTTCAATTTTGTATTTGTGTATATGCATAAAGTCCTTTTATTTCCTTACCTGAAATCATTAATTTATAAAATCCTGTGAGAAAGCTCCTGATTCAAGTAAATAAATTCGGGGCGTAAAGAGTGGCACACCTTCACATTAGTGTGAGTTATTAAAAATTCAAGGTACATACACATTATGTCAGAAATATGTATTTCTAGCAGCAGACTTCATATTATATGAAATGTACTGAAATAAGAGACAGAAAGCAGCCACACAACAGGATAACATCATGATTAAATTCAATGGAAAGCTACAAATGGTTAGTCACTGGTAAAAATATGTTTAACAGTCATTTGTTAAAAATAGTAGGAAATATAGGGACAAACAGTTCAAGAGAAAAATCACAGCAACTCTCATAAAATTCACTCATATGAATGTATCACCAACTTCTCATTGTAAAATTTAAAAAATTATACAGTCACTCAAAAATAACAGCTCATCTGGATTTGATGGTGTCTCCTACAGAGGACTAAAGATTTGTTCCTATGTAATATGCCATGTTTCACATGAAATATGTATCACTAACAAAATGAATTTTTCCAGAGAGACTGAAATACACCACTGTTAAACACTTCTATAAGAAAGGTGATAGGAGAGATGTCTGTAACTACCAACCTGTTTCACTGATGATATCTTTTTCAACTATTTCAGTAAACCACAGATTGTATTTCAGATGAGTTGCTTTATAAAGAGTGCCATTTACACCTTTACTCAACAAACTTTATACACATTAAATAGCAGCAGTTGGTATTTTCTGTGACCTATCTAAGGTGTCTGATGGTGTGAATTATAACATTCTCCTAGACAAACTGAGGTTTTGTGGGTTGATGGTATAGCCAATCAATGGATAATATTATATACATAAATCTAAAAAGAATGAAGAAAGTTGCATCTAGTCATTGAAGCAATGTAATCAGGGAAGATTATTCTGCTGGGGAGAAATCATGAACGGAGTTCCTCAATCATAGGTCCACTATTGCTCCTCAAATATGTAAATGATTTTCCATCTATTAAACAACAAGCACACCTAGTTCCTTTTTCTTTTTCTTTTTTTTTTTGGTAACACTAGTTTTGTAATCAATGCAAGCATACATACAGCAACAGAAGAAACAGTAAACAATGTTATTAACAGCACCATTGACTGGTTTTCTGCAAATGGTATCACTCTCAATTTTAAAGTGACACAGCATATTCAGTTCTGTACTTCTAGGTGTACTACACCAATGATAAGTATAACACATGGTGAAGAAATAATAAATAGGGTTGAAACTTCAAAATTCCTAGGTGTCCATATAGATCAGAATTTAAACTGGAAAATTCACATTTTGGAGCTCCTACAACAATTTAGTTCAGGCACATTTGCATTTAGAATCATTTCAGATCTTGAGGAGAAACAAATCAGTAAGCCGACACATTTTGCATATTTTCATTCAATAATGTCATATGGAATAATGTTCCAGGATAACTTATCTTTAAGAAAGAAAGTTTTCATTGCTCAAAACCATGCTGTAAGAATAATATGTCAAGACACAAAGAAATTAAAGACATTAGTTGTCAGTGGGTATTAATTTATGTCAATGGTGCAAGAATGGAAATTTGTGCCAGACCAGAATTTGAAACCAGATCTCCCGCCTACATCATTCAGACAGAGTGGTCACTGCAACTGCATGGATTACCCTAGCACGCCTCCTGTCAGACCCAGATCCTCAACTTATACCACACACTACTAATTTGTGGTCCTGCTTAATGTCTTTCAGACATGTCTAAAAGAACAGACACCATATATAGAATACTACATGGTGTTTATCCATGTTCATCATGTAGACATCTGTTTAAGGAGTCACGGAAATTTGTGCCAGACCAGAATTTGAAACCAGATCTCCTGCCTACAAGGCAGATGTGTTGACCACTACATCATTCAGACAGAGTGGCCACAGCAACTGCTTGGATTACCCTAGCACACCTCCTGTCAGACCCAGATCCTCAACTTATACCACACACTACTAATTTGTGGTCCCGTTTATTCTCTTTCAGACATGCCTAAAAGAACAGACACCACATTTAGAATAATACATGGTGTTCATCCATGTTCATCATGTAGACATCTGTTTAAGGAGTCATGGAATTTGTTGTAAATAATCCATTGGTTTAGAACAATGATTTACATAATTACGAGGGTGGTTTCCAAAGTTCTCATAATGGAATAGGAAAAAAGTAATTACATCAATGAAACTTTTGTTTTATTTTTCAATGTAGTCTCCTTGTAGATTAATGCACTTGGTCCAGTCATGTTCCAGTGCCTTGATCCCATCTCAAAATGAGTTTCCTCCAGGTTGCGAAATAGTTGTCAACTCTGGCTATCAATTCTTCGTTTGAAGGGAATCTTCATCCACCAAGAAAAATTTTTAGTTTTGGGAAGAGATGGAAGTCTTACAGAGTCACATCAGATGAATAAGGTCAATGTAGCAACAATTCATACCTTAGTTCGTGTAATTTTGCCATGGCGACAGCATATGTGTGCGGGCGCATCAAGAGTTGTGGCACGAGTCTTGCAGATAATTGTTTTCAATTCTAATTCTTCAATTAAAATGTGCTATACCTTTTCAGTTGACATCTGACAAGTGTGAGGAATTTCACGCACTTTCAATCGGCAGTCCTCCATGACCATTTTGTGCACTTTTGCACTGATTTCTGGAGTAGTGACACATCTTGGCCAATCACTGCCCAGATCATCATCCAAGCTCTCTTGAGCAAATTTAAATTCATTTGTCCACTTGGCAACAGTTGAATAAGAAGGAGCAGAATCCCCCAGTGTATTCTGGAAATCGGCATGAATGTCCTTTACTTTCATACCTTTCCCCATGAAGAACTTAATCACTACTCGAATCTCGATTTTTTTCATCTTCACAAATCACTATGCGAGAACAACAACAGAGCTATGTCACAGCCACAGCTATCTTCCAAGAGCATTGACGTGGCACGTGTTTACAGGCAACAGTCCAATGAATATCACGTGAACAACTTGTTGCGCTAGCTCTGACCTCTCATGGTTATTCCAAGAACTTTTCAAACCACCCTCGTACAATAACAGGAAAAAATTACATTCATTACTCCACATTAAGGTTATCTCTAGCACAAAAGGACGTCCATAATGTTCTAACTAAAATTTTTGGCCACTTACCCAATGACATAAAATGTCTGACAGATGTCAAAGTTGAACTCGAAAACAAACTGAGAAAGTTTCTCCTTGACAACTCCTTCTACTCCACAGAAAACTTCCATTATAGTAATGTGGAAAATATGCCCCCTCCCAAATAGTCACTGTATGTGGTTCTTCACCAAGATCTTTCTTCAGAGAACCTAAACTGCATGTGTCATCACTGAGCTCTGCACTTGGCACTTGGCTTCAAAGTACTAGTTACCTAATATTCCCTACCCAGGGAGTTCTGTACAGACTTGGACATTCCCTTCCCATGACTAATCCCTAGCTGAAGGACCTTCTGGGTCCTTTTAATACTCTGATAGCCATAGCTTGCATTTTTTCCCCTATTATATGTCAGAATGTTCTTGCTCTTTTTGGTTTGTCAAAGCACTTTCGTGATAAGCACAACTACTTAGTGCCAATTGTCAGTCATATTTGCATTCAGGGTCATTACTTCACAGGTTACAACATGAAAAATACATAGGCAGTCTTCATACTGCAAATATCTTCTCACAACTCTGTGACAGTTTCCACGATGAGATATTGTGATTACTTGACATTTTGCTGCTTTATTTAATCAAAGAGACTGGTTTATACGTTTATTTATGGAAGAAACATGCTTGTGTGATACACAAATGTTAGTGGGTTATCTAAATGTCGGGATAGTAAATATTTTTCAATGAAAGAAGTGGTTTCCCATACATGATTTATCTGGCACTACAGTAGACACTGTTTTTAGGTCAGTCTATTGAAGACACAAAATTGTTTACAAGTCACTGATGATCTACTTTGGATAAGATAAGAATCAATTGATTCTCTTCTTTGAATTATATTACAATTTAACTGATTTTATTACTTAAATTAAACTTATTACTTATATGAAACTCCTGCCTAAACAATTGAATAAAACATAAACACACAGTTACTTGTATAAAAGATCTACCTTCTCATTACAATTTTATGGCGATTCTTATGTGATTATTTTTCCCACTAGCCAAGATATTGGAAAAAGTGCAGCTCACTCTTGTTGAAGAAGAGTGGACAGATAATATCACATTGTTATAGACCTCCATCACTAATATCAATCTGTAGCAGAATTATGGAACATGTTCAAAGCTCAACCATAACAAAGGGAAAAGAAATCATGCCTAGAAAAATCTATATGGGTTCTGTAAGCAGGGATCTTGCAAAGCACAGCCTGGTCTGTTTTTCTATGAAAACAAGAGTGACACTATTATGAAAAGGAAAGTTGCTATTCATCATATAGTGGAGATGCTGAGACCCAGACAGGCACAACTCACACATACGACTGCAGTGTTGGGCAACTGAAACCACACTGCCTCACTAAAATTGTGGTTCCAGTTGCCTGAGACTGTGGTTGTCTGTGTGAGTTATGTTTACATGTGTGTGTGTGTGTGTGTGTGTGTGTGTGTGTGTGTGTGTGTGTTTTGTTGATGAAGGCCTTCATGTCCTGGATTTTCCAAAATAAGAGTGACATAGACAAAGATAACCATGCTCATGCCTTGTTACTGGACTTTCAGAAGGCATTCAACACAGTTTTGCACTATCATTTAGTGAATAAAATACAATCTTACTAAATATCAGACCATATTTGTGATTGGATTCAAGATTTCCTAGCAGATAGAAGTGAACATGTTGTTCTAAATGAGAAGAAAGATACAGATAGAAAGGTATTTTGAATTTATCTCAATAAACTGTGTAGTGCTGTTATTATTTACTTTATATATAAATGATCTAGTAGATAGCATTGGAAGCCACATGAAGCTATTCACAGATGATGCTGTTTCTATAGGCATGTTGCAAATCAGAAGACTATAGTGAAATGCAGGAAGACCTGTGGAAGATTGATGACTGGTACCAAATCTGGCAGTTGACTCTGAATGATGTAAACAATGAAATTTGTTGTACTTAAATAGGTGAAGAGACTCATTACTGTTTGATTATGGTATCAGTGGCTAACAGCTGCAAACAGAAACAACCATAAGATACCTAGGAGTAGCTGTCTGGAGTGACTTAAACTGGAACAACCATGTAAATCTCACTGTAGATGCCAAGCTCACATTTAATGGAAGAATATTAAGGAAATGTTATTCATCCATGAAATAAGAGACTTATAAAATATTCAAAGGATTGATTTTTGAGTAGTACTCATCATTCTAAGACTCTTGCCAGATTGGATTAACAGAAGAGAGGGAGAAAAAAAGGGAGAAAGAGAAAGAGAGAGAGAGAGAGAGAGAGAGAGAGAGAGAGAGAGAGAGAGAGAGAGAGAGAGAGAAGGTTCAGTGAACAGTGAAGAGTGGCATGTTTTGTTACAGGATAGTTTAGTAATGCCAAGAGCGTAATGGAGATACTCAACAAACTCCAGTGGCAGACATTAAAAGAGAGGTGTTGTGCATGCTGGAGAGGTTTAAAACTAAAATTCTGAGAAGCATGTGTTCCAAGAAGTCTTTGATACTGTATCACTTCCATCCATATGTTAAACTAAATGACCATTAGGAAAAAATCAGAGAAATTGTAGCCCATACAAAGGTTTATCAACACTTGTTCTCCCATGCTCTATTCATGAATGGAAGAGGAAAGGGAGGAAAATGACAGTGGTACAACAAGAAGTATTCTCTGACACACACTATAATGTGGCCTCTAGAGTATAATGATGAAGTAGAAATTTAATAAACCTAGGAATCATGTCTCACCAAATCACCCCCCCCCCCCCCCCTCTTATCTTTTCATCCAACATAAGATGTGTTATTTTATAGATACTTTATTCTGTTTATCAAATACATTAAAACTAACATTTGCCAACTGCATATTAGGAAAGAACACCCTTTAAAAAGTTGGCACTTCATAGTGTGGACACAACACCATGCTTTTTCTCATTAGCATATCCCATAATTTTCTTAGGATATGTATGTACTGATTAACAACAATATGTATTTTCATTTTAGCACATATTCTGTGTGAAGATTAAAGGAGGCCTCTTTTCATGAAGACCTGAAATTCCATATTCATCATTCTTAATCTTATATAAACCAGCTAATTACTGATAATGCTAATTAGGTGGAATTTTCAACTTAAGAGGATGAATATTTAAAAAACAATGACAGTGTTCAGCAGATACATCAAAAATGGCTTTCACTGATAAATAGCATTTACAGATGAAAACTTGATAGGTCAGTGGTTAGGAAATTGTGTAACAATGCATACCTTTTAACACAGTCTACATTCATGAAGAAAATATAAAAATATTGAAATAAGGTAATCAATAATTTCAAGCAATTTTCATTTGTTTCATAGCTATTCTCCAAGGTTGAACTTTAATTGTGTTACATAGCTAATTCAATGTCTATTATTGCTTCTGATTCCTTTTATTTTTATACTGGAGATTTACTTCATGATTAGCATTTTTGAGATTGTACAATAATGGTTGCAGTTCTTGATCACTGCTAGCACTCTAAATTCATACCAGTTTCTTCCTTTCAAAACATAACATTGATTCCAGAAGCTCATCATCATTCCTCACAAGTTCTATTGAAAGTTTGCGTAGCTTGTCTTCTGCAGCAATGTATTTACTTTCAAACACTCACTCTAATTTTTTATTCTTTTTTTTATTAGGCAGGTAAAAAGCAAATTACTTTAATAACAAGGAATAAGCTATGAAAAATAGCAATGTTATATAAAAATGTAAATTCATACAAAGGGAAAAACTGTTAAATTGAAATTGTACATTAGAAATATGAAAAAAATAATATTATCATTGTGTTAAAATAAGTCAAATATTCCTCCCCACTACTGCTTCAAACATCAATTTAACCCTATATTATTATACATATCATTTATTTTCTAGCTACATCTTACAAGATACCTACATAGTTCAAATTAAAATGAATGCAAATATATTATGCATGTCATGTGAAAGGATTTGAAAATAACTTTTTCATTAGTTCACTAGGTGAAAAAGCATTGCACTGTACTGTATTTTTCCATAATATGTCAGTCATATCAGAAGTGATGCAATATTCATGAAGATTTGTGTAACTTACAGGCACAGCACACCAAACGCAATGAGGCATCCTTATACAGCTTTTGCAGTCTTCTTGTGACCTGCATTTATTTCTGTCATTTGCTGCAACATTTTTTTCCAGAAAATTAAAAAAGAATATGAAAATGAGAATGATTGTATTACAAGACAGCTTCATTTTTACACAGTGGCACTGTTACTAGCAAAGACAAGGGCACTAGGCTCAAAGAACATTGCAACATCCTGAGGATATGGCCAGACCACTTCCTGTTCATGGAAATAAGAAATGTAGGAAATGACGCTGCACCAACAGTAACATTATATGATACAGTGGGGTATGCTACTTGCTACACACATGGACAGGCGTAAAAGCATATTTTCTCAACATGACCAATTCTGAGATGAATTAGAAAATTAAATCCCTTATGTTGATTGATTTCCACAGACTTGACAGATCTTAGAAATTACATATTGTAACATGTAACTGCATAATTTATTTTTAATTTCATTTAATTATACAGTAGCTTTATGTGTTACAATATGTCATTTTTACAAAATTAAAGTATGCAATATTAAATGTGTCACATACTATCACAACACTAACAGACTCCTTATATTAATTGTTCTTGTGGCATATACATGATAAAATACTAAATTATTGACATGAAACCATTTGTATCAAAATGTACCTGACATTGTGTAGAATGTTATGTAAAATGCTAATATATCCATGTCAACAAATGCTCTTGAATATGCAAATGAGTTCAGTTGTGTAACTGGAAATTCGTGTACATGAATGCAAACGTCAAGAGCAGAAATCAATAAACTACAAGAGTATTTATATCATAAAGTAATAGAAAAATCAGTACCCTCATAATAAAAATGGCAATAAAACTTGGCCAAAAAGAAAAGCAGTTACAGGTGTTACTTTCTAGTAACCTGCTTTTTTGACAAGAATGTTCATTGGCAGCTTTTGCATGCTGAGCTAGATTTCTCAATCTTTCTTAAATAAATAATTTTCAATCTTCAGTTTTGTTTCACTATATTAGTGAGAATACATCTATTATTATATTGTGAAAGCCTTCTGCATAAAATTACTGAAGTGCAGAAAAGATGACAGCTGAAAGTATTAATTTTTGAATCAATACAATGAATACTTTGGATGATTTGTTTAATTCTTTCCAGTATCAAAAGTAAATTTTCATAAACCAAAATGTCACATTTATCAATCTATTCTTCCTGGCATTTGGGGATACTGTGGGCTCAGTTTCATGAGTAGGCAGCCCACCATCAGAGAAGATCAGTTTTCAGAAATTACATTATTTGCCGCTTCTTTTCATAATGTTCTCTTTAGTTTACTTTTCCATTATTCTTCACTCTTCATTTACCACTGCTCTTTTGCTAATCTTCCACTCTTACATATGATCTGCATTCTGCTTTCCACTTTATTCTTGATTTTTGGGTTGCATGGTGATTTCAATCAGCTGTAAGTTATGCACTGCTACCACTACTTTCTCTTAAATCAAACTTCAGTATTACAGTACCATCATTATCATTATTACAGTATTACTGATATTTTTTCCTTCCATGTTTTGATTTACATATTCAATATTGCAAAAAGAAAAGTTGCTACTAACCATACAGTGGAGATACTGAGTCGCAGATAGGCACAACAGAAAGACTGTCACAAACACTGCTTTGTTCTGTTGTGCCTATCTGTGACTCAGCACCTATGCTAAATGGCGGGTAGCTGCTTCCCTTTTCATAATATTGTTACATTCCACCCTGGATTTTCCATTGTTTGATTTACATATTCAATTGTTTGGACTCTCTCTTTTTCCTATGGACAGGACTTTCATTGTATTCGCTAAGAAAATGAACTACAATACCAGTACAGACTCACATTACAGAAAGCATTCCTGTTAAGCATCATTCAAGATAAAAAAAAATTTCCTTAGTTCTCCTAAACTGAAACTGTTGCATCGGCTTTGAAACATTAAACATCTCTTCCTAACTGCATGTATAAATTTTAAAAGTATTGTTAAACCTCAGCCAAAGTTACCTGTTTCAGAGGTATATTGTCATTGGAAATTCCTTTCTATTCCATATTATTCCAGCTCACAGTTGCACATTTATTAAATACTCTATTCCCCGAGTTTCTATTCCACCAAATGAACATTTATAAACCCCAGTCTCTTTTCCACTAATAAGGCACATCTACACTCACTAACCACCCCTCCCCTCTCCATCTGTAACTCTTTTGAGACTACTATACAGGTGGTTTCCTCAATACCAACTTGCCAACTTTTTCTTCTATATGCTGTATTTATGAGCCATTCATGTTTTTAGAGATCTAAATACCATTTCCTATGTACTGGTACCCACTATTAACAAGTTCATTTTTCTCTCAACATTATATCATCCTTTCTATTGTCTGTTTAGAATCTATGCAACTAACAATAATCCTGTATTTTACAAACTGACCCTACTCACATTTCCATCAAAATAATAAACTATCTTGCTCAAAATTGGATATGAGTTTTCCTTGCATATCTATTTTGTTTACAATATCTCGATATCAATTATTCTAGGTAGTTACCTTCAAATCTCTTGTTCAATCCCTTTTTTGCCCTTAAATTCCCTCTACCATCATCTTTCTTTTCCCTTCTTTCTTCTGACCAGTGTCTCACTCTCTTCTTCCATAAACACTGACTCTTCTTTAAATTTTCTTTCGTACCTCACCTTATGCCACACCCCATATCAGTGCTTCCGTATTTCTGTTTTGTTTACTCTCTATGTTGAAAAGAAAAGCCTTCTCTACATCAACCTGAAAGGAACTACATTTTTGTTTCAAAGCATAAAGTAGAGGGTGTTCAAGACAAATTATCAAATTGTGGAGCATATGCATTACGCTGATGATACAGCAGTTATAGTACTTATATAGATTGCACATGTAGGCTGAGACATCCTCAAATTTTATCATTAAACCGTGTCACCATATTGTCACATCGAATTAGTTTGCATCTACAGATGGGCAACCCAGTTACAAGGTTAGCAAAATGGGCTGCTTCGTACCTCCCCCAACGAATCTCATCAACGACTTGCACACACAAATTGACACTTGCCACAACACAAACAAAGCTTGTATTGTGTACCTATAGTGTGAGTTACAAACTGGAGAAATGCTCTGTGAAAGATGGAGAGAGGCAGCAGGCAGCATCTTGCAGCTCATGGGAGAGTAAGGAGCCATCTGTGGGCTAGCTAGGGCTGCACGTAGAGGAGGCAGGTGGCAGACAGCTGGGCATGCAGTTTCATAGCCTAGGTGTCAGATACCTCCAACCCCTGCTGAAATACTTAGGCCCTTCCCAGAACCTCTCCCCTGAATCCATCTCCCCACTCATTGCAACAACAGCCTGCACACCCACCTTCTACATGCTCCCCAAAATCCACAAAACTAACAAACCTGGGCATCCCTTTGTGGCTGCTTACAGTGCCCTCATGGGAAGAATCACGGCCCTTTGTTGATAAAAATCTCCAACCAATTGTCAAAAACCTAGCCTCCCACATTAACGATACCAACCATTTCCTGCACCAGCTCTCCACCATCCCCACCTCCCAGATCCCTATTCATCACTGCTGATGCAGCCTCCCATTACACCAACATCCCTCACACCCCGTCGCCTTGCCATGATTGACCATTACTCTCCCAACTCCCTGCAGATTCCAGTCCCATCACTTCATTCCTTATACACCTAACCCACTACATCCTAACCCATAATTACTTCACCTTTAAACGGAAGGCATGCAAACACATTCATGGCACACTCACAGGCATCCATCATATGGCACCCCCCCCCCCCCCCCCTTCTTCATGAGCCACCTACAGGAAACATTCCTAGCTTCCCAAAACCCCAAATCCCTTGTCTGGTTCAGGTTTATTGATGACATCTTTATAATCTGGACCAAGGCTGACATCTTATACTCATTCCTCCACAACTTCAACAACTCTACCATCCCCTCACCTGGTCCTCTTCCACCTATTGCGCCACCTTCCTAATTGTTGATCTCTTCCTCTCAGATGGCTTCATCCAAGCTTCGATCCACATCAAACCCACCAATCATCAACAGTACCTGCACTTTGACAGCTGCCACCCCTTCCACACCAAAAAATCCCTGCTATACAGCCTGGCCACCTGCAGTAGATGCATCTGCAGTGATGAGAACTCTGTTGCCCAGTATGCTGAAAGCCTCACAAAGCCTTCACAGACAGGGAGTACCCTCCAGACCTAATTCACAAATGGACTTCTTGTGCCATATCCTCACACATTCCTGATCCTCACATCCAGTCCAAGAACCAACAACAAAGAAGAGCCCCAACTTGTCACCCAGTACCACTCCAAACTGGAACAACTGAACCATGTCCTCCTTTGGGGCTTTAATTACCTATCATCAAGCCATGAAATGATGGACATACTATCCAAGATACTTCCAACCCCTCCGAAAGTGGTGTTCTGCCGCCCATCCACCCTCCACAACATCCTACTCCATCCCTATGCCGGTCCCACCCCCAATCCCGTGCCATAAGGATGGAAAACCCAGCTGCAAGACCTGCTTGATCCACCCACCACAGGCTTCTCTGGACTCAACAGAGGTTGGGCCACCTGTGAAAGCAGCCATGTTATATACCAGCTCTGCTGCAACCAATGCACAGCATTTCACATTGGTTTGACAACCAACCAGCTGTCAACTAAATCTAATGTCCCCTACCCAAGTGTTGTCAAAAACAAGATGGACCACCCAATGGCACAACATGCGAGATTTCAATGACTGCTTCACAACTGATGCCATCTGGATCCTCTCCACCACCATCGGCTATTCTGAGCTGTGCAGATGGGAACTATCCTTACAGCACATTCTTCACTCCCATAATCTTCCTGCTAAACCTAAGGTAACTCACTGCCCACCCATCACCCAATTTTGTGTGTGTGTGTGTGTGTGTGTGTGTGTGTGTGTGCACACACGTGTGTGTCCTGCCCCAGCACCCCTGCCCAATTTGTGTCCCTACATCAGCTACTTGGGTACTGTTACCTCACACCCTAGTCTGTGAAATCATCTGCGTTCTGTCTGCCACCTGCTCCTCCTACCTACACCTCCAGCTAGCCCACAGATGGCTCTCGACTCTCACACAAGCCAGTACACACATCCCTCCAGTTCCCTCTCTGCCTCCCACCTCTCTCCATCCCTCATCCCACCACACCTCACACCCCCAGCTCACCCCTGTACATTCACTGTGGGCCAATAGAGGGTTGGCAGTTGACTGAACACAATGTAGGGAAACAGGTTCAATGTGAGGATTAGCTGGTCTCCTATTGTGTGTAGTAAATATGTCCATTGCAAGAGTTTCTTCTCCAGTCTAAAAATAAGTTGTTAGCATCGAATCAATCTACAGTATTCTTCGGGACAGCTTTGTCATCTTCAAATACTTCATTCATATTCACTCTTACCAGCCCAATGGCATTATTTTTAAATGCTGCACATGTTGCTATGAAATGAGATTTAATACATATCAACTAGTATGATTGTTGGGTACGGCAGGTGACAAACAGCCTTCTAAATGTAAGCAATACCACATTTTTAACACTGTGATGCACTTTCCTTCTTTTCCCACCTGAGCAGCACATAACACGCCTTTTGTGACATTCTATTTCTTTTGAAGTGGGAGTATGTGTATTGGAAATAGTCTCATAGTAGTGGTATTCATTGCTGGACAGTTGCGAACAGAGTACTCGGGTAGCTGTGCACATTCTAGCAGTTGTAGTAAACTCTCCTCCCCATCACAAAAAACTTATCTCTTCACCATGGAGGCTGTTTAATAAGAGCAGCTACCAGGTGATACGCATGGCTAGTGCTAAATTTCAGAATACATTTAAGAGCCACTGAATCTCATGCATTTATATAGTGAAGCAAACACATGCGAGCCGGGCTCGCCATAGTATTTAAATGCCATAGCAACTGCATGAGACTGCGGCTTGTCATTTTATGTAACTGGATTAAACTGCTGGTATCATCTGTAAATTGGTATATTTTATGTTTAACATGTTGACTGCCACATGCATTGTGATGATTTTCATCACCAGGTCATGCCACAGCATCAGGCATTAGGTGTGATGCTCTGCAGTGATCACCAACAAGCTCATGGCATCTAGAACATGGCTCTGTTGTGGCCAGCTGTCGCCTCGTGGCAGTCTGAGCCAAATATGTACAGTAAAAAAAGAATTGGACTGAATATGACACCTTCTAGTAGAGAGCTAACAATCAGTTCACAAATTTATAGCTGACAAACTGATAATTTGAGCAATTTGTTATTTATTATTATACTTAAGTAGCCTTTTTTATATGACTGAACTGTATTAGTATAATGATACTCTTAGGAATATCTGTTCTCTGTAGATGATTAAGTTTTGATTACAAAATTTTAATTGTCTCCTGTACATGAATCAAATGATTTAGGTATCTACATTATGAGATTAATAAATCACAGTTACATAATATTTTAATGACGTGATGGAACTACACTTTAATTATTTTTAAACAATAGAAAGTCCAGGATGGAAAAACACCAACATGGAAAGGCACAAAAATTCACAGATCATCTCTCTCCCCACTCCACATGCGCGCGCGCGCCCACACACACACACACACACACACACACACACACACACACACACACACACACACACCCTGTTGTTTTGGGCACCGAGGCCTGAATGCAATAGCATCTGATGTGAGCAGCAATGTGGTGGATATTGGGGGTAAGGAAGAGGCATGGAGCGGGGAGGGGAGGGATAGTGAGTAGCAGTAAGGGCATATGCTAGTGCTGCCTATGGGAGCGTGCAGAGGCATGGTAGAGACGGATAAGGCTGCTAGGTGCAGCATTGGGTAGCTGTAGTGGGGAAGGGGGTGGGAAGGGGGAAGAGGGATAGAAGAAGAGAGGAGGACAGGCTGAGGTCAGGGGAGTTTGGGAACAAAGGATATATTGTAGTAAGAGTTTCCACGTGCAGTTCATGAAAGATTTTCCCTTACAGTAAGTACTAGAGTCTTGAAACTGTTGGCATTGTGTATTGCCTCAAGAATTTTGGTGTAAATTCTAGAAACACTCGGCCTTCCACCATCTTGAACACCCGATATTTTAGGTACGAGTGCAGGAGAGTGAGAACGTTTCTACCAATCTACCTGTTTCTATGTGCAGGTCAGAAGCTTGTCATTAGAAGACTGTAAGTGGGGTGAGTCACTGACAACAACAAGTGTTTGCCGCCAGCACCACTGAAGACGTGACGAAATCTCAAGGGATAATTAGGCAGTATTCTATGATGTGTTAGTGTCTGTGTTGATTGTAGAAAGACTAATGAACAATTTAATACAGATTTCTATGCACATTCATGTATTGGACTTACTTGAGACTAAAGACTTTTATCTTACTTCATATCTCTGCATGAGGCAGGATGCATGTGATGTCCATTAATTATTGGATTGTTACAACATATGACATTGTACTTGTGTTTTATCAAGTCTGGCATTTAAAGACACCAGTTGGCTTGCCAGAGTTTACATACTTATGTGAAAAAGAGTAAATGTTTCTTTGTGTTGAGAGTTGAAAATAAACCATGAATGAAATGAAAGTGCTCCATGAGTACACAAATTATTTCAAGAATAGAGAAGTAGCTTAATAAATTCCTTTCATCAGGTATTGTCTTGGGAGAAGAAGCTTTTAGAGATCAAAGTGGCTGATTACCCAGAGAAGAGAATCGGCTGCACACGATACATAAGTTACTACGAGAGACGTGTGAGTTTTGTACCCCAGTTCCACAATGTCTCGCGTCATCCGAAAAAAATTAGAATTGTAGTAAATGCTTTGAGAATTTAGGTGGTGCAGTGGACTACTATCACATATAACCATGCCACATAGTTGTAACTGAATTGGACCTGTTGAAATGGAGAACAAATCTCAACTCAACACACAATGGTTAACAAACAGATGACTGCACCTGAGAACCGATTGAACTGGCAGATTGCAACCGTTGCCAGTGTAACTTCTAGTTTCGAACTGAAAGTTAAAATTTGCTCCACTCTTGTGCCTTAATTCATGCAGAAAACAGAGTTTGTGAAATCAGATGAATCTTTTTGAAACATCCTGTATAATGGAGAAATCAGTGTGTAGCCTCTTTCATCTTGTCCCTTTAATTTACACATCGATTTGTAACAGATACGTGAAAAAGCCACAAAAATACATTGTCTCTTTGGAACACAACTTTCAGTAGCCTTAATTAGAGGAACAACAGACACCCACAGTCAAGTGCTATTGTGGAGCCACAAGATGACTTCTGCAACTCGATCCAGATCAGGGACACTGCAGCCTGTTGAATCTCACCTGGCTTACCTGGTCTGCACTCGTTCAGTCACTGTGCTCCAACTGCTAGCTCATACACAGTCCTTGTATTAAATGATGAGTCTGGGAAGAGGTTGACTGGCCACAAACAAGTATATAAAGAACCAAAGAACCTGGAAAAAAAAAAAAAAAACTACACTTTCGAGGCCCAGTGTCCAATTGAGATGATGTGGATCACCACAACAACTGCCAATCAAAAACAAATGTGCTTCATGTCACAATTCACAGAGCCTTCCTAGAAGCCACCAATTCAAAGTAGTTGTCTTCCAAACGTAACTTAAATGAAGTTTGGACCTGGTGGGATATTAAACAACATACACTGCCACACAGGAATTTACAACAAAAAGACAAGGGCAGTTCTCATACTGTTTACCATCTTGATCAACATTAAGAGTAAATTTCCACATGTTGTCATGACAATAAGGCATCTGTGATTATCTAACACAATGCTGAGTACAGTGGGAGACATGGCATGATAGCACGACTTAAGCTTTGTTCATCTGACCTAACCATGTCTGAATCTATAGTCATTGTCACAGTTAAAAGTAAAACTTCTAAGCAACAATCAGAGTAACTTCCTACTACACATACTTTGCAAACATCAGATTATCTAACAACAGAGCTTATAGTGCTGCTGAGACTGAGCCACCACCAGATACGTGGCCCGACATCATACAACACCTATCCCGATATGCTGTGAACAAGAGGACACTATTGTTTGCTGTATTGTAGTTTTTTGGCAGACTGTGGAGTCATTTTTTTCAAGTTTTAGTTATTTTTATGAGTCACACCTGTAACTCACAATTAACTTACTCAGAGCACAAAATTCATACTGTCAAATAGCAGTCACCAACGCTGCATTCTCAATATTTTATTTGCCGCTACCAGTTTCGAGCAATGTGGCATTCTCAAGTGGTACCTATATACAATCAAGCTGTTATTAATAATGTAGGAAAAGATAGATTGCTACTTACTGTGAAGAAGAAATGTTAAGTTGCAGAGAGGCACAATTAAAGGACACAAAATCTTATATATTAATTTTCAAATATGATAAACTTTTGTTTTGTCAGATATTTCATACCAGTTTGAGTGTCAAATGCATGGTCTGTTATTAAACCTATATCATATGTAAAATTTAGGTTTCTCTTTTGTTCTAAGTTATCTATGACCGATAAGAATTTTGTTGAAGTTCTCATTATATTTTTTACGGGAGCATGCTAAAAAGTAATGCCTCAGAATTTTTTTTATGTGAAAACTCCTAGAGCTTTTTAAGTAAAACAGATGTTATTATTATCCTATATCTTTACCTGCAAGAATCTGATGCCTTGGGTTCACTGTCCTCAATTATCATCAATACTTTTCAGCCTTGGCCCCATCTGATTTTCATCTGTTCCCAAAATTTAAAGAATACCTTCAAAGACTTCCCTTTGATAGTGATAGAGTGGTGCAAGCAGAGGTGAGGCTGTGGCTCCATAAAACAAAGTCAAACACTCTACAGTGACTGTGTCAACAAACAAATGTCTCGGGAGTTTTTGTTGCCAGGGTGACTACGTACAGAAATAAAATTGCAAACTGCAATATGATTTAGACAGAGATATCTGTATGATTCCAAAACTACACAACAAACTACACAAATTTAAAAGCTGTAAACTCAACTAAATACTTGGAGGTTACAATTAAGAATAACTTAAACTAGAATGATTACATGGATAATGTTGCAGGGAAACCAAACTAAAGACTGTGATTTATTGACAGAACACATGAAAAATGCAACAGGGCTACTAAAGAAACTGCTTACACTACATTTGTTTGCTCTCTTCTGGAGTACTGCTGTGCAGTGTGGTATTTCCATTAGATAGAATTAATGGAGGACCTTGCAAAAACTTCAAAGAAGTGCAGCTTGTTTTGTTTTATTGCGAACTAGGGGAGAGAGTGCCACAGATATTATAGACAAATTGTGTTATCAACCATTGAAACAAAGGCTTTTTTCAATGTGGCAGGATCTTCTCATGAAATTTCACTCACCAACTTTCTCCAAAGAATATGAAAATAATTTGCTGTCTTCCCCCTACAAAGAAATGACCATCATCACAAAAAGGGTGCATCACAGCTCACATTGAAAGATTTAAGTGCTTGTTTTCCTGCAGGCTGTTTGAGAGAGGAAAGGAAAAGAAATAGCTTAAAGACAGCTTGATGAACCCCCATCAGGCACTTACTTGTGAATTGCAGAGTAATCATGAAGATGTAGAAATAAATATATTGATATGAAGAGTGAAGATGAAGAATGTAATAACATTTGTTTTACTAAAAAGGGTTTAAGAGAACTCACAGGCATTACTTTTCTGCATGCCCTCGAATTTCTAAGTTCTGTTTGTTCATTTAAAATGTAATTTGAACTTCTTGCCAAACGTGTGTAGTTTTCTATTTTCTCTAAGATGTTCAAATAGCCACCTTTTTAAGATCTATGAAGAATGGGAAGATTAATGCTTGTGTCTACTAGCCTACAGAAGAGCGGGGACAAAAAAATTTCACCTACAGCACATCTTGTAATAATTGTACTACTGGTCTGCCTATTACAAAACATATTTTTATGGAAGGGGTATTTTCTTCCTCCACCCTTCATGGCCAAGGATAAGTTGAGCGGTTTCTTCCCAGTTAAATGCATCTTACTTCTCAGTTTTGACAGAAGTATTCCTACATTAAACTTAAAGAACATTTGAGATGCTTCACTTTTATGCCCTCTCTAGGACTCTTTTACGCCCCACTTAGCAGACTTGTGGTCTCCCACGAGTGCACCTCGCCACACTACATGACAGTGGTTGAACATGGTTGCTACTCACCACCTCAAATTCTAATGCTCTACTCAATTAAAACTGACATAGCTCTTGAATGACACATCAGATTTAGATGTATATTGCAACAATAAATTACAAAATCCTCAAATCATATATTTATGATATATTCTATCACAAGTTATTCTTTTCCTCAACTTAAGATATTATGTAAGTTTATGCTCGGGAATGAGCTTGGACAAGGAAATAGCATGTCACAGCCACTCCTCAGGCAGCAGTCAGGGAGAGTGAGGAAGCACAAATAGAATGACGAAATGAAGATATGTGATTATTATTATTATTATTATTATTATTATTATTATTGTGGTTGTTGTCAACAAATGGAGATGTTGATACAATTTTTAGTGTAAGGAAACATTAAAGAATAATTATCTGCAGATAATCTTATCTGTACCAAGTATGTCACAAGTTTTGAGTGGAATGTTTGGGACTGAAAGGTGACCTCCCTGTTAGAATCAATATGATGTAGACATTAAGACACAGAATTGTTTGTTTCATGGCTCCACTTAGTGGCACTCTTCACCACAGATATCTCCATCCAGGGCCACAAGCAGCAGGTGTCCATGGCTACTGTGTCAAAATGAGGAAGCTGTGGTGGGGAAACAGGAGTTCTGTCATACAATGCAGGTTCTCATGGCCAGTATTCACATCCTTGATGATTTTTGTTTTATACACACTAAGACATGGTCTAGGGCTTATTTCTACATTTACATCTACATCTATACTCTGCAGAGGGTACGTTCCATTGTACCAGTTATTAGGGTGTCTTCCCATGTGTTGAGCACAAGAAGAATGACTCTTTGAATGCCTGTGTGTGTGTGTGTGTGTGTGTGTGTGTGTGTGTGTGTGTGTGTGTGTGTGTGTGCAGTACTTATTCTAATCTTATCCTCACAATCCCTATGTGAGCAGTATGTAGGGGTTTGTGGTATAGTAATCATTTAAACCTGGTTCTTGAAACTTCATTAACAGACTTTCTTGGGATAGTTTACACCTATGTTGCGGCCACATGTAGTAAGCGTTGCTTCACGCAGTGGAGAATGGCGAAACAGAGGCACGCCGGCGACCGAGGCATTGCGAAGTAGACAGGCACAGATAGCCTTACTGACAGCAGCAGTCTACCAACAGACTGACGGAAGGACACACACAGACTGAGTGCCGAGCAACGCCTGGAGAGTGCTGAGTAAGGGGAAGCGAGGCCAGCACGCTAAGTTACGCTGCAATTTACTGTGGGAGTAATAACAAGAACCCTTCCACCAAGGGTAAAAAAATGTCCTGCTGCCGGATATAAATAGTGGAGTGCAGGCAGACAGGGAGAAGCCGTTAGGAAGCAGTTCGGATCTGAGGACGGACGTGGTCCATGTCCAAATGTTCAATCTTCATAGGTGACAATTCCGGAAGTCTGTTCCAGCTCGCAGGAGTCATCCGTTCGCCTCCAGAAGTCAACTTCAGCTCTGGAGGTCGGCCTGAGTTCGGTCGGCACCATGGCTGACTAACTACAGCTAGAACTTCCAGCAGACTGGTCGCAGCACGGTCTTGGTCACAGGCGCCGCCGGGGACTGGCGCCCGGACTTCAAGGCAACCTGGCCCCAAAGTGTCTGGTCCGTCCATGACAGGACCTCGCTGACATTGCTACTGACGGCTTCCCAGCTGCCGGTGCAGCAGGTATCAGCAGCTGACCTCACGGCGATGCGGCTCCATGGGCATGCCCGTACTGGGGCACCGAGCAGTGACGAGTTCATCTCAACCACAGGGCATCCTGGCTGCAGCGGAGCACTGGTAGCCTGAGGCTCCCGAGTGCGATCAGCGACGCGTGTTGCGCACATTGTCGGAGAATCTACACAGCAGCAGCCAGGCGGAGGGAGCCGCAAGAATTGGGAGAAACAACGAGGGAGAAATTGTAAAGAAACTTCAATAAATAATTGTAAAACTCCACGCCATCTCAGTCTTTGGCACAGCCACTGTGTCTGCTGCTAACAAGTGGTGCACAAGGCGTAACACCTATCTTCAAGGGTCTTCCAGTTCTGTTCCTTGAGTACCTCTGTGACACTCTCCCATGGGTCAAACAAACCTGTGACCATTCATGCTGCCCTTCTTTGCGCACATTCATTATCCCTTGTTAGTCCTATTTGGTATGTGTCCCACACACTTAAGCAATTTTCTAGAACCAGTCACATGAGTGATTTGTAAGTAATCTTTGTAGACTGACTGCACTTCCCCAGTGTTCTACCAATAAACCAAAGTCTACCACTGCAAAGTGTTACACCCAAGAACTTGTTTGAGTTGGCTGATTCCAATAGTGGTTCACTACTTTACAGTCACAGGATACTATGTTTTTTTCATTTTGTGAAGTGCAAAATTTTACATTTCTGAACATTTAAATCAAGTTCCCAATTTTTGTGCCACTTTGAAATCATATCAAAATCTGACTGAATACTTATGCAGCTTCTTTTAGACAGTACTTCATTATAGATAACTGCATCATCTGCAAACAGTCTGAGGTTACTATTAATATTGTCTGGAAGGCCATTAATATACTACATCAACAGCAAGGATCCCAACACACTTCCCTGGGGCACACCTGAATTTACTTCTGCACACACACACACACACACACACACACACACACACGAGAATAGTCTATGGCTGCCAAAGCCAGACTTATACATAACAACACTGTTTTGATGAATATGTGTGTTTCATGACTTCGTGTTTTTCATTACACTTCTTGGAAGGAGACTTTATGGAAATCTGAATTTTTAAAGCCAATGCAGTACTTAAAATGCATTGACAACTAAACCCCAGCTATTTTATGTATTACTACAATAACAGTAGATAGTTAGACCCAACTCACTCATGGTTTATCACTGGACTGACAATCTTATAAATTTGCAATGTAACCATATGAAAACACTCATTTTGGTTATGAGAAATTGTAGGTGAAATCAACTTTGAGTTTACAGCTAATCATTTCAACACAGATCAACTACTGCACTGCACTGTTCCATGAAAGTTTTAAAACATGTAGCAGAAAGTAATTATGCATTCTTATGAAGCCCTGAATCATTTCTTAAGCAACTTCAGCCCACATGCATTTCATGCAGGCCTTCCAAAACATTCTAAAGTAATGTGAACATTCTACTGTTGACATGAATATCTTGTTTTCCTTTACAAATGGGGACAGCAAAATGCACAGGTTTTTCATTTTTCAAACAATTCTTTCTGTGCTTGAAGCTCATCTTGTATGTGTAGTACTCTTTTGATGGTATGTCTCAACTCGTGTGGCGAGCATCATGACAGACTCAACGAGGTCTCTTACTAGTCTTTATGAAGACCAATTTCATCATTACTTGTGACTTTGGATAAGCTTGATACAACACATAAGAATGCACATCACAAGCAACAACATCCAAAGGCCATCTTCTTGTTCAGTGACATGATCAATAAGTTGAGCACTTTTGGTTGAGGCAGTCCCCACCAGCTTTAGTCATGTTGCTCTCAGTTTTTCCTGAGTCTAGGTAATTGCTTATTGAATGGTGCATAGAAGAGACTAGTATTACAGCTTTTGCTTTTTGAACACAAAAGAAACAAGTGTTATGTCTTCAGTACAACCACAGACAGTTGGATTTGTGTGTTGATTCTTATTGGTTGAAAATTTCTATGGAATCTCCTTTTTCTTTCTTTTCAGCATACCAACATGTGAGATTTGTTCCTTCTTTTGTTTTGAATGTTCATTGACTAATTCTACTGGTGAGCACGAATTGAAACCAGTGATATTTCTCCGTGTTTTCAGTAGGTTTCACCAACAACAGAACAGCTTGTGTGGGAACTCTGTTACCTTTTTCATGGTTTGTAAGTGTGTGACCACTGCTACCTTTTCTGAAAGAAATGTACACATTTTACAACTAATTTGCACATGTCAGTCAAACACTAATTTTTGAAGCCATATTTCGATAGTATGTTTGGCATAAACATTGTAAAATCAGATCTACCCTGGAAATGTACAAGCTTTTCACCTACACTCACTGTTGCACCCACATAGTAGCAAAGTTGAGTATTTTCAATGAAACATGAAAGTGTTGTGAAATTTCTGCTGATTTGTCTACTTTCATTCTTTCCTCCTGATCATCTGCTTTGTCTAATTGTAATTCAGATAGAAAAACAAAAAAAAATCTTTCTTTATTAACAACGCATCTGTAAACACCTCCACCTGTTCCACGAGTTTCTAACAAGGAGAGGTCCTCAATGATGGGATCAACTTTTGAAACCAAATATATGGTGACTTCATACCCTGCAGCTACTCACTGCGGTGGGCCCTTGTTTGCGAGTAATTGATGAAAAACATTGTGCATTTTGTGTGATGCTCAATAGCATCAAAAAATTCATATGACATAGAGTGACTGCATGGTGTAATGGATAGAGTAAGGGCTTCACATGCAGCAGGTTGTGAGTTCAAATCTTTTCAGTTGCACAAATTTTTTATTTTATTTTTAAATCTTTATCAAAATGACTTCGATCATGATTTTTATTCAGTTAATTGGTTTAAAAGTAATTTTTATATCTGTTTTTTTGTCACATCATTTTAATCAAAATATGAATTTTTTAATTTTTTTAAATTTATATTTATCATTCTTTTTCAACTCGGAATTTTTGTAGTGTGAATTTCTATTATAACATTCAATTATTTGAAAATTATGATCTATTGACTAAAAAACAAAACATGAAATAATTTATTTCTACTGACTGTACAACGGTGTGAAAAATGTTTGATTTCTTTTTGCATAGTAACTTTCATAGAAACATTTAAAACTTATCCTAAATACCTACTGCGCTATGGGGGGTGGGGGGGGGGGGGGGGGGACAGATGAAGATTTAAACAAAAGAAAGATTTATAAGTAAAATGAAAGTAAAGCAAAATGAGAAATAGATATAATGAATGCAACAATCTGGACAAAAACACATGATGGTAAAAACGAAAGAAATTATATCAAAATTAATACATAAACAAAGATTTCAATGGGAAAAAGAATGCTAGAAAGAAAAATGAGAACAAATGAAGAAGTTGATATTTTGTTTAAAATTATGTGGCAAAGGAACTGAAATAAAAATTACACTTAAATCAATTAACTGAATAAAAATGATGATCAAAGTCATTTTGATAAAGATTCCAAAATATAAAAAAAAAATTAATGCACATGATGAGATTCGAATCCATAACCTCCTGCATGTGAAGCCCTTACCCTACCCATTACAACATGCAACCACTCACTGCAATTCAACTTTTTTAGTATACTGAGGGTCATTTAGAATTCTGAAATTTTTTCATCAATTACTCAAAAATGAGAGCTCATCAGGGTGAACGGTTGCAGTGTGAGATACCTGGGATCTTAACCACATAGGTGATTTCAAAAAGTTGAACCCACTACTGGGGACCTCTCCTTGTGAGCTTAGAATGATTCTATCAACAATATCTTGGGCAAAGAGTGGATTCCATACCTACAAACAGCAAGGTGTCCTCCAAGATTTTTTGCCATCTGTTGCAACCGCAGGGCGGTGATGATGTATTTGCAATGAATTAGCTTATCAGCTGTCACGCATTCATCACTTTCAGTTTTCTCTTCCAAATTAATATTGCAGTCACTAAATATCTTGAAAGCAAGGTCATTCGTGTTGTCTTCATCTAAGAATTCACTGAGTCGTTCTTGAAAATCTACATCTGTCTTGTGTAAAAACACGTTTTATAGACGGTGAAGGTTTCCCTGCCATGGAGAAACGGTAGCATTCAACAGAAACACGACACGGAAACATTATGGTACATCCGAGTCCTCTCAAGGCCCAAAAATAACAAGGTGCAACAACAAGGCAAGAGCTCTAGCTTGCGAAATATGCTATCAACAGGAAGGTACACAGGAGTCACTTCACAGGGCTGAGTGAAATATCACATTTCAAAAAGTCATAGTCATCTGAGAGACTGTTCATAGTACTAAGTGTTACCACTTCTCTATTCAATTTCATTCAATTTCTACATTATGGCATTAAGAATTATGTTTTATTTTTCCATATTTTAGAATAAGAGTTGTTTTTGCTGTTTCTTTAAACGCATTCCCTAGCGAATGAAATGTAAAAAGTTGTTTACACATCGACAAGTAATGCTATGATTCACATTTTTCAGTGAAGCATTTCTTTGTGTTTTTGGTGAATTAGGAGATTTGCGATACAGCAAAATAAGTTTCAGTATGCTGAGAATGAACAGCTTTATTGTTGTATACAACCACATTTTCTATTTATCATGGCATTGGAATACCACTTACTTTATTTTGACTAAGTTATTTGCAGATAACTGCTTATTTAGCAAAAATGGAGATACAGAACTAATCACAGTTTAGATGATCTTCACAAACACTCCTAGTTCTTTGTTTACACGGGGTCAAGTTATGTGTTGTTCTTTCTCTTGAATACTCCTCAGTACAATCTTCCCTTAATTTCTAACATCGTGTATGTAGCTGGTTGGTTGATAAAAAGACAAAGATTAGATAGAGAGTCGGGGGGGGGGGGGGGGGGGGTCAGAAGTAAAATTATCGGGCTGGTCGGTGCATTCACCACAAATGTGCAGGTTAGGGGGAGCAGGTGCAAATCCAGTCATACTCAGGTTGAGACTATTGATTAATCTCTTAGGTTAAGCATCCATCAGAGATCCAATGCCCATGTACAGAAGGTGAGGGATGGGCTTTGAATCCACAGCCCCTAGCAAATGTGTACTGTCAAGAACCGAGCCACAGCTTGTATACAGTGCAGTGTGGTTCGGAGCAGTGCCTGTTAGGTAGGCATTTGGAGTAGCTGACACTGAGTCACTGTAGACCATGCAGTCTTGCCTTACAGCCTAATGGTAGCCGTATTACGTTGCTGTTCTACCAACAGCGGCTAGCAGCAAGGATGGTGTCATCCTGGGAGAGAACAACACATCTCAGTATCTGGCTGACTGCATCTGGCAACAGTAGATGGCAAGTGGGTCAGTGGCTAGAACAGTCCTAGTTCAACTCTAAGCCCATGAGAGCTGAAGCTGGCCCACATAGCAGGCTCTGTAGCTTTATTGACAAAAATGACTACATCAGCAGACAGTGGTAGAGCAACAGAGCATCTCTGGGCCAGACAGCAGTAGTCCACTCCATAGTGGTCACTGATTCAACAACTCTTGTCAACTGGGCAGCCAGTACTTACATGCACCAGGTGTCACAACCTCCCCTGCTGTAATACTGAAGTTCATTAACACCACTGGTTGTAGATGAAGTTGTTGTACCAACATACAGAGGCCAGACATGATGGCAAAATTCTCTGACAGCAGGTTATTGCAATCAGTGCCATTACAGCACACTGCACTATGTAATCAGTTGGTTATACTAAGAAATTTGTCATGGTAATAGAAATATTTGGTCAACACATTCTTTAGGCTCCTCTTAATCCGATGTTGTTCTGGTTGTTGTTGTGGTGGTCTTCAGTCCAGAGACTTGTTTGATGCAACTCTCCATACTACTCTATCCCGTGCAATCTACTTCATCTCCCCGTACCTATTGCAACCTACATCCTTCTGAATCTGTGTAGTGTATTCATCTCTTGGTCTCCCTCCACAATTTTTACCCTCCACGCTGCCCTCCAATACTAAACTGGTGATCCCTTGATGCCTCAGAATATGCCCTACCAACCAGTCCCTTCTTCTAGTCAAGTTGTGCCACAAATTTCTCCTCTCCAATTCTATTCAATACTTCCTCACTAGTTATGTGATCTACCAATCTGATCTTCAGCATTCTTCTGTAGCACCACAGTTCGAAAGCTTCTATTCTCTTCTAGTCTAAACTGTTTATCATCCATGTTTCACTTCCATACATGGCTACGATTTCCTGACACTTAAATCTATACTTGATGTGAACAAATTTCTCTTCTTCAGACACGCTTTCCTTGCCATTGTCAGTCTACATTTTATATCCTCCCTACTTCGGCCATCATCAGTTATTTTGCTCCCTAAATAATAAAGCTAACTCACTACTTTAAGCATCTCATTTCCTAAACTAATTCGTGCAGCATCACCCAATTTAATTCGACTACATCCTTGTTTTGCTTTTGTTGATGTTCATCTTATATCCTCCTTTCAAGATACTGTCCATTCCATTCAACTGCTCTTCCAAGTCCTTTGCTGTCTCTGACAGAATTACAATGTCATCGGTGAACCTCAAAGTTTTGATTTCTTCTCCATGGATTTTAATTCCTACTTCAAATTTTTCTTTTGTTTCCCTACTGCTTGCTCAATATACAGATTGAATACCATCGGGGAGAGGCTACAACCCTATCTCACTCCATTCCCACCCGCTGCTTCACTTTCATGCCCCTCGACTCTTATAACTGCCATCTGGTTAATGCACAAATTGTAAATAGCCTTTTGCTCCCTATATTTTACCCCTGCCACCTTCAGAATTTGAAAGGGAGTATTCCAGTCAACACTGTCAAAATCTTTCTCTAAGTCTACAAATGCTAGAAATAAAGGTTTGCCTTTCCTTAATCTATTTTCTAAGATAAGTCGTAGGGTCAGTATTGCCTCACATGTTCCAACATTTCTACAAAATCCAAACTGATATTCCCCTGAGACTGGTTTCTACCAGTTTCTCCATTTGTCAGTAAAGAATTCGCGTTAGTATTTTGCAGCTGTGACTTATTAAACTAATAGTTCGGTAATTTTCACATCTGTCAACACCTGCTTTCTTTGGGATTGGAATTATTATATTATTCTTGAAGTCTGAGGGTATTTTCCCTCTCTCATACATCTTGCTCACCAGATGGTATACTTTTGTCAGG
Source organism: Schistocerca gregaria (assembly GCF_023897955.1). Lineage (NCBI taxonomy): Eukaryota > Metazoa > Arthropoda > Insecta > Orthoptera > Acrididae > Schistocerca > Schistocerca gregaria. The sequence continues at coordinate 815,733,177 of NC_064921.1, forward strand.
ATTGGCTCTCCCAAGGCTGTCAGTAGTTTCAATGGAATGTTGTCTACTCCCGGGGCCTTGTTTCGACTCAGGTCTTTCAGTGCTCTGTCAAACTCTTCACACAGTATCATATCTCCCATTTCATCTTCATCTACATCCTCTTCCATTTCCATAATATTGTCCTCAAGTACATCGCACATGTATAGACCCTCTATATACTCCTTCCACCTTTCTGCTTTCCCTTCTTTGCTTAGAACTGGGTTTCTATCTGACCTTTTGATATTCATACAAGTGGCTCTCTTTTCTCCAAAGGTCTCTTTAATTTTCCTGTTGGCTGTATCTATCTTACCCCTAGTTATGTAAGCATCCACATCCTTATATTTGTCTTCTAGCCATCCCTGCTTAGCCATTTTGCACTTCCTGTCGATCTCATTTTTGAGACGTTTGTATTTCTTTTTTGCATGCTTCACTTACTGCACTTTTGTAGTTTCTCCTTTCATCAATTAAATTCAATATTTCTTCTGTTACCCAAGGATTTCTACTAGCCCTCGTCTTTTAACCTACTTGATCCTCTGCTGCCTTCACTACTTCATCCCCCAGAGCTACCCATTCTTCTTCTACTGTATTTCTTTCCCCCATTCCTGTTCCCTTATGCTCTCCCTGATACTCCGTACAACCTCTGGTTTAGTCAGTTTATCCAGGTCCCATCTCCTTAAATTCCCACCTTTTTGCAGTTTCTTCAGTTTTAATCTACAGGTCATAACCAATAGATTGTGGTCAGAGTCCACATCTGCCCCTGGAAAAGTCTTACAATTTAAAACCCTGTTCCTAAGTCTCTGTCCTACCATTATATAATCTATCTGATACCTTTTAGTATCTCCAGGATTCTTCCATGTATACAACCTTCTTTTATGATTCTTGAACCAAGTGTTAGCTATGATTAAGTTATGCTCTGTGCAAAATTCTACCAGACAGCTTCCGCTTTCATTTCTTAGCCCCAATCCATAATCACCTACTATGTTTCCTTCTCTCCCTTTTCCCACTGACGAATTCCAGTCACCCATGACTATTAAATTTTCGTCTCCCTTCACTAGCTGAATAATTTCTTTTATCTCATCATACATTTCATCAATTTCTTCATCATCTGCAGAGCTAGTTGGCATATAAACTTGTACTACTGTAGTAGGCATGCATTTTGTGTCTATCTTGGCCATAATAATGTGTTCACTAAGCTGTTTGTAGTAGCTTACCCACACTCCTATTTTTTTATTCATTATTAAACCTACTCCTGCATTACCCCTATTTGATTTTGTATTTATGACCCTGTATTTGCCTCACCAAAAGTCTTGTTCCTCCTGCCACCGAACTTCACTAATTCCCACCATATCTAACTTTAACCTATGCATTTCCCTTTTGAAATTTTCTAACCTACCTGTCCACTTAAGGGATCTGACATTCCAAGCTCCGATCCGTAGAACACCAGTTTTCTTTCTCCTGATAATGACGTCCTCTTGAGTAGTCCCCACCCGGAGATCCGAATGGGGGACTATTTTACCTCTGGAATATTTTACCCAAGAGGACGCAATCATCATTTAACCATACAGTGAAGCTGCATGCTCTCTGGAAAAATTACGGCTGTAGTTTCCCCTTGCTTTCAGCCGTTCGCAGTACCAGCACAGCAAGGCTGTTTGGGTTAGTGTTACAAGACCAGATCAGTCAATCATCCAGTTGCCCCTGGAACTACTAAAAGGCTGTTGCCCCTCTTCAGGAACCACACATTTTTCTGGCCTGTCAACAAATACTCCTCCGTTGTGGTTGCACCTATGGTATGGCCATCTGTATCAATCGCTGAGGCACGCTAGCCTCCCCACCAGCGGCAAGTTCTATGGTTCATGGGGGCGGGGGTGTGGGGGGGGGGTCATCAGCAGTAGCAGGATTTAATGTGATGGGTCGGGAAATCATCTTTCGAACTAGGCCTTTGTGATAATTACGTCTAGTGATGTCTGAGGCAAGAGTGTCAGTGTATCTGGACAAACATGTTTGCCTCAAATGCTAATGCTGTATGGGAGGGGACGTTTAACATGGAAAGGATGGCAACTGTCAAAATGTAAGTACTGTTGTTTGTTAATAGGTTTAATGCGGACTGAAGTATGTAGCTAGCCTTTGATGGACACCCCATTGTGGCTGGTTAATGTGCCCCCACCGAAAGAATTTCAGCCTTCACTGACCAGCACCTCCGACCAACTGCCCACAATCTAGCCTCCCATGTCAAAGACACCAACCCCTTCCTTCACCAACTCTCCACCATCCTAACCCCTTTACCTCCTGGATCCCTATTTGTCACTGCTGACGCCACCTCCCTATACTCCAACTTCCCTCATGCCCATAGTGTTACTCCTATTATTGAACACTACCTTTCTCAACGTCCTTCAGACTCCAAACCCAGTACCTCATTCCTCGCACGATTACTAATTTTATCCCAACCCAGAACTACTACTCATTTGAAGGGAAGGTACATAAAAAATCCACAGCACAACCATGGGCACTTACATAGCACTGTTCCATGCCATCTACTCCCTATTATCGTCTCACACACTGTTTATTTGCAGCCCTCTTCACAAGGATTTAAAGTCACTTACTCTTGAACAAAAAGATGTGTGTTATTCAGGAACACACATTTTCAATAACTTGCCAGCTGCCATAAAAAGCTTTAGAATCAATTAATAAAATCAGTTTAAGAGAAGCCTAAAGGATGTATTAGTGGCCAACTCCTTCTACTCCATTGATGAATTTTTCAGTAGAACCAACAGATGTGTGTGTGTGTGTGTGTGTGTGTGTGTGTGTGTGTGTGTGTGTGTGTGTGTAAAGTACAATCAATTTAACTTCTGCACCATTTCAGTGCAGTAACATGTCCATCATAAGTAAGCATTGTAGTAGTTCCATTATATATTGATTACCTTACAAATAAAAAAACTTTTTTTTTTTTTAAATTTTAAATTCATTGCACTAGTATGATCTTAGTAAATGAGTGTTGTAAAACATCACTACAAATCAATTGGAATGAAAGTAAATCTAATCTAATCTAATCTAACACGTCTGCCCACCTTTACCCGCTCCTTTTCCCGACCTCCCTGCCCCCCAACCACCTAACACTGCATATGTTGCCAGTCTAGTCCCTCCACACTCCACCAGACAGCGTTCATCTCTTCCCTCACCTGTACACTACCATCCTCTCCCCTTCCTCAGCCTCTCCAGATTGTTGCTTGCTTCCCATGTGATAGTTGCACTCCAGCGCGAAATGCTGGAGTTGGCAGTCATATGTCCATGAGGTGTGCTTGCTTGTTGTGTCTCTTTTTACTGATGAAGGCTGTCGTCGAAAGCTTTATGTAAGTGTCTTTTATTGTGCCTGTCTGCCACTTGACATATCTTCTTTATGGTAAGTAGCAATCTGTCTTTTCCTACATTGTAGATATTCCTACCTGGAGTTTTCATTGTTTAATATGCAAAGTCAAAAGATTTTCAGTGAATAGTGTTGAAGATAAAAAAAAAAATTAAATTGTTGTATGTTACAATTGAGACACATTTGATGAAAAACATGATTGAACCCTTGGATACGGAACAAATAAACTCTACTTACAGTTACGTCCTTTTAGATCTGAATTCATCACACGGCAGCCACCGACATAGTTTCTCATTCATGTGAGGACATTTTTAGTGGGCAACAAGGCGTGAAATACTGTACTTGTGACAAACTCGGACAGCACCAGTCAATGCAAGCAAATACATTTACAATATTTATAATAACTTATCAATGAAAATTCATAAATGTTAGAATTTCTAATTCACTCTGATGTTTTAATTAAACAAAAATTTCTTACACTTAAGTGCAGAAACTCAATTACTGCCACAAATAAAGGATCTGCCTTTTTGGCCAAAAGCTTATTTGTTTAACAATATTTTTGTTCTGTCTATCTGCAACTCAGCACCACCACTATATGGTGAGTAGCAATCTCACCATTTCATTTTCCACTGTTGGACCTGGTGTACAATACTTATCTTCTTCACAGTGCTCAAACATCAGTATGTAAAATAACTTTGATTATCAAGACAATGGGAAGTCAAGGATGGAATAACAACAATGTGGAGAGAATAAATTAACAGTCAACACATAGAGGATGCATTAAGATGGTACATTCTTCATCATCAGAAATAGAAAACTCACTCTCTCTCTCTCTCTCTCTCTCTCTCTCTCTCTCACACACACACACACACACACACACACACACACACACACACACAGAGAGAGAGAGAGAGAGAGAGAGAGAGAGAGAGAGAAACTGTCTTCACACACTCAAAGATGACAGAGGTCATGTGTATGCAAGTTGTGTGTGTTTTCTGCTTCTGATGAAGAATTTAGTCCAAAAGCTGAACATTTCTAGCATTCTTTTTCACTGTGCCTGTCTATGCTTAGCCACCTCTATATGGTGAGCAGCTATCTATCCTTTCCATTGGTCACAGAAAAACAGTACACGAAAACACACAAAATACGAGGCACGAGGAGTGCTCTGAGTAACCAAATGGACATACAAGTCAAACAGACCAACCATGAATGAGAGAGCAGCAACTAAATACAAAAATTTTTGTTGAGCAGGCACGATGATGAAGAAACATCAAGCAGTCCTGGCGTGAAAAATGAGCCCAAATATCAAACATGGCTCTGTATATTCATGTGGTGTAAAAGGATATAATGCACACTTAAGATAAGTAGATTTTAATTCAACAAGATCTTGGGAAGGAGTATGCCATGCTGTGGAACCACCCAGGATTCAAACAAGTAAATTATGTTGTCATGAGGTAGAAGCTTGGAAGATACACCTCCCACCCTATGTGTGTGTGTGTGTGTGTGTGTGTGTGTGGGGGGGGGGGGGGGGGGGGGGAGAGCCGGCAGGCAGGTACGTGCGTATGTGCAGGCGTGCGTGCTTTGTGAGGGACAGGGTGCATTTTTCAGTCTTTTTATGCAGATCCTCACTCTCATTGACAACTCTATTTTGTGAAAAGTCATTGGCACTCATGTGAATTATATTAATGTCAAAATTATAGTACCCCTTGCATGATACACAGATAGAGGTGTGATTCTCTTGCTTGGGCACAAGAATTGGTTTATTATTGTGTCACATATTCTGAATGCTTCTGAAGCACCTAGAACCGCTCGATCACACCGCCCGGCCCGAACGTCTGATTCGGAGGTTGTCTGCTCTGTAACTTAGGACAGACGGTGGTCTGTGGCATCTCTGCCGAAAGTGAGCAATGCTGGTGCACGCCCAAGACGTGTTTCAGAGTACATCGTTCATCGTACATTGGGCAACATGTGATTCTCTTACTTGGGCACAAGAATTGGTTTATTATTGTGTCACATATTCTAAATGCTTTATAAGTTAATAGTTCTAATTTCTATGACTTGGCCAGAGTTAGTGTCTTGTAAACATTGATCACTGGTACACTGTATAAGATAATTCAGATTTAAAACTTGAATGTTAGTTCATTTCTTAAATAAAGTTCACAAACAATGCAGTTAATATGCAATATACATATATTTACATCTCTTACAAAATATTTTCTTTTCATGAAATACTGTTGCAAATTACTTTACAATTACTCTTCATTACAATATATTTACAACATTTATGTCTATACTTGCTTTCTATGTGAGATTCCCATTACAATGGAGCACAACATTTTTATACAAAACTGTAGCCATAGAGTACATTAAAAAAACACACACACAAAAAAAATATCTACACAGGCACTAATATGTTCATATAGTTAAGTGAACACTTTAGTGAGGCTTTGGTTTGTGTCCATCAACATAAAAGTTTCGGGTTGCTTTTGGAAGCTGAAGAACCATGCCATCATACTCCTTTTTCAAAATTATCTGGCAACCTGATGATAAAGAAATGCATAAATCAAACCAGTAAAATACATAATCATATAATAGTACATAAAACATTTAGATGAGCTTGGACTAGATAGCAGAAAAGCCTGCATAGCCTTAACTAATTAACTAAGGAACATTGCTGGAAATAAAAGAGCTGTTGACAGAGACCAAGCTCATTTCAGTTTCAGGTATTTTTATTAAAAAAAAATACCAAGTTGCAAGTTGCTTTTTCTATTTATTGTCACTACATAAAAATTTGTATCTGAAACAAAGGGTCCAGTAATTGCCCATATGAAACAGTAATAATATTTCTGTAAACACAACATGTTAAATTCAGAGACCTTTAAAATGGTAACTATCTTATTTGCTCTCAAAGACTACACATACTTTGTGATATCCAAAATACAAACTTATGTACCATACATCAGGATTTAAAGCTCTTTCAAATGTTGCTACTGGATTTAAGTGTTTTTGCTACAGTTTATAAAGAGACAGTTTGTTTCAACATGTGAACAATATTTTTTAGCTTTGTGTGTGCAGGATGAAGCAACAAAACTTGCTAATTTAAAAGGTCAATGAAACAAAAAATATTGTATTTACATTCTGATTTCTACTTTGCATTATTAATAACTGGAAATTTAAAATTACACTTTTATAAAAATTATATCGAGCAAATTACACCATTGTTTTCATCAAATTCTGAAGTTGCCAGTCAATTACAAACAGGCTACTTTTGAGCAAATATTCTCCTTCAAAGGTACAAGAGTCCTCGGATGATTGGTATAAACAAGTTTTAGATATCTCCATAAAGGTCTCAAGTGGCTACATCAGGGGACCACACAGGCCACAGAAGATCAACCATCAAGCAGATCAGGCAACAAGGGAACTTTACTGCAAAATATGCATTACAGTACAGAATGGTGTGCCAGTCACAAATCTGTTAAATACAAGGCAAGAAAGTTGTTATCTTGTTCACAAATCATAGCATTCACAATTATTGCATGGAGATTTTTCAGAGAGAGAGAGAGAGAGAGAGAGAGAGAGAGAGACCAATGATCTCCACCATAACAGATGTTATGTTTATTCACAGTTCCAGACAGATGAAAGGACATATTTTGAGGCAACTCTTCTAGCCATTCTTCACATGAATTTTGCCTGCAACCAAATCCTGTTCAGCACAGCTAACTTGTATGGGTGGAAACTGGGGTCATCATGAAGAATCCGGCTCACAGAACAATCAGAATCAATGGGCAGCTGCATGCTTGCATGTCTAGCACTGAGGAGATCACAAAAATGACCATCTCATTGCTTTGTCATCCCCCTTGTCCATTGTGGTATACACCACTACTAACAAACACCGAACAACGTGCTCCAGTACGCGGCCGCCAAATACATCACTGGCCACACTTCTCTGGGCGGCCCGCTGCTTCCATCGCTGGCCGTCTTCACACGCAGGCTCCCTTACTTGGCCGAGAAATACATCGCTGGCCGCACTTTTCCGGGCGGCTCGCGGCTACCATCGCTGGCCGCCTTCGAGCGCGCCTTTGTCAGCACACAGCAATTGGCTATGCCAGGAAACATTGCGATTGGTTTTCCCTGGAAAACAGCGACCCCAGCTGACGGCTCCATTAACTAGCAAGTCTTATATAAAGCCAGCCGCTGCCGCAAATGACAGTTCTCATCGGGAAGTACAGTACGCCGTGTTCCAGCTGCTTGTGGATGACTCGCCGCACCACTCGAGGTTACCTGGCTGCTCGGCGGAAATCTTGCAACTTCATTTGGAGAGACTGAACGTCACTGGACTCGGGAATAATTACGGGATGTGCACCTCACCATGCACATTTGGACATTGGTATAACCAAACTTTAATTATGCATTACTTCTGAGTGTGAGGCAGTGTAGACGCTTGGCTAACATAATTGTTAAAAAGTGATTTGTGATTTAATAAACCAGACTGAAGAGGTTATTGTGTTATTCCTGGTTATAACAACCATCGTATTGTCACCTAAAAGATTGTGGTAAATCTATTGCTCTTCTTCATACATTTCCAGTTGCCCTAAGGTGTCAACCCACACAACAACTGATTGCCAGTTAGGAACAGATTTTCGAGCAGAAAAATTCAGATGTACACGAAATGTACACTTGTCAACAACAATCACCCGACCATTACACAAGTTGGCCTCTAAGGAAAATGTGTGCTGCTTCTTTGTGCAATGAATTGTCACTACTGAGGCAGGTGTTGTTGTTGTTGTTGTTGTTGTGGTCTTCATTCCTGAGACAGGTTTGATGCAGCTCTCCATGCTACTCTATCCTGTGCAAGCTGCTTCATCTCCCTGTACTAATTGCAACCTACAGCCTTCTGAATCTGATTAGTGTATTCATCTCTTGGTCTCCCTCTACAATTTTTACCCTCCATGCTGCCCTCCAATGCTAAATTTGTGATCCCTTGACGCCTCAGAACATGTCCTACCAACCGGTCCCTTCTTCCTGTCAAGTTATGCCACAAACTTTTCTTCTCCCCAATTCTATTCAATACCGCCTCATGAATTATGTGATCTATCCATCTAATTTTCAGCATCCTTCTGTAGCACCACATTTCGAAAGCTATTCTCTTCTTGTCCAAACTATTTACCATCCATGTTTCACTTCGATACATGGCTCCACTCCATACAAATACTTTCAGAAACGACTTCCTGACACTTAAATCTATACTCGATGTTAACAAATTTCTCTTCTTCAGGTACGCTTTCCTTGCCATTGCCAGTCTACATTTTATATCCTCTCTACTTCGACCATTATCGTTATTTTGCTCCCTAAATAATAAAACTAACTCACTACTTTAAGCGTCTCATTTCCTAATCTAATTCGTGCAGCATCACCCAATTTAATTCGACTACATCCTCATTTTGCTTTTGTTGATGTTCATCTTATATCCTCCTTTCCAGACACTGTCCATTCCATTCAACTGCTCTTCCAAGTCCTTTGCTGTCTCTGACAGAATTACAATGTCATCGATGAACCTCAAAAGTTTTTATTTCTTCTCCATGGATTTTAATACCTACTCCGAATTTTTCTTTTGTTTCCTTTACTGCTTGCTCAATATATAGAGTGAATACCATCGGGTATAGGCTACAACCCTGTCTCACTCCCTTCCCAACCACTGCTTCCCATTCATACCCCTTGACTCTTGTAACTGCCATCTGCTTTCTGTACAAATTGTAAATAGCCTTTTGCTCCCTGTATGTTACCCCTGCCATCTTTAGAATTTGAAAGAGAGTATTCCAGTCAACATTGTCAAAAGCTTTCTCTAAGTCTACAAATGCTAGAGACATAGGTTTGCCTTTCCTCAATCTTTCTTCGAAGATAAGCCGTAAGGTCAGTATTGCCTCAGGTGTTCCAACATTTCTATGGAATCCAAACTGATCTTCCCCGGGGTTGGCTTCTATCAGTTTTTACGTTCATCAGTAAAGAATTAGCGTTAGTATTTTGCAGCTGAGATTTTTTAAACTGATAGTTCAGTAATTTTCACATCTGTCAATACCTGCTTTCTTAGGGATTGGAATTATTATATTCTTCTTGAAGTCTGAGGGTATTTCGCCTCTCTCATACATCTTGCTCACCAGATGGTAGAGTTTTGTCAGAACTGGCTCTCCCAAGGCCGTCAGTAGTTCTAATGGAATGTTGTCTACTCTCGAGGCTTTGTTTCGGCTTAGGTCTTTCAGTGCTCTGTCAAACTCTTCAAGCAGAGCCATATCTCCCATTTCATCTTCATCCACATCGTCCTCCATTTCCATAACATTGTCCTCAAGTACTTCGTCCTTGTACAGACCCTCTATATACTCCTTCCACCTTTCTGATTTCCCTTCTTTGCTTAGAACTGGGTTTCCATCTGAGCTCTTGATATTCATGCAAGTGGCTGTTTCCTCCAAAGGTCTCTTTTATTTTCCTGTAGGCAGTATCTATTTTACATTTAGTGAGATAAGCCTCTACATCCCATTTGTCCTCTAGCCATCCCTGCTTAGCCATTTTGCACTTCCTGTCGATCTCATTCTTGAGACGTTTGTATTCCTTTTTGCCTGCTGCATTTACTGCATTTTTATGTTTTCTCCCTTCGTCAATTAAATTCAATATTTCTTCTGTTACCCAAGCATTTCTACTTGCCGTCGTCTTTTTACCTACTTTACGCTCTGCTGCCTTCGCTATTTCATCCCTCAGAGGCAGGTGGTGAACACATTTCCTGATCTACCATATCAAATGAGACCATCCCCACCATTGGCCAACTACAAGTCCCTTTACAGTGCCCCATTCAAATTGGCAGGTTTCATTGCCATACCCTGTACTTTGAAAGTATTCTCTGCAGCCATCCCAGCTGAATAGCGGACAACAACATTGTAGAATGAAATTTTCACTTTGCAGCGGAGTGTGTGCTGATACGAATCTTCCTGGCAGATTAAAACAGTGTGCCAGGCCGAGACTCGAACTCGGGACCTTTGCCTTTTGCGGGCAAGTGCTCTGCTAACAACATTGTATTTAACAACATTGCATTTAGTTTGCTACATCATCATTCACCCAAATCTTTTCAAATACTAAGAAACACAACAGTATGCCAGCTTTTTTATTAATAAAATAATGCTTTACTATACGTAGATAACTGCAGAAATATCTATAGTTGAATTGTGTCAATAGAAGTTAATATGTAAAAATTTACTCCACAAATTGAAATGTCTACAAACTGATTATGAGGAAACACTGTAAACCACAGTCAGTGTACTAAAAAGAGAAGCAGTCAATGGATAGAAGACAAATGAATTTTGGTTTCTAAACACACACTAGCAAAGCACAATACAGTCTTTTTAATTTCTGTTGTTGTCTTGTCTCCACATTGGTTGTAAACAATTCGTGTCAGCACAATTTTGTCATAGATAGACATGGTTGGAGACCATGGCTCTTATATACACACATCAAAAAACGTTTTGTGTCATCCAGGTTCCCAGAACCCCTGAAGATAGACATTGACTGTGGATACTGTATCACAGACATAGTCCCTTTGACTGTTCAGAGATGTCACTAAACCCACCAAAAGATGTAAACAACCATGCATGAGCAACGCCTTATTAGACAGAGAGGGTCCGACAGCCGATCAGTTTCAGTCATTCCAACAGGAAGGAGGTGCACAGCTCGTGTTGCCTGCAGCTCAACCACAACGAGATGGTCAGTGCCACGGTTCGATCATATCCTCATTGGTACTTTGTTCGAGGAAGGACTCAACAAGGAAAGTGTTCAGGCGTCTCGGAGTGAACCAAAGTGATGTTCTTCAAACATAGAGGAGATACAAAGAGACACGAACTGTCGATGACATGCCTCACTCAGGCTGCACAAGGGCTACTACTGCAGTGGATGACTGCTACCTATGGATTATCACTAGCAGGAACCCTGACAGCAATGCCACCATGTTGAATAATGCTTTTCATGCAGCCACAGGATGTATTGTTACAATTCAAACTGTGCGCAACACAGTTGCTGCATGATGCGCAACCTCAAGCCCAACGTACATGGCGAGGTCCATCTTTGAACCACAACACCATGCAGCATGGGTACAGATAGGTCCAACAACATGCCAAACGGACCGCTCAGCACTGGCATCATGTTCTCTTCATCGATGAGTGTTGCATATGCCTTCAACCAGAAAATCGTCGAAGACGTGTTTGGAGGCAACCCGGTCACGCTGAACACTAAGGCACACTGTCCAGCAAGTGCAGCAAGGAGGAGGTTCCCTGCTGTTTTGGGGTGGCATTATGTGGGGCCGACGTACACTGCTGGTAGTCATGGAAGGCACCTTAACAGCTGTAAAATATGTTAATGCCATCCTCCGACCGACAGTGCAACCATATCGGCAGCATATTGGCGAGGCATTTGTCTTCGTGGACAACAATTCGTGCCCCCATCATGCACATCTCGTGAATGACTTCCTTCAGGATAACAACACTCAACTAGGTGGCCAGCATGTTCTCCAGACATGAACCCTATTGAATACACCTGGCATAGTTTGAAAAGGGCTGTTTATGGACAACGTGACCCACCAACCACTATGAGGGATCTGCACCGAACCGCCGTTGAGGAGTGGGACAATCTGGACTAACAGTGCCTTGATGAACTTGTGGATAGTATGCCACAACGAATACAGGCATGCATCAACGCAAGAGGACGTGCTACTGGGTATTTGAGGTACCGGTGTGTACAGCAATCTGGACCACCACCTCTGAAGGTCTCACCGTATGGTGGTGCAACATGCAATGTGTGGTTTTCATGAGCATTAAAAAGGGTGCAAATGATGTTTATGTTGATCTCTATTACAATTTTCTGTACAGGTTCTGGAACTCTCGGAAAAGAGGTGATGAAAAACTTTTTTTGATGTGTGCAAAATAAATTGTTGGCTAGTTGCTATTCACCATCAACAATCTAATTTGTGTCAGTATTTTGCAACCATGACTTATTACGCCTATGGCTGGGTAGTAGTCAAATCCTGTCAACACTTGTCTCCTTTCAGTCTGGACTTATAACATTCTTCTTAAAATCTAAGGGTATAATGTATCTTGCAGACTAGGAGGAGTTTGTGGGGCCAGCCATACACAATGTAATCTACTGTAGCAACACGAGTGTACTATCATCCACCCTTATGCAATATTTGAAAGTTCAGCAGCGCGCTTGTAATTTGACTGGTGCATTGTCATCAGAGCTGGTCACTCCTCGCCAGCACGACACAAGGCAGTCAGTGTGTGTCGGGAATGGCATAAGCACGTAGAAATAGACACACTGTAATTAAATCACTTTATGCGGAAATTGGCAACACTTCTACTAATGTTTTTCTGCAATGGTGATTCGAGTATTGAGAAGAACTGGACCAAACCATATGTTTTTAAGGAAATTTACTGAATTTGCTAACAAATGGGAAGTTTTGTAGCTCGCAGTGTTGAATTCCACCATATCACTAATAAACTTCAGTAACATGAAACTGATCTGTGCTTCTTGTTTATAGGGTTGGGTTGGGTTGGGTTGTTTGGGGAAGGAGAACAGACAGAAGGTCATCGGTCTCATTGGATTAGGCAAGGAAGGGGAAGGAAGTTGGCCGTGCCCTTTCAAAGGGACCATCATCCCAGCATTTGCCTAGAGTGAAAGACCTTTGATGTGCAGCAACATGTACGCTGCATGTTTTCGTATTATGAAGTTATAAATTTGAATTCCACCAAACACTGCAAATCACTTTCAGAAGCATTGAAATCAGCATTGTGATGTGATTTTGTAAGCCATAGCTCATGTCACGTGATCTCACCAGCTGATGACAGCATGGGACACGTGATGTAGTCAGCCAATAGCAAGATCACACTTAAGTAGTGCGAACACACAAGTAAGAAGAGTGAAAGGTTGAAATTAATATTTACATACCATTTACCTATAATATTGGTCTCTAACATTAATAAGCTGGAAGAGAAGCTAAGCTTCCACATATAATGTTGATCTTTTTTGCATTTGTTACACTTTAAGATACATCACACAAATGTGTCTTCTGGGCTCGAAATTCTTCTAAATGGTCGTCCTCAGAAAGTTGATTTTTAAATGAGAATCAAACACTTTGTGATTTAAGAAATTCATTGTACATTATCACCCATAGCTCATCTTATGTAAAAGAAAATCTCCTTTGAATGTAACGCTTTTCAAAACCACCACTCGCATTATTTTCCCGCGAACTGTTAGAAATAGGTTCATTTCGGCAATTGCAAGAGAGCGCCAGATAACAAGCGTCACCACGCTTGCGCAGCTACGATGACGCAGGAAGCCCATATGTTCATAGGTGTAAAACATTAAAAGATATTACATTATGTCATAAAAGAAACAAGACATCAGAGGATACTTCAAGAGCATCGGAATTTCATAAACCATACTAAAACACACAATTCGGCCCAAGTGCACATTCATATGCAAATTTTCTTGGAGTACCAATACTGTATTATCTCGGGTCTGGTTCTTTATTATGGCATAATGCGAAACGTGCACTTGATATGCAGCGAACAGTTGAAACTAGCCAATAGTGTGAAATTAGACACTTCGTTTCAAATAAATTGACTGCCTCAACAGAAAAGATTAATAAAAGCCAAATCTCTTTTGCGAACCAGCCAAAATAATTTCATTGTTCTGTAAGGCGATTAATGTTTGACTGTCAGAAAGGTGGAAAGAAAATTTAAAACTAATAACATATTTTAGCCTTCCGTAATTACGCGAATGTATTTTAATTCATTTGATAGCTCCCGGCCACAAAAATCCGTTTTGTTATCATTTAACATGAGAGCAATAAACGAAGAGGAAACAACAAAATCACTAAATGTAAACACAGGTCATGTGGAGACGACTCACCTCCCCACCGCAACTCAGACTGCTCTTTGCATCAGCCCCAGATTTACTAATTTCCTAACTGGGGCAATATTAAGCAGTGGCGCCCAACCACACATCTTAACAAGAAGCGGGAGAAGGTACTACTCATACGCAACTTAACTGTGCATGCACAAGAGCCCACCAGCAACTGCCCAAACAAATCTAATTTAAACAGTTGTCACGCCACGCTCATCGGAGGCAATTTGTTGTCACAAATGAATGCATAGTCTTCCTAAAGCCTTTGACACACTTTGCTGTTGGCAGACGCTTGTATGAGCATTGTTTTGTTGTTGTATACTGCACATTTCCTTTGCAACTTAAGTTTTATTTTCTTTATTTTATTTTCTCCTGTTCATGTTTTGTTGCTGCAGAATTATCTGCAGTAGTGGGATACAGTAATATCCTTAGTTAGAGTATTGGTTCTTACCAGTCAAAATCACAAAAATTTAACTGGAAACCAAAACAATGAAAAATTCCCGGAATTCTAAACAATTCCCAGGTTTTTCCCGGTTTTCTACCGGATGAAAAAATTCCCAAGTTTTACCTGGATCTCCCGGTTGTCCCGGGTCGTATACACCCTGTAATAAAAAATGGGGGTTCCTATTTTTTACACACTCACTCGAAAATGGCATAATGGCTAGACGTGAACAATAAGTAAAATATAAAACTTTTGTTCGAATGAATAGACAATCTCAGTGGGAAAAAGTTGTTTCTTTTAGTCTATTTATTGTTCCTGTTTGCCCCAAAACGTAGAACACAATTATAAAGTGCTGGACAACTCATCACTGAGTTGATACATCACATATGCTTTGACAAGCTATTCTATCTTAATAATGTATTGCTTCACCAGTGGTTTATTGGAGTATATGATAATGGCACACTGTGTAATACAGGTTTTACACAAGAAGCCATTCATACATTCTGTAAGGGGGCGTGGTTTGCCATGTCGCATGGCTATGAAATACTAACACCTTGCGTGCATGGAGAAAGTTATTCTGGCAGGCATGCCTCTAAATTGCTTCAACATCTTCCTTTAATCCAACCTGGTGGAGGATTCCAAAACTTTCTCGTAACAACTAGGTTGTGGTAATGACTTCCTAGTTGTAATGAAAGTTTTGGAATCCCCACTAGTTTGGATTGAAGGAAGATGTTGAAGCAATTCAGAGGCATGCTGCTATATTTGGCATCGGTAGCTTTGATCAACATGCAAGTATTACAAAGACTCTCCATGGACTCAAATGGAATCCCCGGAGGAGAGGTGCAGTTCTTTTCATGAAACACTATTGAGAAAATTTGAACCATAACTGCAGAACGATTCTACTGCCACCAAAGTACATTTCACATACGACCCTTGAAGTTAAGGGAAATTAGGGTTCATATGGACACACATAGACAGTCATTATACCCTCACTCCTTCGACTCTTGGAACAGGAAAGGAAACCACTAGTAGTGGTACAAATCACCCTCAGCGATACATCATACAGTGCCTTGAGGGGTATGTGTGTAGATGTAGATGTATTGAGAAAGGTGTTCTCTGTCCTGTTCCTCATTTTCTATTTTCCCCTTTCTTTGGATATGGGGAAAGATAGAAATGAAACAAAATTAAATGAAACATCATGTGGTTAGGGGCCTCCCGTCGGGTAGACAGGTCACCTGGTGCAAGTCCTTTTAGTTGATGCCACATAGGTGACTTGCATGTTGATGAGGATGATGTGATGAGGGAGACAACACAACACACAGTCTCAGAGAGGAGAAAATCTCTGGTCCAGCTGGTTTTCGAACCTGAGCCCCTTGCATAGTGTTTTGCCATACTGACAACTCAGTTATGAAGCCACACAGAAAGCTACAAACCATCACTGGATAGTTTCTCAACAGAAAAGTAATTACAATTTAAGTTAAACTGACAAACACTATTTGTAATTACTCTTAGTTTATACACGGTCCAATCACATTAAAGTGAGCACTACCTATACTCTACATCAACGTGCAATAACCACTCACAGAATGCAGGTGGCAGCACTAGCACCATACAGCATGTAAAGTATGTCGGGGACACATGGAAAACACTTCAGTCCTCATTGTATTGTGGAAACAGAGAGATTTATCAGATGTTCAATAGGGTATGATCACTGGCTTTTGGGCCAAGGGTGGAAGCATCTCCGAAACCACTACGTCTGTAAACTTTTCGTATGCGACCATAATTAAAGTATACTGTGCATGGCAAAATGGCACTATTCAAAACCAGTGACGAGGTAACTGTGATCCACTACAGGCCTTAGAAGACAGGGGTATATGACCTGCAGAAATGTGAGCA
The DNA here is from genome assembly GCF_023897955.1 of Schistocerca gregaria. Classification (NCBI taxonomy): domain Eukaryota; kingdom Metazoa; phylum Arthropoda; class Insecta; order Orthoptera; family Acrididae; genus Schistocerca; species Schistocerca gregaria. The sequence continues at coordinate 815,749,832 of NC_064921.1, forward strand.
CGTAAACAGATATTCAATTGTTGAGCAACTGACCACCCAGATGAACCAAGGGCCTACATACAGTGTCTCCTCAATGACCATTCAGTGAACATTACTATGTATGGGCCTCTGCAGCAGGTTGGTAGGATCATGCAACCATGCTGGCTGCTGTTCATCGGCAAGGACAGCTGGAATTTGCACAGCAGTACCGCAACTGGACGTCCACTGGGTGGCGGCAAGTGGCCTTTTCAGATGTCTCATGTTTTATGCTCCATCATCTGAAAGGAAACATCCTGTACCTATTTTTGGAAGGGTCCAGGCAGGATGAGGGAGTGTTATGGTGTGGGGATTATTTTTGTGGCATTCCCTGGATGATCTCATCATTCTGGAGGATACAATGGGTCAATGCAAGTATACATATATCACTGAAAACCATGTCCATCCCTACATCAACATGCAGTTTGATTTTCCTCCATATAATGTCATCCAACAGTGGGACAATCCAATATGACACACAGCTTGCAGTATAAGTGCATCGTTTCAAGAACAACAAGATGAATACTAATTTACTGGATGACTGACGTGATCAAATGTGCCAAACAGTCTCCCCATCCCATTCCCATGCACCCCCCCCCCCCCCCCCGCCTCAAGAGCTGCCCTCACATATTGTAAAAGGCTATTTTCATCTTTTGGGATGATATTAATCGACAGCTTTTGAAATTACTATGTTACTGCTTAGATCTTCTTTTAACCTTTGCTTACAAACAGACGGGGAAAATTGTGTGTGTGTGTGTGTGTGTGTGTGTGTGTGTGTGTGTGTGTGTGTGTGTGTGTGTGTGTGTGGTTTTATGGTGATAAGCAAGCAATTAAATTTCAGTCAGCTGTATTACTTTTTGATTTATATGTTTATGATATGGTACCTAAGCAGGAACTGGTCTCTAATAATTTGACAGGTGTTGACAGATGTGAAAATTACCAAACTATCAGTTTAATAAGTCACAGCTGCAAAATACTAACACAAATTATTTACAGATGAATGGAAAAGCTGATAGAAGCCTACCTCGGGGAAGATCAGTTTGGATTCTGTAGAAATGTTGGAACATGTGAGGCAATACTGACCATACGATGTATCTTAGAAGAAAGATTAAGGAAAGGCAGACCTAGGTTTCTAGCATTTGTAGACTTAGAGAAAGCTTTTGACAATGTTGATTGGAATACTCTCTTTCAAATTCTGAAGGTGGCAGGGGTAAAATACAGAGAGCGAAAGGCTATTTACAATTTGTACATAAACCAGATGGCAGTTATACGCGTCGGAGGGGGGGGGGGGGGGGGGGGGGGGGGAGTGCGAAAGGGAAGCAGTGGTTGGGAAGGGAGTGAGAGTTGTAGCCTCTCCCCGATGTTATTCAATCTGTATATTGGGCAAGCAGTAAAGGAAACAAAAGAAAAGTTCGGAGTAGGTATTAAAATCCATGGGGAAGAAATAAAAACTTTGAGGCTCGCCGATGACATTGTAATTCTGTCAGAGACAGCAAAGGACTTGGAAGAGCAGCTGAACAGAATGGACAGTGTCTTGAAAGGAGGATATAAGATGAACATCAACAAAAGCAAAATGAGGATAATGGAATGGTTGAATTAGATCGGGTGATGCTGAGGGAATTAGATTAGGAATTGAGACGCTGAAAGTAGTAAAGGAGTTTTGCTATTTGGGGAGCAAAATAACTGATGATGGTTGAAGCAGAGAGGATATAAAATGTAGACTGACAATGGCAAGGAAAGCGTTTCTGAAGAAGAGAAATTTGTTAACATCAAGTACAGATTTAAATGTCAGGAAGTCGTTTCTGGAAGTATTTGTATGGAGTGTAGCCATGTATGGAAGTGAAACATGGACAATAAATAGTTTAGACAAGAAGAGAATAGAAGCTTTCGAAATGTGGTGCTACAGAAGAATGCTGAAGATTAGATCAGTAGATCACATAACTAGTGAGGAAGTATTGAATAGGATTGGGGAGAAGAGAAGTTTGTGGCACAACTTGACCTGAAGAAGGGATCGGTTGGCAGTACATGTTCTGAGGTATCAAGGGACCACCAATTTAGTATCGGAGGGTAGTGTGGAGGGTAAAAATCGTAGAGGGAGACCAAGAGATGAATACACTAAGCAGATTCAGAAAGATGTAGGTTGCTGTAGGTACTGGATGATGAAGAAGTGTGCACAGGATAGAGTAGCATGGAGAGCTGCAGCAAACCAGTCTCAGGACTGAAGACCACAACAACAACAACACTATTTCTGCTCAAACCACCAAAGTGTAAACGATATATTTATTCCCCATTTTGATTTTTGATTTTGTGTGGCTTCTATTGTTGTCTTTTATTTTTGGCATATCTCTAACATGTTGCTTATCCCCTTATAACTTATGTTTTTAGATCTTGTATGTTGTTAGCATTATTTGTTGTTTTCCCTCAAAATCTATCCCATTTGACTTTTATTGATATGGATTGGTTCGACTCTTACAAACTGCCTATCTCTCCATTTATTTCCTTAGCCTTGGCCACAGAAGCATTCAAACTTTCAAAAACTACTGAATTTAGCATCTTTTGTACATATCTGTTACAATCTGCTCCTCTGTGCAACTTGATAATCAGAATAATGAGATTTTCTTACCTAGTCTTGAATTTTCCTTAAGAAAGGGAGCAAGATCAAGCAGGTCCTCTTCTTGTTCTTCAGCAGGTGGAAGTTTGTCCAAATAATCTCCAAGCACATAAATATGGCAAGTTGTGCAAGCTAACGATGCTTCACAAGCACCTGCCAATAAAACATATCAATGATATTACAGGTGACAATATCAGCTGAGACAATTAGTAACAGCTGTTTTCTGGAAATTGTCTTAAAAGACTAATTATGTTATTTTATGATCAAAACATTCTTATTTCCTCATGAATTTCAGCATTCACACAAATAACAACAACGTTGTTGTTGTTGTTGTTGTTGTTGTCTTCAGTCCTGAGACTGGTTTGCTGCAGCTCTCCATGCTACTCTATCCTGTGCACACTACTTCATCACCCAGTACCTACTGCAACCTACATCGTTCTGAATCTGCTTAGTGTATTCATCTCTTGGTCTCCCTCTACGATTTTTACCCTCCACGCTACCCTCAGATACTAAATTGGTGATCCCTTGATGCCTCAGAACATGTCCTACCAACCGATCCCTTCTTCTAGTCAAGTTGTGCCACAATCTCCTCTTTTCCCCCATCCTATTCAACACCTCCTCATTAGTTATGTGATCTACCCATCTAATCTTCAGCACTCTTCTGTAGCACAACATTTCAAAAGCTTCTATTCTCTTCTTGTCCAAACTAGTTATCGTCCATGTTTCACTTCTATACATGGCTACACTCCATACAAATACTTCCAGAAACGACTTCCTGACATTTAAATCTATATTCGATGTTAACAAATTTTTCTTCTTCAGAAACGCTTTAATTGCCATTGCCAGTCTACATTTTATATCCTCTCTACTTCGACCATTATCGTTATTTTGCTCCCTAAATAATAAAACTAACTCACTACTTTAAGCGTCTCATTTCCTAATCTAATTCGTGCAGCATCACCCAATTTAATTCGACTACATCCTCATTTTGCTTTTGTTGATGTTCATCTTATATCCTCCTTTCCAGACACTGTCCATTCCATTCAACTGCTCTTCCAAGTCCTTTGCTGTCTCTGACAGAATTACAATGTCATCGATGAACCTCAAAAGTTTTTATTTCTTCTCCATGGATTTTAATACCTACTCCGAATTTTTCTTTTGTTTCCTTCACTGCTTGCTCAATATACAGATTGAATAACATTGGGGAGAGGCTACAACCCTGTCTCACTCCTTTCCCAACCACTGCTTCCCTTTCATGCTCCTCGACTCTTATGACTGCCATCTGGTTTCTGTACAAATTGTAAATAGCCTTTCGCTCCCTGTATTTTACCCCTGCCACCTCCAGAATTTGAAAGAGAGTATTCCAGTCAACATTGTCAAAAGGTTTCTCCAAGTCTACAAATGCTAGAAACGTAGGTTTGCCTTTTCTTAATCTTTTATCTAAGATAAGTTGTGAGGTCAGTATTGCCTCATGTGTTCCAACATTTCTACGGAATCCAAACTGATCCTCTCCGAGGTCCACATCTAACAGTTTTTCCATTCGTCTGTAAAGAATTTGTGTTAGTATTTTGCAGCTGTGACTTATTAAACTGACAGTTCGGTAATTTTCACATCTGTCAGCACTTGCTTTCTTTTGGGATTGGAGTTATTATATTCTTCTTGAAGTCTGAGGGTATTTCGCCTGTCTCATACATCTTGCTCACCAGCTGGTAGAGTTTTGTCATGACTGGCTCTCCCAAGGCCGTCAGTAGTTCTAATGGAATGTTGTCTACTCTCGAGGCTTTGTTTCGGCTTAGGTCTTTCAGTGCTCTGTCAAACTCTTCACGCAGTATCGTTTCGCCTATCTCGTCTGCATCTACATCCTCTTCCATTTCCATAATATTGTCCTCAAGTACATAGCCCCTGTATAAACCTTCTATATACTCCTTCCACCTTTCTGCCTTCCCTTCTTTGCTTAACAACAACAACAACAATAATAATAATAAAAGCCAACTAGAAAGCTTCATTTGAGACATGTGATGCCCACGACGTCACTCGGTAGCACACTGCTCATACTGTTATAAAGCTCATTCACAGTGATATCTTCTTTAGGAAATTACATTTCAGAAAATGGGTTACAAATGGTCTGTAGTTCCTTATGGTACAAATGTATCAAAGTACAAATTGTAGAAATACACCATAAAAATTGTTTAAAAAAATGAGAAGATACATAAAATCTAGTTGCAACATGCTCTTGGAGATCCAAATGACATAATGGTCACTACATGTTTTTATTTCTGTGAGGATCATTTTGATATATGTAAACACTCCATATGAACATATTGTTGCTTGTAGCATACTAGGCAGCATGCTGGAGTCCTAATGCCATGTTCGCAAGACTGATTCTCATTCAGAGCAAGGTTTTGTCCCTCCCAGTTCTCTTTGCTTAATACTACTGTCTCCTTAAATTTATTTTAGTCATAATATAGTTATCCCCCCATGAACCATGGACCTTGCAATTGGTGGGAAGGCTTGCGTGCCTCAGTGATACAAATAGCCGTACCCTAGGTGCAACCACAACGGAGGGCTATCTGTTGAGAGGCCAGAGAAACATGTGGTTCCTGAAGAGGGGCAGCAGCCTTTTCAGTAGTTGCAAGGGCAACAGTCTGGATGATTAACTGATCTGGCCTTGTAACAATAACCAAAACGGCCTTGCTGTGTTGGTACTGCGAACGGCTGAAAGCAAGGGGAAACTACAGCCATAATTTTTCCCGAGGGCATGCAGCTTTACTGTATGATTAAATGATGATGTTGTCCTCTTGGGTAAAATATTCTGGAGGTAAAATAGTCCCCCATTCGGATCTCCGAGCGGGAACTACTCAGGAGGATGTCGGTATCAGGAGAAAGAAAACGCGTTCTACGGGTTGGAGCGTGCAATGTCAGATCCCTTAATCGGGCAGGTAGGTTAGAAAATTTAAAAAGGGAAATGGATAGGTTAAAGTTAGATATAGTGGAAATTAGTGAAGTTCTGTAGCAGGAGGAACGAGACATCTGGTCAGGTGCCTACAGGGTTATAAACACAAAATCAAATAGGGGTAATGCAGGAGTAGGTTTAATAATGAATAGGAAAATAGGAATGCGGGTAAGCTACTACAAACAGCATAGTGAACACATTATTGAGGCCAAGATAGATACGAAGCCAACACCTCCTACAGTAGTACAAGTTTATATGCCAATTAACTCTGCAGATGACGAAGAAATTGAAGAAATGTATGATGAAATAAAAGAAATTATTCAGATAGTGAAGGGAGACGAAAATTTAATAGTCATGGGTGACTGGAATTCGAGTGTAGGAAAAGGGAGAGAAGGAAACGTAGTCGGTGAATATGGATTGGGGGCTAAGAAATGAAAGTGGAAGCCGCCTGGTAGAATTTTGCACAGAGCATAACTTAATCATAGCTAACACTTGGTTCAAGAATCATGAAAGAAGGTTGTATACATGGAAGAACCCTGGAGATACTAAAAGGTATCAGATAGGTTATATAATGGTAGGACAGAGATTTAGGAACAGGGTTTTAAATTGTAAGACTTTTCCAGGGGCAGATGTGGACTCTGACCACAATCTATTGGTTATAAACTGTAGAGTAAAACTGAAGAAACTGCAAAAAGATGGGAATTTAAAGAGATGGGACCTGGATAAACTGAATGAACCAAAGGTTGTACAGAGTTTCAAGGAGAGCATAAGGGAACAATTGACAGGAATTGGGGATAGAAATACAGTAGAAGAAGAATGGGTAGCTCTGAGGGATGAAGTAGTGAAGGCAGCAGAGGATCAAGCAGGTAAAACGACGAAGACTAGTAGAAATCCTTGGGTAACAGAAGAAATATTGATTTTAATTGATAAAAGGAGAAAATATAAAAATGCAGTAAATGAAGCAGGCAAAAAGGAATACGAACGTCTCAAAAATGAGATCGACAGGAAGTGCAAAATGGCTAAGCAGGGATGGCTAGAAGACAAATGTAAGGAGGGTTATCTCACTAGGGGTAAGATAGATACTGCCTACAGGATAATTAAAGAGACCTTTGGAGAAAAGAGAAGCACTTGTATGAATATCAAGAGCTCAGATGGAAACCCAGTTCTAAGCAAAGAAGGGAAAGCAGAAAGGTGGAAGAAGTATATAGAGGATCTATACAAGGGCAATGTACTTGAGGACAATATTATGGAAATGGAAGAGGATGTAGGTTGAAGATGAAATTGGAGATACGATACTGCGTGAAGAGTTTGACGGAGCACTGAAAGACCTGAGTTGAAACAAGGCCACCGGAGTACACAACACTCCATTGGAACTACTGACAGCCTTGGGACAGCCAGTCCTAACAAAACTCTACTATCTGGTGAGCAAGATGTATGAAACAGGCGAAACACCCTCACACTTCAAGAAGAATATAATAATTCCAATCCCAAAGAAAGCAGGTGTTGAAAGATGTGAAAATTACCAAACAATCAGTTTAATAAGTCACAGCTGCAAAATACCAACACGAATTCTTTACAGGCGAATGGAAAAACAGGTAGAAGCCTACCTCAGGAAAGACCAGTTTGGATTCCGTAGAAATACTTGAACGCGTGAGGCAATACTGACCTTACGACGTATCTTAGAAGAAAGATTAAGGAAAAGCAGACATACGTTTCTAGCATTTGTAGACTTGGAGAAAGCTTTTGACAATGTTGATTGAAATACTCTCTTTCAAATTCTAAAGGTGGCAGGGGTAAAATACTGGCAGCCAAAAGCTATTTACAATTTGTACAGAAACCAGATGGCAGTTATAAGAATCAAGGGACATGAAAGGAAAGCAGTGGTTGGGAAGGGAAGGAGACAGGGTTGTAGCCTCTCCCCAATGTTATTCAATCTGTATATTGAGCAAGCAGTAAAGGAAACAAAAGAAAAATTTGGAGTAGGTATTAAAATCCATGGAGAAGAAATAAAAACTTTGAAGTTCGCCGATGACATTGTAATTCTGTCAGAGACAGCAAAGGACTTGGAAGAGCAGTTGAATGGAATGGACAGTGTCTTGAAAGGAGGATATAAGATGAACAGCAGCAAAAGCAAAACGAGGATAATGGAATGTAGTCGAATTAAGTCGGGTGTTGCAGAGGGAATTAGATTAGAAAATGAGACACTTAAACTAGTAAAGGAGTTTTGCTATTTGGGGAGCAAAATAACTGATGATGGTCGAAGTAGAGAGGATATAAAATGTAGACTGGCAATGGCAAGAAAAGCGTTTCTGAAGAAGAAAAATTTGTTAACATCGAGTATAGATTTAAGCGTCAGGAAAAATAAATTATTTTTAAAATAAATTATTTTTAAAATAAATTATTTTTAATCTCTGATTGCATTTTGTAACAGATATATGTATATTGACGAAAAATGCTATCTGAATGGTCTAATCATTCAGAACAACAACAATCTGAGCCCTATTTTTTTAACACAGAAAAATAGCCTTCACTGAGTAGCAAAGGGTTCAAGACCAAGAATTTTGTATTACAGCTGTGGAAAGCATATTAAAATAGAAAATTCAACTCCAAGCACAAGCAGTTGAAACATAACCACAAGTCAAGTCACTTCTGTGATAGTATTCTAGTTAACAGGATCTGTGGATGGGTTCCACAAGTAGTAAAAAGATATTAGAGATGAAGAGTACAGGAGGAGAAATAAACATGAATGGTTACTTGTAAATAACATTGTGATATTGCATATAACAGGGGTTTTGGGGCATTTTTTCACCTCAAAAGTAATTTCATTGACTATTGGCCCTTCCAAGATCTGTAAAGTAATGGATTTTCAAGCATATACTTGGTTCTTGCAATCTTAATGGCCTTCATTATATTTTCTTAAAACTTTCTCCACCTTATCCCCTTCCCCTCCCTTTTACATAGTTTCCTCCTGCTCACACTAACAATGAAACCTTTGTAATACATATTTTTGTTTTTTTTTTAATGTTATCATACTCTCTGTCCAACATTTCATCATTACCCTGACCATTTCTTGCATTTCATTATTATTTGCGTGTTCTTTAAATATTCTTCTTTCTCTTCTGGGGTGTTCATGTCTTTATTACATTCCTCCAAACACCTGGATGTAAAATGTTAGCCTCACTCCAATCCACAGCCTTTCCTACCTACGAGGGTTTTAACTTTAATTGTGGCAACTATTTATTTACAGCTCGTACAAAATAGATACGTGTTTTAAAGGTTTACTGACCTTCAAAGTAGTCACCAGTATTGTGTATAGCCCGTTGCCAGCAATGTGGAAGTCTTAGGATACTCTTTGCAGTGCCAGTTGTGTTGACAGTTCGAGTGGTGCAGTCTATTGCCCGACAAATTTGTAGCAGTTCTGAAGCAAATGCCGTGAAGTGTTTCCTTCAGTTTAGAAATCAAGATGAACTCATGAGGGCTTAAGTCAGGGGAGTGCAGTAGGTGGTATAGCACTTAGTAGCCCCATCAGTCACAGAAATCAGTAACAGCTTGCACTATACTTATTTGAGCATTGTCCTGCAAAATGATGGTCAGCCCTGCAGAAATTGACATCACTTCTGTCTCTATGCTGTTCATTTTTGAAACACAACCTACAACCAGCTTACAGACAGAAGTGATGACACTTTCTGCAGGACCTGACCATCATTTTGCAGGACAACGCTCCAGCACGTACAGTACAAGCTGTTACCGATTTCTTTGGCTGATGGGGCTGCTAAGTGCTATACCACCGACTGCACTCCCATGACTTAAGCCCTCCTGAGTTCAACTCGATTTCTAAACTGAAGGAAACACTTCACGGCATTCGCTTCAGAACTGCTACAAATTTGTCGGGCAACAGACCGCGCTGCTCGAACTGTCAGCACAACTGGCACTGCTAAGAGGATCCCACGACTTCCATATCACTGGTAACGGGTTACACACAATACTGGCGACTACTTTGAAGGTCAGTAAAACTTTGAAACACATGTCTCTTTTGTACGAGCTGTAAATAAATAGTTGCCACTATTTAAGTTCCAACCATCAGTTTTTTTTTCGCCCTCAAAGTGAAAATGATGTGTTGTTTGTGCAACTGCATTATATCTGAATTAAACAAGACTAATTCTTTGCCATTTTTATCTTAATTACCTTCCATGTCCACTGCACCATTTTGGAGCACGCATGCCTTGATGCACTGTTCGCTATCTGCCTCGTTTTCTTTTTCTGTATTCTCTCTCCCTTCCTTTGCTCTCATTTTCTCCCTTTATTTCAGTTTCTGTATTTGCATTCCAAGTCTCTCAGCTGTCTTGTCTGAATCTCTCTCCTTCCCCGATCATTATTTCCACCGTTCCAACTTTTAAAGAAGCCTCTTCAGTTAATCTTCTTCTTTTCCCCACATCTATTATTTTGCAATCAGTTTTTAAAAACATTAATAGTTTCATGTTTTATTTTGGACAGTGAGCTCAAGAACAGAGGTTTAATGATGGAAGTGAAACAAATAGGTTTAGAAATATTTTGTGAAACAATTTTGAAAAGGAGGGATGGGAAAGGCAGTCATCTCAAGGGGGAAATGTCAATAACAATTCATGACAAGTATCAGACACAATACATCAATAAAAAGTTTATTTCTACCCATGTAATGAGAGTTCAACAAAGACATCAGACCCAACAGTTACATTCACCAATTATAGCTGCCTTTGCAACAAAAAACTAGATGTTCTTATGTGGATCAAGAATAACAGCAGAGTTCCTCAATGACAGAGCCAACTTCCCTAGGCTAAGCAATTTAAAGTCAAGTGTTCAAGAATCAGAGTACAGGAAAATATGGTTGAATCAGCTGAGAAACTTGACAAGTTGGACAGGCCATAACACATTTCAACTTGTTTCACACTTACTAGCCTCAGGTGAACACTACTACACATTTTGTATGAAAATACTTTAATGCTTGATCACACAGTGAAGAGAGAAAAGACTTGATATGTTCAGGGATGTAACTGAGGTAGTGACATGAATACTATTCTTCTTCCCTGAAATATAATGACAAGGACTGTCAACTTTCCCTGTATGAACTGATGAACGCGATTAAAGCCAACTTTCATCCAACAATAAAAACTGTGAAAACCCAGTAACCAAGAATCCAAATAGTGCCAATTATATGCTGCAGGATCTTCACACAATTCAGGAGACAGCTGAGACTTATTGTCAAAGCCATTTAGTTCCAGGTGTTCATTAATACACAATATCTAGGAAAATTACAGGGAGCTCATTTCAAAGATACTTCGCTCTTTTATTGACACAGTTGTCCTGAAAAAAAAGTGCACAAATGATACAAGGAATACAAAGTTAACTGCAATTGCATAAGACATTATGGGTGACGTGATCCAAAATTAATTTCTTTTATCATTGCAAATACATATGATATTACAAATTTACAAAAAGTAAGACTCCTGGAAGTTAACTGATGTGTGGTGTTCCTGAGATTCCATTCCACCTAAAATGAAGCTTCACATTTGATGTGTTGGCGTTCGTGAGATTCCATTCCACCTAAAATGAAGCTTCACATTTGGAGTATTAACCATCATGAATCTAACTCTGAAAGTTCACGGTTGACATTTCTCTCAACACAGATTTCAATGCATGGACATTTGATGGTTACAGCATTTCTCTCATTATGGAAGTCAGTGTTTGTATCACCCCAAAATTTGTGGTTGCTCCAGACCAAAAATACCCACAGACAAGGAAAAATTTTAAAGTGTAAATAAACAATCTTGCTGAAACTTGGCAGATGTGCAATATGTATTTTTTCATTTTTGTCCAATTTCATTTTTAAGGGGTAAAACACACCCTGAAAAGTAATTTGGTTTATTAGGTTTAGTGGGAATAACTACAAAACCCTGATATACAAAAAAACACATTTCACATAAAAGGTGAAACATAATTAACATTCTTGAAAACTGTATAACTAACTTTACAATAACATGAAATTTTGCAAAATACCCCACTGCCATTACTTAATTTTGTAAAACGAAAACTTATGTTAGAACAAAAATTAAGGAAGCTTTCACAACACATCCATTCATCTGTAATAAAGCTGGTTTCTGAGATACTGATATTGGAAAAAAGGCTGTACACAATATGCTGTCAGAGCATCATCATTATACTTAATTACCTAGTTTTCTTTTATGTTTTTAATTAATATATTACATTTTAAATTCATGTCTTTTTTGTTTTTAGTTTACAGGTTCACAGGTGTCTATTTTGTTAACTGAAAATAAAAAGTATTTGTTAATTGAAAATAATAAGTAAATCATTATTATGATACAAAATCATTATAATAATCATAATTTCTAAAGAATGCTTAAAACATAACTTTTTTTGCACGACGCACACAAAGTTATTCAAATTTCTTCACATAATGCACACAATGGACAACAAAATACGAAACAAAATTCATAAGGGTTCTCAAACTGAGGTAGGGAATCTTCTAAATATCTTGATTTGTATCAAGCATATTTCAGTACATTGTGAAACATTGGCAAAGAGAAATGATCCTGTAATGACTGCAGCTTAATTATGTTGTTTTTCAAGTGGACACAAACAACATAATCATTGATCAGAAGCCTACCTGACAATCTTCTTGCTAAGTTCTTCCAAAATTAAATATAATGTATGTTCAAGTGCTGTACCTGTTCCATTGATGCTTTTGGGATCACCAGATGAACAAGTGCCTTGTCTTGAGGTACAACACTCAAAACTGTTCATTCACATTGGCCACCACACAAATCTAACAACACAGATCTTTCTACCACACTGGGAAAGAGAACTTTTGTCAAATATTTTCTGAGGTGGACCGGTGATTGTTTACCAGATTTTGATGTTGTCACAATAATATTTGGGCTTCAAAAAGCGATTCCTGAATTCTTCGTCCAAACTGTCCGTAAATTTCTTTTAAAACTACGAAAAGATGGGTGCTCAATGTGGCAGAACCATTTTGAGCATCATACCTGAGGACAAGGAAACTGTTCATCTGGTAATTCCAAAAACTTGATGGGACAGCCATAGTATGTACACAGTCTTTGGTACTGGAAGAACTTTGTGAGATTTTCCAATCTGGTTCTGGTGAATAATGATGATGTCAATGTGCACTTGATGAACAATGTAACCCAGCTGCAGTCACTATTATATTATCTATTCTCTTCACCAAGATTTCCCAATGTACTGAAATCTACCTAATACAATTTGGGATATTCAGAGGATTGCCCGCCACAATCGGAGAATCCTGCTGAATTTGTTTTGTATTGTGTTATTTCTTACACATATTACATGAAGAAATTTTGTTGACTTTATGTGTATGGCGTAAAATAACACACACACGCACACGCACACGCACAGGGTGGTCCATTAATTGTGACTGGGCCAAATATCACGCAAAATAAGCATCAAACGAAAGAACTACAAAGAACAAAACTCATCTAGCTTTAAAGAGGAAACCAGATGGCGCTAGGGTTGGCCCGCTAGATGGTGCGGCCACAGGAAAATGAATATCAACTGCATGTTTTTTTTTTTGTTTTTTTTTTTTTTTAAATAGAAACACCCATTTTTATTACAGATTCGTGTAGTATGAAAAGAAATATGAATGTTTTAGTTGGACCACTTTTTTCGCTTTGTGGTGGATGGCACTATAATAGTCACAAATGTACGGCTCACAATTTTAGACGAACAGTTGGTAACAGGTAGGTTTTTTATATTAAAACACAGATCATAGGTACATTTGAACATTTTATTTCGGTTGTTCCAATGTGATACATGTACCTTTGTCAACTTATCATTTCTGAGAACGCATGCTGTTACAGTGAGATTACCTAGTAAATACCACATTAATGCAATAAATGCTCAAAATGATGTCCGTCAACCTCAATGCATTTGGCAGCACGTATAATGACATTCCTCCCAACAACAAGTAGTTTGCCTTCCGTAATGTTCGCACATGCATTGACAGTGCGGTGACGCATATTGTCAGGCGTTGTCGGTGGATCACGATAGCAAATGTCCTTCAACTTTGCGCACAGAAAGAAATCCGGGAAAGTCAGATCCGGTGAATGTGCGGGCAATGGTATGGTGCTTTGACGACGAATCCACCTGTCATGAAATATGCTATTGAATATCGCTTCAACCGCACCCGAGCTATGTGCCGGACATCCATCATGTTGGAAGTACATCGCCATTCTATCATGCAGTGAAACATCTTGTAGTAACATCGATAGAACATCACATAGGAAATCAGCATACATTGCACCATTTACATTGCCATTGATAAAATGGGGCCAATAATCCTTTCTCCCACAATGCCGCACCATACATTAACCCTCCAAGGTCGCTGATGGTCCACTTGTCACAGCCATTGTGGATTTTCCGGTGCCCAATAGAGCATATTATGCCGGTTTACGTTATCGCAGTCGCTGAATGACGCTTCGTTGCTATATAGAATGCATGCAAAAAATCTGTCATCATTCTGTAATTTCTCTTGTGCCCCGTGGCAGACCTGTATACGACGTTCAAAGTCGTCGCCATGCAATTCCTGGTGCATAGAAATATGGTACGGAAGCAATCAATGTTGATGTAGCATTCTCAACACCAACGTTTCTGAGATTCCAGATTCTCACGCAATTTGTCTGCTACCGATGTGCGGATTAGCTGCGACAGGAGCTAAAACACCTACTTGGGCATCATCATTTGTTGCAGGTCGTGGCTGATATTTCACATGTGGCTGAACATTTCCTGTTTCCTTAAAGTAATGTAACTATCTGGCAAACGGTCTGGACACTTGCATGATGTCGTCCAGGATACCGAGCAGCATACATACCACACGCCCGTTGGGCATTCTGATCACAATAGCCATACATCAACATGATATCGACCTTTTCCGCAATTGGTAAATGGTCCATTTTAACATGGGTAATGTATCACAAAGCAAATACCGTCTGAACTGGTGGAATGTTACGTGATACGACGTACTTATACATGACGTACTTATACATTTGTGACTATTGCAGCACCATCTATAACAAAGTGAAAAAAGTGGTCCAACTGAAACATTCATATTTCTTTACATACTATATCCGTTTTCCCTAAGGCAGCGCCATCTAGCAGGCCAACCATAGCTCCATCTGGTTTCCCCCTTCAAGCTAGACGAGCTTCGTTCTTTGTAGTTTTTTCGTTTGATACTTATTTTGTGAGATTTTTGGTCCATTCACCATCAGTGTACCACCCTGTGTGTGTGTGTGTGTGTGTGTGTGTGTGTGTGTGGTGTGTGTGTGTGGTGTGTGTGTGTGTGTGTGTGTGTGTGTGTGTGTGTGTATTTTAAGCATTTCTTTACAGATTATCATTATTATAATTCCTAGTTGTCATATTTCAAAAGTAATGAATGGTGGTGGGGTATTTTGAAAAATTTCAAATTAATAAAAAAAGTTGAGTATTCAGTGTTCAAGACTAATGACAACATTTTAACTTTTATATGATACACATGTTTTACATTGTACAGTTTTGAAGGTATTCCCTTTAAACCTATTATGTCAAATTATCTTGTAGGCTTTGTTTTGCCTCTTAGAAGTGAAACTGGGTAAAAATCACAAAAATATTTATTAGATTATTTTTCCTCATCCACACACCCGCAAAGTTGTATCAAGATCAAGACATAGCCCCCAACTATTCCTGTAAAGTTGCAGAACTATTCACTAACAGCTTTTCAGCAGAATAATGATGTTGGGCTAACTGTAATTAAAATACGTAACATAAAGTCCCACACTCGAGGAGTGAGGGCTGGGGAGCAGATGCAGCAATCCTGCATCACCGAGCAAGGAAAGGTCCTAGTGGAAGTGGCTTGCTGTTGCCTTTCTTCAGTCAGTTACAGAGTGCCAACTGTGTATCCTTGAAGTGCCGATGACCGACGAGTGTGCTTGTACAGCATTGTGTCAGGTTGGATGAAAGAAAGGGAGAGTGTGAACCCAGGTGCTAGTACAGTGCATCAAGGCAGCTGCCTAATGTAAAGTCTGCATCCTACAGGTCACATGCCCTCACTTCACAACAAACTGTGGTGAGATCTGGAATTTAATACAGCACATTGGCGCAAAGACTAGTGATCAGGAACTTTACACCACAAACTCTCCTCCCTTTGCCAGCCAAATTCTGGCAGTGAAAATTTCCACCACAAAGATTCAAAGCAGCTTACCTCCAAGAAGAGCACACTGCACATCAGCGATCCTGACTAATGAGGCAGGTAACTGAGATACAAGGTCTTTGTATTATTCATTCACTCTTATTCCTTCACAGTACGACTTTGTAGGGAAAGCAAAGACCTTCCAGGTACTAAACGCTGGAACAAATCCCAGAGCAAGTCACCCACGATCTTTCTTGTGAAATAACCTTTGCAAGCTGCCACCCATCCAGAAATACTAGGATAGTTTTGTGGAAAATACTGAAGAATTGCATCAGGAATCTTGTACATATTATCAGTGACTGTACCCAAAAGATATTTTAGCATCTCAACATTGAGCCCCAAATTTTCAAATTTTGTCATAAGACCTGGTGGATTCCATCACCTAATGTCCTTAATGGGAGTTATAAGTTTTGTAAAGAGAGTATCCTGAAGGATCTGCTCATCATCTTTCATGCCCTATCAGCATCTTTCATGCCCTTTGCAGGTGAGCAATGTTTTGAGGGAAAGGATCCCACACTGCTTGAATCTTCTACAATAAAAGGACAGAGTATAACAGAATGTAAAATTCTGTATGTCAGTAATTTCTTTACATGTAATGTTTTATGTAAATATAGCCTTTGACTGCGAGTGTAACAACTAAGAGACGGTTGTCTTTGGTCATGGGGGAAGGAGGTCGGGCTTTGAAGGTGGTGGTTGATGGTCTTTGGATCGGGAGCGTGGGTTGGAGGAGGTGGCGATACAGATGTGGTGTAAAACAATGTCTTATTTCATATTATTGTAGAAGTGTTAAATGTGAATAAATGAATTAAATAGTGATGTGCAAAAATAATTTAACGTTTGCTCTCTAAAAACTAAAATACCACGTCACCCTACAAACCAGTTAGTCTCATCCAAACACAAAGAAAACTGCGGGAATATCGCAGTGGAATCACCTCTAGACTTCACGAAGACAACAACGCAGCCATCGATATGAGTTAAGTACCAAACTGTTCGTACTTGTTAACGACCTCGGCCTATAAATTTGAATCTCCTGTAGTGCCTGAAGTCACCATGTGGACAAAGGAGTAGGACAACTTATAGACCGTGGAAATCTTAGGAAGAGATCCGTTGAACTTGGGGGCTCGTCCAGGATATTACAGTTAAATGCGATGAGACTAATTGTGCTTCGTTTGCAGAACATTATAAAGTTTATAAATCGTAAAACATGAACAACATTATACACATTTCCTGGACCAGAAAAAGTTGTGTGAGAACCAAGAAAGTGCTGGCTTATCAGAGAGGTGGACCTGTGATCGACGTCGTGGTGTGAAAAGGTAAGAACAATTCTGCTTTGTTTTAAACTTTTCGTCAAAACTGTGTCCAAACACGTGGTGCCATCATGACGTTATCAGAAGAAATGAAAAAGGAAGTGGGAGAAATGTTAGACTCGAACGTGTGTGGTGTAAGTGCCGATCCAAATGACTCACAAAACGAAAGAAAACTGGATCAACCGGACTGAGTAAGTTTACTCTTTGCCAGAATGGGACAAATGCAGTCCGAATTAACAATGGCAATGAATTCAAATAGTCAATTCCTAGAATCAAAAATAAATGCATCCAGTGAGTCGCTAGAAGCGAAATTAAACTTAACTAGTGAATCACTGGAAGCAAAAATGAAAAGCAACGGTGATGTACTGAAAGAAGAGATCTCAAATTTAAAACTTCAATTAGGAGAAAGTTTGAAGGGCGTGAACTCCAAAATTGAGGCTATAGAAAATAAGTTTGTGAACTTAGAAAATAAACTGGCCACAGTTAGCTCAAGTCAAGAAAAAGAGATTGAAAGGTTAACTGCAGCTCAAAGAACTGTGGAGGAGAGAGTAGATAAATTAAGTCTAGATACAGAATCAAAAGTTAATGCCTTAGATGCTGAATTAAATAAGATACAAGAGTCTGTAACATGTAATTTAAATGTAATAGACAAGAGATTCACTGAGATGCAAGATAATTTTGTGTCTAGAAATTTATGTATGAATGGTGGGAATGTGTGGATTAATTCACCTGTAAAAAGTTTTCCTTGTGATAATTTACACCCTGTAGACTTTTTACAACACTGCTCTGACAACCTGGTTCCTGGCATGTCTGATAATCTAAAGATTAAGTTTGTAAAAAAATTCCTTGGGGGAGAAGCTTTGTCTTGGGCAAACCAACATTTTGATGAGTGGAAAACATTTGATGATTTTAAGAAGAGATTCTTAAATAAGTTTTGTTCTGAGACTGAACAGAGTAGAATAAAAAGTGAATTTTTAAATGGGCCTAGTTTCAGGGGCAAAAACCACTCAATGAAAGACTTTTGCAGGGATCAACTTAGGAAATTGGTGCATCTAGATAAACCCTTCGACGAAATGACGCAAATTGATGCCCTTAAAAGGAGGTTACCTGAAAGAATACAGTGGGAATTAGTGCATGGACCTGATGACTGTTTAGATCAGTTTCTAAAATATATAGTCAAATTAGACAGGGCAATGGAGAGAAATGTGCAACAGTTTAGTAATGAAAACCATTACAGTGGGAGGTGGAATTCTGATTACCGTGAGGAGAACACTAGAAGGGACGCTAGAGATTTTCGGAATGAACACTAATGTGATAGAACAAGAGAGTACAATGCTAATGGGAGAGGGAGTAACTGGGAAAACAGTGGTGTAACTAGGAACAACAGATGGGAAGATAACAACAGAATGAATACAAATTGGAGGAGTGAAATAGAGGTAGACATCCGGAAAACTCCAGTCCGCCTCAATGAGGGTCCCCAGCTTTGGGGCGAACAGATTTAAACATAATAGGACCACTAACGTTCACACAAAACCCAATAGTGTAAATAACTGTACCATTAACAAACAGGTTAAAAACCAGGAATATCAAGTGAATTATATAAATTTTGATAAAAAAATTTGGGATGCTATGTGGCACAGTAGACCACCACAAAATAAACATAGGATAGATCAAAGTTCTGAGTTAATTCTGGATGAGGAGATGTTAAATGATTTTTACAGCTGGCCAAAAAGGGGAGAGCAAGCTACTAATGAAGAGAGTAATAAATGTTTTAGTTCAGAATTGGGAGGATTGTTCACACAAGAAGGTAATAGTGAATCAGCTAATGATATACCTAAGCAACAGGAAAAAGAATCAACCATAGAAAGTGAGAAACAGAGAGAAATAGATGAAACTGGCAGTAAAGTATACCATAGTAGTGATGATGTTAGTATTATTGATGTGAAAAGTATGGTACGCAAACCAGAAGGTGAGTACAATGTTTTTATTGAAATAAATAATGAAGTGTTGAAACGTGATGATAGATGTGGTGATGAATCAAAGGAATATGACAAGAATAATGAAGTGACAGCTGAAAATCAATTGCTACATGCCTGTCCTGATGATTTCATAGTTAATCAAAGTGGTGATAACAAAAGTGAAAATATTGTGAAAGAATTAGATTTGCGTGATATTATTGAAAGTAAAGGAAGCCAATTTTTAGAAATCCTGTGGAACCAGTATAACGAGAGTTGTAGTAGCAAAGTGTTTTGGTATCATCTAAGTATAAAGTTCAGTTTTATGCCCACGCTGGTGGGAGAGTAAAAGAAAGAGTCTGAGTGAAAGGTACATAAACAGTAGGGAGGTATTTTGTGTGCAGGCAAAGTGTAAACTTGACACTAGTAACTTAGAATCTGAAACTCAGGTGAACCTGATGAAGACTGAAAGGGAGGAAGTAGATGGAATATAAAGAAATTGAAAAAGATTTATTATATTAAGTCCCTGAGGGGAAATCAGATGAAAAGGAATTAGGCTGTCCATACATTCAAATAAGAGTCAATCAATGGGAAGGACACTGTCTTATTGATAGAGGAAGCCCCATATGTGCAATATCAGAGAAAATTTAGAGATAAAATTAGAGATGGTAAGAACTTTGTAGAAATGCCGGTTGTAGGGGTAAAAATCAGAGGTGCCACTGGCAGGCAAAGTAAGGTAGTTAAGAGTCAAGTATTGTTAACGTTTGAAATTGAAAATGTGGAGTTTGAGCAGGGTTGACGTATGGTCCCAAGGTTAGAAGAAAATATCATTTTTGGCATGGATTGGGTCTTAAAAATGGGTGTAAGCTCCTCTTGGGAAGGTAAGAGTGTTATAATTACTGAACCTGAGAAAAATAGTATTCTGAAAACAGAAATGTTCATCCTTAACTGTAGTAATTCTTGCAACCTTATCAAAGCTGTTGTAAGCGAGGTAGATAATCAACCCATAAGTGATAACACACCCTTTGACCTTCTAAATGAACAAAATTTCGAAGAATTAGTCGAAGTCAAATTGAAGGAAGCTGTAAATCTAAATGAAAGTCAGAAAAATCAGTTAAGAGAAGAGTAATGGGAATTTCAGGATATATTTATTGATTTATTGATATACTGATTTATTGATATATTATATTGCTCAAAAACGTGTAATCAGAATAATTGCTGGAGCCCACCCACGGTCATCCTGCAGACATCTATTTAAGGATCTAGGGATCCTCACAGTAACCTCACAGTATATATATTCACTTATGAAATTTGTTGTTAATAATCCAGCCCAGTTCAAAAGTAATAACAGTGTGCATAGCTATAACACCAGGAGAAAGGATGATCTTCACTATGCAGAGTTAAATCTAACTTTGGCACAGAAGGGGGTAAATTATGCAGCCACAAAAGTCTTTGGTCACCTACCAAACAGCATCAAAAGCCTGACAGATAGTCAACCAACATTTAAAAATAAATTAAAAGAATTTCTAGATGACAATTCCTTCTACTCATTGGCTGAATTTTTAGATATAAATTAAGGGAGGGAAAAAAAACTAACTTAAGCATTAGTGTCATGCAATATTTTGTGTAATGTAATATCTTGTACAGACATATTTCATTAACCTGACACGTTCCACATCATTACGAAGTGTCGTATTCATGATCTATGGAACAAGTATTAATCTAATCTAATCTAATTTTATCTAGAGACCAGGGAAGGTAAAAGACTATCAGTGCAGACTTCAACTCAGAGATCATCATCCTTTCTTCTTAAAACCATATGATATTCCATTCTCCAGGAAAAAAGATGTAGAAAGGGAAATCCAAAAAATGGAAACTTGGGGAATCATAGAAAGAAGTAGAAGTGCTTACAACAACCCATTAGTAGTTGTGTCTAAGAGAAATGGTGGGGTTCAACTTGTGTTAGACTCTAGGCACCTTAAGAAGTTCTTGATTAGAGAAAATGACCATCCTGACAATATGGGTGAACTTCTGCACAAATTTGATAATGTAAAATTTATGAGTAGCCTAGACTTGACATCTGGTTTTCACCAGATACCACCTGAACTTGATTCTAAGAAGTATACTGCCTTTTTGTATGGTGGCAAAAGTTACCAATATTCTGTTGTCCCTTTTGGATTGAATGTATCTGTGGCTGAATTTATCAGAGCACTGGATTTTGTATTAGGTGATGAATTGTCCTCAAAATTAATAGTATATGTAGATGACATTCTTGTAACTGGAAAAACCTGGGAAGATCATCTAAATCTTCTGAGACAAGTCTGTTCAAAATTGAGGGAAGGGGGAATGACTGTAAAATTGGAAAAATATTGTT
This sequence comes from Schistocerca gregaria, assembly GCF_023897955.1. NCBI lineage: Eukaryota > Metazoa > Arthropoda > Insecta > Orthoptera > Acrididae > Schistocerca > Schistocerca gregaria. The sequence continues at coordinate 815,771,299 of NC_064921.1, forward strand.
TTGGAGTTAATGAACTGAAATTTTTGGGGCACAATATTTCAGAAAAGGGAATCTTACCTGATAAGGATGAACTTGAGGCCATTGTAAACTTCCCTAACCCCAAGAACAAAAAACAACTCAAGTCCTTTTTTGGTCTCACTGGATTCTATAGAAAATTTCTTAGTGCCCAAGCTTTAAATGCAAACTGCTTATGTAACTTACTAAAAAAGAATACTGTTTGGGATTGGACACAAGAATGTCAGGATGCATTTGTGAAAATAAAACAACAACTGTCCCAAAGTCAGATGTTGTATAGACCTGTCATGTCGTTACCATTCTGTATAACGACAGATAGTAGTGAGGCAGGTTTAGGGGCACACTTGTTTCAAAACATAGAAGTAGAAGGAAAATTAGAACACCATTCTATTGCTTTTGCTAGCCGGGTTTTACAAAAGTATGAAAAATCATATACAGTCACAGAGAAGGAACTACTTGCCATCCACTGGGCATTTAATTAAGTTTCAAAGTTATCTGTTAGGGCACAAGGTAATTGTTTTCTCTGACCATAAAGCTCTATCTTACATTCAGGAGTGCAGACTCTATCATGACTGTATAACAAGGTGGGTTTTATTCCTTCAACAGTTTGACTATGAGATCAAATTTATTCAGGGTAAACATAATATCACTGCAGATGCCCTTTCCAAACTACCAGTAGGTGCAGATGTTGAAAATACTTATGGAAAAGAGGAGAAAGTGTTCAAACTTATGTACTTAAAGGGTGTAAAAGATGAAGCTGAAATACTGAAAATCTGTAATGATATTCGTAGAAACCAAAACCATGATGAAAATTGGAAGTTGGTTAAAAGTTATATAGGGAAAAAGGGAGGAGAAAAGGTAGATCAATATTATAAAGTACAAAAAGGGATTTTGTTTAGGAGACCTAGACCTGACTTAGACAATTGGAAACTATGCTGGCCTGAGCAATGTATTGACACGTTAATCAGGTACATACATGAAAGCTTCGGACACTGCGGAGCAACAAAATGTATACAAAAGGTACAGGAAAATGTATACTTCTATAATATCAGTAGAAAAGTGAAGAAAAAACTTGAAACCTGTGATCGTTGTCAGAGGGTAAAAGTGAGTAACCAGACTTCTAAAGGGTTGATGCAAAACATTTTACCAAATAAAAACCTTGAATTGACAGCTATTGATCTATATGGACCACTACCAAGATCAAGGGGAGGGTACAGTTACATCTTCGTTATACTTGATGTTTTCTCTAAATTTATAAAATTGTAACATTAAAGAGAGCAACCAGTAAACAAATTATCATCAAGCTGAAGAATCATTATTTCACAAATGTTGGTATACCCCAGGCCATCATGTCTGATAATGGGTCACAGTTTACATCTAAATTATGGAAAAATTTTATTGAAGATACAGGAATTAAACATATTTTGATTTCGGTTTGTCACCAATCAAGTAACCCAGCAGAAAGGTAGATGAGGGAAATTGGAAGGCTCTGCAGAACATACTGTAGTAAAAATCATGTTAATTGGACTGAAAATGTTACTGACTTCGAGGATATAATGAACAGCCTACAGCATTCATCCACTGGTTTTTCACCTTATGAAGTAATGTTTAATAGACAACCTGCAAATTTGATTTCTGAGAATGTTGATTTCCCACCTTGTCAAACTATGACACCCCAGGAAAGAGAGACAGCTGTTAGGAACACTATGAAAAGGCAGGGAGAGGTAAGAAAACGGAGACATGATGCAAGAAGTAAAGGAGTACAGTTCAGGACGGGAGATCTGGTTTTAGTAAAAACACAGGAAAAATCTAAATTGATGAGTCTGAAATAAAGAAATTTTTCAACATCTATATAGGCCCCTTTGAAATCAAGGAAAACCCGCACCCTAATGCCTATAGGCTAATCTACCCAAAATCCAAGAAGTTATTTGGACTGCACAATGTTACGGAGTTAAAACTCTACAAACATGACCCATAAAATAGTCATTAATAAGTAAAATGCTGCTCGGAAAGAACTAGTTGACTGGCCCAACTATATCACTTTATTGCTTTATCATTCAAGGAAAACTTCATGTCAAAGTGTGGGACTATGTCAACTAAAACGATGAGGTAGATTTTGTGTATGTGAATTATGTCTGTACTAATGTCTCTTTGTTCTCTAATATACCCATTCATTAAATTTGGTATGAGATCAGTGTGTCAGACTACGAACCAGTCTACAGTGTCATAGTAATGTCTCTTAACAGAAACCAAAGTTAATGATGTGGACACTTTTAAAGTAATAAGATATGAATAATGATTGTGCGTAAGAAGACAAAACCTTGTCATTTGTAAGCTGTCAGACGGAACATTATTTAATGGATAAAGCAAAATGGAGGTACTTGTCAGATTATGAGAGTGTGCATTGAAAGACCAGGCATATTATAGTGTGTTAAAAATATAGTAGATAGTCATGAAATTTAATTATGCAAATTAAGAATATATTGAGGTTTAGAGCATTATGGAGACAGATGTTGTGTTACTTTTGAAACCCCTGTGATGGATTTAAGATTATGTGATACTAATTTTGAAGTTTATATTGTGGGAGAATATTTTTTAATAGTTTAGATAATTTAATGCTAAAGTGAATGAAGAGCTGTTAGGAATTTATCCCATACCCTGTTACACAATTTGAAATAATTTCCATTCATGGCAATATGCTATTTGAGCACAAAAGAGTAAATAAATAAATAAATAAATAAATAAAAATGAAACACTGTTTAATAATGATGTAAAGTTAAGGTATAAATACTAACAATCTTACACAATTTAAGTGTAGAGTTTGTCATAGTTTGACCTATAAAGCTGATATAGATGTACAATGTGAGGATACTGCAATGATAGTCACAATCATATATGGAACATCTCAGCTACCTCATTATAAAGGAACATTAAATCATACAATATGTAAACCAATCTGACTCTGAAAATACAGTGCGGATCACACATAACTGAATTTGCACTGGATCCACCATGGATTCTATTCATCACATATACATGAATTTTCCCTAAGAGACAACCATTTAACATTGTGTATAAGTATTACAATATTTTGAACTATGTCTATTTTATGTATGTGGTTAAAAGAACCTGTTTATTTTAGAATAATGATTTCTTTAGATTTAATGGTTGTTTTGGGCACAAGCCATGCCATAATGTATTTTCTTGAAGCACTAATATTAAAAGATTATGAGAGATGCATCATTTCACAGTTCACTTAATACATTCTAAAGAAACCACTGATAATGTTTCCTGCTATCAGAAGAGTGAGTTTAACTAAGATGCATTAAGTCTGTATTGAAGTAAGCTTGAGTTTATACATATACTATATAATTATGTACCCATCTTAACACGGCTCTGCAGCTAACATGATCAATTAAATTTAAGGTGCCATATTTTATTGTTAGTTATAAACTCGTTACACTTATTCCTCAATACAGCCAATGTAACCTTCAAATTGTATATCTTGGAAAGTATATATACAAGATCACTTGGGAAACCAATTTTATTACTAACTTTTGGAACTGGAAATTTTGTCATGATGTGTGTATTAGATTATTTTATTCCATAGTGACACACAATCCCATGCATGGACTTTGTGTGTGTGTGTGTGGGGGGGGGGGGGGGGGGGGGTGTATATTAACAGAACGTAGAATCATGTATGTCAGTAATTTCTTTACATGTAATGTTTTATGTAAATATAGCCTTTGACTGCGAGTGTAACAACTAAGAGACGGTTGTCTTTGGTCATGGGGGAAGGAGGCCGGGCTTTGAAGATGGTGGTTGATGGTCTTTGGATCGGGAGCATGGGTTGGAGGAGGTGGCGATACAGATGTGGTGTAAAACAATGTCTTATTTCATATTATTGTAGAAGTGTTAAATGTGAATAAATGAATTAAATAGTGATGTGCAAAAATAATTTAACGTTTGCTCTCTAAAAACCAAAATACTACGTCACCCTACAAACCAGTTAGTCTCATCCAAACACAAAGAAAACCGCGGGAACATCGCAGTGGAATCACCTCTAGACTTCCCGAAGACAACAACGCAGTCATTGATATGAGTCAAGTACCAAACTGTTCATACTTGTTAACGAACTCGGCCTATAAATTTGAATCTCCTGTAGTGCCTGAAGTCACCATGTGGACAAAGGAGTAGGACAACTTATAGACTGTGGAAATCTTAGGAAGGGGTCTATTAAAAGAGGGTACCTAAATTTCATCATTTACTTTCTGTAATTTTATACTTTTCCCATACATAATAATGACATTATAATAATGATAAGCAACAAATTAACTGCTACTGTAATTTTCAGAAGCAAATACTGCTAAATGTCGCAACAGTCCAGAAAAGTCATTAGACTCAAGACTGCAAAGTTCTAATATGATAAATAATGGTGTTACTTGAAAAATCAGTCTTTCAAGTTATGAGAGAAAAAAAAAACTCTGTATTTCTTTTTTTTATTTAAATCTTTTTACAGTTTTTAGTTGGGTTTGAGAAAGTCATGTTGAAATTCATAATCAGCATCCCAAACAACATAAATGAGCAAATTTTCAGAACTTCTCCAAAACATTCCACGTAAAATTACCAGACAGACACCTTCCACCCCTTTTCATATAAATGTTATCAGCTGATGTAATAAAAATTTATACACAATGTGAACTGTTTTGATACCAATAATTGCTTGATTTTTGCTTTACTGGTGTCTATTAGAAGCTTGTCAAGTTGATGTACTTGGCAAAATGGTTGTAGTTGCTGTTCAAAGACTGTATGTCCATTGATGTTTAAAAGTGATGTTGTTATGTTATTTCTATAGTAAGAGATATTCTTCACCTTAATTGCATTGAAAAACTGATGATGTATGCAATGAAAACAATTGTTGACAAAATAATTTCACTGGATAGATAAAAAAATGTACTCACCACGCGGTGTTGGAACACACACATAAAAGATGGTTCTAATTGGCAAGCTTTTGGAGCCAGTGGCTCCTCCTTCAGGCAGAAGTGTTGAAGGGGAAGGGAGAGGGGCAAAGGAAAAGGGCTGGAGAGGTCCAGGGAAAGTGGTAGATTTCAGGAAAGTCACCCAGAACTGTGGGTCAGGGGATATTTACCGCATGGGATTGGAAGGGAAAGACTGATTGTTGAGTCCCCAGCAGTCAGTGTTCCTTACCATCCCGTCTGACAAGTCTCCACAGACACACGGTTCTGAGTGACTTTCCCGAAATCTACCACTCTTCCTGGACCTCTACAGTCCTTTTCCTTTACCCCTCTTCCTTCCCCTTCAACTCTTCTGCCTGAAGAAGGAACCGTTGGCTCCAAAAGCTTGCCAATTACAACTGTCTTATGTGTGTTCTGCTGCCACTTGGTGAGTAGATTCTTTAATCTAACCACTTCAATTATTTTGATGATATATGCATCTTTATAACACACTGAAATACTATAAATCAGTGGACTACTGGTAATGTGTGTATTCCTTGGACAGAATACTAGTTACTGCACTTAGGAGTGTTCTACAGGCAAAGCAGGTCACTGGCAGCACAAATGGCTGTTCAAATTAGGGAACGGCTGACAAACGAAGATAATATAATAATCAAATTAGCTATCCACACAAAATACAGAATGGAGCAAGACCTGCCAACAAAATAAAACAGCAGTTAATACAGATAAGATGAGCAATGAAACTACTGATCTTTCTAAGCATCACATATTAATTGTGCCTTTTGTTAGAACAAAAACAGAAACAACAGAATAGGGGCACACCAAATTAATGGAACCGAAAGCCTCATTTTGCATTGTGGAGAGGACAGGTGGACAAACAAAATTACTTAAGCAAATTACATGTAAATGTCCTTAGTAAGACAGAGCATATGTTGCAACGGATACAACACTATTACAGTGAAGCAATGACATTTCTAGCATTAAAAGTAATTTGCAACAGCAGAGTTCTGAATTTTCTATTTGTCAACCTCTGCATAAGCACTCGGGCCAAGCTTGGCCAAAGTGTAGATCAGCTGGACCAGATGGACAAATGACAGGTTTAGATATGTAGAGGTAATGCAGAAGGATACAAAGAAGCTAACAGAGATATGAGTATTGTAATAAAACTAGGCAGGAGCAACTGTAATGTATAATTGGCAAAATGGACAGTTTATTGTAGTAGGGAGTTTCGAGGTACATCCGGAAAGTAAGTACCGTTTCATCCTACAGTCACTGCAGCAACAGTGTCTTGGTTATGCACATTCACAATCACCTCCCTGGTTCACTGCCTTCGCAATGATGTCATTACAGTCAGATTGTGATGTGTTTACCTTTTATTAGTGATCAATCAAAATGTTTAAGGCAATCTTCGAACCCACCGACTGTAGCATGTTCCATAATATGGTTTTTGAATGCAAATAATGTTAAACCAGTTGAAATTCATTGCCAACTTGTACAGATTTATGGTAAAATGTAATGGCTAGTGGAACGATGAGAAAGGGGGGTCAGATAATTCAATGATGGACAAACCAATGTTCATGACAGGTCAATGCTCTTGTCAAGTCAATGTTATGACAAAGCATAGAGTGGGTGGGCTCCTGTCGTCAATGCTGATTTGGTGGAGAAAGTTAATAAGAAAATTAATTAAAACTGACAGTTCACAATAAGAATTCTTTGTGAAGAGTTTCCACAAATTTCAAAAACTCTTTTGCATGAGATGGGCACAAATCACTGAAATTTTCACAAACTGTTTTCTCACTTGGTTCCAAAAATGCTTACAGATGTCCAAAAAATGAAGTGACTTGGCAGTGCTTTGACATTTTTCACCCTGCACAGTTATGAAGGAGAGGACTTCATAAACAGAATTGTGATCAGTGATGAAACTTGGATTTGTCGTGTCACTACAGAATCAAAATAACACTCGATTGATTGGAGGCACTCACGATTCCCCAAAAAATAAAAATTTGAAACTATCTAGTCAGCACAAAAAAAATAAGAAAGAAAATCATGTGTACTGTGTTCTCTTTGCTGAGCCCCCCCCCCCCCCCCCCCCCCCCCCCCCCAGATGTAAAACCGTCAATGCAGTACAATACTGTGAAACACTGAGAAAATTTTGGCATGCAGTTCAAAACTAAAGGTGTTGAATGCTCAGTCAACACACAGGGTTACTTCTTGACAACAAACACCCACATTCTGCTGGCACCACTACAAGACCTTTTTCAACAATTTGGATGGGTCCAGTTTGACCATATACCACAGAGCCACAATCTCGTACCTTCTGACTACCACTTGTTCGTAAGCAAGCATTATTTTTGGAGGAGGGTGATAATGACTTTTGGCTGTCTTCACTGCAGCATCTTCCTACACACAGAGCATAGAAAAGTTGGTTTCCCAATGTGACAAGTGTCTGAACAAAGGAGGCAATTATGTAGATAAATTGTTTAAGAATTGCTCTTTCTTGTAAAAATATATTTTGGTTTGAAAAAAGTGTTTATGGGGTTTTTTGCAAAATAATACTATCTCAAACAGTGTCGTATAAATGGGTAAGGAGTGTGCCAAGGAGAACACTACAATCCAGAAATAGATGGTTTGAGTACAGAGCCAATGTATTGCTGAATGTAAGGGCTTATGAGGACAAACGTCACTACTGAATGTCAAAGTGCTGAAGGTAGAATGGAAAACTTATCAAAAAGAGTCCAATTTGTCTTAAATGAGTACCAGAGTAGATAATTGCTTTTGAAACTAAGCCCACTGGCAGCAGATGTGTAATTAACAGCATAAATTTCATAAGATTGATCCACTTGAAATTGTGCACCCTGTGGAATTGCTGAAACCTGCCGATGTTCTGGGTTTGTGAAAGACTATCTTTAAATAAAACAATCGGATGATGTATGGAAACTCGATTGTACCATATCTAAGGACACCATGCTCTTCAGCAGTCAGACAGACATTTGATAGGGATTGTGGTGTTGACAATGCAAGTTTCTGTTTGAATTCATGAGTGTTTTTTGTCAAACGTTTTGAGTGTAACAAAAACATGACTCCTATAAATTACACACAGGTTTTTGGTCTGAATTTTTGTAGCCAAACAGAGTGGAAAGCGATGTGTAGTTTTGGAGGGGGGGGGGGGGGGGGGGGGAGGAGAAGATTTGATTGCTTGAAAGCATGGTAATTAAGAAAAACTAAGTGATTTGAGGGAAAATTTAAATTGAAGTCTCAAAGTTCATCTCTTCAAGGCTTAGCTGCTCCACGCACAAATAGTTGCATTGGTGTGACATTTAATGGTCAAAATCGCTGCCTTTGAACTACATACCAAATTAAAGACATTTCTACAACAGAAGATGCCAGGAAAGTGATTTTGTAAACATCTCTAAAGTAATGTCTCAGTGTTGTCAAGGCTGTACATGTGCAGAAGTCTAGGCCCTGAAGAGTTAGTTTTTCTTTATTTTTTACACAGGTAGCAGGATTTTTTCACAAAACACTTCAATTTCCCCTCAAATCACTATGTTTTTCTTAATCACTATTTTTCGCAAGCAATTTAATCTATATTTTTGCCAAACTACCTATCACAATGGTCATTTCGTTCCCGCGTATTGTCCATGTCCCACTCTTTCGGTTATGAAAACACAAACCTTTCCTCCATTACCCACTCCTCAATTGGCAGTGAAACATCAGACAAGAATCTGTTGTGTAATTTATAGGAGTCATGTTTCTGTTACACTCAAACATTTGACCAAAAAAGAAAGAGCCAGCCACTCACCATTCAAATGTGCTACTTAACAACTCTCCTCTCGCCGATGTTCTTCAATCTGTATATTGAGCAAGCAGTAAAGGAAACAAAAGAAAAATTCGGAGTAGGTATTAAAATCCATGGAGAAGAAATAAAAACTTTGATGTTCGCCGATGACATTGTAATTCTGTCAGAGACAGCAAAGGACTTGGAAGAGCAGCTGAACGGAATGGACAGTGTCTTGAAAGGAGGATATAAGATGAACAGCAGCAAAAGCAAAACGAGGATAATGGAATGGTTGAATTAGATCGGGTGATGCTGAGCGAATTAGATTAGGAAATGAGACACTTAAACTAGTAAAGGAGTTTTGCTATTTGGGGAGCAAAATAACTGATGATGGTTAAAGTAGAGAGGATATAAAATGTAGACTGGCAATGGCAAGGAAAGTGTTTCTGAAGAAGAAAAATTTGTTAACATCGAGTATAGATTTCTGAAACTATTTGTATGGAGTGTAGCCCTGTATGGAAGTGAAACAAGGATGATAAACAGTTTGGAAAAGAAGAGAATAGAAGCTTTCGAAATGTGGTGCTACAGAAGAATGCTGAAGATTAGATGGGTAGATCCCATAACTAATGAGGAGGTATTGAATAGGATTGGGAAGGAGAAGAGTTTGTGGCACAGCTTGACTAGAAGAAGGGATCGCTTGGTAGGACATGTTCTGAGGCATCAAGGGATCACCAATTTATTATTGGATGGCAGCGTGGATGGTAAAAATCGTAGAGGGAGACCAAGAGATGAATACACTAAGCAGATTCAGAAGGATGTAGGTTGCAGTAGGTACTGGGTGATGAAGAAGCTTGCACAGGATAGAGTAGCATGGGGAGCTGCATCAAACCAGTCTCAGGACTGAATACCGCAGCAGCAGCAACAACAACAACAACAACAACAACAACAACAACTGGGAGGGAGTCATGATTACCCCCAAAATTTTAACCTTTTGACTGCTATAGACGTCCCTGCGACTTGCCGAGCTGAATTCTGCATCATTATTGCCTAATGCATCTCCTGTGCTACGGACTGTGTGTTTGGGTTTCTATCCGGTCAGGGGCTACCTGTGTGGCCTGCCTCACCCTGTGCTGAATATTTCTGGAGTGCTATCTCCAAAGTCTCCTCCTGCCACATTAAGATTTGTCACAGCCAAGACAAACAATAGTGTAAGTGCAAAATTTGTTTCTGACCTGAAGCTTTGCTGTAAATTTACAGTTGTTACAAATCTACACAGACCTAAGACTGGTCTTTTTTTGGTAACCCATTCTAAAAGTTACTATCACTTTCAGATTCTTCGGATTTGAAAGCACTATCAATTACACCACTTGTTGAAACAAGAGTGTATACAGTGTCACACCTATTGACAGACAGCTGGGACTGTTGCTTCCACAATCTGGAGGACACTGAATAATTCACTCCCAGTACTGCCAATCATACCTTCATGGTCTCACAACTAAACACTTGTCATTTCCTTTATTGAACAGATGATAAGAAAAACACTGATACCAGTCCTGGTGAATAGTAAGATTTAAAGTAATGTTGAATGCAGTAAAATGAAATCACAAAAGGCAAGGGTATCTGAACACAACTAAGCAGCCAAACTGTCAAAAGTTACTGAGTTATGGGGTGGAAATTCTTTACTATGATTAAACTCATGGCATATCTACACTCGTCAGTAGCACTATGTTGTCCACATTGATATCCAAGTTACTCGTCAATAGCACTGGAGAAGCTGAGTGGGACATGATGACACATCAAAAGCAGTCAATTGGGTTGCACTAGTGCTACACTTGCTCAATCATCACTTCAAATAAAAGGCACATCTCCAGTCAAACCATTTAATGCCCTCTTATTAGTACACAAACAATATTCAGTTAAAATATGGCATTCTGTTACGACGATGCCACAAATTCTGTAGGCTCATCACGACAAAGAATGAAGCCATGGGTTGAATGGCAGTGCCCACTACAGAGATGAGCTAGAAAGATTTCATTTCATTTCATCTAGCAACAAAACCAGCCAAGTCAAAGACAGCCTATTTTTTCAATAAGGAGGCAAACTCTCAGTCATAACAATGGTCAGAAATGCCCTCTTGTTTTGTGAAAATTTATTCATGATGAACCCCCTTTTTTGTTATTTTAGGTTTTGACTTTGCCCTTTTTGTCACTATTTTATACAATTTTACTCTTTTTTATGAAACTGTAGTCTTTTTTAAATTCCAAAAATTTGTGAAAAAGCAATTCAACGAAATAAAGTGACACTGCAATCATTTTCCTTTATAGCAATACAAAAGCATTTTGACAAATTGGATAACACAGAAAGAACAACATTAGAAAACTGAGGCATATACAAAATACGATTTCTCTCACTGAAAATTTGTATTTCACTTAGCTCTTTAACACAATAAGAAGAAAATGATAGGCAAATAATCAAACATGTTAACAGAACCCTTATTATGATAGACACTGTTCATTCATACTGAGTAACACTGTTATTTTAGTTCAACTGGCTCTCATTTAGTTTACAATATCAGGCATTTCACGTGGACCACAGATGCAATATACACATTACACTCCACAATAACAACAAAATACAAGCACTCAGGAAACAGAATTGTTTTTGTTCCAATTATAGTATGAAGCCTGTGAATACAAAAATTTGTGCGAAGGACTGCTGTTGCCAACATACAAATGAAATATTATGGACAGCAAAGAATATACAACATAAGTAATTATTTTGCCTACAGACAGTCATGTTGCTGCATAATCTATGTGCACACGATTCCAAAGAAAAATGCTGCAGCATGAAGATTTTTATTCATTCCTTGAAATGGTGGTTTGAATTCACTGCCTGCAAGCTTCCACCCATTCCGTTGCACAACAAAGAATTCAATGCTCGGTAACATGATAGATTTTGAAGTATATTCTTGTTTCATCTTAGTGATAAATTTCTACTTTAGAAACTTCCTGGCAGATTAAAACTGTGTGCCAGACTGAGACTTGAACTCGGGACCTCTGCCTTTCGAGGGCAAGTGCTCTTCCAACTGAGCTACCCAAGCACGAATCACGGCCCATCCTCACAATTTTACTTCTGCCAGTACCTCATTTCGTAACTTCCAAATTTCACAGAAGTTCTCCTGCAATCCTTGCAGGACTGGAACTACTGAAAGAAAGGGTATTGCAGAGTTTTAATCTGCCAGGAAATCAGCGCACACTCCACTGCAGAGTGAAAATTTCATTCTGGAAACATCCCCCTGGCTGTGGCTAAGCCATGTCTCTGCTGCAGAGTGAAAATTTTATTCTATTTCTACTTTAAATTAATAACTTTAACACATTTCTGTAAATTTTGTGACTGGCATTTTAGATACTAGACACCTCAATTGCAGATTTGAATTAAATGATTGATAATTCAACAATGTAACAAAAGCTACTTACCGTAAAGAAGACACGTCAGGTTGCAGACAGGCACAATTAAAAGACACCCACGTGTAGCTTTTGGCCACGTGAAGTGTGTGCACACGAGTGTGTGTGTGTGTGTGTGTGTGTGTGTGTGTGTGTGTGTGTGTGTGTGTGTGTAATCTCTACTGACGAAGGGTGCGGCCAAAAAGCTACATGTGAGTGTCTTAATAGTGCCTGTCTGCAACTTGACGTGTCTTCTTTGCGGTAAGTACCAATCTCTCTCTTCCATCATTTTTTGAGGTTCCTACCTGGAGTTTCCATTGTTTGACAGATGATTCAATTGTCTTTAAATCTAAACAGGGACATGGGAGGGATATTAGGCACACAGTCATGACCATTAACCTTACATTTCTTAGCAGCACATAATCAGTGACGCAAGGGGATTTGGTCTGATCGTAGCAGTGATTATTCAGTTTCTCTTGACATAGTTATTGACTGAACAGTACACACAGTCATGGAGAGAGAGAGGAAGCCACACTGGCTTTTTATCACACAACAGCGTGCTTCTAGGAAAAATCAGACCCACAATGAAAAGGCAGCCAGTACGAACTGTATTTTTTCCACCCAATAAAACAAGGGTTCTTTTTTCTCCGTTCCATAGATTCTTGCTGAAGAGATCCTTGTGGATGTGAAACAGGTCATTTGGTGTTATTGGGGTGAGTCAAAGATGACCTCAGTTTATGGAAGGCAGGGGTATAACAGGTCCTGTGCCAATGTGGCAACATGTAGATTGACAAACAGTGCGCACCACTGAACATCGAAGCCAAGAACATCAGTTGCACACTCAAATAATGTATCCCAACAAGTTGACAGTCACAGAGCTCTGTCTGTCCATGACTTATGCGATGGAACACGAACCCTGCCTGAATTAGCACAAACTTCAGAATATTGGGACAGCACAGACACTGAAAATATGTATCAGGGACAATCTCAGACTGGAACTACACCTATAATCTCAGCAAGGCCTGAGAATTAGTACTGGGTGTAATGAAGAAGACACTAAGCAAACACTACACTCTGGCACCCACGGTGGACAGAGTAACTATACTCAAGCTACCGCCACCGGGCCACCCTGCCAGGCATCGCTGACCAGAGGGCAATGCAATTGCTGCCTCAGACAACAATGCACTCCCTTAGGTGTGGGCAGCATACAGAACAGCTCACAGGAGGAAGGGATATAAATTACTCTTGCACTCGAAGTCAGTTTGTCAGCACACCTGTCGATGGCAACATGTGTGATCACCAAAATACTGTGCCCACTGGATACTATGAACGAGCACTACACCCATAGATTTTTCAATCATTAAATGAGTTGTTTGAAATCACTCTGGAAATGGGGATTAGTAAAGTGCAAAATTACAGGAACCAGCTGGAAACAAGTATTATGATTTCAGGATCATAAATTCAGTTATCTGTGTATATGAGGCAGTTGCTAAGCTGCACAAAGTGATAAAATGGAAGGATTTATTACCTTTCTTGGGAGTACACAAGTTTCTCGTGCAGACAAGAGGAAGTATGTCTATGAACTTAACTGTGTGATGAAAATAATAGTAATCAATGCAGAATGAATGTAATAAGGACAACTTGGTCAAGATAAGACAAATTTAATGTGGCAAGCTGGGCATGAACAACAATATGCCATTGAGACAGCAATGTCGAATTGTACTTCAGTTTCTCTGGCCCCATCTAAGGCCTATTAGTATGAAGGAGAGAAAGGAGATTGATCAATGGGAAATAGAAGAAATGTAAGATAAAGTTGATAGCAATTACTATACCAATAAGCAAAGGCATGTACCAAATGACAAGAGCAAAGTGGATCTGAATTAACTAAAATTCTGGAACAGGCTACACACTTATGAGGACAAGGCTCTGAGCACTATGGGACTCAACTGCTGTGGTCATTAGTCCCCTAGAACTTAGAGCTACTTAAACCTAACTAACCTAAGGACATCACACACACCCATGCCCGAGGCAGGATTCGAACTTGCGACCGTAGCAGTCGCATGGTTCCGGACTGAGCGCCTAGAACCGCGAGACCACCGCGGCCGGCAATGAGGGCAAGTACTGGGGTAGAGTTCAAACAAGATATACTTCCTACAAAATTTTGAGTGAAATGGCAAGTTATTCTACAAGGTGTAGTTTCAGTTTTCACCTTGAAAAAATAAATTTACATAATGAATTATTTGTTTGCAGATACATGTCCACAGTCCTGGCACACACCGAAATCCCACAACACAATACTATAGCACTCTGCTAAAGGAATCAAAACAAAAAGATACTGCCAATTTTTAAACCAGAGAGAGGCTGTGCCATTTGGTTTTGCTTAGTGCAGTGGCATGTTAAGGTACTGTGGCATGGGATTTCAATGTGTACCTGCAAATTATGTAGCCATATTTTATGAAGGTGGAAATTAACTCTCTGTGTCTACTTCTTATAGTAACATAAATAGAAAACAATGATGGGGAAATGAGGTTATAGGAAACAAACTGCTGAAAAAGGAAAGTTGCTGGTTGAGACTGTGCCTACTTCTTATAGTAACATAAATAGAAAACAATGATGGGAAATGAGGTTATAGGAAACAACCTGATGAAAAAGGAAAGTTGCTGGTTGAGAGTGGTGAACTTGGGAGCTTTGAAAACAATGGCAATATGAGAAGGAATATTTATTATTTGTTTTACTTATTATCAGGCTCCGTGAGATCAGGATAGGATAGGATAGGATATGGTGGATATGGGCGCTCAACAGTGTAGTCTTTATCGCCCGAACGGAAACAACAACGGACGAGTGTCACTAAAATGCAGCAAGTGCTAAAATAGGACTAAAATTAAAATTGAAAGGCTACATATGCAGTTTGCACGTCAACAGCTGCAAAGTGGAATGCAGCACATAAAGAGGATAACTGCAAGAGAACGTAGGTGAAATTGTTAAACTGAAGCACATAGCACATGTTTGGAACTGGCCTATAACAAGTATAAAAGGAGTGGTAAGCCACTCGGCAACACACTAAAAATTCCAACCTAAAATTTTTGGCTGAAGCCCAGAAACATCACAGTACCTTAAAACTTTCTTGACACTCGCCTCGTCATCGGCTAGAATCGAGGGCAGATCCCCACTAATATTAACTTCTGCCCTGATAGAACGATATAAATCACACTCAACTAAAATGTGGTGTACAGTGATTCGTACGCCACAGGCATCACACAGTGGGGGTTCCTCTCGCCGTAGTAAGAAGGCATGCGTAAGAGGACAGTGTCCTATGCGAAGACGTGTAAGGGTCACTTCGTCACGCCTAGGTGACCGGCAGGAGGAACACCACGGCTGGATGGTGGGTTTCACCAATCACAGCTTATTTTCCCTCACCGCCAGCCATTCCTCCTCCCACAATTGCATACACTTCCGCCACAGCACAGAAACAATATCTTGCAAAGGAATAGAACATAGTGTCACCTTCGGTAATCTGCAGGCGTCCTGGGCAGCTCTATCAGCTTGTTCATTTCCCCGTATGCCCACATGCCCTGGCACCCAGCAAAAGGACACTTGCTTGCCTTGTCGTTGGAGGATGTACAGTTGGTCGTAAATCAGCTGTTCCAACTTCTCCGCTGGGTACAGGTTCTGCAGTGACTGTAATGCGCTCATTGAGTCAGAGCAAATTAGAAAGTTTTTGCCCTGAGTACACCGTATCTGCTCCAATGCCTTCAGGATCGCGTGAAGTTCTGCGGAAAAAACAGTGTATTCCTGGGGAAGGCGAATCCTGATGACACGTTCGGGGAACACTACTGAGCGTCCAAGAAAATCCCCCTGTTGGGATCCATCAGTGTATAGTACAGTAAAATCATGATGCCTATCTAAAATGTTAAAAAATAAAGATTTGAAAGTAAAATCTGATGTACTGTCTTTCTTAAAGTTTGCCGAATCTAAAATCAGTCTGGGCCTCTGGAGGAGCCAAGGTGGGTATCTGCTCCAACCTCGACATGAAACATTAAAACCAGCCACACCCATCTCTAAAATGCAATCCTTTGCACGAATCCCATAGGGCCTTGTTGCTCGTTGCCGGTTGCGAAAAAGCCTTTCCAGTGGAGGCCGAGCAACAGTGTCGTATGCAGGCGTGTATGGTGTGGATAATGTTTTATAGGCCTGGCGCACCATTAGTAGATGCCGCCGGAGGTGAAGTGGCGATTCACCTGCCTCTGCATACAGGCTCGGTATGGGGCTCGTTCTGAACGCCCCAGTGGCCAGCCGAATCCCCTCATGGTGCACCACATCCAACAGCTTCAAATAAGTGGGTCTTGCAGACCCATACACCGTGCATCCATAATCAAGCCGGGACCGCACGAAGGCTCTGTAAAACCGGAGCAGACAAGTCCTGTCTGCTCCCCATTTGAGGTGACTAAGACATTTTAAAATAGACAGCGCCTTAAGAGACCGTTTTTTCAGTTCCTTAAGGTGTGGCAGCCACGTAAGCTTAGAATCAAAAGTGAGGCCCAGAAACTTCACCGTGTCTTTAAAATTCAGAACGGTGTCCCTCATCCTCAACTCAGGCAAGTCAAACATGGAACGAGAACGGTTAAAAAGAACACACACCGACTTATCAGTTGAAAACTGAAAACCACTCCTCTGTGCCCAGTCATCCAAATGACGGAGAGTGAGTTGCAACTGACGAGTCGTCATTGCAAGGCTGGAAGAAGAGCAAAATACAGAGAAATCGTCCACAAACAAGGAACACTGCACAGGAATTTTCACAACAGACGTAATACTATTAATAGCAATAGCAAAGACCATCACACTTAAAACACTACCTTGAGGGACACCGTTCTCTAGTTCAAAGCGACTAGACAGTATGTCTCCGACTCGGTACCGAAAATAACGTGGCGACAGGAAGGACCGAATAAAATTGGGAAGACATCCACGAAAACCCCATTCGTGGAGCTGCCTGATGATAAGATGCCTCCAAGTAGTGTCTTATGCCTTTTCAATGTCAAAAAATATTCCCAACAAGTGATGCTGGCGCAGGAAAGCCTGTTGTATGGCCGCCTCCAGGAGGGCCAGGTTATCAAAGGTGGAGCGATACCTCCTGAACCCACACTGAAAGCGACTAAGGAGTTGTCTGGATTCTAGCATCCAGACAAGGCGGCGGTTGACCATCCGCTCCAAGGTCTTTCCCACGCAGCTAGTGAGGGCAACACTACAGTAACTACCCGGGCACGTGCGGTCTTTCCCAGGTTTTAAAAGAGGAATTAAAATTGCTTCATGCCACGACTCGGAGAAGTGACCGGACATCCAAATTAGATTAAAAAGTCGGAGGAGGATTTCTTTATTTCTCCCTGTGAGGTGCCGCAGCATGCTATAGTGGATTCTATCGTGACCAGGGGATGTATCACGAGCCACACACAATGCAGAATCCAGTTCCCACATGGAAAACGGGCAGTTGTACTCTTCTGTATTGGGTGAACGGAAGTCAAAACTGCTCCTCTCAGCAGCCACTCTGTGGGGCTGGAAAGCTGGATTCTGACTGGTGGTTGCACTAATAGCTGCAAAATGAGCCGCCATAGACTGGTCAATATCTTTTGGGGTCGTGTGGAGAGTACCATTCCACATTATAGCAGCCATAGGGCACCTCCCACCTCTCCCAGAAATCCTCCTGATGGTCTCCCATACAATGGAACTTCGTGTAGAAAGCTTAATGGTGTTAAGGAACTGCTGCCATGACCTCTTCTTGCTCTCTCGTATAATCTGACGACACTTTGCCCTCGCCACCCGAAAAGCTGCAAGGTTCTCTACAGTTGGCCGGCATTTGAACCTACGCCGAGCTGCCCGCCTAGCCCTGATTGCACAGCGGCATTCGTCGCTCCACCAAGGGACAGGCTGCCGCTTCGGTTGTCCCGTGGACTGTGGGATGGATGCTTCACTGGCGTGGTGGATCACTTCAGTAATATGATCCACCCATTCCTGGACACTGACCCGATGTTCAAACTGGACGAGTTGACTATACAGTGCCCAGTTGGCTCTACCGAACACCCATCGAGGCAGTTTCCTTTCTGGTTCCACTGCATGTGGCAGGTGAATCCGGATGGGGAAGTGATCGCTGCCATGTAAGTCATCAACCACTTCCCATGCAGCAGTGTCGGCGATGGCTGGAGAGCAAAGTGATAGATCAATGGCAGAGAACGACCCAGTTGCAATGCAAAAATGCGTGCTTTGACCTGTATTTAGCAAATGGGCACTGGTAGACAGAAGAGGCCTCTCAATTGCTCTACCCCTGGGGCAAGTACTCACAGAGCCCCAAAGCATATTGTGTGCATTAAAATCACCACAGAGGATGAAGGGGTGGGGGAGCTGTGTAAGAAGATCACTGAGAGCCTCTTCGTCAAGCACATCATGTGGGGGCAGGTAAAGCGAACATACTGTCAGCATATGGCGCACATGTACTAATATTGCAACTGCCTGTAAATCCGTCGTGAGGGAGAGAGGCGAGGAGTGGTAGTCGGTGTTGACGAAGATACCTACTCCTCCTCCTCGAGCTCTCTGTCCACTCAGGTCGTTCTTTTTGTGGAGGACATAACCATGTAGCTCTGGGGTGTATGTTTCACTGAAATTTGTCTCTTGCCAACATACACACATAGGTCTATCCTGAATCAATAGGCGTAGTTCCTCCACATGTGTCCTGAACCCTTGCAGGTTCCATTGTAGTATGGGAGCCATCACGGTGGTTGTATTTTCTGCCTCTCTTTCCGCCGAGGTGGGGAGACTGCAGCGGGTGGAGTTCAGTCTTGGGGCGAGATGATTGCCCCATATTCTCAGACTCCATCAGCTCTGGGGAAGAGTTTGATGAAGCGTCTAGCGGGACCACATTAACATGATCCGAGGGTTTACCAGCCGATTTAATCTGTTGGTGCTGCTTCACATGTGCTTTCCTTTGTTTAGAGGGCTTTTGCTGGAACCGGAGCTGGGGCGTTTATGACCATGCTGGGCTTTGGAACAGCCTCAGCAGTCGGAGATTCCTGGGGCTCTTCAATGTGAGCTACTGTACCTTTCTCTGCTGTTCTAGGAGGGGCTACAGGCTCTGATACAGTTGCTGCCTTGCAAGTGCACTGACATGTGCACGTGTTCGTGCCAGCACTAACAACCTCCGTCTGTGTAGGTGCATCGACCTTAAGAGGCGCCTTCTGAACAATGGAAGCAAAGGACGTAACGAATGTGGGGGGCTGCATAGCGTTAAAGATCTTTTTGGCTTCACTGTAGGGGATACGCTTAGTTGTTTTTATTTCTTGTATTTTACGTTCCTCTAGGAAGATTCTATAGTCCCTACTCCAAACAGGGTAGCTTTCAGAACAGTTTATACATCTGACAGGCGACGAACAGTCAATTCCGTCATGGGCATCCTTACTACAGTTGCCACACATCGCTTATCCCTTACATCCTAGAGTTGTATGCCCAAAATGCTGGCACTTAAAACAGCGCATTGGGTTTGGGACATAAGACCGGACGTTTAGTCGAAGAAATCCTGCCTTGACGTGTTCTGGGAGTTTGGTGGTATTGAAAGTAAGAATGAAGGAGTCTGATTTCAACAGGTTCCCATCCACCCTTTTCATGATGTTCTGAACGTCAACAATTCCCTCCTGAGCCCACTCACTCTTTAATTCTTCTACAGGAATGTCCACGAGATCCCTACAGGTAACAACACCCTTACTGGAGTTCAGGGTGCTGTGAAGCTCTGTATCAATAGTGTATTCCCCCAAGGTTTTAGCTGTTTGAAGGTTAACTGCTTGCTGAGCAGTTGATGTTTCAACAAGCAGTGTCCCATTCCGTAAACGCTTCACTGATTTTATAGTTCCAGCTATTCCTTCTAGACCCTTTTGGATACAGAATGGCGAAACCTTTTCAAAGGAACCCTCTTTCCTTTTTATAATTCTTTTTATAATTAAAAACACATTCTGGTTTTCAGTATGTGCTCTGTTACTCTGAACTGCTGTATGTTTGCTGACGCCAGAGTCAGGAGGACTGGCTAACCTAGCCCTCTTGTTGGATTGGGCGGTAGTGCCTACCAGCGGTCCACCCATCCCACTGGCCAGCGAAAAATTAGGAGGAGGAAAAGAGGAAGAGTTCGTGGTATTCATGGTCGTGCCATGAGCAGGTAGGGAAGCTTACGTCCATCCAGACAGAGCCCCGCATGCCTGGATAAGCCTTGTACAACTGAGGTGCGGCAGGTTCCCCAGAGGTTGCCCGCTAGCGACTGTTCCACCTCAACAGCCATGCATCTTATCGGCACGCAGCACACCTTAAGATTGAAGGGTTTTTTATGGAGTTATGTACCATCCTCGCGATCCAGGCAACCAAGCCAAGATCCCCGGTCCCTAAGACACACAACGTTCCACCGTTGCGCCAAACGGTGGTCGCTGAAGCATGCCCAGAGCTTACGGTATCAGCAGACTGGCGGCGCACACCAGTCCACAGCTCGAGGACCCCGGGTTCGCCAAGCCCGTACCCAGCAAACGAATGCTGAGCCCCCTGAGGGATCTGTGAGATCAGGCAAGTCAAGACTGCTTGGATTAAATCAGCTAATCAGCACAAAGTTCACAGAAAGCTGATTAGAAAATTTATAAACAAAGAACTAATAATACACAAGATCACAGTATATGAATAAATAACACACTACAGAGAGAAGTGATCAACTACAGCAAGGAACTCCTGTAGAGGAGAGGAAAAGTTTGCTTTAGTAGCAATTAGGGAGATAAATGGGTAGGCTAATAAGTCATGATTGCAAAGAATACTAGCAGAAGACACAACGGTCCCCACATGCTACATAAACAGATGAAATGTGTTTTAAAGGAAAATGGCATCGAGAATTCCAAAGAATCACAATTCTACCTAACAGTAGCAACTTAAGCCCACGCTTAATGTTATTCGTAATATCTTTTAGCTTTTAAATCTTTATAAAAGTAATACAAACAATAAAATAATGAATTGTCCACCTTGGGGACAATCAGTACCCAGTTGCTGCGCATGCCCTGCAGCATCACTGATGGGATCCAAGTGCCTGCTACCAACTAGTTTCCTTGAAAACTGGAAATAGGAACCCCCTATCTAATGTATCCTCAAATCCTGCCCTCGTCCTTGACTATCTCTGTTTAACATACAAAACCACCACTCCTCCATTTTCTGACAGGATGTTAAACCCCAATCTACCTTCCTTTCTGATCTTTATTAATATATATCTTATTTATGTTTCCCCGATTATTTTCTTTCCGCCCACCTACTCACTGCTCCCCCCCCCCCCCACTCTCTCTCTCTCTCTCTCTCTCTCTCTCTCTCTCTCTCTCTCTCTCTCTCTCTCTCTCTCTCTCTCTCTCTCTCTCTCTCTCTCTCTGTGTGTGTGTGTGTGTGTGTGTGTGTGTGTGTGTGTGTGTGTGTGTGTGTGTGTGTGTGTGTGTGTGTGTGTGTGTGTGTGAATTTCATTATTCATTCCACTTTCCAGTCATCTCCCTCTATTCATCTTTATTTCTTACTAAGTTTCCACAGTGCTTACCAATATGCCATCTAATACCACCTACTGCCTCTGCTGTCTCCCCCTTTGTCTATCCTCATACTCACCATAGGCGTGCCCCTCTCATCCTCAGGTCTGAGCGATAGCCTTCGTTTATAACTTTCTCCAATCTGTCCCTCTTTCATCCATAAATGAGGGCCAAATAATTCCAAATGCTAGGTACAGAGTTTCACTTTTACACATGTCCACTGGCAGTTCTGCAATTTAGTCCCCTGACAATAAATAACAACCAGCTATTTGATGTCAGCAATTTTATAGTTTTCTGAAGTAAATTTTCAATTTGATACACCCACAAAGTAAGGCTTTATGGTTTAGTGGTTATGTGCTACATCACAGATACAAAGGTCTGAGGTTCAATTCCCAGTTGTTACTACAATTTTTATCTGCCACTTTTCACTCTGGTAATGTTCGACAGTGTGAAATGGACTAAGTTTAGCCATGATTCGGAGCCCATGTTAAACTGAAGGCCTCCATATTACTCACTCAATAGAACCATCCCAAATTAAGCCTTGTGGTGTCCAAATCACCTTTTGAGTGAATTGCTTTAACATACACTGAAACGACTAAGAAGCACAAGCATTTAAGGTAACTGTGCTAACTTATTGTCGTAACTGTGCTAACTTACCATACTACTATGTAAGACATACACTCTTGGTATGACTGTTCTACATATTTTATTATTAAAAACTGCAGTCTACACAGTAAGAGGGGGGGTGGGAGAGGGATGGAGAGAGAGAGAGAGAGAGAGAGAGAGAGAGATTGGTTGGCTGGATGATTTGAGAGAGGGATCAACAGCAAGGTCATCAGTCCCATCAGATTAGGAAAGGATGGGAAGGAAGTCGACCATGCCCTTTCAAAGGAACAGCCCGGCATTTGCCTGAAGCGAATCAGGGAAATTGTGGAAAACCTAAATCAGAATGGCCAGATGTGGGTTTGAACTGTTGTCATCCCAAATGAGAGTCCAGAGCATTAACCACTGTGCCACATCACTTGATGAGAGAGAGAGAGATAGAGAGAGAGAGAGAGAGAGAGAGAGATGGGCTAGCTACACAATCACTGTGCACCATATTTCATTCCCTTTTCAATGCTGCCGTAGCTCTCACATTCGCTTGGCACTGAACTTTTTAGGCTTTACTGATTCTTTTCAACTCAAACTTTCCTCCAACTCATGATTTCTATAATTATGAGCATATTTATAAGTCACATGAGACAACATCTTTCACTATTTTGTAATTTTCAGTTTAACAGATGTATGTTGACCAACCTGATTTTCAGAGTCTCTTCTCCAGCACCTCTTTGGTATCATGTCAGTCTGTCATCTTGAAGCTGAAAATACTGAATACTGGATGGTGCTTGCTCAGTAATGTACACCACAATTCTGATTTCACCTCTCCACACTTTTTTTTCCACAAATTTCTACTGTTAGGACAATGACCAGTTTTTCAACTTCATAAGATTTATAGTGCATAAATCAGGTCGATGCGCACAAACAGAGTCCAGTGGCAGACTTCACTGAATAAATTATAAAATCTTAAGCACAAGCTAATAAGACTCTGTCCAAGAATCAGTGGTAGCTCTAACAAGTCACTAAAAGTAAGTCTGGCATAGAACACAACTCATATTTACACTAAAAATCAGTTCACATACAGTATTGTCTTATAGAATCCACCAGATAGGAAAGCACACTGCACTACTTTGTCCTTAATGAAAGTCACCTCTCTCGACAATCACTTATTCTAATGACAATGATAGTCCACACCTCATATCAATCACAACACAATGCAGTCAAAATATTCATTAACTTGAGTTTAACTAAAAGCTTTTAAACATTGAAATTACTAAGTTTTTGTAGATGATACACATATTTTCATGAACAAATTGAACATAGGCATTGCATGAGAACACTGGGAGCACACTTGACATGGGTGTTGCAAGTTTGATAGCTTGCTCGGGACTGGGCACAGACTGACTGACTGAATGACATCAAATTATTTAATATGAACAAACTGTTATTTCGGAAACCACACAATCATTTGAAAAATCACTGGGTTAGGTTCTGCTGCTGAGGATGGACTATATAAGAATCAATGAAAATTCAGTTTATAGAAAACATAGCGATCTAGAAATTCAAAGAAGTTTAGATTCGTAACGACTTAATCAACGAAGTATGTTCACTTGTGCATAAAATTGAGGTCTACAAAAAATTAATGGCGAAGGTCGGATTTTAGCAAGCATAAAGGTAAAATCTCCAATGCAAAATGGAGCTATTTCTGAAACTCAGTATTAAATATCTTTTAAATTAATGAGATCCACATAAATTTAAAATCTGTAAGTTGAACTGCCGATCTTTATAATTAGGAGTGTCACTACAACTAGAAATACACGTTAGATAACAAGGTTTTTCTTATCACGCAATGATGTGGAATTTTCAAGTAGGTATAACTTTTAGTTATAAGATGCCCATTTTTCCCCTTCAAAAGTAGTCCCAAAAACTGGGTGTCTAACACGGCAGTAGCAAGTTAAGGTAGGTACCTATTAACTCCATTTATTCCAAATTTCTACATTTCGGCTTGAAGCAATTCATTGTTAGCTTCCTTGTGAATTTTTACCATCCCAGTTGTATAGAGTTCAGTGGATGCACCTGCGCCTTTGTATGCAGTTTTTACATTGTTCATTAAAGCACCAGTTATTGTTGTGTATGTTTAGTATTGAGATCCACTCATGTCATACCTATACTGTGGTTTCATTTGCAAAATATTCCTGAAAAACAGCATCACTATACTATTGCATTTAAGCTGCAATTGACTGCATATGCTAAGGAGCAAAGAAACAGTGCTGCAGAAAGGCATTTCAGGCCATCTCCAACTGAAAAAAAATGATAAGAACTTGCTGGAATCTAGATGTTTTAAAGAAAGCACAAGCAGAACTCATTACTTGGATTTTAGAGAACAGACAAGCAGGAATTTCAGTTTTTACAAAAATGATCATTCATCAAGCAGAAGCAATATCAACTAACAAAGCAGACAAGCTGGAATTTCAGGTTTTTTTTAAATCATCATCAAGCAAAAGCAATATCCTCTAACGAAGGGATTTCTTACTTAAATGGATACCCTCCTCCACACACCGTCAGGTGGCTTGCGGAGTATGGATGTAGATGTAGATCAACATCAGGGTGTCCAAGATTTATGAAGAAGTCTTGGCTTTGTATGCAGGCCAAGACAAATATCACAGAGAGGCCAGACAAATGTGAACAAAAAATTGTTAAATTTCACTTTTTTGTCATTAGTGGAAGCAGAAGAGAAAAGTCAGAACTTTCATAAATTGGAAATTTAGATGAGACTCCGCAAATCTTAGATGTGCCTTCTAACAGAATTGTGGATCCCAAGGCTGTTAAAACTCAGGGTACGAAGAGACTTAGTACACAGTCATTTCATTCTGCTGTATTGATGGCACAAAATTGCTGCCACTTTTGACTTTTAAAAGAAAGAAGCTTCCTAAGGAAAAATTACCAAAAGGAGTATTTGTCAATGTACACAATAAAGGCTGGATGGATGAATGGAGGAGGAATGAGATCGTTCATAGATAAAATTCAGTCGAGGTGACCTGGACGCCTACTAAAGAAGCCTGCTCTATCAGTATGGGATCAGTTGCATTCTCAACAGAAGATGTTAAAACAGTTGTAGTAAATAAGCTGACAAGTCAATTACCATGCAAAATATCAATAATAATAATAAGTTTTGGAGTGGAGTACAACTAACAACTTCCATGAAATCTGGTGGTCACAAGCTCCTGCACACTGCTTCATTCACTTGAAGATATTTTTACAGTGATGTGCAACAGGTGGGAGTACTTGTGCATAAAGAAAAAAATGAACATTCAAAGATGTGCATGTGAGATTTCCACTGAGGAAAAGTATTTCTCCTTCAGCTAATATACATTAAACATTAATGTACACTATAGTAGCTGGTGGGTTTGAAAGGGGTATGCTGGCAAGTACAGTAACCAATTTTCCAGTGAAACTAGAACCAGCACAACAAGTACATTACCTTCAATAATGAGTACAATAAGAGAAATAGTTTAAATGGGGTTTTGAATAGCTGAACACCTTTCACATATATACTACTTAATGTACAAGATTTTAAAAGAAACAAAGCGAAAAAGAAAATTGTTATTAACAGAAGCTGAAGGCATGAAAGATGCAATAGTTTCAAATACGTATTTTCAGTTATATTGTACTCTCTCTCTTTAGGTCACAGTAGTGATCCACAAGCTCTTCACAATACACCAGTATCAATTTCCCAGTGTAATAAGTATGCACACCACAAATTTACACAATACTAATTCTTAATGATCAAGAACATGCGCCTACACTGAAACTAAGACGTCACAGGTAAAACAATCACTAAACGATAAGCACGTACAGACACAATCCATCCACTGTGGGATCAACCACAGTTTATGAATTATTAGTCTTTTAGTAATAAGGGATTCAAGCCTGACGGTATTTTGCCACACAAGAACATTCAACCAACAAGTGAATCTATGTCTTCATTTCCATTAAATTTTTGTCTTGTTTGCACCTGAAATTAGGTCATCATTATCTTCCTCCTCCTCCTGTATGATTAACCAAATTCTCTCTTCTTTTACCTTCTCAGGCTTCTTCCATTGTTCACTTCCCTCGATTTCAGTACCATTTTGCTGTGATTTTCTCTCCTTTTTGATTTCTACTACTGTTAAACATTTCAATGATTTTTCAATTAATTTTCATTTTTAATTTTCACTTAATTCAGTTTTTAGCCATTATCCATCAAGCACAATCCCTGCATTTTATTACTACTAATACAAAATTGAAACAGTCACCGCATAATTACACTGCTTCTTCCTACTTTTTACATCTTGGTAACATCAACTTTAGTGTGTGCCCCATACAGATCAACTAAAATTAGCATAAAGAAATAAATTTAATAAAAAAGAATAACAAAACTTGCCTTCCATCTCAATTCCATATCTATGAGCCAAATACAGGACATTGTCACCAACTTTCCCTCGTACTTTTATTTCGTTTCCATCTTTATCTATGAATGTCACATTAACTCTGAAATTCAAAACAAAAATAATTAATAATGTTAAATATAAAACAGGAATAGTCAATCAAACCACCCTTCACCAAAAATAATAAGTATGACAACTAGACTACCCAGTAAGTGCCCATTTACAAATTCCCTGAAGTGCACAACAAAGCACACACTATAATGAAAAGGAAAAGTCATGTGCTTACACATGCCACAAGGTGCTCATCAATACAGCTTGCACAGAAAGCATGCTATCGTGGCGTCAAGTGCCAAAAGGAAATTAGTAGTTCTTGTGTTCTCTGGGGCCACTTCATTATATGCAGCGGTAATAAAGAGGAAAAGAATAAAACATTAATTATGGATGAGGTGACAGGAAGAGTGGGGAAGCTTGAGATTTCTTCGAAAATAACATCTGTATGAGAACAGACAATCATTTCAAAATTAAGGATGAGTGAGTATAATTATCAGTTTGTACTAGATCTTGTGCAACAGAAATTAACAACACAAGACAAGATAATGAGAACATCAATTACTTAGTCTGAGAAGTTTTGGGTACTTATAAGAATCCATGCCACTGGATCGTAGTCTATCAAATTATACTTTTTATAAGTAAACATCCTCACTGCCAGCACCACTTTTCATTCAGGTCTCCATAACATATTTCTCAGTAGTACTGGGAACAAAGTTTTTATTTTATTTTTAATTTTTTCCACAACTGTCTGTGGCCTACATTCTTTTAATGTACTGCATACTTTGTTTAATGCTGCTGTAATAATCTTTATTTCTAATACCAAAAAAACATGGTCTCATTTCTTACTGTCAAAACATTCATGTGTTCTTTGCCCCCAAATTGCGATATTCTACCTTCTTTCTTCTCAAAGCCACTTTTGTGAGTGTGCAGTAGGAGCAGCAAACTGTATAGCAGCAGATGTCTTCACTTGAAGGTATTTGTGTATCATAATATGCACTTTCACACATGGACAGGTTAGGGATAATGAGTTTGGGCTGCCTGCACAATTCTGTGGAGTCTTGTGTACCAAAAGAAAAGTGTTAACAGGCAGTAAGAAAACATCCCACACATGTAAACTGAGAAAAATACATTTATAAAAAATCACAAACATATTATTCAAGTACTGAATGTTCTATTAATATCATACTGAAAGACAGTGTTGATTCAAAATTTTATTCAAATGGCATGAGTTATGAGACTGTATACTGTACTGTCTGGTTCTTTCATGGAAAATTTTTCAAATTGTCAGCAGACATGACTTGACTAATATAGCTGACACATTAATGGCTCCTACAAGAGACTATTACATCAGTTACATCTCAACACGAAACAACAACATTCAATAAAAGATAATTACTATGTTTCTACACCTGGAATTTGAAACCAGATCTTGAAACGGGGGATACTTTAATACTGTTACTCCCCAAGATAGTATCCTCAGCTGACACTAAAAATTCATCCAAGTTGTACCTTGGCAGCTCCTGGAAGCCAAACCACCTGAGTCAATGACCATTACACCACAGTAGAGGGAAATGTCGAGCAACTTGCGGCAAACGTGGAAGTTATCACAGCACTGGGGAATGACCGAGCGAGTAAAGCGTAATGACATCATGGAAGGTGAAATACAACATCGTATCAGTGACAAAGCAGAGTTTTGTAAGGAAGGCTAGGTACAAGGCAACATTAAGTATTCAGGTGTTAAAACAGAGGGGAAAAAGCAGCATTTGAAAGGCGAAGTTGCAAAAGTTCGAAGTCACTAGGAGAGCTGACAGAGAGAAAACCAGGAAACATGATATCATAGCCATCCGCACTGCCACAGGCGTACATGAAGTGCCAACATAAATACCCCACCCTTCTTAACAAATGACTGGCTGCTAACAAATAACTGGCTGTTGAGTAATGACTGCGCAGTGCATACTCTCAGCCATAGTGTCAGCTGCAGCAGTCCAATAAGAGGAGAGGCTATGGATGTTGCCCTTGGCATGACTAGCTGTCTTCAATCGTTTATGGAACAACAAGCCCAACTGGAAGGACATTGTTGCTGCTGCTGCCTGCTGCACTTCCAACTTCCAAGACACATCTAACTGATGGGGCGCAGAGGCCACCATTTCCCAGTAGGCCTTCTGGACATTTCCCAGTAGGCCTTCTGGAGGTCTGATCCGTGAGACCTGGATGCTGTTTGTCATCCACATTTGAATGAGTGGGTGTCGCTGCAGCAGCTCCTGTTCCTGTGGCATCCACCAATGCAGCTGGGTTCTGTCTCCTAAAAGTGTGTCTGACAGCCAACCCTAAGTAACTCCTGAGTGCAAATCTTCGATGCAACAAGACCACTTTGGAGATGGATACATAGAGACAGATGTCACAAGTTGACAGCTATCCTGTGACATACTTCTGCCACCACCCGATGCTTCGTTGTACTGGCCATACTGCACATCCTGCACACGCCAGCTTTCTGCTGCTGATGAAGTGTAATCCGCTGATCCAACTGTGGCATGATGCTTTGAAAGAGAATCCGGTATTACTGCCTAATAAATGCATTATTGTAAATGAAATTTCCCTGGCACTCTCAAATGTATCTAGGACCTCACCATCACACATCCTGCATGCTGTTCCTGATTACTTATGAATCTGGGACCAGAACCCTATACTATCACTATAAAAATATTCTAATACTTAAAAAATTAAATTCATGAAAAATTGTAGGTTATTTACCTACATGACTATCATTGCCTTTCTGTAATGCAATGAGATTTAGATTACTCAGTTAACTATGAATTGCTCCACCACACTTGTTTTTCCAATGTTGCTGTTGTATCTCGTCTGAAAACTGCTCTAATGAAGGGCTCCATGTTAGTCTATCCTGTGAAAGCCTATTCATAACTAATCCCTTCTTTCAGTCAAATGGTGCCACACATGTATTTTCTCCGAATCAGATTCAAAACCACCTCATTAGTTATCCAATCTTCCCATCTCCAACATTCTCCTATGGCTCCACATTTCAAATTCTTTGAGCCTGAACTGTTTATTGCCCACATTCCACTTATGTACTAGGCTACAATGCAAACAAACATCCTCAAATACTTCTTAATATTCAAATTTATATTGATGTTAACAATTTAAATTTTTCAGAAATGTTTTTCTTGTTACTGCCAATACGCATTTTATATCCTCTCTACCTAACTATCATCACTTATTTTGCAGCCCTAACAGTAAAATTCATTTCTCACTTTTAGTGTCTCATTTCTGAAACTAATTCCTGTAGCACTGCACAATTTAATTCAACTACATTCCATTACTCACATTTTACTTTTGCTGTTTGTCTTGTACCCTCCTTTCAAGACACTCCAATCGACTGCTCTTCCAAATCCTTTGCTGTCTCCAGCAGAATTATAACGTCATCAGCAAACATCAACACTTTATTTATTTATTTTTACTGAAACTTAACTCTCTCTCCAGCTTTCTCCTTGGTTTCTTTACCAGCTTGCTCCATGTGAAATTGTGGCACTCCCTTTTCAACTATTGCATATCTTTCATGTCCTTCAACTCCTAACAACTCTCTGGTCTATACATGTTTGTGGATAATCTCTCTCTCTCTCTCTCTCTCTCTCTCTCTCTCTCTCAGCAACCTTTAGAACTTTAAAAAGAATATTCCAGTCAACATCATCAAAAGTTTTCTTCCACTCTACAAGTGCTATGACTGTAGGTTTGCATTTCTTCAATCCACCTTCTAAGATCAGTCCTATGGTTTGTACAGCTTCGCATGTTCCTAATTTTCCCCAGCTTTATAAACTTTGTGAGGACTGTATTTTGATCAATGCAGGCAACACTGAAAACAAATTAATGCATGTTTTTATCTTTCGTTTTTCTTATGATATTGCTCATCAAATGTTTTAGATACAAGTTTAATTTCTTAAGTTTAAAGTAAAATACATACACTTCTTCCTCAGACTGTGGATCTTTCCATTCATATTCTCCATGGGAAACACCTGCAAATACAAACAAAATAATAAATCATGTAAGATCTAAATGATTAAGTGTACTTTCTTGTTAATATACTTACATATTTCTTCAGATGAGACAAAACATGGATAACTTTAGACAACAAAAGCAGTAACGCCACCTACACTCAATGAACCTACCATTCACCCCTTAAATGAGCATACTGATTATTATGAGGTGCTGCATATGTTGTAGAACTGGTAACAGAGATTCATGTCATCATCTACTAGTGACATTAGTCATAGCAGATACATGGTGTGTACGGAATCTGCAGTAAGATGAGTCAACACAGTGATGTCGCAGAAAGGAAATATTGTGTTTGAATGTTTGCATATGCACTTCTACATTTTGTTGATATATCAATGTGGATTGTCCAACGTGTTATATCTTATCTATGACAATCATTTCAAAGCCAATGGGAACTGCTGCTGTCAGTGAATGAACGACCATCTCAAATAGTTTCCAAGTGAACGTGCGGAAGGGAAATGCAGGCGATGGGCATTTGGAGTTGGATATCTCACAATGATCGTTGCTCACAGTGGTGTATAAAACTGCAAGTCTTCAATGGGCTAAATGACACACAGAAACCAGACAGCAGTTGACTAAAGGTTTTTACTGAAGTACAAAGAATCATGATTTAGCTTCTCTTCAAGATGATTAGTGTATCAAGGACCCAATGAGGAGTTTAACCTGCAGTGTGGAGAGCATACACTTTAGGTCAGAGATGGTCTATGTTGTTTTGGGGATTGGTCTCACCCCCTCCCCCACCATGACAACTACTGGCTTGATCATTCAATTACTGTGAACATAAACCACGATGTTTATTATAAAAGTGAGAAAGTTTTGCCCTTTCTTCTATATCTTCATAATGAGTATGCTGTGGACACACCCTTCATCCAGCTGCATTTATATGTTCTCTGCCTGAAGGCCCAAGTCACACCTCAACTCACCTACTAAATTACCAGGTTCTAATCATATGGAAAATATTTGCAACTATACTTCGATCAATGAGTGGTTTCAGCTCAATATAGCATACCCGCATAAACTTGCAGTCTCTGTTCCTCGCCAAATTGAGGTTACTATCACGGCTACTGGTACTTGTAGACGGTACTAGTATGTCGTTTCCCTTGTGGTGACTAATTTTTTCCTCTGTGTCCACACACACACACACACACACACACACACACACACACACTCTCTCTCTCTCTCTCTCTCTCTCTCTCTCTCTCTCTAGCAGATGCTGGAGGATAATGGTTAGCATAAACAGCTGCTCCCACCTTGCTTTCCCCAGTTCCCAGCTCCATCCACACATTAGTATATACCTCAAAGTGTGAGAACTATGTTGGTGTACATAGCTGTGATATCTTCCTCTTTTAACTTCACTGAAATTGCTCTCTGGTACTACATCACTTACTACTACCAATTTTAGTTACTATTAATTACATTAAATATGAAGCAAATGTTGGCAATAAAAGGTTCTGTGTGAGGGAATAAAGAAGCGTCCAATCCTACCCATCTGCTTTGACCCATGACATCACCAATATGGTGGAAACGACCATTCTTAGTGTTTCCAATATGGCGCCTACGATGTCATTACATAAATGACAACAAACATGAAAATACATATAAAACCAACACACACATCTCTCTCCAAAAATATAATCACACTAACGGAATCAGCACGAGAAATTGGGGGTTTTTTGGGTGGGGACAAACTAAACATAAACACATACAAACACACACAATGGTCCCAAACCACACAAAACAACAACATAAAAACACCACAAAATTCCCAAGTTCTGCTACACTTACAATATCAACAGGAATCGGTCACTTCCCTTCACCTACATAGCTCAACCACAATTGTCGATACCGCAAAATAAAAACAAACTACTCAAAAAATTATAAACACACCGCAACTAACGTTACCACAAAACCAACACCTAAAACAACAAAAACTAGAATCCGACACATCCCTTGACCTATATAGGTCAACAGCAACTCATGATACCAAAACACACACAGCTATGATGACACTTTGGAATCTAACACTCCACACGACCTATGCAGTTCAAATACAACTGACAATACCAAAAATTTGAAATCCTGTACTTCCCCCTAATAGACATAAATCAACCACAGGTGCTGATACCAAAACATCAACCACCAACACATGCAGTACATGACACCTACCCAACAACACACAAAAACCCCACTGATCATCATAACACACGAACAATAGACCCAAAAAAAGACCACTTACCATAAAAAAAGTTCCGGCACTACACACTAACCCCCAACTCGCATATTCTGCTTGGATACGCCACAGTTCACTATCTCCGTAATAAGCCCATAAAGTTGCAGAAACTTAATGACAGACAACATGTAATCCCCCATTTCAACCCACAGACGCGCACTATTAAACTTAGAAGTAATATCCATACCTAACAAAAGAAGGCACTAATTGAATTAAATGACTTACCGTGTGACAATCAGCATACCAATAACATCAAATGACACCGCAATAACATAAACACAACAGAAACTTAATTCTTAACTCACTGAAACTAATTTCTGTTCTATAAGTCACGACCGATAAATGCAAACTGCAAGTACTGACACCCAAATGAACCCAATACGCCACCAGAGGGCACCACCAACCGCAACAAGACAACATCTACAAACACAACACACTCATAAACTAAACTCTGCGCTGTCATGACGCCACACAACACAACACCCTCATGTCACGGGTCAAAGCCGATGGGTGGGATCGGATGCCTCCATTGATCCCTGTCTGAATTGATCAGATGGAATTAGATTTCTCGAAGGCATACGAGTCTCAACTTTATCTTCGATACAGATAGTAGCTGAAGCAATGAATTTAAGTTTGTGCACAGCCTGGCCTTGAGCCAATGTCTCCTGCTTACTCAGCAAATGTGCTACCCACTACAGCAACACAGCATCAAGGCTACCACAACCGCACAGACCACCCTAGTCCAATGCCCTCACAAGTACAAACTTCAATTCACACCTTCAACCCATTTTCCCCTTTTAAAGATTCAGTATTGCCGAGGCTCTCAGATATCGAAATAGCACCCCAGCTTTGGACTGAAGATTATTAAAAAAAAAATGGTCTCAAGGCTGTTCCATAGCAGTATTGGTATATATGTAGTTATTTTTGTGGATAATTTGCACAATAAATTGTAATTATGTGGAACAAGTCATTCTACAGTCACACTGCACTTTCATTTGTAAATACAACAACATGCTGAAAATTTAAAAGCATTTATATTTTTTAAATCTGCAGGGGTGGGTAATTCCTATCAGCCACCTTTTACACATTGCAATAATAGAAATTCTTCTGTGGAATAGAAAGAGTTGCCAAGGGGCGGATGACAATTGGTGGTTTCTTAGACCTATTGATGGTGGGTACAATAATCTAAATTTTGGCTGTCAGACAGCTTAAATCAGTTCACCCTCTAATGTTACAGGTACATCCCACCAGCATTTCAACTTTCAATTGTATGTCATACTAGTCTGATGGATGTCTATGATGCATTGTGCTCGAAAGACCGCCCATCTGTCTTCATGTGGATCCAAGTGAGGCATGCGTCTAAGCACGGACTGTTGCCATGTGCAGGAGGCTTTCTGGCAGGCCTATGATTGAAGACTATATTCTCTTGCAAGTCATGTACCAGGGGGGGGGGGGGGGGCATTATTTTAACATATTTTAATGATACATGAACCACAGACCTTGCCGTTGGTGGGGAGGCTTGCGTGCCTCAGCGATACAGATAGCTGTACTGTAGGTGCAACCACAACGGAGAGGTATCTGTTGAGAGCCCAGACAAAAGTGTTGTTCCTGATGAGGGGCAGCAGCCTTTTCAGTAGTTGCAGGGGCAACAGTCTGGATGATTGACTGATCTGGCCTTGTAACACTAACCAAAACGATCTTGCTGTGCTGGTACTGCGAACGGCTGAAAGCAAGGGGAAACTACGGCCGCAGTTTTTCCCGAGGGCATGCAGCTTTACTGTATGAATAAATGTTGATGTCGTCCTCTTGGGTAAAATATTCTGGAGGTAAAATAGTCCCCCATTCGGATCTCCGAGCGGGGACTACTCAGGAGGACGTCGTTATCAGGAGAAAGAAAACTACGGATCAGAGTGTGGAATGTCAGATCACTTAATTGGGCAGGTAGGTTAGAAAATTTAAAAAGGGAAATGGATAGGTTAAAGTTGGATATGGTGGGAATTAGTGAAGTTCGGTGGCAGGAGGAACAAGACTTTTGGTCAGGTGAATACAGGGTTATAAACACAAAATCAAATAGGGGTAATGCAGGAGTAGGTTTAATAATGAATAGGAAAATAGGAATGCGGGTAAGCTACTACAAACAGCATAGTGAACGCATTATTGTGGCCAAGATAGATATGAAGCCCACACCTACTACAGTAGTACAAGTTTATATGCCAATTAACTCTGCAGATGACGAAGAAATTGAAGAAATGTATGATGAAATAAAAGAAATTATTCAGATAGTGAAGGGCGATGAAAATTTAATAGTCATGGGTAACTGGAATTCGAGTGTAGGAAAAGGGAGAGAAGGAAACGTAGTGGGTGGATATGGATTGGGGCAAAGAAATGAAAGAGGAAGCCGCCTGGTAGAATTTTGCACAGAGCATAACTTAATCATAGCTAACACTTGGTTCAAGAATCATGAAAGAAGGTTTTATACATGGAAGAACCCTGGAGATACTAAAATGTATCAGATAGATTATATAATGGTAAGACAGAGATTTAGGAACCTGGTTTTAACTTGTAAGACATTTCCAGGGGCAGATGTGGACTCTGACCACAATCTATTGGTTATAAACTGTAGAGTAAAACTGAAGAAACTGCAAAAAGGTGGGGATTTAAGGAGATGGGACCTGGATAAACTGACTAAACCCGAGGTTGTACAGAGTTTCATCATTGACATGGATACGTTGAATTACTAAGTGCAATTTTCTGCATTCTTTTTGTTAGTTTTGACATTATCCTTTGGTCGGCTATGTCATAAATCCCATAAAACTACAGTTCATCTATGTGTGATTCACATAGCCAAATGTTTTCGATAGGCCACAGAAAAACCAACTGGTGGTATTTTGTTATTTAATGTTTGTAAAATTTTGTGAGGGAATACATAAATGGCATTCACAATATAGCAATTCTATTTTTGTTGCTCAGGTGAGATACTATTCTAGAATACAGTTCAGTATCTCTGGAAAAATGCATTGTGTTAGTGATGCATTACATATTTCTGATAAGGCAGGGCTTACTATATGGGAACAAATCTTTAGTAGTTCAGTGGAAATACTGTCAAAATCAGATGAGCTTTTGTTTATCTTAATTACAGAAGGAGAAGTCAGTGATAAATCCTTGTGAATGACTTGTATGAGAGTTGCTTTTTTAACATACTGATATGATTTTTTTCTTGAATTGTTTGTCCCTATACTTTCTATTGTACTTCAGAAGTGATTACTAAATACAGTTTACTAATGAGAGGTCTTGCAGAACTGTTTGGTGATGGCATTTACTGTGTTTACTGCACAGAGCAACCAGTATTTTATATTTGTTGTGAGACTTAGATTATTGCTATTTTGATTAATTTTGACATACTGCAAATCATGAGTTCAGGATGACTGACTTTAATTGCAAAAATAGATGAAATGTTACATAAAATCTGGAAATATTTGCATGGTAAATTCAGCGAAAAGGAAAGATTTTAGAATGGATGATAATTTACGGGTACACAAAGGTGAATTAATTCACACAATCAATTGTAAATACATTTTAATAAATAAAAGGCAGGAATAAATACTGCAAGAAATAGGACTAATGAGTACAGAGGGAGAGAGACAATAAACGATAAACTATAACATGCACTGAAGAATGACAAATGGAGCATAAATGCCACTAAGTTTTGAGCTAATCAACAATAGCCAACACAATACCAAGAGAAATGAAAGAAAGGATTAAGGGGGGGGGGGGGGGGGGAGAAGGGAGAAGGAAAGAATATCTGCACTCAGCTTTCCATTCCTGACAAGCCAGCAGACAAAGTACTAGTAATGACAATATAGACAGATCAGAAAACTGGACTCTGGAAAGGGCCAATTTCCACTTTTGAAAAAGTAAGTAAAATCTAAATCTGGAGTATAAAGATTTCAAAGAAGTTTTACCCACATACGAGTCAGTCTAATGCCTTTGTGGGTTTGAAACACAGCTTACCAACTGCGATAAAAGGGGATACAGAACCACATTTCATTTAGTAGATCAGTAATGGCAGGTTCTGGATAAAGAAGTTGGGATGAGCGAGGTATACAAAATTTCACTTTACAATCATCTATATGAAAAAAATAGTGGAGAGAATAAATAAGAACACACCCCAGCCTTTTTGCAAGAGACAATGCTCAGTGCATTCAGACAATAAGAACACTCCCAATAAAGTTTGCAACCAGTCACACAATAACCAAGATGTCTTTTACAACTGTAAAGACTGTTATATAGGGTAAAAACACCTGTTGCAGTACATGAAAGAAGATTAAACTAACAAAGTTAAGCTATATTCTTGGAACAGTTTATCACAGAGGTGGAAAGCAACAATAATGAGCAAACACACAGTCCATGAACTTGCATTACCTTTGACATAAATTTGAAAGGAAGGAAAGATCACATGTTTATGTCCCGTTGAAAATGACATAACAAACACCATATACTCAGGCTGGAGAAGGAAGTTAACCGTTCTCTTTTAAAAGAAATTATGCTGACGTTTGCTTTGTAAAATTTAGAGAAACCATGGAAATGCAAAATCTGGATGACTGAATGGTGAAATAAACCTACCAAATGCAAAATTTAACGTCTTCCCACAGCAGAATCTTATTATGTACAACACAGGAGGGAGGAGATTAGTGTTTAATGTCCCGTTGATAACAAGGTCATTAGAGACCACGCACAAGCTTGAATTAGGGAAGCATGGGGAAGGAAATCAGATACGCCCTTTCAAAGGCCCCATCCCGACATCTGTCTGAAGTAATTTAGGGAAATCACAGAAAACCTAAATCAGGATGGCTGGACACAGATTTGAACAGTCCCCAAATGCAAGTCCAGTATGGTAATCACTGCACCACCCCACTCGGTTGTACAATTTAAATGAAAGCCTGCAGAAAATATATCACTCAATGCTGTAGTAGATGGGTCAATCCATACCAAGTGGTCCAAGGAAAAACTAATTTGTTGCTTGACCACCTCAAAAAAAAGTTATATTTGCTGGGTGAATTCCCCAATGTTTAGTGGACACAATTTTTTTTAAAAAAAACTTCATCGTTAATTATTTTGAAATGGTAGCCATATTTGTTCCAGGCTGCATTTGTTTTTTCATATTTGCAAGCATCTACATTTTTTAGTTATTCATTAGTGGATTGTCCCAAGTCTTTCAGATAAAATGCATTTAGTTCAACACACTCTGGCTACAAATTAACATCATTATCACTTAGTTGAATGTATTGTTTAACATATTTTTAATAGTTCAAAGTTATCAGCCACAAATTAAAAAACTCAATTTCTGAACAGTGGTTTTCCAAAGAAAGATTAATTTCTCAGCTTTAATATTTTTTCTGCTATTACACTGCATAGTATAGTTACTTTTTATAGAGTATCAACAGTGAGCAGCTTACACTTAAAAATACTGTCAAACGGGGTGATTTTGGGTGGTTTTGTCGTTATTTTGATTGTATCTTTTGTATATATTGTTAGATTAAATTGATTGTTATGGAAGTGGTAGGGTATACGTGTAACGAATAAAATATCGCAGAACCAGAAAGTGTATGTGTAGGTATAATTATCTGAGGCAGTTAAATAAAGTGTCCAAAGTCACCCCATGGATTGGGGTGATTTCGGACACGCATTATTTAAATCTCTGTCCTAAGTTACAGTATGTAGAGGGCAAATTCGGAAAGTTACTGCCTTTTTTTTTAAAATTCTACATGCTTTTTATTTTATTTTGGGGACATTTTACACATTTTAAGGGAGCCCTTTGTTATGAATAAGTGATATGGAATGATATAAGATTTTATTTTGTAAAAATTTAAATAAACAGTCTCTTTGTTAACTTCTGCATGAGCTCATTTAATATTTTCGCTTAAGTAAATGGAAAGATCTTCTGACTGCCGTTAGAGGAATAAATGCACCCATTCTTCTCCTGCGACGATATTACGAAATTTTTTCTCTTTTCGGCTCGATTTATCAAGGTAGCCTTTAACTAAATATCCAATATCCAATTTAGTGAAAAGAAATCCCCAATGTGCAGCTCTCAATACACCTTGCTTCAACATTTCATCTTCTTCTTTATTTAGCACTGGCTCTCCTCCCATTTTTTTCTGATGTGCTTTCTGCACTTTATTTTGTAGGGTTGATTTAGGTATACCACACAAATCACATGCTTTTCTGTACGATAATTTACCACTCTGAATATCACGAACAGCTTTCTCTAAAAGTTCCCATTCATAATTACAACAAACTATAGCATCTTGTATGTCCTTGGCATTGTCTGAAATCACCACACACAGTACACAGTTATACAAAAACAATCATTATTTTATAACCTTGCATGAGAAACACGACAAACATTTACAGAAATTGTCTCAATGCTTTTAGCTACTGAGCGCGTGGACAATTACAGTTACAATAAGTTCCCACTGGGCATAACAATAGAAAGTTTCCACTTTACGATAATGCATGGATTTTTAACACTAAGCCTGTCCATAAATTATTAACTTAGGGAAACAATTGAAGCAAAATAAAAGTAGTGGAAAGTGATAAATGCAATCTTGCACTTAAAATAACTGACACATGGATGTTAAAATAAGTAACTCTTTTTTCTGTCTGGTAGCAAAGAGCAAATAAGCCATACTGTCCGAATTCGCCACTGTGTCCAAAATCACTCTGTTTAATGGTACACCACTTAAATTTATTTTTTTTAGTTTTTCCATTTTGTGGCCTGCAATCTCTTTGTTGGGGCACCAGATAAATACCTGAAAATTTCACAATTAATAGACCTTTATGATATCAAACTTCAGTATAAATTTCAACTTTGAGATTAAATTGGAAGCTATGGAAAAAAATTACAAACATGAGTCAAAAATATGTTTTTTCACATATGTGGTATATAGGCTTATGGAATAAAACATATCAGTTACTGTATATAATTTAATAATATCTATGATTACTTAATTTTTTAATTGAAAATATATCTACTAATTACATTATATTGTTCTCTTGTTATTTGTTTTTAGTACAGCGCTCACTAGACATTTGAGAAATTTGTTCACTCAGTTTGGGTGTTAAGATTATAAGTTCGCCCAGTCACAGTTGTAAATTCCATGGAAGAG
This sequence comes from Schistocerca gregaria, assembly GCF_023897955.1. NCBI lineage: Eukaryota > Metazoa > Arthropoda > Insecta > Orthoptera > Acrididae > Schistocerca > Schistocerca gregaria. The sequence continues at coordinate 815,811,613 of NC_064921.1, forward strand.
AGCTTCCTTAGTAAATTTTTAAGTGGCATCCAAACTTGATCCTTCTCAATTTTCTTAAAAGCTGTCCTTGGTCCTGTAGGGTGATAAAATACATGTAGATCTTGGTTTTGACAGTCAATATTATCAACTTCGCCGATCCACCACAGTTCATCATAAACACAAGCCACTATGTCTTTATTTTGAAGAAACAGCTGTACAAGCTTTCCACAGCGATGAAGTTCACTATCAGGCAAAGTTGATGTGATCTTACACTTCAGTAAGTTGTGTAAATGGGGTACAAAACAATGAAAAGAGCCGAGTGCCTTTAATCTTCTGACACATGTTGTACTTTTCCTTCAAGACACTGTCATGACTTCTTATATTTCCTCACATTGTACAAAAACATATGTAATTTCTTTGATATGTTTTTTTATAGAATTCAAACATTTCTTGAGGTGTTATATGATTGTCATCAGTCCACTGCAGACTTACTTTTGTGACAGCTCGCTTTGTTGTACCCCTAACACCATCACAAGCATTCTTCCCATGGCATGAAGTGAAAAAGTGCCATTCTACATCAAACACAAAATCTTCTTTATGAAAGATGTTAATAATTTTTTGTTTAACTTGCTGCCCCATCTGAAAAGTAAATCAGTTTTTTTTTTTTTTTTTTTTTTTTTTTTTTGGAATGGTGTTGTTATTTAATGTAGTTTATTAATTTTGTTGAAAAATGTGCACTGCTGTAGTGTTGTGTTCAAGGTAGTCACTTATGACACAAAAACTGTGGCTCATTAGTTTATCTTCATCTATATAATAGAATACAAATGGATGAACTGTGGCCTGTTTGTTTACCCAGTGGTGCCCTGGTACTTAACTTAAACAACAAAGGAATAATTTTCTGAAAAGTCAGCAAGAACTAAGCATTCATCAGCTGCCAAGGTTTGCTTTTTGTCTTTCAAAAATTTACTTTGAGCTTCTGCAATAAAATGATGCATTTTCAAGCTTAGCCACTAACACTTCAAAAAACTCTTCTCTTGATTTTATGACTGTCATCACTTCAGTTCTGTCTTGTGTCACCCAATGTTCGTATTTTATAGTATCAGGCATCAAATCGTCTTCTTAGGAATCTTCAAATATATCAAGTAAGTGTTGTTTGCCTGGAGAATCTTCACATTTTCCCTTGATCATACAATCATAACTGTATATTGCATATCATAGCTTCCAAAAGGTCTTTATAGATTGGCCCATCTGTCATCAACTTTACTTTCTGGTGATAAAACCAAACATTATGGGTGCCAGATGACCCTGCAACATTACACCATCTTGGTCTCAACTCACAAAGCCTTGATCTTCCAATTTTAATGTCAGGATTTCCTTTTTTAAATTCAGTGAATATTTCATTTACATTACACATTATTAACCTTTTTTGTCTTTGACTCTTAGAACCATTTTTTTTCACAGAAACACAGTCTTTTGTGCCAGACGTGAAACGGCTGTTATTGTCATCATCATAATACTTAATAACTTTATTGATTATGTTTTCAGCTACCAAATTAGATGCACTTTTCTTTTGTAATACTGGTAAAACCCTGTTATTTTACTAATTGCCTTGTTAACTTAAGAAGACATTCTGACACATCAAATTACTCACTTCTGCTCGACTCCAGGAATTCAGCAGTAAACTGATAATCTTAATTTTATCCACTTTGTTTGAAGTAAAGTACTGCATTTAGTGTTTAGTTTTTCTATCAAATCATCATATTCAGCTGGTGAAGTTCTAGAACTTCCACCTGTTTTAGTACAAATTGTATTTTGAAATGAAACTTCCAGATTCTTTTTGACTGTAGCTACCACTTTCCCAATTTTTGTGTTCAAGGCACTTGTTCTTTTATCTTGACTTAGTTTTCTAATTTTACTAGCAGGCGACATACCCAGGATTTCATAAGCTGTATCTACTTTTTTAATGGTTGCTGATAAGTCACAAAATTCTGTATCTGAGGTTTCACTATCCTTTCTCTTCCGAGTTACAAATATCTTAGAATAACATGTTGGACACAGATTTTCCTGGTATGAGATTGAAAAAGGGGCTTTTTATTTTTAGAATAATGATCAAATGTTATTTCCTGCAGACTTTTTATGTTTCTTATGTTTCTCTAAAGGGTCCATGGAAGACTTACCAAAACAGTGATGAAATTTTTTTAAGTATTTCATTTCATGGTACTTGCATGTCAATTTGGCCTCTGGGCCGGCTGAAGTAAAACACTTTTTCTTCTTCACTGCAATCTTGGATTAAAGTAATGTCTTTAGGATACACTCCATACACCCTTTTATGACATGCTTTATTAATAACAACAGAACACTGAGACGTCATTTTTCAACTGCACACTTCAAGAGCTTCTAGCTAAATAAGTGTGAGTAGAAAATTGTTGGTGTGAGGGGGGAAGACAACAATTAGACTTGTATAGGCTTGCAGATGCAATTGTTAGCTGGTGAAACAATTATCACAGCACTGTTCTGACATATAATCATTAGCTAGAGTAATTTGGTGTGTTACATTATGCAATTGGTATACTTTATTAGATTAGCCTACCAGAGGTCGCAGATGTTGAACATATTTTTGACTTGTGTTTGTAATATTTTTCCATAACTTCCAACTGAATCTCAAAGTTGAAATTTATACTCAAGTTTGATGTCATAAAGGTACATTAACTGTGAAAATTTCAGATATTTACCTGGTCCCCCAACAAAGAGATTGTAGGCCACAAAATGGAAAAATTAAGAAAAAAACTTTTTTAAATAGGCCTAGTGTATTTTTTAAGTGTAAGCTGCTCACCATTGATACTCTACACAAAGTAACTATATTATACAGGGTACTACCAGAAAAAAATATTAAAGCTGAGAAATTAATCTTTCTTTGGAAAACTACTGTTCAAAAATTGACTTTTTTTATTGTGGCTGATAACTGAACTATTAAAAATATGTTAAAGAATACATTCAACTAAGTGATAATGATGTTAATTTGTAGCCCAGTGTGTGTTGAACTAAATGCATTGTATCTGAAAGGCTTAGGACAATCCACTACTGAATAATTGTAAAAAATGTAGGTGATTGCAAATACAAAAAAACGTATGCGGCCTGGAACAAATATGGCTACCATTTCAAAATAATAAACAATAATGTTTTTTAAAAATATATACATATTTGTGACCACTAAACATTGGGGAATTCACTCAGTAAATATAAAAGTTTTCTTAGATGGTCAAGCAACCAGTGCTGCACCATTTGATATGGATTGACCCAGATATAAAATAATGCAGAGCTTGTGCAGTCTTCATTTCTCATCCTTTATGTACAATATATGTATATAATGGAAAATACAGGGTAGAATGTAACAATATTGTAAAAAGGGTAGTTGCTACTCACCATATAGGAGAGATGCTGAGATGCATGAAGCCATGAGGCTCACAAAGTGGCCTCAACAGCCAGAGACAGCAGTTGTGTGTGCAACCTGTGTTTGTGTGTGTTTTGTTGTATCTTCGACAAGGGTATTGTTGGCCAAAAGCTTCATTTTCTGACAGTCTTTCTGTTGTGTTTATCTGCGATGCAGCATTTCCAGGTACTCGGTAAGTAGCAACTATCCTTTTTCATCACACTGATATATGTACATAATATGTAACAAATGATGAAAGTGCATTAAATATGGCATGGACATAAAAATTATGCTACACTACAGCTCTACTCAACATTCCTTTGGCTTTCACATCTGATGGGTTCACCAACTCTATCCTACAGTTGTACACCACAAGCAGAGGGGGGGGGGGGGGATATACTTCAACCCTGAAAATTACCTCAATGGGTTATGCCATGTCAAGTGACCCAATTTAGAAGATGCTCCCAATTTAACCATCTTCAGTTTTAAAGAAAATTTTCCAGAATATGCCTAAGACAATTGCATGAACTTCACCCTAGTTTCAGCTCTGTCTATAGCTTTGTGTAGGTGCACGAGCTGTTTGCACACAGGACACTTATTCGAAACTGGGGAAAAAATGCTGCAGTTTGACATACTGTTGTTCCTGGCATAACAGATCAAGGATCCAGAAATTTGCTACCATTGTACAACATTTATTGAAGATCACTGAAGTAACATATTTAGAATCTTCATGGCGCACACACACTCTCCTAATGTGCTGAAAAACTGTCATCACACATTTTCCCCATAATTTGGCAAGAAATGAGTTATGTGTAAAAAAGACACTGGAAACATTATTTGTCAAAAGCACTGTATGTTATTTATCTCGCTAAGAACAAACTCCTGTACCTAATGACTTTCACGACTGGCCGTGGGCAGTGGTACATACCACCACAGCTCTTACTATCCCATCAGTCATATTGCACTGAACACACAAGGAACTTTTATACAATGTAGATATGAACTAACAAAATTTTTAACACAGGTATCAATAGAAATCCTTCGTGTTGGATATCTAGCACACCCATCCACCATTTTACGAGAGATTAATTTTCTGCGACAACAATAGTCTTAGAACAAACGTACTTCGGATGTAGGCTGCGTGCTGTTAAGTATATAAAAGATAATTGTTTTACTGGGCAGTCAAATACCAGAGAAATGTTTTCCATGCCGTAGTCCTATCAGAAACTTATTACCCACTGTGGCGACACATTATACAATAACACCGGAAAAATTAATAATTCTTCGAGCTATTATTTAATAATAAACTACGGGCATTCCTGATAAAGCATGGCTATCATTTTGTACAACAACTTCTAAATATGTGCAACCTGAAATTCTTAAAACATATGTCCATGAAATTAAGAATGTAAGAACGTTATGCGTATTTTCCTCTTGTTTATAGGTCTACTGCATGTTACGTTATTTGCAACTGTCCATTAAAACTTACACGAATATGTACTGCATGTTACAGCTGGATCAATAAATATACAATAAGAGTTTGATTTACCCACTAAATAGAGGAAAAAAGCTCTGTACATACGAACCGGCTCTCCAGTGAACTACGCTTGATATTTTACTTTGTCACGTAGCCACCACTCTTGCTGACGCCTTTCGAAGCAATTGATTTTATTTATTTATTGTTTAGTTATCCACATGTCTCAAGAAATGTTGAAGCGGAAATGTTAGCCATACTCATAATGTTTACATAGACAAAAACTTACTGCTGGTTATATGAAATTTTCTCTTTGATAAACGATCTGGTGTTACAAATTTTCCTGCTCTACGTAGACGGAGTAATGACGAGACCATTAAATTAGCAATACGACATGACATTACGCACAACTCAAATTGTTTGATGAAATCAACACATACAACAACCAAATCCTACGCCGCCACAATACTATACCACGATACTGTGAATCAGAGACATTAGACACAGCAGCACTTCGTATGTGACAACGATTTTGCACTGTATTCAGGCAAGTTAGCGCGCAACGATCTATCTGCGCAGATATTTGCGCCAAAGGCTGGGCAGGCAATAGATAGCTGCGAAAGTGGTATGTTGACATAACGAAAGTTCCAATCTATAGCTCGCCTACCATCTGTCGGTGCAGAAAAAAAATTTCAGTTGCAAGTGACTAGATTCTCCCACAGTAGCCACAAAGTTTCAATCATTTATTCAGAAATGAAGGAAATCCTATTAGTTTCTGTGTTGCGGAAAACAAAAAGCAAATTTACTTTACGAGTTATGAGGGAAACTCGACACTACAGTAGCTGAGGATTGATTTAGAAACGCGCAAATATCATCTGACGCTTATAAATCCTAATATGAGACGGGAAAAACTTGTATGAAGAGAGAAATTTTTCCACATGAGCGGCTGGCGGTGACTAGGATTCTTGGCAATAGGAACTACAAGTATCTAGAATTTGCTGCTGCAATTTCTAAAGAAGCATAGAGTGAAATCGTGTAGAAAAATCTTGAGCTATTTACACTGTCCTGAAGGGTGATTTCATGAAGCGAAGTGAGGTGAAGTAAAGTACTGTGCCTCAAATCTGACAAGTTACATATCACTTTTTTACACTTTTAGAGACAATATGTCCTTGGAAGCTACATATGTGGGCAATGAGCTGTAGTTCAGTTTGTTTCTAACAAGGGAACCTCCCCATCACAACCCCCTCAGATTTAGTTATAAGTTGGCACAGTGGATAGGCATTGAAAATCTGAACAAAGATCAATCGAGAAAACAGGAAGAAGTTGTGTGGAACTATGAAAAAAATAAGCAAAATATAGACTGAGTAGTCCATGCGCAAGATAGGCAACATAAAGGATACTGTGAGCTCAGGAGCGCCGTGGTCCCGTAGTTATCGTGAGCAGCTGCGGAACGAGAGGTCCTTGGTTCAAGTCTTCCCTCGAGTGGAAAGTTTATTTTCTTTATTTTCGCAGTTCCGTTTCAGCCGCGCTCGCGAGTGGCCGCTGTTAACTGTTGCGCTGCACTCCCGTGTTTACATCGCTGTACTTGTGCTTCGCCAAGTGCCGTCCGTCCGTTAATCTCAGTGCTCGTTCCTATTCCTTGTGATCTGATCGCTCTTTCTGGTCTTGCTGCTGCTAACTGCAATTTCGGTTGCTACAAACCTCAGGAAGAATACTCTGGTATTTGCTTTTGACAAGGAATCCCGTCCTGTTCAGCCGACATCCCTGGAAACAGATGACTGGATTACGCAGGTAATTGGTCTAAATTCCGAAACCGTCCATACCTAGAAAATGGATCAGGAAAAAAAAACTATGTTTTGTCAAGTTAATCAGTGCTTCGACTGTTGATAAAGTGTTACGGAAGTGGGGCTATGAAGTAGATTTTGTGCATTGTTGTTGTTGTTGTTGTCTTCAGTCCTGAGACTGGTTTGATGCAGCTCTCCATGCTACTCTATCCTGTGCAAGCTTCTTCATCTCCCAGTACCTACTGCTACCTACATCCTTCTGAATCTGCTTAGTGTACTCATCTCTCGGTCTCCCTCTACGATTTTTACCCTCCACGCTGCCCTCCAATGCTAAATTTGTGATCCCTTGATGCCTCAAAACATGTCCTACCAACCGATCCCTTCTTCTAGTCAAGTTGTGCCACAAACTTCTCTTCTCCCCAATCCTATTCAATACCTCCTCATTAGTTATGTGGTCTCTCCACCTTATCTTCAGTATTCTTCTGTAGCACCACATTTCGAAAGCTTCTATTCTCTTCTTGTCCAAACTAGTTATCGTCCATGTTTCACTTCCATACATGGCTACATTCCAAACAAATACTTTCAGAAACGACTTCCTGATACATAAATCTATATTCGATGTTAACAAATTTCTCTTCTTCAGAAACGCTTTCCTTGCCATTGCCAGTCTACATTTTATATCCTCTCTACTTCGACCATCATCAGTTATTTTACTTCCTAAATAGCAAAACTCCTTTACTACTTTAAGTGTCTCATTTCCTAATCTAATTCCCTCAGCATCACCCGATTTAATTTGACTACATTCCATTATCCTCGTTTTGCTTTTGTTGATGTTCATCTTATATCCTCCTTTCAAGACACTGTCCATTCCGCTCAACTGCTCTTCCAAGTCCTTTGCCGTCTCTGACAGAATTACAATGTCGTCGGCGAACCTCAAAGTTTTTACTTCTTCTCCATGAATTTTAATACCTACTCCAAATTTTTCATTTGTTTCCTTTACTGTTTGTTCAATATACAGACTGAATAACATCGGGGAGAGGCTACAACCCTGTCTCACTCCTTTCCCAACCACTGCTTCCCTTTCATGCCCCTCGACTCTTATAACTGCCATCTGGTTTCTGTACAAATTATAAATAGCTTTTTGCTCCCTGTTTTTTACTCCTGCCACCTTCAGAATTTGAAAGAGAGTATTCCAGTTAACATTGTCAAAAGGTTTCTCTAAGTCTACAAATGCTAGAAACGTAGGTTTGACTTTTCTTAATCTTTCTTCTAAGATAAGTCGTAAGGTCAGTATTGCCTCATGTGTTCCAACATTTCTACGGAATCCAAACTGATCTTCCCCGAGGTCCGCATCTACCAGTTTTTCCATTCGTCTGTAAAGAATTCGCGTTAGTATTTTGCAGCTGTGACTTCTTAAACTGATAGTTCGGTAATTTTCACATCTGTCAACACCTGCTTTCTTTGGGATTGGAATTATTATATTCTTCTTGAAGTCTGAGGGTATTTCGCCTGTCTCATACATCTTGCTCACCAGCTGGTAGAGTTTTGTCATGACTGGCTCTCCCAAGGCCGTCAGTAGTCCTAATGGAATAATGTCTACTCCAGGGGCCTTGTTTCGACTCAGGTCTTTCAGTGCTCTGTCAAACTCTTCACGCATTATCGTATCTCCCATTTAGTCTTCATCTACATCCTCCTCCATTTCCATAATATTCTCCTCAAGTACATCGCCCTTGTATAAACCTTCTACATACTCTTTCCACCTATCTGCCTTCCATTCTTTGCTTAGAACTGGGTTTCCATCTGAGCTCTTGATATTCATACACGTGGTTCTCTTCTCTCCAAAGGTCTGTTTAATTTTCCTGTAGACAGTATCTATCTTACCCCTAGTGAGATAAGCTTCTACATCCTTACATTTGTCCCGTAGCCATCCCTGCTTAGCCATTTTGCACTTCCTGTCGATCTCATTTTTGAGACGTTTGTATTCATTTTTGCCTGCTTCCTTTACGGCATTTTTATATTTTCTCCTTTCATCAATTAAATTCAATATTTCTTCTGTTACCCAAGGATTTCTAGCATCCCTCGCCTTTTTACCTACTTTATCCTCTGCTGCCTTCACTACTCTATCCCTCAGAGCTACCCATTCTTCTTCTACTGTATTCCTGTCAATTGTTCCCGTATGCTCTCCCTGAAACTCTGTACAACCTCTGGTTCTTTTAGTTTATCCAGGTCCCATCTCCTTAATTTCCACATTTTTGCAGTTTCTTTAGTTTTAATCTACAGGTCATAACTAATAGATTGTGGTCAGAGTCCACATCTGCCCCTGGAAATGTCTTACAACTTAAAACCTGGTTCCTAAATCTCTGTCTTATCATTATATAATCTATCTGATACATTTTAGTATCTCCAGGGTTCTTCCATGTATACAACCTTCTTTCATGATTCTTAAACCAAGTGTTAGCTATGATTAAGTTGTGCTCTGTGCAAAATTCTACTAGGCGGCTTCCTCTTTCATTTCTTAGCCACAATCCATATTCACCTACTATGTTTCCTTCTCTCCCTTTTCCTACTCTCGAATTCCAGTCACCCATTACTATTAAATTTCGTCTCCCTTCGCTATCTGAATAATTTCTTTTATTTCATTGTACATTTCTTCAATTTCTTCATCATCTGCAGAGCTAGTTGGCATATAAACTTGTACTACTGTAGTAGGTGTGGGCTTCGTATCTATCTTGGCCACAATAATGCGTTCACTATGCTGTTTGTAGTAGCTTACCCGCATTCCTATTTTCCTATTCATTATTAAACCTACTCCTGCATTACCCCTATTTGATTTTGTGTTTATAACCCTGTAGGCCTCCCCCCATGAACCATGGACCTTGCCGTTGGTGGGGAGGCTTGCGTGCCTCAGCGATACAGATGGCCGTACCGTAGGTGCAACCACAACGGAGGGGTATCTGTTGAGAGGCCAGACAAACGTGTGGTTCCTGAAGAGGGGCAGCAGCCTTTTCAGTAGTTGCAGGGGCAACAGTCTGGATGATTGACTGATCTGGCCTTGCAACATTAACCAAAACGGCTTTGCTGTGCTGGTACTGCGAACGGCTGAAAGCAAGGGGAAACTACAGCCGTAATTTTTCCCGAGGACATGCAGCTTTACTGTATGATTAAATGATGATGGCATCCTCTTGGGTAAAATATTCCGGAGGTAAAATAGTCCCCCATTCGGATCTCCGGGTGGGGACTACTCAGGAGGATGTCGTTATCAGGAGAAAGAAAACTGGCGTTCTACGGATCGGAGCGTGGAATGTCAGATCCCTTAATCGGGCAGGTAGGTTAGAAAATTTAAAAAGGGAAATGGATAGGCTAAAGTTAGATATAGTGGGAATTAGTGAAGTTCGGTGGCAGGAGGAACAAGACTTCTGGTCAGGTGACTACAGGGTTATAAACACAAAATCAAATAGGGGTAATGCAGGAGTAGGTTTAATAATGAATAGGAAAATAGGAATGCGGGTAAGCTACTACAAACAGCATAGTGAACGCATTATTGTGGCCAAGATAGATACGAAGCCCACACCTACTACAGTAGTACAAGTTTATATGCCAACTAGCTCCGCAGATGATGAAGAAATTGAAGAAATGTACGATGAAATAAAAGAAATTATTCAGATAGTGAAGGGAGACGAAAATTTAATAGTAATGGGTGACTGGAATTCGAGTGTAGGAAAAGGGAGAGAAGGAAACATAGTAGGTGAATATGGATTGGGGCTAAGAAATGAAAGAGGAAGCCGCCTAGTAGAATTTTGCACAGAGCACAACTTAATCATAGCTAACACTTGGTTTAAGAATCACGAAAGAAGGTTGTATACGTGGAAGAACCCTGGAGATACTAAAAGGTATCAGATAGATTATATAATGGTAAGACAGAGATTTAGGAACCAGGTTTTAAGTTGTAAGACATTTCCAGGGGCAGATGTGGACTCTGACCACAATCTATTGATTATGACCTGTAGATTAAAACTGAAGAAACTGCAAAAATGTGGGAAATTAAGGAGATGGGACCTGGATAAACTGAAAGAACCAGAGGTTGTACAGAGTTTCAGAGAGAGCATAAGGGAACAATTGACAGGAATAGGGGAAAGAAATACAGTAGAAGAAGAATGGGTAGCTCTGAGGGATGTAGTAGTGAAGGCAGCAGAGGATAAAGTAGGTACAAAGACGAGGGCTGCTAGAAATCCTTGGGTAACAGAAGAAATATTGAATTTAATTGATGAAAGGAGAAAATATAAAAATGCAGTAAATGAAGCAGGCAAAAAGGAATACAAACGTCTCAAAAATGAGATCGACAGGAAGTGCAAAATGGCTAAACAGGGATGGCTAGAGGACAAATGTAAGGATGTAGAAGCTTATCTCACTAGGGGTAAGATAGATACTGCCTACAGGAAAATTAAAGAGACCTTTGGAGAGAAGAGAACCACGTGTATGAATATCAAGAACTCAGATGGCAGCCCAGTTCTAAGCAAAGAAGGGAAGGCAGAAAGGTGGAAGGAGTATATAGAAGGTTTATACAAGGGCGATGTACTTGAGGACAATATTATGGAAATAGAAGAGGATGTAGATGAAGACGAAATGGGAGATACGATACTGCGTGAAGAGTTTGACAGAGCACTGAAAGACCTGAGTCGAAACAAGGCCCCCGGAGTAGACAACATTCCATTAGAACTACTGACGGCCTTGGGAGAGCCAGTAACGACAAAACTCTACCAGCTGGTGAGCAAGATGTATGAGACAGGCGAAATACCCTCAGACTTCAAGAAGAATATAATAATTCCAATCCCAAAGAAAGCAGGTGCTGACAGATGTGAAAATTACCGAACTATCAGTTTAATAAGCCACGGCTGCAAAATACTAACGCGAATTCTTTACAGACGAATGGAAAAACTGGTAGATGCAGACGTCGGGGAAGATCAGTTTGGATTCCGTAGAAATGTTGGAACACGTGAGGCAATACTGACCTTACGACTTATCTTAGAAGAAAGATTAAGAAAAGGCAAACCTACGTTTCTAGCATTTGTAGACTTAGAGAAAGCTTTTGACAATGTTGACTGGAATACTCTTTTTCAAATTCTAAAGGTGGCAGGGGTAAAATACAGGGAGCGAAAGGCTATTTATAATTTGTACAGAAACCAGATGGCAGTAATAAGAGTCGAGGGGCATGAAAGGGAAGCAGTGGTTGGGAAAGGAGTGAGACAGGGTTGTAGCCTCTCCCCGATGTTATTCAATCTGTATATTGAGCAAGCAGTAAAGGAAACAAAAGAAAAATTTGGAGTAGGTATTAAAATTCATGGAGACGAAGTAAAAACTTTGAGGTTCGCCGATGACATTGTAATTCTGTCAGAGACGGCAAAGGACTTGGAAGAGCAGTTGAACGGAATGGACAGTGTCTTGAAAGGAGGATATAAGATGAACATTAACAAAAGCAAAACGAGGATAATGGAATGTAGTCAAATTAAATCGGGTGATGCTGAGGGAATTAGATTAGGAAATGAGACACTTAAAGTAGTAAAGGAGTTTTGCTATTTAGGAAGTAAAATAACTGATGATGGTCGAAGTAGAGAGGATATAAAATGTAGACTGGCAATGGCAAGGAAAGCGTTTCTGAAGAAGAGAAATTTGTTAACATCGAATATAGATTTATGTATCAGGAAGTCCTTTCTGAAAGTATTTGTTTGGAGTGTAGCCATGTATGGAAGTGAAACATGGACGATAACTAGTTTGGACAAGAAGAGAATAGAAGCTTTCGAAATGTGGTGCTACAGAAGAATACTGAAGATAAGGTGGATAGATCACGTAACTAATGAGGAGGTATTGAATAGGATTGGGGAGAAGAGAAGTTTGTGGCACAACTTGACTAGAAGAAGGGATCGGTTGGTAGGACATGTTTTGAGGCATCAAGGGATCACAAATTTAGCATTGGAGGGCAGCGTGGAGGGTAAAAATCGTAGAGGGAGACCGAGAGATGAGTACACTAAGCAGATTCAGAAGGATGTAGGTTGCAGTAGGTACTGGGAGATGAAGCAGCTTGCACAGGATAGAGTAGCATGGAGAGCTGCATCAAACCAGTCTCAGGACTGAAGACGATAACAACAACAACAACCCTGTAGGTACCTGACCAGAAGTCTCGTTCCTCCTGCTACAGAACTTCACTAATTTCCACTATATCTCACTTTAACCTATCCATTTCCCTTTTTAAATTTTCTAACCTACCTGCCCGATTAAGGGATCTGACATTCCACGCTCCAACCCGTAGGACGCCAGTTTTCTTTCTCCTGATACCGACATCCTCCTGAGTAGTCCCCGCTCGGAGATCCGAATGGGGGACTATTTTACCTCCAGAATATTTTACCCAAGAGGACGACATCATCATTTAATCATACAGTAAAGCTGCATGCCCTCGGAAAAAATTATGGCTGTAGTTTCCCCTTGCTTTCAGCCGTTCGCAGTACCAGCACAGCAAGGCCGTTTTGGTTAATGTTGCAAGGCCAGATCAGTCAATCATCCAGACTGTTGCCCCTGCAACTACTGAAAAGGCTGCTGCCCCTCTTCAGGAACCACACGTTTCTCTGGCCTCTCAACAGATACCCCTTCGTTGTGGTTGCACCTACGGTACGGCCATCTGTATCGCTGATGCATGCAAGCCTCCCCACCAACAGCAAGGTCCATCGTTCATGGGGAGTGCATAGAAATGGTTATAAAAGTAATGTTTCCATCTATAGATCTGACATTCATTACAAAACCGCTCGTATCTTGAATCTTCCCATTGAAATTGAAAATGATAAGATTAAGGAAGCTCTTTCAAACTATGGAGACGTTAAATCAATTGCAAATGAAAGATGGTCACCTCGCTTTAAACTGCAGTGTTTTGACGGGGTCCGCTGTGTAGAGATGGACGTCAAGACGAATATTCTGTCTCACATAACTGTTTGTGGGTATAAGGCACAAATTGTTTATACAGGTCAAAAAAATGACTCTGAGCACTATGGGACTTATCATCTATGGTCATCAGTCCCCTAGAACTTAGAACTACTTAAACCTAACTAACCTAAGGACATCACACAACACCCAGCCATTACGAAGCAGCGAAAATCCCTGACCCCGCCGGGAATCGAACCCGGGTGTGGGAAGCGAGAACGCTACCGCACGACCACGAGATGCGGGCAATATACAGCTCAGGAAGCTACTTGTCATATATGTAACGAAACCGGCCACTTCAGACAGGAATGTCCGCGGCGAACTGTTGTTCTTAAAAGTAATTTGATACAGCGTCAGAAGCTTACTTTAAATGATCTGTTACCAAAGAATAGCCTGGATCAACTGGTTGAGGATGTTACCGCAGCGGGCCAAGCTGATGCCTCCCTTCACGATAACAGTCAATTTCCCCCGTTAACAACAAAAGGAAACCCTGTTGCCACTTCTCGTGAAACTGAAATGCAACCGAAAAACGACCTCTGGAGATAACTGATAGTTGTTCAGACGACGAGCTGTCTTGTCCCTCTCCCTCACTTCACAAGCAAAAACAGTGCGATGAGGAGTCAGACGAACCTGAAGGCAAAATGCGAATAGAAACTAATGAACAGAAAGATAATACACATACGTTACCAGAAAATGAAGGGGGTGTAAACAGCATTAATTTGCAAGGAACAGTAGCCGATTGCAAAGATCAGGCCGGCCGCGGTGGTCTCGCGGTTCTAGGCGCGCAGGCTGGAACTGTGCGACTCCTGCGGTCGCAGGATCGAATCCTGCCTCGGGCATGGATGTGTGTGATGTCCTTAGGTTAGTTAGGTTTAAGTAGTTCTAAGTTCTAGGGGACTGATGACCACAGCAGTTGAGTCCCATAGTGCTCAGATCCATTTGAACCATTTTTTTGCAAAGATCAGCAGCTATCTACTAATAAACAAATTCAGGGAGAAGTTACAAAACTGCAGTCTCCATTTGTTTCCCGCGATCAGAAAGTGAGTGAAATTAATAAAGACCGAGAAATTGGTGACCAAACTGAAATCACGGTCAATACCTCAGGGCAGGCGCCGGCAACCGAAATTGCGAAAGCGTCTGCTGCTGCTGCTCCAGATACGCCGCGAAGTAAAATGCCAACGCAACCAAATGAGAATGTAGTTCGTAACCAAGGGAAGGGAAAATCCGGTAGGGGCGACCCAAGCCCAAAGAATGTTCGGTCCGAAACGGTCCTACACGAATCACCGGAGGAAAAATCAGGAAGTTTACCAGGAAATCAGTCTGCTTGCGGTACAAGATAAAACATCAGAAGTAGAAAAAAACGGGACAGTAACTAAACAACTGATGGAAGTGTTACTCTATGTTCAGCCTTCCGAGAAAACTGTTACAGCTTAACTGAACCCTGAACCACAGGAAACTAAATTAGTTCATCAAAACAACTACATAGTGACAGCACAATGATGCAATCTTATTCTGTCACCACTATAAACATAAATAAAATTACGACCGGTTTGAAATAATCGGCCCTTAAGGAATTTTTGTACGAATCCGCGACTGATATTGCCCTGTGACAAGAAGTTCTAATTTCGGATTTGGTAATTCCCAGTTTTGTCAGTTACATAAATGTGTCTCCCAAAACAAGCGTTGGAACAGCTACTTTGGTGAGGGAAGGGATTACAGTAAGCGAGGTGGAACGACTGGAACCCTGAGCCAGCCGCGGTGGTCTCGCGGTTCTAGGCGCGCGGTCCGGAACCGCGCGACTGCTACGGTCGCAGGTTCGAATCCTGCCTCGGGCATGGATGTGTGTGATGTCCTTAGGTTAGTTAGGTTTAAGTAGTTCTAAGTTAAAATGGCAAAGCCAAAGTAGAGGAAGATTCTTATTCAATACAGTGCTCAGAGCGCAATGGAAATGAAATGCACTATGGAATATTACTATTCCGTTTTGAGAGTTCTATATGATCATGTCTCAGCAGGTTCTCCACTTCGGATAGCAGACATAAAAAAGTCAAAGCCAAATTACTTAATATCAAAAGAAGTCAAATGGAAGGCTTGAAAATAAAATCGAAGGCAAATTCGGTGTTAGATGATGAAACTACTTCCCTATACCATTTAGTGAAGCATACGAAAAACGGGAGAAGAACTTTTATTGATGAAATTCGAACAAAACATGGCATGATTCTCAGAACCCAGCAGGGTATCATGGACGAGATTTATCACTTTTATTGCGAGCTTTATTCTGTACATCAGAGTAGTGATACTTCCTTGGAAGAATTCCTCGACATCCTAACCCCACAGCTGACAGAAGATGACAACGAAAATTTTCTCGAAATTGTCAGTGAAGAAGACGTGTACGAGACTCTGTGTGCCTCACCACCAAAAACATCCTCAGGACCAGATGGTCTGCCAGTAGAGTTTTACATCCTTTACTGGCCAATAGTAGGTGCGAAAATCACGGACATTGTAAATGAGGTTATTCAGGGTAAAATGATCCTGGCTGAGTTTAAGGAGAGTAAAATTGTTCTAGTGCTAAAAAATAATGGAAACAAAGATTTAAATAATTTTCGTCCAATTTCACTGCTGAATTCTGATTTTAAAATAATAGCTAGAGTAGTAAACAAGAGAATTTCATGCCTTACAGATAAAATTATTAGTCAGCATCAGAACTGCCCACAAGGCAGAACCATTTTTCAAAATCTAGCAGAATTCAGGGATATCATTGCAATAACTTCTGTAACAAACATAAAGTGTGCTTTATTGTTATTAGATTTTTATAAAGCGTTCTATGTAGTAAAAAATGAATATCTTCTACAGACATTGAAGAAAATACGTTTCAACGATAGGGTCATACAGTTGATTAAGAACATAGCAACTGGAATAACTGCTAAAATAGCGGTGAATTGTCAACCATCCAGGCTGATGCAAATACAATGAGGTGTTCCTCAAGGAAGTCCTCTGTCCATGTCGCTCTTCGCCATTTCGCTGGAACCTCTCCTCCGACATGTCCATGTTAGATTAAAAGGCTTAATATCATCAGGAAATAAAACAGTTATAAGAGCCTATGCTGACGATATAGGGGTCATTATAATGAATAATGATGAGGTAACCACACTAGCAACAGTGACTGATTCGTACTATAGAGTATCTGGAGCCAATGGAAACGGAAAAAAGTAAGATGTTAAATCTCAGAGGTTTTGATAATATCAACATCGAGTGGGCAAAATTAGTCCGACAACATAAAACACTTGGGGTCACCCTGACAGCGTGCCCTATGAAAATGACGGCTTTAAGTTGGAAAGTTGCAGCACATAAAGTGCAAGAAGCCACTATAGAGAATTTCACTCGATATATGAACCAAGTTCAAAGAACATTGTATATCAACTCATGCATCCTTGCTAAAGGTTATTATACTGTCAAACTGTTTCCAATACCGAGAATGATAGCGAGGAGAATAATGTCTAAAATCACCAACTTTTTGTGGAGAGGTGAAGTGTTCAGAGTACCTGCTAAAGTAGCCACTTTAGATCCTAAAAATGGTGGACTAGGATTAACTGATATAACAGATAAAGCCTCTGCACTTTTTATCAGAAGGCAAGTTAATTTAATAAAATACTCGCGAGAAAGTATAACCAGCCAACTTTTCAAGATCATTAAGCCCCAAAGCCTGCTTCCCCCGACTGACGTGCAGAAAACCAACACTCGCTTACAGCATGTGAGGATTTTCTGTGTTGAGTTTAGTTATGACAGTGTCGAACTCAGGCAGTCGCGACACTTAACATAGAGTGCCATAATGCGGGAACGAAAGAAGAGCAAAGGAAGGAACAAAATAGAACGACAGTTTCCAAACATTGAGTGCACTGAGATTTGGAAAAACATTAGTTCTAATGTGCTCAAGTCTGATATAAAAACGTCCTGGTACAAGACAGTTAACAACATAGTTAGCACCAATGAAAGACTGCACACAATTAGACTCTGTGAAACAAATTTATGTCAACAATGCCATCTAGTTGACACAATAATTCATAGACATACTTGCAGTGATCACATGAATAGTTGGAGGTGGATCTGGGAGCAAATAGCTCTGATTACAAGAACATCCCCTGAGTATATATCGCTGTCATTGATACACAGACCTGAAGCACGCTATTTCCCAGAAGCAAAAAATAACGCTGTGTAATGGTTACTGGGAAATTTTGTTAATTGCGTCCTTAACAAATTAGGATCCGATAGCATCATAGAGTTCAAGGTACACATGCTGTGTGAATTGCACAAAATTAGAAGGTATTCGAATCACAAGAAAAAGTTCAGTAATATGTTAAAAATTGTATTTGAAAGAATGGGCATTGGTTAATATAAAAAAGAAGACTGGGTTGACAGTGATGTATTGTAGTTACCTCAAGGATCTTATTTAAGATTTTACAGTATATTTATGATGTGTGCTTTTTCTATTTCAGAGAGTAGTTTTTGAAATTTATAAGCTAATGTACAGAACGTACGTGACATTGAGATTGTGTGTCGAGTAGTGTCAAAACACAAAACATTAAAGGTGCATCATTGACTTGTATTATAAATCTGGAAATAGACAGTTTTTATAGAAATGTCCTTATCGATTGGTTAAAACCAAAAGATTCTATCTGATAAATGTAATATTCAATGACTGGCACATTGCCCTGTTCATTGTTGCACTGTGATGTGCAAGTCAATTTCACAGTAAAAGACTGAATATTTAGGTCTGATCACTTCAGATACTTAACATTCAATTAATGTCCAGAAAGTGTAGTTGGAGGGCTAGTCAACTTTATTATATATCTCCTTTCCGCCATTCTCAAGTATTTCAGAATTTGTCTAGTTTTATTATTAAATTGTTTTATATTTAAAATTATCCTACCAACTTGTTGATATCCATCATAAAGAACTAATTATGCTTCTGTAAAGATTGGAGCTCATGTAATTCAAAGCACAGATTTTATTTCTTCAGGATGAAGTTTGAATGTGTTTAAAAAACGGTTTTTTGATGTTTAACTTAATTCTTTCTGGTAATTTAGTCAGTAACACGATCTTCTGTTGTCTTTCTTTGACATCAGCGTAATGGAAATGATCTAACCGTTTTGTTTAAATAACTTCATGTATAACATCTGTACATGGTTAGTACATGAACTTAGTATGTACTTGAAATGTGTAACATTGTTTTTGTAATAAATGTTTTTATAAAAAAAGTGAAAAGTTTACTTTCTTTATTTTCGCAAAATTATGATAAGTTTATTGTCTGTGTTTTGCGACCGCAACGCAAAACCGTGCGATTAGTAGACGAAAGGACATGACTCCCCAATGGGAACTGAAAACGTTTGATCGCAAGGTCATAGGTCAACCAATTCTTCCACAGGAAAACATGTCTGATATATTCAATATGATACTGGTGACGCCATGTGCGTCACATGACAGGAATATGTTGTCGACCCACCTAACTTGTACACTTGATGAATGGGTAAAACGGTTCTTCTACCTTGCCCGATTTAGGTTTTCTTGTGGATGTGATAATCACTCCCAAAAAAGTGATGAACACATAAGAGTTTGTCACATAAACTGCAACAAATGAATGCAACAGTTTCACGGTTGCACAATTTTCCCTGTGCTCTGTCAAAACATATGTGTTTAACATTTTCAAATTTTTCCATGTGTAGACCGTCAAATCCTGCATATGTCCAAGCAAATCTGAACATGTCCTGGAATTTTGGAGAGCGATGTTGAATATGTGTGAGTGCCTGAACTTTGATAATTATCTTAAAATAAAAAAATAAACTTTTCACTCAAAGGAAGACTTGAACCAAGGACCTCTCATTCTGCAGCTGTTCACGCTAACTACCGGACCACAGCGCTCCTGAGCTCACACTGTCCTTGAAGTTGCCTATCTTGCACATGGACTACTCACTTTGTATATTTTGCTTTTTTTTATAGTTATAAACAACTACTTCCTGTTTTCTCGATTGATCTGTGTTCAGTTTTTCTAGGCCTATCCACTGTGCCAACTTGTAACTAAATCCGAAGGAGTTGCGATGGGGAGGTTCCCTTGTAAGTCGGGATTTTCAGTTCCCTGTCTGGAGTCTACTAGTAACTTTTGCACTAGAATATAAAATTCCATTCTGAACTCTGTACAGGGATTCATAATATATCTCGAAAGTTTTACTTGTAGTACTAAGCTAGTGAATTCTACACCTCACCTCTAAATCATTCTCGTTATGAACAACAAATTATTTGTTCTTAAGGTAGAGGTTCACATCCTCAATGTATCATCTAAATTATGGAGCCATATTAACCACCATAGGCTGTCAGTTTTATTCAATTACTGGCCAATTTCTGCCTTGGATCATTATCAAATGTATGATATTGGTGGTGTGTGTGTCACATTTGCATGCATGGTGCATTAAAAGAATAAAACTGGCAGCCTACGGTGGTTAAAATGCTTCCATCATTTAAAACACGAATTATACAAAGAAGTAAAAAAAAAAGTGTAAAAGAACTATGTCCCTGAAGGCACTGTTCCAGTCTGTTGCATTATTAGCTTCACACAATATCCTGACTGCACCCTTTTTAGAACAAATAGGGCCCTTTCTTTTCTACAATGTCACGATTCACATTAGATTATGGCGTAGGACAGTATTGAGTGCAGGTACACTAGAAATCTCCCAGCACTAGATCGAATAGATTTCGTTACTTTGCTTAACTCTTTATGGGAAACAGTTCTCAACGATTTTCTTTTATTTTGTACCGCTTCACTGCTTGCCAGAAGGTCAACCGTTCATAATTTCTGTGTTAAAAAGAATAGGCAGCTGACTTCTTATCCCTATCGCTATATTTCCTGCTTTTAATTTTCCACAAACATGTATGACTCCTATTGCAATAAGTTTCACAATGAAATATCAAGAACACTGATGTGTACCTGCTATTTTAAAATTCACTCTGCAGACACAGAGGACAAACACTTTGAGTGAACCAACAGCTGACTGAAAGACATTTTTTGCGATAGATTTGTGGCGATCTCCTGTCCACACACTTCAACGTCTTTGCACAGATGCGACATGAACGTAAAGATTTGAGCAGTTTTGCTCAAACCTTCAACTCCAACTTCCAGGTTTGCGAACATCTCATATCTGCACAAAACTCCTGTCCACAAGCAACGATCTGTATGCACAGATGTGATATGTGCAGGCATTTGCGCAGACAGATCATTGTGTGGGAACGGGGCTATAGACTGTCAATCAGGGGAGTGTCTCAATCTAATAAGACGCCCGGCTGCGCTAACTTTCGGACCAGAAATTTACTTCACTTCATCATACACAATATAGGTTCTGCAGCCATCTCCAGTTCACACAGACGACTGCCGGGTTGGTGAAGACAATAGGCCTCGCCCACGAGGTGCAAGCAGAGCTCGTAATTTCCAGCATTGTTCCCAGTGTTGATTGGGTCCTTTGGTTTGAAGCCAAGTAGAAGGTCTGAACCAAAGGCTTCATCAACTATCTGACTGTCTTGGCAACAGAGTTTTAGACATGTGTTTTCTAATGGAGATTTATAGGACTCCCCTCGATAGGTTAGGGGAGCACTACACAAAGAAAGCAGCTACTCGGGTAGCAGACTGGAGTGCACATCAGGTATTTTTAGGCTAGTCGGTAGTTTCAGGTGCTCTGATTAACACTCGCCAGTTGATATGCAGAGGGCTTTCAGCATAAAGACACTTTAACTGTCAATATTTTATCAGTAAACTATCAAAGTATTCGTAATAAAGTTCCTGAATTTACTGCCCTCCAGGAAAGTTCTTGTGTTCAAATTATTCTTGGGACCGACACCAGCTGAAACTCTAAATGTAAAGCTCTACGGTATTTAGCAAGTCGTGGAACTTACATCAGAAATACAGATTACAGACCACAGAAAGGGGAGTTTTTATTGCAGTTGACAAAAATATTCGATGAGATTTCGGGATTGCAGCCGGATCACGTTGACTTCTTGCCACGATATCTTCAGGTGAGTGTGCGTCACTGGAGACTGCAAGTTCCGGGAGTCAGCTTTATAGCAAAAAATTGGCGCGAAAACGCATGCGCATTGGCCACCGTCACAGGAGCGTCCTCTGTCGAAGTCCGCGCCCTCTGGAGCTACTGTTCTATCTTTGGAGCGCAGGCACATGCGTAAAGGTGAAAACTACATGTCCGCCCTCTGTCGGAATGCGCGCCCGCGTCGCTAAAAACAGACGTCAGATGTCGCTAGACGTGTCATTTAGAATAAACCGTCTTCTCTCAGAGGAAATTAGAGAGATCACCGGGTCCCAAGCCTTGTCCAGTTGAAAACCGCCGTCACGATTTATAAGATTTTGCGCTAGGCGTATCTCCACAGATTCTTTAATAACGGAATCCCAAAAAGTTTTCGCTGGGGCCAAGATTTTCGTGGCCGAAAATTCCATAGCGTGTCCTGTGGTAATACAATGCTCAGCTACGGCCGACTTACTGGGCTGCAAAAGGCGAGTGTGGCGTTCGTGTTCAACGCACCTTTCATGTACTGTGCGCGTCGTCTGACCGATGTAAGCTTTGCCACACTGGCAAGGAATTTTATAGATTCCGGCCTTCCGCAGACCCAGATCGTCCTTTACCAAACCGAGAAGGGCACTAATCTTCGCCGGTGGCCGGAAGATTACTTTTACTTGATGTTTCCTTAGGATCCTGCCTATTTTAGATGAAAGGTTGCCGGCGTATGGAAGGAACGCCCTGGACCTGAAAAGCTCCTTATCTTCTTGATGTGAGTGGTCACGTTTCTTCCTTTTTAGCGCTGCTCTAATCTGATGTGGAGAGTAACCATTACCTCTGAACACCGACTCTAAATGTTCCAGCTCCTTTGTAAGGCTGTCTCCATCAGAAACAACATGAGCCCGGTGCACCAACGTTCTAAGGACACCAGTAGTTTGTGAAGGATGATGACAACTCGACGCTTGCAGGTAGAGGTCCGTATGTGTGGGCTTACGGTAGACAGAATGCCCTAATGACCCGTCCACTCTCTTGGTAACCAAGACGTCCAAAAACGGCAAGCAACCATCCTTCTCTATTTCCATCGTGAACTGGATGTTATTGTGGATTGCATTCAGATGCTGCAAGAACCGTGACAGTTCTTCTTCACCATGGGGCCACACTACAAAAGTGTCATCTACGTACCGCCAGAATACACTCGGTTTAAGTTCTGCCGAATCTAGTGCCCTTTCCTCAAAGTCTTCCATAAAAAAGTTTGCTACCAAAGGCGAGAGAGGACTTCCCATGGCAACACCGTCAGTCTGCTCAAAATACTCGTTATTAAATAAAAAGTAGGTTGAGGAAAGGACGTGATGGAAAAGTGCTGTTATGTCGGCCGTGAACTTATTGCTGATGAGAGACAAAGAGTCCATAAGAGGAACCTTACTGAAAAGTGAGATGACGTCGAAGCTGACTAGTAAGTCAGTTTCACTGAGCCGAAGTGACTTTAGTCTACTAATAAAGTCAGCCGAATTGCGAACATGATGCGCACACTTCCCCACAAAAGGTCTCAGTAGAGAGGCGAGATGTGTCGCCAAATCATACGTGGGGGCGTCGATATTACTGACGATCGGCCGTAAAGGAACCTCTTTCTTATGGATCTTCGGAAGACCGTATAACCTGGGTGGCACAGAACTGTGAGGTCTTAGTCTTTTCGCCACTTCTTGCGGAATAGAAGAAGAATTCAGCAGTGCTGATGTTTTCCTTTCCACTTTCGCTGTGGGGTCTTTGCCAATCTTCCGATACATTGGTTCATTCAGCAAGTTGTAAATCTTCTGATTATAGACCTCACGTGGCAAAAGCACTGTAGCGTTTCCCTTATCCGCTGGTAAGATCACTGTATGAGGATCTTCTCGTAGCTTTCGTAATGCGGCCCTTTCCATGGCAGAAATGTTGCTCTTCTGACGTGGAGCTTTCGTGAGTGCACGGCAGGTTTCACGTCTAATTTCTTCTGCAGCATCACTAGGAAGAGGTCTTACAGCTTCCTCAACAGCACTAATAAAATCAGTTAAAGGCAGGGTCCTCGGCGTAGGAGCGAAGTTCAGGCCTTTCCCAAGCACAGACAGTGTTACGTTGTCCAAAACTTTATCCGTTAAATTGACCACGGAGCGTCGTAAAGCATCTTCTTGCGGTAACGTTGCTGACAGCCGGGTGAACTTCGAAACCTGTCTTGATGTAGATTCTTTATGAACCCAGTCCGATTTAGCCCAGGTCACGCCATCGACCCATGCCCAGGAAAGTGATGGCAGGCTGGATGCAATCTCCATATGCAGATGAAACAGCTGTTTCGATATGGCGTCCAGTTCACGCCGAGTAAACCGGATCCTCTCCTTCACTAATGCCAAACTCGCCTTTCGTGTAATGAATTTTGCAGCGGCGGTCTGGATGATTTGGCGACACATCTCGCCTCTCTACTGAGACCTTTTGTGGGGAAGTGTGCGCATCATGTTCGCAATTCGGCTGACTTTATTAGTAGACTAAAGTCACTTCGGCTCAGTGAAACTGACTTACTAGTCAGCTTCGACGTCATCTCACTTTTCAGTAAGGTTCCTCTTATGGACTCTTTGTCTCTCATCAGCAATAAGTTCACGGCCGACATAACAGCACTTTTCCATCACGTCCTTTCCTCAACCTACTTTTTATTTAATAACGAGTATTTTGAGCAGACTGACGGTGTTGCCATGGGAAGTCCTCTCTCGCCTTTGGTAGCAAACTTTTTTATGGAAGACTTTGAGGAAAGGGCACTAGATTCGGCAGAACTTAAACCGAGTGTATTCTGGCGGTACGTAGATGACACTTTTGTAGTGTGGCCCCATGGTGAAGAAGAACTGTCACGGTTCTTGCAGCATCTGAATGCAATCCACAATAACATCCAGTTCACGATGGAAATAGAGAAGGATGGTTGCTTGCCGTTTTTGGACGTCTTGGTTACCAAGAGAGTGGACGGGTCATTAGGGCATTCTGTCTACCGTAAGCCCACACATACGGACCTCTACCTGCAAGCGTCGAGTTGTCATCATCCTTCACAAACTACTGGTGTCCTTAGAACGTTGGTGCACCGGGCTCATGTTGTTTCTGATGGAGACAGCCTTACAAAGGAGCTGGAACATTTAGAGTCGGTGTTCAGAGGTAATGGTTACTCTCCACATCAGATTAGAGCAGCGCTAAAAAGGAAGAAACGTGACCACTCACGTCAAGAAGATAAGGAGCTTTTCAGGTCCAGGGCGTTCCTTCCATACGCCGGCAACCTTTCATCTAAAATAGGCAGGATCCTAAGGAAACATCAAGTAAAAGTAATCTTCCGGCCACCGGCGAAGATTAGTGCCCTTCTCGGTTCGGTAAAGGACGATCTGGGTCTGCGGAAGGCCGGAATCTATAAAATTCCTTGCCAGTGTGGCAAAGCTTACATCGGTCAGACGACGCGCACAGTACATGAAAGGTGCGTTGAACACGAACGCCACACTCGCCTTTTGCAGCCCAGTAAGTCGGTCGTAGCTGAGCATTGTATTACCACAGGACACGCTATGGAATTTTCGGCCACGAAAATCTTGGCCCCAGCGAAAACTTTTTGGGATTCCGTTATTAAAGAATCTGTGGAGATACGCCTAGCGCAAAATCTTATAAATCGTGACGGCGGTTTTCAACTGGACAAGGCTTGGGACCCGGTGATCTCTCTAATTTCCTCTGAGAGAAGACGGTTTATTCTAAATGACACGTCTAGCGACATCTGACGTCTGTTTTTAGCGACGCGGGCGCGCATTCCGACAGAGGGCGGTCATGTAGTTTTCTTCTTTACGCATGTGCCTGTGCTCCAAAGATAGAACAGTAGCTCCAGAGGGCGCGGACTTCGACAGAGGACGCTCCTGTGACGGTGGCCAATGCGCATGCGTTTTCGCGCCAATTTTTTGCTATAAAGCTGACTCCCGGAACTTGCAGTCTCCAGTGACGCACACTCACCTGAAGATGGCTGGACGATTGCCAGCCGAAATATCGTGGCAAGAAGTCAACGTGATCCGGCTGCAATCCCGAAATCTCATCGAATACTCAGTACGCCGGGAAAACTTCAAGAATCACGACAAAAATATTGTCTCTCTTGGGGTTGAAGTTGAGTGTGACAGTGAAGTTATCTGCTCATGTATAACAGGTGTATGTGAGACCAAGTTAATTGTTGGATGTTTTTACTGCCACCTGATTCTACTGTGATAGCTCTAGACTCATTCACAGAAAGTCTAACAGTCAGTAATGCGCAAATACCCATAGCATGCTGTACTAGTTGGAGGTGACTTTAACCTATATAGTATAGACTGGGATGTCTATGGATTCACTGCAGGGGGTACAGAGAGAGCGTTTTCTGAAAACTGTCTTGAGCAGCTAGCTAGGCCGTCCACAGGCAATATCTTGGACCCTGCAGCTACAAACAGGCTGGACCTTAGCGACAATTTCAGTATAGAAACCGGCATTGGCGAACATGATGTCGTTAAAGCAACTACAGTTACGAAAGTTAATGTCATTCGAGAAGTCTAGGAGAGTGTTTCTGCTAGATAGAGCAGATAAGCAGTTGTTAGCATCTCTCTTGGACAGTCAACTGAAATCATTTAGCTCCAGTAAGATGGATGTAGAGGCATTATGGGCAAAGTTGAGCAGATTGTAGTGGTCTGGAGAGTTAAGGGCCTAGTAAACGCGCAAAGGATTGAAAAGACCAACCATGGTTTAATAACGAAATTCTGAAGATGCTGAGGAAGCAGATGCTGTTGCACTCTCATTTAAAAAAAAACGCACAAATAACGACAAACCAAGGTTAGTAAGGATTCGTGCATTTGTAAAGCATACAACAACTACCATCAGAATGAGATTTTCACTCTGCAGCAGAGTGTGCACTGATATGAAACTTCCCGGCAGATTAAAACTGTGTGCCTTTCGTGGGCAAGGGCTTTAACAACTACCACCATCACGTCTCAGCAAAATATCTGGCTGAGAAACGGAGAAAATTCTGTTCCCATATAAAATATTAAGGAGAGCTAAGGCTTTCATTCAGTCTGTTGTCAAATCTGTTGTAGCAGTTGAAGACAGAAAAATGAAAGACAAAGTTTTAATTTTCACATTCAGGAAATCATTCACACAGGAGCATTCGTACAAGCATACCACAGTTTGACCATCGGACAGTTTCCCATATGGACAACATAGTAATAAGCAAACCTTGCATAGAGAAACAACTGAAAGATTTGAAAGAATGAAAAAAAGGGTAGGTGGCTCCAGTTTATAACATGGGTAAAAGAACGGAACCACAAAATTACAAGACAATATCCCTAACTTCGGTTTACTGCAGAATCCTTGAACATATTCTCCGTTCTAATATGACAAAGTTTCTTGAGACTGAGAAGCTAATATCCACGATTCAGCATGGTTTTAGAACACATCACTTTTGCGAAACTCAGCTTCCCCTTTTTCATATGAGATACTGTGAACTATAGATGAAGGGCAACAGGCAGATTTCACATTTCTAGAAAGCATTTGCATGATGCCCCAATGCAGGCTGTTAACGAAGGTACGAGCATATGGAAAAAAAAAAACAGGCCTTGAAGGCCCATCAGTACTGGCCAGCAGGCGTGTCATCTTCAGCCAATAATCGTCATCAGATGCAGATATGGAGGGGCAGAGGTGCTAGTCAAGCCCAACAGTGGTGAGCTTCGATTATCTGATGAGAGCCGGTGGTACCACTGCGGCAAGGCCTTTGGCAGCAAATGGAATAATTCTACAGATATGTGAGTGGCTCAAGGATTTATTAACTGATAGAAACCAATATGTTGTCCACGATGGCGAGTGTTCATCAGAGACAAGTGTATCATCAGGTGTGCCCCAGGGAAGCGTGATATAACTGCAGTTTTTCTCTATCTACACAAACGATCTCACGGACAGGGTGGGCAGACATCAGCGGTTGTTTGCTGATGATGCTGTAGAGTACAGTAAGTGTCAAAGTTGATTTACTGTACGAAGATATGTGGCGATTTAGACAAAATTTCTAGTTGGTGTGATGAATGGCAGCTAGCCTAAATGTTGAAAACTGTAAGTTCATGCACATGAGTAGGAAGAACAAACTTGTAATGTTCGAAGACAATATTACTAGTGTCCTGCTTGACACAGTCAAGTCGTCTAAATATCTGGATGTAACTTTGCAAAGCGTTATGGAAGGGAATGACCATGTGAGAACTGTGATGGAGAAGGCAAATGGTAGACTTTAGTTTAATAGGAGAATTTTAGAAAAGAGTGCTTCATCTGTAAAGGAGACAGCATATGTAGGATGCTGGTGCGACCACTTCTTGAGAACTGCTCTAGTTTTAGAAATCCATACTAGGTCAGATTGAAGGAAGACATCGAAGCAATTCAGAGGCGATCTGCTAGATTTGTTACTGATAGGTCGGAACAACATGCAAGTGTTACAGAGATGCTTCAGGTTCTCAAATGGGAGTCTGTGGAGGGAAGGTGACGTTATATTCGAGAAACACCTTTCAGAAAATTGAGAGAAACTGCATTTGAAAGTGACTACCAAATGATTCCACTGCCACCAGCATACATTGCATGGAAGGAACACGAAGATAAGATACGGGAAATCAGGGCTCATATGGAGGCATACGGATAGTCATTTTTTGCTCGCTCTATTTGTGAGTGGAACAGGAAAGGAGATGACTATTAGTGGCGCAGGATACCATATGCCACCCACCTAAGACGGCTTGTGGAGCACCTATGTAGATGTAGATAACCACCCAGCTACAAAGAACACCTGGTTACATGTGTTCCACCATTGTGACAGTAACTGCTCAGATATGTGTTATGCTTGCCCAATCCCATTTCGCTTACTTATTCTCATTTTGCTTGCTTTCTCTTGTTTTATATTTGCTGCTGGTATTTACTTATTTTATATATTGTGTATGCTATTAAAAAGATTAATAAGTCAGCAGGTTAACAATGACAAAGGTTGCAGTAGTTATTCGGAAATGGAGTGGTTTTCATGGAATAGAGTAGTATGGAGAGCTACTTCAAAACAGTTTTGGGACAGAAGATAACAAAAACCGCAACAAAAACGTTGTGGTGATGACTGTTACTGTTTAAATAGACTGCTATTCCTTACCCATTATGTATGTTTTAAAAAAGAAAAGTGAGTCACCATAATGGAATATACCATAAAGGTAGAATACCTAAAGTCTCAAACAAGCACTTAGAAGAGTTTCTAGGTTTAATCATTTATGATTATAATGACCTTGTTTTGTACAGCGAAAATTTGTTTAGCTGCTGCCAAATTACCCCAGAATATGCAATCGTATTTAAGATGGGAATGGAAGTAGGCATAATAGGTCCTCTTGTTCTTTTCACATGACATCCAAGTTTCAAATAACATTGAAACTGAAACTTCCTGGCAGATTAAAACTGTGTGCCCGACCGAGACTCGAACTCGGGACCTTTGCCTTTCGCGGGCAAGTGCTCTACCATCTAAGCTACCGAAGCACGACTCACGTCCAGTACTCACAGCTTTACTTCTGCCAGTACCTCGTCTCCTACCTTCCAAACTTTACAGAAGCTCTTCTGCGAACCTTGCAGAACTAGCACTCCTGAAAGAAAGGATATTGCGGAAATAGCAAAAATAGTTGGACTAGTCCCATCGCAGACGTGATATAAACAGAAATGACCCTACATATGGTAGTAATCTACATTTTGCTTTTACATTGAACAAATGTTAATAGCTTTAACTTCGCTGGGATGAAGATGTCAATAAACGATCTTTACCAGTACCACATATGCCTAAAAAATATGCAAGTGTCATGTCATACACCAAGTGCTAACAAGTGTTCATGAAATTTGAAGCTAGCCTGCAGTGATGTGGCCAGCTGCAGTACAAACATAAAAAGAGACGATTGAAGGGACAATACAGCTTCGAATGTCATTTAATTTTTAAGCAGAACGAAACAATACACTGCAGATCTCCCACAATACGCTCCTTAGACGACTAGGCGAAAACCCCAACACGTTATCGTTTTTAGCTAACTTAATATTGTAATTGAAAACAAGAATGGTAAAAATTCCTGACTTACACTCAGAGAATTTTTCTGCATAAGCTATGTGTAACGTAAGAGAATATTGAAGGATTTCACCGTGTAGTTAAATATTGAAGCTACTGAAGGTGTTACTTACAGTCAGTCGTCTGGTAATGTCTTAGCACTTTCCTTATCCGAATCCGAGAAATACATTTCAGTTCTGTAAGTGTCACCTGCTACGTTGATAACGAGATTATCAACAACAGAATCCACGAAGCCAACCAGGTGCAGCATTTTCTCTTTCATGACGAGCCGTTCTATAGCCCTGCGCCTGCTATACGGACGTCTGAGTCACAGCTCTCGTATAAGATAAGTAATTTAAGTAGTAATAAACTGTTTTTAACACTTTAAATTAATTTATTACGTTAATTATTATGCTCTTCAAGCGTACCATTAAAGGTTTTTGTCTTACTCGCGTATTTTCACAGTAACCACGTAAAGTTCGTTTTGTTTACATATCGCGGCCAGGCCGAACTTTTGAGCTTTCAGATTAAACTAGATACCGCAATTTTTAGTGCATTTACTGATAGTTTAGTGTGCTAAATACGTTTGCTGCCCCTTTAGATCTGTAGAGCATCGTCATCTCTTAAGTAATTTCCAGTAAAAAACTTCTGAACCACTGTTTACATAGTCGCGAGTAGGCCTAATTTTTCGTACACTTATTTTCATTGTTTTCCCGTAACTTAATTGACTTTCTGTCAGTAAAATCGATTTGTACCATGAGTGTAAAGTGCCTGACGTGCCGTAGAATCGTTAGCTCCAGGGTCTGGTGTGACAGGAGGGGTGTGGAACAGGAGGGGAAAATTGCTGCCCTTCAGGCTGAGTTAGAAGAAGCTAGGCGAGCGCTGGGCAGGTTAAGGGGGGAGAAGGGTAAACAGCGGTGGGAAGAGGCAACAGGCATCAGGAACAGGCCAAGAAATTTTGCTGACAGCTTTGTTATTAATGTACAAAAAAGGTTTGACCTGTTGCCTCAGTCAGAAACTGATGAGCCTCTCACAGAAGTAGATGTAGGCAGGGCTCAACAAGCTTTCAGCAGCAAATTGAATAAGAATGTAGGGAAGTCTGCAAAGAGAAAGAAAGTCTTGTTGCCAGCTAGTTTGCATGCTAGAGGTGTGGGCCAACTTCTGCAGGATGAATTAGGGTCTGAATACCAGGTCACATGTTTTTTCAAACCTAGTGCTGCACTGGGGCAGGTTACAGAAGATTTAGGTTCACTATGTAGAGGCTTTACTAAGGAAGATAGTATGGTAATTGTGGGTGGGCAAGGCAACAGTATTGACAAAGATCCAGGGTACAGCATAGATTGTGACCTGACAGAGATTGCATCAACATCGAGTCATACCAGTGTTGGGTTTGTATCGGTTCTGGAGCGCCACGACCGACCTCATTTGAGATCTTCTGTCAGGAGAGTTAATTTGGAGTTGGAATGGCTACTTGAATCTGGTGTAGGCTCACACATTGTTGTGGTTCCTATTGATTCACTGTGTAGGTGGGACTACACTAGACAAGGCCTACACCTCAACAAGAATGGGAAGGGTAAACTGGCTGGGCTGATAGCAGGAAATTTAAAGGGGGGAGGAACTACATCTCATGGTGGAAACTCTTTTTTTAGTGTAAGATCAGTGTCCGCTGGGAAACGCAGCCAGGCAAGTACTAAAGAAGTTTAAAAAAGTTCAAGATACTCACAAAAGTAAAGTGAAAAATAATGTTAGTATATTTCATCAAAATATTGGGGGACTGAAGAATAAAACTGATGAGCTTCTGCTTTGTTTAGAAGATATAGAAACTGAGAATGTAATAGATGTACTATGCCTGTCTGAGCATCACATTGTCACTGATATGCAAAAGGTTAGCATCAATGGGTACAAATTAGCTGCACATGTATGAAGAGATAATATGATGAGAGGAGGAGTTGCCAAATATGTCAAAAGCTTCCACAGTGTAAAAAATTTAGAAACTAAAAAATTATGTGTAGAGCAACATATGGAAGCACGTGCCACTGAACTTAAACTAAATGATGGCTCTTTCATAATTGTAACAGTGTATAGGTCCCCCTCAGGGAATTTCCAGCTATTTCTAGAAAACTTGGATGCCTTGTTGTGCTATCTGTCAGACAGGGGGGAAGCAAATATCATTTGTGGGGATTTCTATCTTCATTCCCTGAAAGAGTGTAATAGGAAGAATGACCTTGTAGTATTACTCAGTTCTTTCAATTTGAGCTCTGTCATTGATTTTCCTACTCAGATAACAAAGAACAGCAGTACATTGATAGATAACTTTATTTATAGACTAAGATAAGTTTAAGGACATAAATGCTTATCCTTTTGAGAATGGTCTTTCAGATCATGGTGCACAGCTAGTTACTGTACATGACATAACACCAAGCAGTATATCAAATCAGACTTTCAAAACAGTGCGTACAATTAACAATATAAATATTGCAAACTTTAGGGAAAGCCTGCAGCAGCTAGACTGGGATGAAGTGTATAAGGAACCCGATGCAAACTTGAAATATAACTTATTTCACGATACTTTTTAAGGGTATTTGAAAATTGTTTTCTCAAGAAAATAGTTAAACATAATTCCAAGAAAACATATTAAAAAACTTGGCTAACTAAAGGAATAAGAATATCTTGGCACCGTAAAAGAGAACTGTATCTAACAGCAAGAGGGAGTACTGACCCAGAAATTGTTCAATATTATAAAAACTATAGTGCGGTACTAAGAAAAGTTATTAAGAAGTCCAGAAGCATGTGTATCATGTCTGAGAGCAGTAACTCTGATAATAAAATTAAAGCAATTTGGAATATTATTGAAAGGGAAACAGGGCAACCAAGAGCACAGGAAGACATTAGTGCCATAAAACTGAATGACAACTGTACTAACAATCAGAAATAGAAAATATTTTCAATATCATTTTTTAAATGTTGTGGAGAAAATAGGATCTAGATCTTCACTAGAAGAGGCAAGGCTAATAGAAGAAGCCATACCTATGCAGCTTGAAACAACTGTTATTCCACCAACCTCTCCCTCTGAAATCAAAATAATAAACTCACTGAAAAGTAAAAGCTCTTACGGAATTGATGGCATTTCCAGCAAGGTACTTAAAGCTTGTTCCCCACAGATAAGTAGGGTTCTCAGCCACGTATGTAATAGCTCTTTGGAGCAGGATGTTTTCCCTGATAGACTAAAATATGCCATGGTACTGTAGCAAATGTAAAAATGCAGCATTTGTATGATGTGCTTGATGCTGTGAAAATGATTGTTTTTCATGGTTCTACGATACTGATCTACCTTGTGGTATAAAACGATGGACATAGTCCAAATAATGAGGATTTGATTTTCCATTTTTGCCTTAAAAATTAAACTTATGTTTTCCTAATTTAAACAACTTTTATGAGCAGTCTTTCATAAAACATCGACAATTAAGAATTTCTATTTGAAATGGAAATGGGAGTTACATGTCCCATATGTAATTAGCTAGAAACAAGAAGACATGCATTATTCATAAAAAATGATTATGAGTTTTATAATTACGAGATGTAGGTATTTGAAATTGAAGGAGAAAAAAATGATTGTGGGGTGATTAGAACCAACGCACAAATAACCGCATTGTATTCATATTTCATTACGCTACCAACTGCGCTACCTGTCCAATCTTGGTGTGTTTATCAACTGCTTTATGCGAATCTCGGAACACTTCAAAGCCGATTACCTCTGTAAATTTATGAAAAACATGAAAAACAGCCTACTTCTCGGCACTTTTTAACCGATTCACACGCATGTTTTACTACGGAACACAAAGCAGCCTCAGCCATTTTCATACTGCATAGTAACAGCGCGAAATCAGAGCACATCGCTGCAGAGGCGGTGACTGTACACGATTTTTGAAATAAAAACTATGTAACTAAAACGTGATTAAGAAAAACATTGATGGCTGTTAATACATTTGAACATCTTGAAGTTTCATTTAACGTAACTTATTAATAAGATATCTAATACATAAATAGGACCTACTTCCACGAGTGTGACAACAGCAGTGTAGGTGTGCTATCGTTTCTGACCAATCATCGCGTTTGTGTTTGTTTACATCAGGTTTACTCTTATGTGGAAAGTCTTATAGGTATAACACTGTGATGGTGTAATAGGTGGAACATCTGCCTAATAAGAAAGAGTCCTGTGTTCAAGCCCTGGCTGTGGCACACATTTTAATTTATTGCTTCAGCTTCTATGCTTATCGGAAATTTTAAATCGTATGTCTGTATTAAAATGTTACAAGATCATTGTTGATACCACCACTATTCCACATGAAAGTGTTTTCACTTTTAAGCAAAGGCAAGAGTTGGCATTGTTGCTAAGGAGTACTGAACTCAATACCTTGCAAGACACTCTCTTGCAATTCCTAAGATTGTGTGAAAGCTCCATTCTTGTTGCAAGCAGGATGAGCTGAAGAATGTGAAGTTATTCACAGCGGATAGTGTCATTTGATGCTTGCATGTCATCTGCAGCTCCTCATTGTCCATGGTGTTGGATTGTAAGAAAGCATATTTCCAGATCCCTATGAACCAAGAGCACATTCCAAAGACAACTATCATCACCCCTTTCAGAATGTATGAATTTACCTTATTTTCTATATAGACTTAAAAATGCGTCACACTTCTGGCAAAGGTTCATGACAATTCTCTTCACAAATTTCCCTTCGGCAACACTTACTTGGATAACATTTTAGTTCTCTCTGCTTCCCAAGAAGAATACAATGAGCATCTCAAACTAGTTTCCGATACTTTTGTTTCGAGTGATGGTACACCTGAATGTGTTGAATACTATTAACTGCACTCCACAGATGCAACAATCATTTTAAAAATTAAAGACTGCCTCTATCAGACTACAACGCTATCTCATCCATTACTCACTGCTAAAATGACAATCGCCATGGACGCAAATGATTTTGTGATCAGCGCTGTTTTCCAACAATCGATAGCAGGCACACAACAACCACTGTGTTTCTTTTCCAAAAGGTGACAGACTTAGACCATAAGTGGTCCGCCTATATTAGAAAACTGTTAGCAATGTTCAAAGCAATACGATACTTTAAAGTTGACATTGAGGGCTGATATTTGACAATCTATAAGGATCATCACCCCTTTGCAGATTCTGTTCGAAACTCCACAAAAGACTGTTGCCCATGGTGTTTCTGTCATTTGGACTTCATCTCACAATTCGAACAGATGTCTGACAATGTAACTGCTGGTTTCCTTCTATGGATAAACACTCTATCAATAGATACTGATTTTGACAGACTTGCAATAAGGCAGCCAGAGGATGCACATTTACGTGAACGCCTACATGACAACACAGTGGTATCAGGCATCAAACGCCGTGACACCAAACGCCGTGACGTCCCTGGCACATCAAAACAAGTTCTATGCAATGTCTCCCAATACTGCCTTCGTCCACTAGTACCACGCACCATGAGATGAGACATTTTCGATTAATTATATGGACTTTTACACCCTACAGTTCGTCCAACAACAAAGCTTGTCACAGACCGCTTCATTTGCCCAAATGTCAAGAAAGACTGCAATTCTTGGACGCGAGCATGCACTGCTTGCCAGTGTTCCAAATTAGGATGGCATACGCAACTATGACTCGGCGGTTATTCTGTTTTAAGGGCCATTTTCAGTACATCCACTTAAGATTTTGTTAGGCTCCTCCCTGATTCAAATTGTAATGGTTCTATTCTTTCAGCAATCGACAGAGTAATACACTTCATTGAGGTTACGCCAATTCTGAACGTCATTGCCAAAACCATTGCAAAAGCATATGTCAACGTTTGGATTTCCCCTTCGGTTTTCCTGCCACATGAACAACAGTCTAAGACAGGCAATTCGAGTCAACAGTTTTCACTGAATTCTGTCGTTCATGAGTTATCGAGCACCTTGAAACAACAGCTTACCACCCACAAATAATCATCTTGTAGAAAGCTGGCACCAAACGGTAAAAACTGCTCTCATGTGTCAGGAAGGGGAATAGATGAATGCACTGCTTGGGAGCTTTTGCATGAACGTACAGCTTATAAAGAAGATCTACATGCATTTCTGGTGGAACTCCTTAAACCCTCACTCTTCCAGCTGACCTCACAGAAAGATCACTATTGTGCACAGACAAAAAATTGCTGCCGCTTGTCCACAAAGTTCAGCAATATATTGCACACATAAAGATACCACCTTGAACGCACATAGATCTCAGAAAATTTTCGTCCACAAAGCTCTACAAGACCCTGGTCAGGTAATACTGCACGATGAGATTGTCCAACCGTTATTTCACCCACCCTACTCAGAACCTCGTAAAATGGTTAGATGGGAACACAGTACCTTTGACGTTCGCTGCACGGCAGGTGTTGGTAGCCCTGCACAAGGACGCACGTACGCAGACAGAGCTTTCGTGAAAGATACGTAATTTAGGCTGTAATAAATTGTAGTTGAACACTTTTAACTAATTAAATATGTTCTTTGGTGTACTCTTCAAGCTCACTATTAAAAGTTTTTATTTTATTTGCGTAGTGTTCCAGTAATCGCGATGTTCGTTTGTTTACTTACTGCTGCTTAGGCCTAATTTTTCGAGTGTGCATATTTAGTGTTATACCGCAATTGTAAGTGCATTTGCTATAGTTTAACTGATTAAATACGTTCATTAGGGTGCTTTTCAGGCTTGCCATTAAAGGTTTTTTTTATTTGCGTATTCTTCCAGAAATCGCAAAAAGTTCGTTTTGGTTACATTCGGCTGTTTAGGCCTAATTTTTGAACATGCATATTTAAGAGCGTTTGCTAAGAGTTTACTTACATATTTGCATATTAGTTTCCAGAAAATATTTAGTGTCCTTTTATATCTGTATTTAATATATTATCGTTATCACTTAGTAAAGCTCTTAACTAATTTCCAAAGTGCCATGGATACTAAGTGTGTGAGCTGTAGTAGGAAAGTTAGATCAGGGTTTTTTTGCAGCTGTTGTGACAGGTGGTTTCATTGGGGTAGTTGTAGCGGTGTGGGAATTGGGGAAGCAAACGAGACTCTTCCATTCTTTTGCAGGGTTTGCTCAAGAGATAGGATTATAGCTGAACGGGAGGGGAAATTTGGTCCCTTCAGGCCGATTTGGACAGAGCGAGGGAGGAACTGAAGAGGTTAAGGGAGGAGGAGGGTAAAAAGCAGTTGGAAGTGGTAGCTGGGAACAGGGGCCACAGAAAGAGAATAGTGTCTGACAGTTTCCCAATTGACACAACCAATAGATTTGCCTTGCTACCGCAGTTAAATAAGGAAGAGGCTCCAGTAGAAGTAGATGTAGTTAAGATGCAACAGAAACTCACTAGGAAACCAACTGTTTCAAGAAAAGTAGAAAGTAAGAGGAAAGTTATGTTGCTAGGTAGCAGTCATGGAAGAGGTGTGGGCCAGATTTTGCAGGAAAAATTACGTGACAGGTACCAGGTCACAAACTTTTTCAAGCCAAGTGCATGTCTTAGACACGTGGTAGAGTATATAGGTTACTTGTGCAAGGATTTCTCAAAGCAGGATCAAGTGATGACAGTGGGTGGAATTGGAAACAGTATTGATAGGGATCAGGGCTACAGTATTGAGTGTGACCTGGTGAAAAGAGCCTCTGCAACGACCCATACCAATGTTGGGCTGGTGCCTGCTTTCGTGGATCATGAGCAGCCCCAGTTGAACCGCTCAGACAGGAGTTGGACCAGTTGAGTAGGGCGGCCACTCTGTCAGACATTGGAGTGGTTACTGTCGAGGCTGTTGATAGGGGGGGATTTCACAAGGCATGGCCTACACCTCAATAGGAAAGGGAAGGGTAAACTGGCAGGGTTGTTAGCGAAATCCATAAAGGGGACACTAGTACTCATGGATGTACCTCTTTTTTAGATTAAAATCAGTGTCCATTGAGAAGTTCAGGCAGGCAGGTGCTAAAGTAAATAATAATGTTACCATATTTAACCAAAATATTGGTGGATTAAAGAAAAAAGTAGATTCTCGCAAAAGTTAAGTAAAAAATAATGTTACCATTTTTCACCAAAATATTCTGGGATTGAAGAATAAAGTAGATGACCTCCTGATTTGTTTAGATGACATTGAATCTGATAATGTAAAAGATATAATATGCATGTCTGAGCATCACATTGTGTCTGATATGGAAAAGGTAAATATCAGTGGCTATAAACTAGCTGCACACATGAGTAGAGAGAATAAGGTAAGAGGAGGAGTTGCCATATATGTCAAAAGTTATCACTGTGTAAAAAGCTTAGATACAAAAAAGTTTTGTCTAGAGCAATATATAGAAGCATGTTGCTGTCAACTTAAACTGAAGAAGGGCTCTTTTATAATTGTAACAGTTTATAGTTCACCTTAAGGAAACTTTCATTTATTCCTGGAAAACTTGAATGCCTTGTTGTGCTATCTATCAGATAGGGGAAAGGAAGTTATTATTTGTGGGGACTTCAATGTTGATTCACTGAAAGAGTGTAATTGGAAGAATGACCTGTAAGTCTTGGTCAGTTCTTTCAATTTGACATATGTCATTAATTTTCCTGCTTGGGTAATAGAGGACAGCAGCACATTGATAGATAACACTTTTTAGACCAAGATAAGTTTAAAAACATAAATTCTTGTCCTGTTGAGAATGGCTTTTCTGATCATGGTGCTCAACTAGTTACAGCATATGACAGCTCCATTCGGTAACTCAGAACCGCCCTCCAAAGTTGTGCATTCAATTAATGACTCAACAATTAGAAATATCAGGGAAAATCTTCAGCAGTTAGACTTGGATGAGGTGTACAAAGAACCCAGTGCTAATTTAATATATAACTTATTTCATGATAAACTGTTTCCCCAAGAAAGTAGTAAAATCTATTTATAAAAAACCACGCAAAAACCTTGGCTTATTAAAGGAATAAAAATGTCTTGTAACCACAAATGGCAACTTTATCTAACAACAAGGAAAAGTAATGACCCAGAAACAGCCAAATATTATAAAAACTACTGTGCTACATTAAAAAAGGTTATTAAAAAATCCAGAAGTGTGTGCATCATGTCTAAGATTAATACCTCTGATAACAGAATGGTTCAAATGGCTCTGAGCACTATGGGACTCAACATCTTAGGTGATAAGTCCCCTAGAACTTAGAACTACTTAAACCTAACTAATCTAAGGACATCACACACACCCATGTCCGAGGCAGGATTCAAACCTGCGACCGTAGCAGTCCCGTGGTTCCGGACTGCAGCGCCAGAACCACACGGCCACCACGGCCGGCTACCTCTGATAACAAAATCAAAAGAATTTCGAATATTATTGCAAGGAAGACAGGGCAACCACGAGTACAAGATGACAGCATTACCATCAAAGCGAATGGAAACTTGACAAACAACAACCCGGAAGTCGAAAACATTTTGAATAATCATTTTTTAAGTGTTGTAGAGAAAAAAGGATCGAAATGTTCATTAGAAGAAGCAAGGCAGTTAATGGGAGAGGCCTTACCCACACAATTTGATACAATTGAAATTCCACCCACCTCTCTTTCTGAAACTAGAAAGATAATAAACTCTCTCAAGAATAAAAGCTCACATGGAATTGATGGCATTTCCAGCAGGATAATAAAAGCTTGCTCCCAAGAGATAAGTGGGATCTTAGCCACATATGTAATAGCTTTCTGAAGCATGGCATTTTCCCAGATAGGCTGAAGTATGCCATTGTTGAAATACTGCATAAAAAAGGGGATACGTCTGATGACAACAACTACTGCCCAATCTCTTTTCTGGCTGTCTTAATAAAAATTGTTGAAAAAGTACTGTATTGTACAGTAGCTTCACACCTTTGTAAAAATAAAGGTTTAACAAAATGTCGGTTTGGTTTCCAGAAAGGTATTTCAACGGAAAATGCTATATATACTTTCACTAATGAAATATTAAATCCTCTGAGTAACCGGAAGTCACGCTTTGGGAACTTTTGTGATCTCTCAAAGGCTTGTGATTGTGTAAATCATGGAATACTTCTAGATAAGCTCAAGTTATGTGGCATGAATGGGACAGTTTTCAAATGGTTTAAATCATCCCTGATTGGAAGAGTGCAGAATGTTGAAATAAGCAGTTCACACAGTATGTAAAAAACTGGTGATTTCTCAAACTGGGGAACAATCAAGAATGGGGTGCTGCAAGGTTTGGTCTTGGGTCCTATGCTGTTCTTAATATATATTAATGACTTGCCATGCTATATTCACGAAGACGCAAATCTGGTACTTTTCGCCGATGATACAAGTATAGCTATCACACCCAACAGACAAGAATCAACTGATGAAATTGTAAACAATGTTTTTCAGAAAATCATTAAGTGGTTCTCTCCAAAATGGGCTCTCATTAAACTTTGACAAAACACAGGATATACAGTTCCATACAGTAAATGGAATGACACCATTAATAAATATAGTCTTCGATCAGGAATCG
This sequence comes from Schistocerca gregaria, assembly GCF_023897955.1. NCBI lineage: Eukaryota > Metazoa > Arthropoda > Insecta > Orthoptera > Acrididae > Schistocerca > Schistocerca gregaria. Next base: position 815,851,911 of record NC_064921.1, read on the forward strand.
GTACCTAAGGTCGAATATTCAAAATTTCAAGTTGTATGCATTGATGAGGGGTTGAACTGGAAAGAACATATTTAAGATCTGCTGAAACGTTTGAGTTCAGCTACTAATGCTATTAGGGTCATTGCAAATTTTGGCGATATACAAGTACATCTCAGTAAATTAGCTTACCACGCCTGCTTTCATTCTCTGCTTTCGTATGACATCATATTCTGGGTTCTGGGGTAACGCATCATTGAGTAATAGAGTGTTCATTGCACAAAACCGTGTAATGAGAATAATTGCTGGATCTCATACAAGGTCATCCTGCAGACACTTATTTAAAGAGCTAGCTGTAGCCTATATATATATATATATATATATATATATATATATATATATATATATATACTCACTTAAGAAATTTGTTATTAACAATCTGAACGAATTCAAAAGTAATAGCAGTGTACGTGGCTACAACACTAGGAGAAAGGATGATCTTCGCTGCTCAAGATTAAATCTAACTTTGGCTCTGAAGGGGTAAATTATGCTGCCACAAAAGTCTTAGGTCACTTACCTAATAGCATCAAAAGTCTGACAGATAGCCATATAGCATTTAAAAGGAAATTAAAAGAATTTCTGAATGGCGACTCCTTCTACTCATTAGATGAATTTTTGGATATAGTAAGTGGGTAATTTCCCCACCCCCACCCAAATAATATTAAGTGTCTTGTAATATTTTGTTTAATGTAGTATCCTGTATAGACACCTTTCATTAACCTGACACATTCCACATTATTACGAAGTGCCGTATACATGATCTTTGGAACAAGTGCTAATCTAATCTAAACTACTGTTGCAGTCAACAGACTTAAACTGGTCTGGACCCTGCTCGATGCTACCAGTACTCCTTAAAATATCAGTAACCACACAGACGACATCCTGAACATTAATCTGAATGACATCGAAATTATAGTGTGATGGACTTGCATCAGTTGTAAACTAAGGAGATCTCAGTCAAATTAACCGACAATTTTCTCATCATAAAAGGAGAACAAGATAAGCAATCAACCCCTGACAGCACACCCTCCAGAAACATTCTCCTCAAAATTCAGACTTTTGTTGCATAACGACCCAGATATAATCATTTTCACATTTTCAACAGACTGGTTTCTCACAGTCATGATCACTAGAAAACTCTTTCAGCCCCAGCTTCCACCACTAGAGCAAGACACAGGCGCATTGATACCATCACCTCCCATTCTTCAGCCTCTAACACTCAGCAACCCCATTCTTTGTGTGAGCAGTCAATCACTGTTCAGGGGGTTGTGCTCCTGTAAGGAAAGGTGTGCCATAACATCGTCCACCCCCTCCCCCACACCAGGTACTCTACACTCCTAGGAGGGGGCTGGGGGTCTCTATGGCGATCTGGCAGTTATAACGGTATCCAGCGAGGAAACTCTTTGCGCCAACTCCACAGCTCTGCTGCAGCGACTATCTTTGACTCAGTTCGTTACTGGCTACTGATGTGTATGCATGTATGTGGATGTGTCTCCATCCTGCAATGAAGTGTACATTATTGGTCTCCATTATTCTACTTGGAGACTCCTCACCTACATTTACCTCTACAATGTGTTTGTATATATATTCGCTAGCAAGAATATTTGTTACGAAGTTTGCTTTGACCATTAATAGACTTTTTCGACTTTAGTTCCTCAATTCCGACCCAGTACTCTGATCTTTTAAATGATGGATGTTATCTCATTAATACCACTTTCACAATTCCATACTCCACTATGAGAAGTGACATAACATGACATCCACTGTGAAAACAGCCTGATAATGATGTGACATGGTGGTCAGTTGACATAACTGTTTATTATTATTAAATAAGATTTTTCAGATGCCATACAAATACATTGTTACTGAATAAGCAAAAATTTGTCAATGCTGTTGCAATAAGAATTGCACTGTGAAATTCCAGTTCTCAACAGACACCGACAAGAATGTAGCAGTTTTGAGGAAAAGTTGGATAATTTGCTAGATATTCATGGTCTATGCAAAACATATGAACCCTGTGCCAGTCCCTTAAATGTGACCTGCAGAGTATCCATGTAGATGTAGATTGCAGAGGAGGACATTAATAAACAGTAACACTTTTCAAGATAAGAAAGTAAATCAGCAGAATTTCCCAAGAACCCCACTGAACTTACATGCAGGTGTGACTCAGAGAATTTTTCCCAGTCTACAACATTATTTAAGTAAACAAACTAAATCTGAGTCGTCAAAAGATCCTAATGAAACAATACTGAAGCAAGGGCAAGATTTTTGTAAGAGAAATGAAGAGTGGCTTGCAGAAATTTTGATTAAAAGTGTTATCAAAGAGTGTGAAAATGCATATATGATTATAGGATGTGAAAAGTTGTATCATAGCGTAAAGTTGTTTGTGAAAACACCCAAATTCCATTGGTGTCAATTGAGTGTCACCACCTTTAGCCATGCCATAAAGGTTAAAGTCACTTTAACTATGCAATGCTACATTCCTTCCTCCACCACCGATTAGCATCTTTTGACTGCCATCTCATGGCTAAATTTTGTAACACCATCTCATAGTTTTTCTTTTCGTGTCAACAAATTGATCATATGTCTTTTGTAGTATTTAAAAAGTCTAACAAAGTATTTGTTAGCAACAAATGTACAGTTTATTGAACCATAGCCTGCTAGTGTACTCTAACAGCTGTGGCACTTTCTGGAATCGGGTGACTGTGGCGACGGAGATTGCGCCGGCCAGAGTGGCTGTGCGGTTCTAGGCGCTGCAGTCTGGAACCGAGGGACCGCTATGGTCGTAGGTTCGAATCTTGCCTCAGGCATGGATGGGAGTGATGTCCTTCAGTTAGTTAGATTTAATTAGTTCTAAGTTCTAGGCGAAGTTAAGTCGCATAGTGCTCAGAACCATTTGAACCATTTTTGATGGAGTTTGCAATTTTTCACACAAGTGATGCAACACACTGACAGTTCCCCAGGCCATAACCCATGATCATACTAGTGGGCTATACCCAAGTATTCCTGGACTGTGTAATTGTTAGTGTCAAAATGATACATACTTTTGTAGGCTGTGTGCAGCAAATATGTAATAGATGATTTGCTGGATTTATTGTGTTTGAAGATTATCGTCTAACTGCATTCATCTTTTAACACGAAGGTAAACAATACAGAAAACATACTGTGTTGAAAATATTATTGTAGTATTTGCATTCATACAACATTCATGGATTCTACTGATAGTGTTGAATATTTGCGCTAAAGATACATTGATACTGCGCTTATGTGGTATATAACTGAAATACACTCTTTATTCCTTACAGGTGTCTCATTGCTGTATGCTGTTCTGTAAGGCTGAAAAAGGAAAATTCATGGCATAAGCTACCTTGTCTTTCCAGTTCATAATGATCTATGAAATGTATGGTTATGATTGGTTTCTCAACAAGATTTCATAAAAAACACGCTGTCAAATTAATCATTGGTTTGCAGTCATCATTTTACCGAGGCAGCTAATGAATCTTGCTCCAACAGAAGATTCTGAAAGCATTCCCTGTATATTTCCAGTGTGTTGTCTCGTTGCACTTCCAGTAGTCGCAATATCGAGATGAAAAATTGACAAGCAATCTCCCAATAATCCGTTGTGTCTAAAATGTAAAAGAAGTGTAAGCCCTACTGAAGATACTGGCACAAATATTCGATTAAATGCTTTTATGCAAACAGGAATTCAAAAAGAAGAGGCGTGCATTCCACACGAAGAGCGTTGGAAAAAAATAAGGTCACAAGAAACTAAAACAACATACTAGCTTTACACAAGAAATGCAACATAAGGCTTTGTAGGCTGTGCCTAAGCCATGTCTCCACAATATCCTTTCTTCCAGGAGTACTAGACTTGCAAGTTCTGTGAATTTTGGATGGTAGGACATGAAGTACTGGCGGAAGTAAAGCTTTGAGGATGGGTCGCGAGTCGTGATTTGGCAGCTCAGTCGGTAGAGTACTTCCTTACAAAGGCAAAGGTTCGGAATTCGAGTTTCAGCCTGGCGTACAGTTTTAATCTGCCAGGAAGTTTCGTAAATCTTTGTGTGCACAGTTATTGTCTTATGCCTACAACTATGTTAAAACAATCTACAAACATCAAAAAACGTTTTGCATTACCCCAGTTACCAGAACTCCTGAAGGTAGACGTTGACTGTGGATATTGTATCACAGACACTGTTCCTTTGACTACACTCACCCAAAGATGTAAACAATCATGCATGAGCAGCGCCTATTAGATGCAGGGCTCCAACAGCCGATTAGTTCCAGTCATTCCACCAGGAAGAAGGTACACGGCATGTCTGTAGTTCAACCATGACTAGACGGCCGATACCACGGTGTTTACTTTGTGTCAGGGAGGACTCTCAAGAAGAGAAGTGTCCAGGCGTCTCAGAGTGAAACCACGCGACGTTGTTCGGACATGGAGGAGATACAGAGAGACAGGAACTGTCGATAGCTCGCCTCGCTCAGGCCGCCCAAGGGCTACTGCTACAGTGGATGACTGCTACCTACGAATTATGGCTCAGAGGAAGACTGACAGCAACGCCACCATGTTGAATAATTCTTTGCATGCAGCCACAGGACGTCGTGTTACGACTCAAACTGTGCGCAATAGGCTGCCTGATGCACAACTTCACTCCCAACGTCCATGGCGAGGTCCCTTTTTGCAACCGCGACACCATGCAGCATCGTTACAGATGGGTCCAACAACATGCCAAACGGACTGCTCAGCATTGGCAGCACGTTGTCTTCATCTATGAGTGTCTCATATGCCTTCGAAGAAGTGTTTTTAGGCAACCCAGTCACGCTGCCGGCCTTAGACACACTGTCCAGGGAGTACAGCAAGGTGGAGTTTCCCTGCTGTTTTGGGGTGGCATTATGTGGGGCCGACGTACTGTTCTGGTGGTCATGGAAGGCACTGTAACGGCTGTACGACATGTGAATGCCATCCTCTGACCAATAGTGAAATCATGTTGGAGAGGCATTCATCTTCATGGACGACAGTTCGCGCCCTCATCGTGCACATCTTGTGGACGACTTCCTGCAGGATAACGACATCGCTCGACTAGAGTGTCCAGCATGTTCTCCAGACATGTATCATATCGAACATGCCTGGGAGAGATTGAAAAGGGCTGTTTATGGACAACGTGACCCACCAACCACTCTGAGGGATCTACACTGAATCGCCATTGAGGAGTGGGACAATCTGGACCAATAGTGCCTTGATGAACTTGTGGATAATATGCCACGATGAAACAGGTATGCATCAATGCAACAGGACGTGCTACTGGGTATTTGAGGTACTGCTGCATACAGCAATTTGGACCACCACCTCGGAAAGTCTCGCTGTATGGTGGTAGAACTTGCAACATGTGGTTTTCATGAGCAATAAAAGGAGCAGAAATGATGTTTATTTTTATCTCTATTCCAGTTTCCTGTACAGGTTCCGGAACTCTCGGAAACGAGGTTATGAAAAACTTTTTTTGATGTGTGTAAAATAAATTGTTGGCTGGTTGCTATGCACCATCAACAATCTAATTTGTGTCAGTATTTTGCAACTATACTCATATGGCTGGGTAACTGTCAAATCCTGTCAACACTTGCCTACTTTCGATCTGGAGTTATAGTATTCTTCATAAAATCTGAGGATATAACGTATCACGCAGAACAGGAGGAGTTTGTGGGGACAGCCATACCCAAAGTAATCTACTGTAGCAACATATGCAATATTTGAAATTTCAGCAGTGTGCTTCTAATTATATTTGAGGCTTTGTCATCAGTGCTGGTCATTGTTGCCAGCGTGACACAGGACTGTTAATGTGTGTCAGGATTACCAGGAATACATTCTTAGAAAATTAAATTTTAAATCTTTCCCTAATAAATCAGTTTGTAATAATAATTAAGAAACAATAAATTTAGCATTTGAAAATTTGAAACTTAGCTTGCTTGTAAAGGATTGTGTATTTATTTTCCAGATACACAGCATAATAATGTTCATCCTTTCCCTTTGTTGGTGGATAAGTCGTAATGAAACTAAGAAAGGAAATATACTGTTAAACCGTCAACCACATGATTCCAACCAATTAGCAAAAATCTCCAATATTCTCATGACATCACGGAAAACAGCATGTCAATGCCCTGCATGAATTTGCTAAAGGCTTTGTCGGATTTGCAAACTTATGATGTAAGGAAACATTTGGAAATGGATATAGTGCCAGAACTAGAAAATACAGAATGTTTTTATTGTAAGAGTGGGGAGAACCATCCAATTTTTCTTAGTGCTGTGGCATGTAAAAGTCTTTTCCAATAGTTCTATAGCAAATAGCTTACATTGCTATAGAAGCATACAAAAAACGGAATTTTTGAACTCCAAACACTCAATCGAAAAGATTAATACCATGGACTCTCTACTCAGCAACAGCTAGTAACAGTCGATAGTCGGAGCTTTGTTTTGACCATCTGAGCTTCACATCATAACAAGCTCAGATAAGGAGTGACAAGGCTCGTAGAGTATATCAGCAGACTATGATTCAACTACACGAGGAGTGACCTTCTTAATAGAAAAACGAAATCGAGTGCTACAAATACACAAGTTTGAGCATTGTTTGAAATTGTGGATTGTATGGGGGATCACATGACCAGTTGGGATATATTTATTGCAAAAGCAAAAACAAGCATTCACAATGCCCACATTAGCAACACTGTATTAAAATTTAGTAGAGTAAATAGTCTGCTGGTCCATGTGGCATCCAAAAGACTGAGTTTTGGAATATATGTAACAAATACATAGTCTGGTTATGCAAAAAGTGTCATGTTCATTTATGTGTGTTATAGATTCAATTTCCTGCACTTCACTTAAAATACAATAGTTTGTGAAAATTGTACAAAAATAATTTTATTAATGTAATTCATCAATACAAAAAATCATTTTACGCTATATGGTAAGTGATCGGCAATAATGACTACAAAATTATGTGGTGAAAGATTTCATTCATGTGTTGAGAACCGAAAACATGATGTGTCATTTTTTTTCTAAGAGATGTGTGCCTAGAACCATAACAACATGGTGCGTATTTTAACAAGAATATAATATCAGCTTTACATTCAGGGTGGCTGGTAGCTAAAGATTTCAGCATTGCAAATTACCAGCACAGAAAGCTTAATTTTTGTATTAAAAGTGTGTAATATTTCTGTTATCTGATGCAAGAATATTTGTGTATGCAAGCATTATTGCGTAATCAGTCAGTCTATTTCTAGTTTCACAGAAGTGCACTCCAATTTTCAAATGGTGAATAATAATGCAATTCCTGTTACTCTAGTCAGATTCTGACAACTTCAGTGCTCTGTTCAATGGATTCAAGAAAGGATGGAACAACGTTTCCAGTAGCAGAATAATTTCAGCTTAACTGTAGTTATCAATAAAGGAACATGAAGTCCAAACAACAACTAGTGCACTTGGAGAAAGCGTAATCCAAAATTCGACATAGAACACCTTTAACTAATTTTGGGTGCACGAGTTAATGTATTAGTTCCCTCACATAAGTATTGAATTTATTAATAGAGCTCTATATACCACTTAATACGTACTTGAAATTTGCTTTTGTGATTCGAAAGTAATTTTCGAATGGATATTTCGTTTGATGCCCCTATGTTATATCTGCACAAAACCCCCTCTCAGACCCAAGATTTAAAAATTCTCTTCTTCATATTAAAAGCAACTTCGATCAATCGTCATGAGAGACATAATAATTCACGTCTTAACGACATTGCGTCCACTGCTCCACTTTATTTAGTCTGCATGACATTGAGAGGCGAGAACATCTGACACTGCTTTGTGAAGAATTGAAGTATAATTTTTCTTATAATGACAGTTGTTTAATTGCTTCCAATAATTATCATTTACTTCCACAAAAATAACTTCAAGCACAAATCGAAATCATTGTATTTCCTTGGACAACTTCTTCTACTCAATACAATTTTTAAAAATCTGTAAGGTGTGTGTGTGTGTGTCTTTGTGTGTGTGTGTGTGTGTGTGTGTGTGTGTGTGTGTGTTGGGATGTGTTTGACTATAGTTAAGTATAATCACTGAGCATAAAAAAGAATTAGTGGTACAAAAGGCTGATGTAAAAGAGTATCCTAATAATGGTCAGTAAGTTGTCATATTTTTCGCTGTTAACGCGCATTATGAGTCTAAACTAACTCGTTCCACATTACAGTGGGAGACAGCATTTATAATCCATTGAACAAAGAAACAATTAACAGACATCTGCAAATAAATACACCGAATGCTGACCGATAACATCGAAGACCACCAATATCTCGAGAAGTAACACTTACTGTCATTTTAGAGCCTGATCCAGTTCTGGGCTTGTAAATGACAGGGGTTTATATATGGAAACATCGGACTTGTGACGAATTTCTTAATTTCTTCTTGGGCACTATATTGAACATTATAATCTGCATAATTCAAAGGATACAAACTCCTAATCAAAGATGTTAGGAAGTTCTCATTACGACATATACAGCTGATATATTGATAAACACATTTTTTAAATAATGAGTCTTTAAACGAAGAAATATTATTATTTTGTTCCAAAGTCTACATCGTAATATCATCATCACATCTATTTGAGTCTGTTTCCAAACAATGTGATTATAAATTTATGATGATAGGTTCGAGGCTTATATCCATCACTGCTTCCCTGTCAAACTCTTCTTTCTGTAGTCTTTCAGCAGTCTGCACAGACTGTTCCCAGGCTACAGGTGGGATATTTTCTATTGCCTCATGCTCAAGTGATGCAGTGTAAGATATATTACCTTGAATGTTTTGTTTGTGTCTCTCACATAGCCTTCACCCTTTGCCCAAATAAATTCGATGGAGCTACACTGACAGTGACACATTGGTAAACGTAAAACTGTGAGACCACATTCACGTGCAGGGAATTCACGTTTGTACGTTGTCACATGACTTGCATAAATTAACGAGCTGCATGAGATCAGCTAGAGTCTGGTTTATACTGTGCTTAGTATTTTTATTTTCAAGCCAGGGAAAAATATCCGCTTTTCTCGTGTTTGTGCTTTGTGTTTTCTGTGCAACAGTTGAATTATAACTGGCAATGGCCGACTTCGAAGCAAGATATGACAAGAATTGTGAATCACTTCAAGAAACTAACAGCCTACATTTCCGACTGGTAGTCTTTGCCGTTTTTCTTACATTTAATACAAGTTTATTCTCAGAAAAAAAACACAGAAGAAGCATCAGCATGCAGAATAATTATCTGAGAACCTGTTCCTAAAGAGAACTTTTTAAACCGTCAGTACCATCACTCAGTTTCTAGCATATCTTCGTGGAATGATTGTAATCGATCCATGTTTCATCACGGTAAGAGACTTTGACCTACCTCCTTCTCCTGTATCGTGAATCTTTCTATAGGATATAGTTCATGCTGCACCTAGGTCACATCTTTGAACTAAACACTCTCTTCTTAACATGTCTGGAACCACTGTCTTTTAAAATGCTTTACATTGACAAAGCACTTAGCATCGAAAATTTTCTCCTGCGTAACTGTAACATGTTTTTGTTTTGTCGGGCATTCATCATTCATATGGAGCACTTTAAAACATTGTTGTTAAACCTATCCATTTCATGCTTTTCAGGCGACACAAAAGCAACTTTTTCTGCTGTTCCTACTTTTCTGACACTTTCGTTTACAATTCTCTTTACAGTTCTCTGGTTCTCGAGTCCATTCTTGTGTCTTAAAATGTCAATGGTAGAAGACCTGTTTTCAAATTGACATTTGAAAACGTTATAAATGTGGTGTATAATATCTCTCGCCTGCTTATGAAGCACTTCACATTTATTGCCGTCGCCTAATTCTTTTCAATCACACTTAAATATTTGTACACATACTTCACAGCTATACTGCTACAAGAAAAAAAAGACAACAGGGAAAAGAACTGACAGCTGAATGAATAATTTGGTTGTCGCGAAGTTCGGCAACAGTGTAACATGTAGGAGCGAGATTCTCGCTGTCTAACCGTAACTCGCTGCTAGCCGCTCGAAAACAGGATGAATATTATTGACTGCCAGTGACTAGTGGAGGGAGATGCGCAGAACGGCTGAAAATTGGGCCGCCTTGCTACATGATGCGGACTTTCGTATTGTTCAATTTCAAGAACCTCCAGCAAAATTTCCTATTGTATAAGTTGACCTCTCTGGCCATCCCTTCTAATTTCATATGGCTACAAATACCTGCCCACAGTCCTGCTTATCTGGGTGGTAACGTGCTCATCTCCCATGCAAGTGAGCCGTGGTACAGGGTGTGTGTTGTCATCATCATTTCATTATCATCACCATCGCGCAAGGCGGCCAATGTGGCGTCGACTGAAATAAGACTTGCACTTGGCGGTCTCTGGGCCAATGATGCCATACTTTCATTTTTTTCACCTGCCCACAGCAGCAGAAAAATGTACTCGAAGGGCAGAAGTTGTACCCATTACAGACATTTCTGCCGAGGTGACTACAAAAACGTTAATCGCCATCTGGATAGCATAATTCGGTTGCCCCCTCCACTCTAATATGGATCAGAGTTGGTAATTCCAATCGAATCTTTTTAAAAAATTGTTCAGACCGTGCAGTTTCCTACATCATCATACAGCAAGCTACCATCCTAGAAGCAATGACGTGGTAGATTCATGGCATCGAGCCTTAAAGACAGCTCTCATGTGCCACTGTCAGAAATGGAAGGAACCTCTTCCATAGGTCCTTATAGACCTGCACACTGTATACAAACCTGGTACTGGAGCTTTGTTAATGTAAATGGTTTTTGGAGAACCATTACAGATTATGGCAGACTACCTCACTTCTGTATCTCTATTAGTGTCGATGTAACTGCTGCAGTTGGTGTAGCAACTCTAAGGTCCTATGGCCTACAATTTGCCCCTCAGTGAACACCCCATTTTCGTCCATAAAGCTTTCATCAACAGCACCCATATCATGTTCCATACTGATTTAGACATATGACCACTTCAGCCACCATACATGAATCTGTTTCCGGCATTCTGATAAAGAGCCCATGCCAAGGACATACTGCAGAATATCTGAGACTAAAGCTTCATCAACTGAAACAAGCCAGTGTGGACCCCACTTTCCTCCGCACCAGACAACACACCGCCAAAGCATCACAGGACTGCTTACACAAACCTCACCTGCACTTTCCACACCTTGCCACACCATCACTCTCGACCACTGCTGCACAGATTCCATAGCCAACAGTCTGCACAAGAGCTGGCTGACAGATAAGGTTCCAATTTCCTTACATCCTTGGCGCTCCACACTTTAGATGGGGCTGTGTGGAAACAATCTACCAATCGACTGTGATATATGTTACCATTCAAATAGTCTGTTATCTCTGAACGCTCTTTGTCTTTGTTTCTGGATCTACATTGTTAATGGAATATGTAGTTTCCGATTTGTGCAATAAAGTATTTCTGTATGTTAAAAGTCATTGATTGTGTGAGGTTATCTACGTCCAATTTTACCTTTTGGTTTTTCTGATAAAACAGCATAAAGCAAAGTATACGCCAACACCACACAAAACCTAATTCGCTTACAAAACGTTTAAAACCGTTACTTAAAGAAAAGTTGCATTCATGTTGCACATGTTTTCCGCATTCCATTTAAGTAACTGCTTCTGGATATGGATACATTTGGAATATATCTACCAAAACACCTAATAGGCAAATGTTGCTTGACAAAACAGGCTTCTCACTACTTTTTACTGTTTACACTGAGGAAACTGATAATGATATTCCTTTGAATTACATGATTGTATAATAACATTACAAACCACTTTGTGCATTTATTTTTAACACATGAGAACATTTTGTCTTCGTATTGTACAGTTGTTGCAATGTTAAAAAAACAATTTTTAACATCTTATGTACATGTATGCCACACCATCTGCACTATAAATGACACCTGCATAAAGCTTAGGTTTCATATATAATAATTTTCGTCCTTTGATAACATTCCATTCTTGCCCATTTACATGAGAATTGTATCCCTAATTCCTTCTGGTACACATGTGTTAATTGTAGTATAGAATTATGTATGAGCATATGACACCTCCTATTATATACAGTACTTGATTTCCGCATTGTGCACACTGTTCTATTATTGTGTTTCTTGAGTTTTGACATGTGTTAAAATTATATCCGTGAATATGTAAATGGGAAAAATCATTGATTCGTTCCTCTGTACATCTTTGTTTTTAATGTGCAATGAGACAAACGTTTTGCGATTCCAGTCATCTATTTGACAGTTGTGCAGAGGTGTCATGTAGAAGGCTCTGGTTTGTGCAGAGTAGGTATTGTCAGGACCAGTCACAGCTGACTTTACACAAGCCAGAGTCGCTGGTCTGACAACAATGCACAATTGTCAAACAGGCAGCTGGATTTCTAGAATGTACATCCTGTTGCATGTTTACTTTGTCATAAGTTCAATTGTATGACTACAACGAGCACACAGAATGAATCACTAATATTTCGCACTGGAATGACTACAGCCATTATGAAATACTGGAAATGTATTTACAATTGCAAAGTTGGATAACCATCAACTGTATGTATGAATGTCCAGAGAACAATTGCACCTACTTCTGAATAACACAACAACTGCAATATATATTAACGTCTTGCCACTCTATTCATGAAGATGCAAAGTTAGTTGTTTTTGCTCATGAAACAAGTTCAGTAATCACACCCAAGAAGCAAGAATCAACTGAGGAAATTACAAATAATGTCTTCCAGAAACTTATTAATTGGTTCCCTGCAAATTCTGAGAAAACACAGTGTATCCATTTCTGGCATAACACTATTGATAAATACAGACTACAGATAGAAGTCTGTTGGTAAGGCAGAATATTCGAAGTTTCTGGGTGTGTGGGTTGATGAAAAATTGAATTGGAAGAGAGACATCGATGATCTGCTGAAACAGTTAGATTTAGCTACTTATGCTATTAGGCTTATTGCAAACTTTGGTGATAAACATATTAATAAACTAGTCTAATATGCCTATTTTCATTCACTTCTTTCATATGGCATCATCTTTGGGGCAATTTGTCATTAAGAGAGAAAGTATTCATTGCACAAAAGAGTGTAATCAGAATAATAGCCGGAGCCCACCCAAGATCACCTTGCAGACATTTATTTAAGGAACTCGGGATATTCACAGTACCTTCGCAATATATACATTCACTTATGAACTTTGTCGTTAATAACCAATCCCATTTCGAAAATAACAGCGAAGTGCATGGTTACAACACTAGAAGAAAGGATGATATTCACTATTCTGGATTAAATCTCACTTTGGCACAGAAAGTGGTGAATTATGCTGCCATAAAAATCTTTGGTCATTTTCCAAATAGTATTTAAAGACTGACAGATAACCAACCAACATTTAAAAGCCAATTAAAAGAATTTCTGAATGGCGACTCCTTCTACTCATTAGATGAATTCTTAGATATTTAGAATATTAATTAATTAATTATTTAATGTAAATAAAATCTATGTTAAAGTGACAAGTTCCACATCATTACGAAATGTCGTATTCATGATCTATGAAACAAGCATTAATGTATGTATGTATGTATCATATTTATCTACCAACACAACACGAACGACTTTCAATTAAAAATATCACACCTGTACACGAATATATATAATGGATGTACAAGTGCAGGTTGTAGACACATGGTTGACGAAATATGGAAGTGTGGCTCTGACTGTGAAGTGTGTTTGGATAGCCTAATAATAGGATTACTGCTTGCAGTAAGCGGAAAGTCTGGGTTCACATACCAGTCCAGCACATTTCGTCAGCATCAGGTATGTAAAAGCAAATATAAAATTGCTTTATTACAGGTTGCAATATCACACCATTAATTAGCTTCTTATTTTATTTGAAATTTATCAACCTTCATCTTAATTTTGTTACCGTCATTTTGACTGTAAGGAATCATTTTTTATATTTCAAACTATAATGAATACCTCTTCATATTGTCACTTCCAATATTACTTTGTATTACATCACAAACAAGTATTATGAAGTCGGAAGTTGAGACTGAGTCTGAAAAAAGAATTCTTTTTCCAAATTAACTTAGGAATCTGCTTTTGGTTGTACATTTTTAAAACGTGTGATTTATGGGAATCAGACATTAGCATGCAAACAGTACTTCAAACTAGGTTATAGTTTTGTAACAACTGAGGATGGCAACGTTACGCCACCCATATTTACAGTGTCAAAATAAAGACTGTAGCATTCAGTTGACTTTAGAACTGCAACACAAGTTTCACAGGACCTCTTTTATACAGCCTTCTGAGCGTCATACTTAGAAAAATAAACATGACTTTGACATATGACTCTTCAAATTTTGCATTTACTAGGAAAGTAATATCATCCACATCAACTTCGTCAGAATGGACCATTCCAAAGTAACCATTCAAAATCTAGTGGTTGCAGTAAATACACCCACAATGTGGTGAATGCATACCAAGTAAACACTTGACAAATTTTTTTCACGTTCTAAAATGTATGAGATGTGGTAATTTGCTCAAGACTGTTTTCCATTCTATCCAAATCTTGCTTCTAAATTATTCCGAATGTTTCCAGACCTAAAATAACGAATTTTGAAATTATTAAGACATAACTGAATAATAATGCAAAGATGAAATTCGTTTGAGTTGTGCGATGCTTTATGTGTTTCTCTTAAAATGTTGAGCTCTTTGCATTTAGTGACTGCCACATGCTTAACCAACATTTGAAACTTTCTGGAAATGTAGCCTGGAATAATTACCAACAAATCTGTGAACAGGGTTTCTCACATTCACTATCTTCCACCAATCTGTAATTATTTGTACAGAGTGGGATGTGCACACACTCTGCACATCGTGAAACAGCAAAGCAGCAACAGTTGGATCATGAAAATCATCATTGACCAAGTTCACAATTTGATGTTTAACGCCATTGGGAAACACAGTTTTCTAATTGAGCTTTGGAGCTGCGCTTATAATGGAGGTGTCTCAACGTTTTGCTCGACTCAAGTTAACCACATCAGAAAACTTCACTTCTAAAACGTGATCAAAATTTTGACCAAACAGTGGAAATACGTTTTTGCCGAGACATGCTTTCACTGGATGTTATGAACCAATTTTCTTCATGCTATCAAATGCAATTTACTATTAGAAAAGTCAATTCTGTTGTAGCTTCAGTCCATTGAACCGAAATTTTGGATTAATATGGATATCGTCCAACTACAAAATAAGAGGTGCGACAATAAAGTAATGAGACTGATGTGAAAAAAATGTTGCTTACCGTTTTTTTCAAGTTTAGTGTTGTCTCCTTCAAGTAGTTCCCTTCTGATTGCACACACTTTTTCCAGCGCTTCTGCCATTGATGGTAACATTTCTGGAACTCATTTTCTGTAATATCCTCCAAGACTCTCGTCACAGCTTTTTGGGCATCTTGTCTTGTTTGAAAATGGTGTCCCTTGACCACTGTTTTGACTCTTGGAAATAGAAAAAAGGAGCACAGAGCGATATCTAGTGAATAAGGTGACTGTGGTAGTAATGAAATTTGTTATTTCGCTGTTGTGCTGTGAGATTTTTGGGGACCATTTTTGCACATATCTTTCTCATACCGAAATCTTCAGTTATTATTAGATGAACAGTTTCTCGATTGATGCACAGTTCTTCTGCAATCATTTTCACGGATGATCTTCGCTCAGATCGCATGAGTTCACTCATCCTTGCCAAGTTGACAACCATCTGTGAGGTTGATTGTCGTCCCCAGTGGTCTTTATCTTCAACAATCGTTCAGCCTTCACTAAACATTTTATGCCAATGAAAAACTTTAGCTCTTGACAGAACTTGCTCTCCAAAAGCCTTCTGAAGCTTACTGTAAGTTGTCCTCCCGTTTTCACCCACTTTAACGAAAAAGAAATGCATAGTGTTGCGCAATATTATACAGTTCCATTTCATGACGAATGACACAGACACATGTTAACTTATTACTTATTCCGGCGCAACTCACGACTAAACAGTTGCATCGATGTGATGCTAGGACTAGAATTAGCTTGTAGACCAAGTTCAAAGATATTTTGCCTTTTGCAATCCTTCATGGTTGCCACATCTTGAAAAGAAAATCAGTCTCATAACTTTATTGTCGCACCTCGTACATATACCTTAAGCAAATGACAATTTTCAGCTTATTTTGTGGCGAAATATTTATGGAAGAGGTAAATTTTTGTGTTTGCTTTGGATGTGGCAGATATAGAAAAAAATTGAACGAAGGGCATTGTAGGCTGCATTGAGCTGTTCATATATTAAGAAAGAGAATAACAATTTTGTGAGAGAATACATTTATACTACATAATATAATTTGCTCACAGAAGAAACTGACATGAGTACTGTTGCCATTGTCTTCAGTTAAAGTTTGCTCCAAATCTGCAATACAGTTTTTTAGTTTTGTTATACAATCATGCTCACAACTTTCACTACATGTTTCAATGGTTACATATCTCTGCAGAATGTTCTCTACCTGTGACCACAGAGCTATATTCTAGCTTACAGTCAATATCCATTGCAGATGGTGGTCATTTCCAGTATTACACATACAACTATCGATTTACACACTAACAGAGGGGCGTTTTTCAAAACCCATTAGCTGCAACAGGTATAGTTTTTCATAATATGAGTTTTTCTGTTTTCACCGAGACAAATACATTTGATTATTTGAGTTTTCATGCAATTACTACATCTCACTGACATTAATATCGAATTGTAATGAAATGTATTAAAATTTAATTTTTATAACAGTATATTAAAAGTCGATAAATGCTTATAATTATTGCTGAAATCACTTATGCTGCCTTCTATAATTCTGTGTATTTCTCTCTACAACTATTTTTTATGTGCTGTGGCATTTATCATATGCTTGCATTCTTACAACATGCATATATTTGCATATATTATTATACGTCTCATTCTTTAAATTTATAATTCTTGTCTTTATTCAGAATACAAATAAGAAAAAACAGTGGCATAATACACACAAAAGGAATGATTAGTTTATTAGTATAATTATTTACCATATATCATTGTTATCAATGCTAAATGGAGTATGAAATGAATAACACAAAAAGTATTGCAGGTTACAGGCACATTGTTGTTATCAAGTGTTCTCTCTTACACCTATACATTATTTATGTAGGACATCTTTGTAAAACCCCCTTGTGTCGTCTGGAATCTCAGTTATCTTTTAGCAAAACAGGCACATCTTTCTTCTTTTCTTTCCTTACTATATTTTGTTTTCCTAAAAAAATCGATGTTAGTACTGTTTAATGGCATGGTTTGTTTTGTCTCAGAATGTCAACTTATACTGGCTCTCCAGAGTATGTATCAATTATGTTCACAATTTTCTTTGCTTAATTATATAAGTTGACATGCTGGCTTCTTACTTTGAATGGTAGCTTTGTTTTAGTACTTTCTGTGTACTATATTTTAGGTTTTTAACAGAGCAGTCTATGTTGAGAACTTTGAGAGTACCATGTTCTTCTAAAATATCGTAATATTATCTAGGAGACAAGATGCTTCCTTTTTTCCTGTAAGACTTCTCAGTTACACCAAACAGTGGGTCTGAAGTCAAGTAGCTATGACCAAGAACCAGGGAAGCACCTACATCTTTTCCAAGAACACAATAAGCATCGTCATTACACAACTGTTGTTATTTTGACTGCTACAGGAATATGAGAACAGATATGTAGTTTTGGTGTCTTTTTATCTGACTCATAAAGAAAGTTCAGTAAATCAGCAAATCTGAAGCAATTTGATTGTATCCTCTTGAAAACTCTGTCTCTAAGCAGATGTAGAAAACGAAGCTTTCCCTGCTTTGCTCTTTAGTATGGATCATCATATTATATTACATTACATTACATTAATGTTGTTCCATAGAAGATGAATACGACATTTCAAAATGATGTGGTATGTGTCAGTTTAAAATAAGTTTTCTTTATATAATATAATTATATTTCTTACAGTTACTACTTTGTATCTAAAAACGCATCTATTGTGTAGGAGTTCTCATTCAGAAATTCTTTCAATTTGTTTTTAAATGTTGGTTGGCTATCGGTCAGAATTTTAAAGCTGTTTGTCAGATGACCAAAGATTTTTCTGGCAGCGTAATTCGCCCCTTTCTGTCCCAAAGTCAGATTTAACACACCTTTTTCTAGTGTTCTGGCTGTGCACTTCGCTATTATTTTTGAATTGGGATAGGTTATTAAAAACAAATTTCGTAAGTGAAGATATGTATTGTGAAGGTACTGTGAATATCCTGAGTTCCTTAATTAAATGTCTGCAAGGTGATATTGGATGGCCCTGAGCTATTATTCTCAGTACCCGCTTTTGTGTAATGAATACTTTTTCTCTTAATGATGACTTATCCCAAAATATGATGCCAGTGAATGAAAACAGGCATAGCAGGCTAATTTACTGATAATTGCAAAATTTGCAATAACCTTAATAGTATAAGTAGCTGAACCTAACCATTTCAGCCGATCATCAATGTATTTCTTCCAATTCAATTTCTCATCAATGCACACAGCCAAAAATGTTGAATATTCTCCCTTAACAACAGACTTCTGTTCAAAGTCTGTATTTATCAATGGTGCTATGCCGTTTACTGTACTGACTTATATGTATTGTGTTTTCTCAAAATTTAGTGAGAGTCCGTATGCAGAGAACCATTTAATAATTTTCTGAATGGCATTATTTACAGTATTCTCAGCTGATTCTCGTTTGTTGAGTGTGATTACTATGACTGTATGAATAGCATCTTAATGAATTAGAGTGGCAAGCCATTAACATATATTAAGAGCGATAAGGGACCCAAGACTGAAATCTGTGGACGCCATTCTCCTCCCCAGTTAAAGGACTCTGCTGATTTTTGCAGACTGTTAATTTCAACCTTGTGCATTCTTTTAGTTAAATATGAATGAAACCATTTGTGCACTGTCCCAATTATACCACAATACTTAAGCTTATCTAAAAGAACTTCATGATTCACACAGACAAAAGGATTTGAGAGATCACAAAATTTGATGTTCAGTTATACAAAGTCTTTAATATGTGATCACTGAAAGCATATATAGTATTTTCTGTTGAAAAGCCTTTCTGAAAACCAAATAGACATATTGTTAGTACTTCATTTTTACGACTACTCTTGAATACATTACTTTTTCTAGAATTTTGGATAAAGCTGTAAGAAGTGAGATTGGGAAGTTGTTTTGGGCATCAGAGCTATCTCACGCTTCATGCAATGGTTTAACAACAGCGTATTTCAATCTCTCTGGAAAAACGCCATTCTTATCTGCTGGGGACAACTTTTAGTACACTGTTGGAAATGCCATCAACTCTGTGTGAGCTTTTACGTTTGAGTGAATTTATTATTTTCTTGAGTTCAGTAGGATCGGTGGATTGAATTTAGTTTTATCAAATTGCCTCTTTCATGTACTGCTTTGCATTTTCTAATGAATAGCTAGAATTAATTTTATCTACTTGTCACTTTTTGTTAACAAACTTTTCATTGAGTTTGATAGAAATATAGTCTTCCTGAGCAATCAATTGCACAATTTCCCTTTTAGCAATATTCGAAATGGTTTTAATTTTTTTATCAGATGTGTTAATCTCAGACATAATGCACATATTTCTTGAATTTTTTGTATTTTTCTTAATACTCTGCAGTAGTATTTATAATGTTTCATTGTTTCTGGATCATTACTCTTTATAGCTATAAGACACATTTCCCTTTTTTGTTTACAAGATATTTTTATCCCTTTAGTATGCCATGGCCTTTTAGATGGTTTCTTAAAACTTTTTTTCACTGTTTTCTTAGGGAAATTGTTTTCAGGTATACTCACAAAGGTACCATGAAATAGGTTAAATTTTAAATTAGCATCAGGTTCCCTGTACACCTCATCCCAGTCTAAATGTGGCAAGCTTTCCCTAAAATTATGCATTATTAAATCATTAATTGGCTGCAATATTTTGGAGGACATATTTGTATTACTGTATGGAGCAATGTCATAAATACTGTAGTTTGCTGTGTATTTGATCAGTCAGACCATTCTTCACCGGAATTTTTTTTATTTGATTAAATTTATCTTGGCCTATAAAAGATTGTCTATCAGTGTGCTGCTTTCCTGTACTACCCAATTAGGGAAATTAAGAACTGATATCAAATTGAAAGAACCAAGTAATACTTCAAGGTCAAGCTTTCTAATGGAGTCTTTCAGAAAGTCTACACTGAAATCCTCACAGACAATAATTTGCTTCCCTCTGTTGACAGACAGCAAAACAAAGAATCAAAGTTTTTCAAAATTGCTGAAATTTTCCAATGGGACCTATACATGGCTACAATTATATGAGTACCATTATTCAGTTTAAGATCATGCGCACTTGCTTTTATATGTTGCCCTACACAAAATTTTTTAGTTTCTCAATTTTCTCACACTATGACAGATTTTAATATATATGGCAACTCCTCCTCTCTCCATAGTGTTTGTACTTACTTGTACTGAAAGCTTATATCCACCAGCATTTACATTTTCTATATCTGTGACTATGTGATATTCAGACAGGCACAGTATGTCTATTCCACCCTGGATTTCTAAATCTTCTAAACAAACAAGAAGCTCATCTACTTTGTTTTTTAATCTTATGAGAATTTGTGACATACTAACATTATTTTCCACTGTACTTTTATGTGAATTTTGCGACATTTTAACGTTTCTAGTATCTGCCTATTTGAGCTTCTCATTAAGCATAATTTCATTCAACGTTGAATCATTGAACATTGTCCTTATGCTAATAAAAGAAGTACTTCCATGCATTTGAGAGCCACACCTTAAAGACTTTGCTACCAGCCCAGTCAATTTACCCTTCACTTTCCTAGTGCAATACAGGCGATGTCTTATGAAGTCTCACATACCAATACCATCAACAGGAACTAAACCTACACATGACAAGGTAGCCGCCCGAAGCAGCTAATTTAGCTCCGTATTGAGCCTCCTGACAGAGCTGTTCAATTGGGGCCGATTATACTGCATGAAAGCAGAAGCCAAGCCATTTCTTTGGATCACGATACTCAGATTGTATAACCATCCTTGTCTAGCATAGAAAACATCAATAACTGGTGATTTTGGAATAGGTTGGTTTTCCTGCATGTCAAGGCATACTTTAATAACAGTATGATTATTTTCCTTCATTACATCATAAACCCACTTTAACGAATTTTATGTAATATTTGTATAGTTCGTAGTTCATTCTTCTTCTTGAGGTGTTTTTCTTGTTGTGGAATTATTTTAAGTGATCGATATATTGCGAAATGCCAAGTGTGTGCGCGTTCCCTATTCTAACAGTAATCTTCTTTTCGGAAATTCCTATCGCCATCTTGTTTTTTCTTGATGTTATGGCCCTGCTATGCAGTGCCATGTATTTTACTGCCGAATTCTTTTCTGATTGCAGAGGGGCGATGTCTATCAGACAGCTTGTACATTTAAACAACTCACTCTGAAATCACAAAAGAAGGTTTCTGTAATTCTTCTATATTCAAATAAGTTCTCATCTCACAATAACTGATAATTAACAGAGCTTTATAGACCACATGTTCATACATGGTGCTTCAATGTTTGACGAAAACCGTAAGTTCGTTCTTACAGTAATTCGAGATAGCATGGCATAGAGTATACATAACAACAGTCATTTTTCTTTAGTTCTCGATTATTGTTGTTGGGACGCTTTCTTCTTTGGAGTCGACAGCACTGCAAAGTGCAAGTGACCCCTCACTGCCCATTCCAAATAATGTATCCATCGTTGCTTTCTGTGCTGTGTCTGTATTTTTTTTCTCATATCTGCACATAAATTGATTGAGCTCATGGCGGCTGCAGTGTAACACGTGTTAAGTTCGGCTCGCGAAATTTAGTCGAATTCGAAGGTGTTCTCGCAGGTGGTGTTGTCTAGTACAAGTGGAAATCGTGTAAACAACAGTATTCTGTGCAGTAGTGCTATTTTTTTCTGTGCTCCGCCAATATCTGCGAGAAAATGGTAAACAGAAGAATCAACAGCAGCGCGTCCAGCAGCGGGGAAGCAGCAGGTGCGGCGGGCCTGCTCCTGCCGGAAGGTGCGGCCGCGGCTCCCGGTATAGCGGAGTTGGTTCGCTCTGAGGTAAACGCTGCGCTTCGCGATAAAAACAATCTCGATCTGATAGCAGGCACCATATCAGATACTGTAACGGCAGCAGTATTGGCCAAAATGCGTGAAACTGTTGAGGCCAATACTGCCGAAATTACAGCACTAAAAAAGTCTGTGTCTGAATACGAGAAAAAGGCACGAGAGTTGGAAGTGAAACTATCTGCCGCCACAGACGAGCTACAACAGTACCAAAGGCGAAATAGTCTACGACTGTTTGGAGTAGCAGAAAATAAAGAAGAAGACACGGACAACCTGCTTATACAGGTTGCGCGTGAAAAATTAGGCGTCGAAGTGACCAAGGCAGACATTGACAGGAGCCACCGGGTGGGACGAAAACTACCAGGTGCTACCAAACCTCGTCCAATAATTATTAAATTTGTGTCGTACCGAAAAAGGGCTGAGATCTTTACCCAGAAGAAGAAGTTAGCAAGGACAGGGATTACAATAAGGGAAGATCTGACACACGAGCGGCTAAAGATTTTAAACAGTGCCATATCCCATTTCGGTCTTCAGAATGTGTGGACTCAGGATGGCAGAGTAATCATTAAGACTGCAGCTGGAAAGAAGACAGTCACAAACATGACAGAACTAAATAGTATTAAGTGAACCTACTCGAGCCAAAAGTCAAACTTAACACAATTTTCAAATTTTAACAGTTCTATACTCAGATATAGTCTTGTAATTGTATTAACTTTTTAATTATTTGTACCTTCAACTAATTGTTTTTGTAACTTATTAACTTTTCAATTATTTGTACCTTCAACTAATTGTTTTTGTAACTGTATTAACTTTTTACTATTTTTGTGTCTTTAGCTGTAGCCATTGCTTAGTTTTAGTTACTGCTAATACTTTTTTCATTTTCTCAGTTTATTCTCTTCCATTCTGTAATAGTTCTATTGCAATTATTAGTCTCTCCTTTAGTTCATTAGTCAACCATCTCTTCGGTTTAAATTGTTCATAACAAAAATTACTATCAGTATCACTTTAGCAAATTTCAATTTAATTCTAGCTTCCTAAGATACTCTATTAAATATTAAGCTTTCTTCTCTCTGCTGGCAGCATCGGCCTCTTAAATCACTCCTCTTTCCCTTATTTCCACCCTAAGCTGTTTCAAATACTCTAATTACACTTTTCCTCTTACGACATAGGATACTCAGTGACACACAGCTGTCACCATTTTGGTCATATTCTCCCTGCACCGAATACCACTAATCCATTTTCTATACTCCCGCAACCTCAGGAAATCTCTTGCAGTCGCTTTTCTTTCGGCTCTCGCGGAGTCACAAACAGGGCGCGCAAAATCTCGGACACCCCTGGAATATGTCACTTGGCGGAAACACCGGTCAGTGCCCCTCGCGGCAGGTAGTGCCTAACAAAGGGACAAACCAGTCTGCCACCCTACTCCAGGCTGCTCAGCGGAACGCGTCCGAGCTTTTAGCAGCTCACTGCAACATTCAGTCTTTACCTGCGCATTACGAAGAACTTAGCCTCCTCTTCCACCAACTAAACTACCACGTAATCCTCCTATCCGAAACGTGGTTGAAACCACACATATCCTCTGCATCTATTCATCTCCCAGGGTACACATTTCTTAGGGCAGACAGATCAAAAAAGCGAGGTGGCGGGGTCGGCGCATATATACGAACAGATCTCAAAGCGAAAGTCTTATGTACGTCAAATCCTGCTGAAGAAAAAGAGGCTGAATTCATGTTCATTGAAATAAATATACAAAGTCGGAAATTCTTGACTGGCGTCGTGTACAAGCCGCCAAAAATAAGCTCAATGAGTTCCTTCCAGTCGGAATTACATTCACTTCAGTGTCAATACGAACATGTCATCGTAATGGGTGACTTGAACATAGACCTGCTAAGAGACACTCCCTCCGCAATAAACCTAAGAAGATTGTTTAGTTGCAATAGCATGAACATTCTTCCATTACAACCTACACACCATACGGCGCACAGTCATACTCTTATAGACGTGATCGCAACGAAACAGACTGACAAAGTAAAAGATGTTGGTCAATCATCGGCCCCTGGCCTCTCAGCACATGATGTAATATTCCTGGCCTACTCTGTGCAGCCCCCAAGGATCAAATCGCGTTACATAACTTGTAGGAACATGAAACGTATTGACCTTGACGCTCTAACAGCCGATTGCTCAGAAATCTCATGGCATCAAATAATCAGAGAACCTACAATCGACGGCAAAATTAATGAACTTGGTGATAAACTCACTGCCCTCTATGACAAACATGCACCTGTGCGCACAGTCCGTGTAAGAAAATCTCCTGCTCCATGGCTGACAGCTGAATTACGTCAAATGATGACTAATAGGGATGCTGCCCACAGGCGTTTCAAGGCAGATCCGAAACCCGAACGTTTTGAAGAATATAGAAAGCTACGGAACAGAGTGAAACAATGCATTCGCAATGCCAAAATCAGGCACGCTCGCTCCCTCGTATGCAGCGATCTGACACCCACGACTCTATGGAAGAATCTCCGTAGCTTGGGGGTCGGAAAGGCAAAATCGGAAACTACTTTTCATGTGTCAGCTAACGAATTAAATGAATTCTTCTCTGCACCTCCGAATACCAGCACGTCTGATAATTTCCGTCCACAAGAATCCCCAAACAGGATAACTAACAACGATACCTTTCATCTAAAACATGTAACAACAAATACGGCAAGAAAAGCAATAATGAGAATCTCTTCTGATGCAATAGGCAACGACAGTATCGGTATAACCATGATTAAGAATGTTGCCGATATCTTAGTACCTGTCTTAACTGACATATTTAATTTTTCCCTCGTGAACGGAATATACCCCACTGCATGGAAAAGAAGCATAATTCGACCCATCCCTAAGGTCGAAAACCCGCAACTGCCTAGTGATTACCGACCAATTAGCATACAGCCAGCTGTTTCCAAAGCACTTGAATATATTGTTCATGACCAAATCACTGAACACTTGCACGAATTCAGTCTATATGACAAATTTCAATCTGGTTTCCGTAAACATCACAGCACAAACACTGCTCTAATTAAAGTAACTGATGACCTGAAATATGCCATCGACAATCGAAAGGCAACAATATTGACGCTACTGGACTTCAGCAAAGCTTTTGACACTGTTAACTTTGACATATTACTCAGAAAAATGCAACAGCTTAATTTCTCTGATAGTGCAATGAGATGGTTTGAAAGCTACTTAAAAGACAGACAGCAATGTGTTGTATGCGCAAATGAAAAATCTTCCTGGAAACATGTTTCTTCGGGAGTGCCACAAGGATCAGTCTTAGGACCACTTTTGTTTTCTTTATATGTCAACGATATTTCGTCGGTTTTGTCCTTCTGTAAACATCATTTCTATGCCGACGACCTCCAGCTCTACCTCAGCGTCAGACCTGAAGACGTAAACACTGCAATCGCTCTGATGAATGATGATCTGTCTTCAGTAGTGACATGGGCGAAAAACCTGGGGCTTAAATTAAATGCAAAAAAGACGCAAGTAATCTTAATAGCCCATCAGAAATTAATAAGTTCAGATTTCCGCGAACGGCTACCTCCTATTCTGCTCGAAGGTACTCCAATACCATATCAGAAAACAGTGAAGAACTTGGGTGTAACTTTGGACGAGCATCTCAACTGGGCGGAGAATACAGTCGCAGTGTGCCGAAAAACGTCTGCTTGTCTCTATGCTCTCAAAAAATTTCGGAACATATTCCCACAGGACTTGAAACGCCAGCTCGTGCAAGCACTCGTTCTACCGAACCTCCACTATTGTGATGTGATTCAACAAGGCATGAGTAGTGAAAACAAAAGACGGCTAGAGCTAACCATGAATGCCTGTGTGCGTTACACCTGCAACATTCGCCGATATGATCATGTTAGTGCTTCATACTCCGAGCTAGGGTGGCTGCGGCCGGACAAACTGCGTGACTACCACACTCTATGTCTACTTCACCGACTCCTCATCGCGCAAGCACCCCAGTACCTAGCTTCAGAGATTAAAATCCTGTCATGCCATCATAATCGATACACGAGGTCACTCTTATCTGGTATCCTAACTGTGCCCACTCACAAAACAAAAACTTTTGCAAACTCCTTCTCAGTTGCCGCTGTCCGCCTCTGGAACAAACTGCCCCTTACCTTGAGGAAAATTCAATCTCCTGTTGCTTTTAAGAAGAAGTTGAAGCATTTCCTACTATCATCCGCATAAAATTCTCCACAAAATTAATGTGCAAGGCAAATCCTCTCATCTGTCAAATAGCAAACCTAGTGTCTCCTATCTTGCTCCTGAGATGCCTTCCTCTTCATCTATCTCTATTAGACACGCAGTCTCCTTTTCCTTTATATTTTCCTTAATTATGTCTCATCATGTCTCTCTATTCTTCTCCTCGCTTCACCATGAGTCTCCCTCATACTCCCTGCTGCCAGCACTCCTATCTTAAATCTTTCTCTTCAATAATGTATTATTCGAGGTGTACCTTTCTAATTGTTTATCTCACTTTTTGTATTAGATGTAGTTTAACATGCCTACTGAAACATATGACTGTAAAATAAGTAGAATGCCTGGTTAGATGTAAGAGAGGGCCTGATGGCCCTAATCTTGCCAGGTTAAATAAATAAATAAATAAATAAATAAATAAATAAATTCAAAAAACTTGGCACAGTAGATGCTCTTTATGCTACTGCTAATTAAAGTCTCCTTTTCACTCGCATATTTTTCATCGATCTGGTAAAAGGGAAGTGAAACGTCTTGCTTTGTTTTATAACAGCATGTGCTACTACATTCTGCAGACATGTTTCTGTTTTTATTTTCCTTAAACAAATCTTACAAGTTTCGCATCTGTCAGTATGACGTGTCCTGAATGACAGATTGAAATTTTTGCAAAATATATGTTTGTAACAAAATAAATCTCAGGTGAACAGTCTGGTGTGAATGTACAAAGGAAATCGAGGATCACATTATATGCTTGTATTTTTTTAAGGAGCATCACTTCAGTCCTAAATTTTTTTCTTTCTTCAGAGAATATCTTGAACACTTTATTGACTGTGAGTTCTAAGGCACACACCCTCTCGTGGACTTCCCCATTCCATCACCTCCTCTCCTTCCCTTTGGCAATCTTCCTCCTACATGGATCGTGCTTACTGGATAGGATAACCTATCCTTTGACATCCCAGATGCTCCTTGGAAAGTATTTGCACAAACAGGAACTTTGCCAATCCTTTCTCTAATGAAATACTTCACTGTCACTGGTTTTTTCCCTTTTTGCATTCTGTGTATCCATTACTTTGCACTGAGGTGAGGAAGTATTAAGAAATTTAAACAGAAACTCATCTTGATCCGTTTTATTGAATGATGTCACATGATGATGAAAGCAGGAAGTATTTTCATAGGAGTGTTCAGCAGCTTTGCATTCTTTCATTCCTTTGGCTTTGGACAGTGAAACCTCAAGTCCATGATTGCAATTAATGATAGGTTCCATTTATGGTTTATGGTATATGGTAGAATGACCATAAAATACTAGACTGCTTCTGCTGTGATGTCAGCTAATGGAATTGCTTCTGGCCATCGGGAAAATAGATCAATAATTGTTAGTAAACAGCGATATCCTTGTGATGGAGATAGGGGCCCAACTATGTCCACATTAATGTGACTGAATCTTGTTGTCGTTTGAGAATAATGTGCTACTGTGCTGTTGGTGTGTCTCCAGACTTTACTTCATTGGCAAATAATACATGTTGAAGTCCAGGCGTTCACGCCTTTTTTTAGCGATGGCCAAAAGAAGGGATTTCTTACCAAATTAATGGATGCTTGAACACCAGCGTGAGCTACATTGTGTAGCGAGTTGCAAATTGCTTGACGTAGTTGTTGGGGTACATATGGATGAATCATATCTCCAGCTATGTCATAAACAAGTTCTTTACCATTTGGCAACATTATTGTTTGAAATGCAAGGGATGTAGTATTCTTTGTGTGTGGAAGCTCTTCGTCATATCGTTGGCTTTCCGAAATTTGTTCCATGGTAACAGATGGAGGTACAGTGAGTGAAGCAATTTGTGAACAACCGTCGGCTGCGAGGTTCTCCTTTTCCGTAATGTAACGTATGTCTGTGGTGAACTGTCATATGGAACTAATGTGTCGGACCTGATGTGGAGAAGCTTTGTCGAAATATTGTTTGAACATGAAGGTGAATGGCTTGTGGTCGGTGTAAATTGGGAAATCACGTCCTTCAAGGATGTACTGAATGTTCTTCACTGCTGTGTAGGCAGCGAGGAGCGCTCTGTCATAGGCTGAGTAATTCCTCTCTACATTTGTCAGTTTCTTGGAGAGGAATGCTAATAGTTGCAGATTATTATCTTTCATGTATTGTAAAGATGCACCAATAGCATAATCTGAGGCGTCAACCCTTAAAATTAGAAGTAAATTTCAAGATGAAAGAGCCAGAAGCGCTGAATTGGCCAAGCTATTTTTTAGGTCACTAAAGGCTTGTCGAAGACTTTCTGTCCAATTAATTTTCCTTTTATTATTTCTGTTAGTCCCATGGAGTAGGTTCAAAAGCTCTGCTTGTTTAGTGGCTGAATTTGGTAGTGCTCTTCGGTAAAAATTAATGAGACCAAGAAATCTGAGCAGTTCTTTTGTTGTAGGTAGCGGATAGTCAACAATGGTTTGTACTCGATCTGGTAATGGTCTAATTCCCTCTGCAGTTACCACATACCCCAGGAAAGGTGCTTCTATTGAACCGGAAATGCATTTGTTCAGATTGATTCTCATATTTAATTTACTGAGGCATACGAAAACAGTTGAAGATGCTTCTTGTGCTCTTCTTCATCTTGTGATGCCACTAGAATGTCATTTATATAACAGTACATGAAATCGAGGTCTCTCAGTATATTGTCGACCTTTCAAAAGTTTATGCTGCGTTTCGGAGTCCAAACGGAAGTAGCAAAAGCTCAAACAAACCAAATGGAGCTATCACAGCGGTCTTAGGTACATCGTCTGGTGGTGCAGGGATGTGATGATAAGCTCTGACCAGATCTATTTTTGAAAATATTTGTTTTCCATACAGTTGGCTGTTAAAATCTTGAAGGTTAGGAATAGGATACCTGTCAGGCTTGGTGATTTTGTTGGGAGCACAGTTGTCCCCACAAAGCCTCCAGGATCTGTCTTTCTTGAGAACTAAGTGGAGGGGGCTTGCCCAGGCGCTTGTCGATAGCTGGCAGGTTTTCATATTAATCATCTGTTGGAACACTGCTTTAACTGCTTCAAGTTTGTCTGGTGGTAGTTGTCTTGCCTTTGCTGCTACAGGATGTCATTATGTGACAATCGTATGAAAAACACTGGTATCTGGGATGTCAAAATGGATGTTTTCTTGGAGCAGGTTGGGAAATTTCTTTAGAATGGCAGCACATTTTTGATGTGGTGGCATTACATGAGCTGTTTCTAGGCCCGAGACCTTAATCAATGAGCCAGATGCTTCTGCTGACGCTACCAGGTCAACGAGTGTCTGTTCTTGAGATCTGCTAAGAGATTATAATGGTGAATGAAGTCGGCTCCGGCAATCGGCGATTGCACATCTGCAATTACGAAATTCCATGTGCAGTTGTGTCATAAACCCAAACTGAGTAATAATAGACGCTCTCCGTAAATATTAATACCAGTGACATCTGCAGCATAAATTTTATGATCTGTATTCTTTCGGCGATCAATATTCGAAGGCGGAATGACAGAAACTTCAGCTCCAGTGTCAATTAGATAAGGACTTCCGCTACCACTGACTGTGAGAAATAGACGGCGTAAAAGATGGCTCCGATCGCCTGCCGCCGCTAGTATGGAGCGTTTGAGTTCAACTGTTTGTTGGAATTTTGGGTGGAAGGTGGTCGAAACGAGCCTGGGCTCTGACATTTCTTTGCCCTGTGGCGATATTTAAAGTGATACCAACAGAGTTCTCCATTAGGATTAAAGTGCTGGGCTGACCGTGACCTGTCTCATGACCTACTTGGTGAGGAGTGAGATGAACGTGAGCTGCCTCTTGAACGTGACAATATTTTCAACTCATTGATTGTCAATGTTAATTCAGCAATCTGCATTTCTAGTTTTGAGATTCTGTCGTTACTGGTATCATTTACTTTACTGGCTGCAATAGTGGATGATGCCTGCAAGCTTTGAGCACATATATTCGACCACATTTATGAAAATTGGACAATTTTGTCAGTCATAGTGGCTGTGGTGTCAGGATCATCTAACTTGTTGCTAGTATAGAACGTGCGGTAACAGGAAGCCGCTGTATAAATATGGTTTTCAAAAATTCCTCCTTGACTTACATTCCAACTAAAGTTCGCATCACACATAAGAGCTAAGTTGGCTTTTTATCACCTAATTCCACTTCTGTTAATAATTTCGATACTTTTCTATTTTCTGACTCTTCAAATTCCTGAATTAGTCTTGTTTTAAGCTCTGTGAATGGAGTAGTAGATTATCGTAGAGTCAACAAGTCGGAAATTAATTCTACAACATCGGCTTCCAGTGACGCAACAACATGATTGAATTTTATGGTTTCTTTAGTGATACCCAACGTGGTAAACTGTGCTTCAACTTGAAGAAACCATAACTTTTGTGTTTTTCTTCCAGACGGGCGGAATCTTCACTGAAACACGAGTAATATCTAGATCGTTCTGTACTGACGCGGGCGTTGGATTTGCGTCGTTGCTGACGCCGATCATTTTTACAATTCACTAACCAAAAATGCTTTACACTTCTTATTTCTCACGCCGAGTCACCAATATGGTTTATGATTTATGGTACAAGGACCATAAAAGACAAGAAACGATGTATTTATAAGTTTAATGAACAATGAAAACATAAGAATGTAAACAAAGTTCAGAGATATAATTTTCAAGTGTTAACACTCCAGTCTACCACACTTTCTATATTTCTTGTGATGCGTTTCATGTCGATGTAAGCTCTTTTTGAATTGGGATTTTCTCCCATCCGAATATCCTTTGACCTGTAACCCATTTTCACAGTCACAGGAATCATTATCCACACTGCTTCCGCTTACAGTACTTCTTTGTAGACGTACATGTTGAGTGTCCAGTGAATGCTTGTCTAAAAGTAAGCTGCAGGTGTTCCGACGACAGTGAACACTATTCCTGCCAGTAAATGTTGTTACAACAATGAGTAACACAGCCTAAAGCAACCACTATAGTCCATAATTGATAACTGCTTGCTGCCACACCATAAGAGGGTAATTATATTGCATTTGTCGACTTTTTCTGTAACAGTAAGAATGCATGTATCGTGTTTTGCTATAACCTTGGAGTGTTCATACACACAGCAATAGTCGACTTTTGCTAAAACTTGGTTTAGGAGTTGATGTAATAGATTGACACTATGGTATTATCACACGTAACTCAATTTTGAAATTTTTTGAATGTATTGAATTTTTACAAAATATCCCTGTCTTGAATATTTGGAATGCCTCCTATCTATGACCTATATAGACATACTGAATCTTTAATTATAGGTTAGTACCACATGTTACTTCTCACAATGATATCTACATTTTCACACGTCTGTAAAACTTTTATTCATGTCTTCTGCAAGCAACTCTTCATTTGTCTTAGGAAGATCTTACTCTCGCTTCAGTCATCTCCCATTTGGGTGTTTCATAGAGTCAAAGTTTGGAGGTTTGCTTAAATAATTAGGAAGACTGGCGAAAACTCTTGGTACTGCGTCAGCTCTCAATTTTGATCATGCTGTTGGACATTTATTCTCGTTTCATAGAATATGTTGCAACATATCGAAGTTTATTATATCACCTTCTTCAAAATCGTTACCACAGATCACGGATCGATGTGAAATTAACGAGTTTTTTCTTAGGATTGCTTTCAACCACTGAAAGTACATGCCACTATCTATTCAGAACTGGAAGAGTGTGGTGTATATTATATCGCATCTGGAACGATAACTGCTTAAATATTCTACAACATGGCTCTTGTCTGGCATCTGAATCAGTTAGTTAATAATGTACTTCTTGTAGATCACACACTGCTCTTTACCAATATATTATGTTTTGCCGGGTACTATGTGACTTCACTCTGTCAAGTTACATTTAAATTTCCTTTTATAACAACAAATTAGATAGATAACGAACCTTCATAGACAAATTGACTGCCTTTACATGAATGCAGGAAAAGTTTCAAAAACGTCGCTGATCTCACAGCGCTCGAAGCTCAGACACAATCTGTACATCTCATAACATAGAATGGTATCAGTCTAGTAGGCCATCTTCACAACATTGCCACTGTTCATTACTCATGACATCATGCACAGATCAGAAGTTGGGTTCAGCCAACGAGTTGCTACCTTCTTGGGGTTGTGGGAATAGGTATTGTTTACCCTAAGGCACTGACTGCGATTCACACTATTTGTAATACTGGCTATATTGCTTTATTTATGTGTCTTATAGGTTGTGAAGTTAAGACTAGGTTGTCTCCTTTTCACATCGCCTTACTAATTGTTCAGTAAAGCTATGGACCATTTGTAGCGGCTTTGGTAGTCGTTCCAGCTTCCAAATTGTTGTGGACGTGCGTTTCTTCACGTAGCTACACTTCGGGATCTTCAGCCACTTTATAGTGCAACTTAATGGGAAAGCTTGCTATTACATGACAGATTCTTCACAGTACCTTATTCTGAAAATACTGCAGCTTGTGGAAATGTGTATTTGCTGTGTCGCCCCAAATGGTGAAGCTGTAGTCCATGACTGGTCTCATGAATGAACAACAGGAATTGAGGCCACACAGTACTAGAAGATCAAAGCTGTCGCTGATGTGCGGATGCTGGACTCTCTGACTCTGTGAAATCTTTTTGGGCACTTCACTGATGTTATGAGTACATGTCTGTTTCGTGTCGAATGTAAGTTGAAGATATGAAACTTTTGGAGATCAGAGTGTTGGCTCTGCAAAAATATAACTGGTGCTTTCACTGGCTGGCGACGTTTTTGTCAGTATCATACCTTAGCTTTTTTGGCATTGGAGCCTATGTGCTGCTGCGAGTAAAGAGAACTTTGTCGTCCGCATTGGTCACTTTTGTGACTCATACCATAATTGGAAGGCCCGAGGGTTATAGAAGTTACAAAATAAGGTCCAGTATTGAACCCTGTGGCACTCTGGCTTCTATTCTTGTGATAGTGGACAGCTACTTAACCACCTTGATTACAGAAGTCCTCCTACAAATTTCCAGAGCAGTACCTCATACCCAACTTGACCAATTTTTAACATCAACATTACCAATACCAAAGTATTCAGTGTGAAGTAATGCACAAAAGTGCTTTCTCAAATTGCCATGACTTCATCTGACATTAAAGAATCAGCAGTGATCACACCATTGGACTTGTTTGAGTGCTATTTTATGACATGTGGCTTTAGAAACGCCACCTAAACTTGAAAACTGTTCACGAACGAAGTGCTTCATGAATTGTGATTCTTACATTGCTACATCGATGACATTCTAGTATTCTCTACTTTAGTACAACAGCACATCGCACACCTGTAACAGATATCTTTTCCACTGCCTATGAAGTATAGCATAATTATAAAAGAAACAAAATGTGCATTGGGAGAACGTTAGGTTAAGTTCCTGGGATACATGGTGTCCAAGGTAGGCCTGTCTTCATTCCTCAATTGGATCAAAGCGGTACAATAGATGCCCTTTCTCAGAACTTACAAGAGGCTTCGCAAATTCCTAGGTACGCTGAACTATTACCGACACCACATGCATAAACTACCTGCCAGAGAATTACTCAATAACAAATACACTTCATGAAACCACGGAATTTTCCACAAATTAGCTTCTGAATTAAACATGTGGATTGGAGAGGTCAACAGACTGCTGCCCCTGATCACATTACCTGCTTTCAGAAGAACTCCAGTTGATCCACAAGAAGCTTCTCTAGAGGAGGATACTGCAGATGGAAGGCAGTGGGTTAACGTTAAAACATGGATATGGTGTTGCGTAGTGTATGTGCATTTTGTGGTGACACTGGTGAGTTTGGTAAATGCTGGAGAGTCTTAATGTTGCACATTACAAAAAGTGATTCTTCAGAGAGGCTAAAATAATATGGGATCTCGAGTATTATATATTATTCTGATGAAATGACTGCTCAGTTATTTAACAGATAACATTCACTTCTGCTCACACAACAACAAAACAAGAATAGGAGTAAATAAATGTAACCATTTCGACTACAGCAAAGACACTTTTTGTACAGTCAGTAATAAATTTGCTCAGTCAGAGTGGTGAAGTGGATTAGTGATGTCACCACAGTGTAATACTATCACTGTATCTTCTTCCTGAGCTCAACATCTTACTCGTCACAGAGGATGATGACTCAATTTCTCAGACTAGTAAATGAGAAGCTGGGGTACCTAACATGAAAACAGACATAGTACCTATGACCCTGACATTGATTGTGGGTGTAATGCTACAGTATGAAAAAGGTGTGTATAGACTGTGTCATGTGTGCATTGACTGGAAGTGAGAAATGGATGAACAGTATAGCAGTGCCATTTTACTATATTAAATAACTTCTTTGTAAAACAGTATTCTACTTTAAGGTAAAACAAAAACGTTACTAAACTGTTTTAAGTAGAGAGACCTCGTATGTGGAAGGATAGTAGAGGCTCCAATCTTCATCCAACCACCCTGATTTAGGTTTTCTGTGGTTTCCCTAAATTACCTCAGGTAAATGCCAGAATAATTCCTATAAAAAGGTCACAGCTGACTACTAATCCCATCCTTGTCAAAACAGACCTGTAAGTATGTAAATGCATGTCTGTATGAAATACGTTATTTTTGCTCTTCATAAATTATAATGCCAACACATGACCAATATCTTCGTAGAAATGATCTGTGAATGAATAAAAGAATGGCAACAGCAACAGCACCAACTACTACTACACTTTGTTACTTTAGTAGTATTCAATGTTGAAATGAAATCCCTAAAGTCTGAGATTACTACCACAAAGTTTAAAAAAAATGTTAGTTCTTTGCAATGTTTTTTTCATAGTTAAAGCAAAAAGTCATGTTTTGGCAATGAGACTAATTTCACTTACCTACACAGTGACATGGTACAAAACTTGCTTCTTGCTACAAATGCAGAATGAGAACAGCTCCATTTAGCAGCAACAGCAGCTGTAGTTCTTGGATGGTACCATGGGGAGGTGCATGAGGGCAGAAACCGAAATGGCCTTTTCTACACCTGTGGAAATATGTCTAACTACCATGCCAGGTGACATGACAATAGACCTTTGGGGTGGATGAATAGGCCAGTTGACTGACTTATGCTGAAATCTGGGTTCACATACACAACAAAAGTGTCGCTGCAGCTAGTGGCATACTACAGCTACAAAGCAGTTGCATGTGTGAACATCCTATTTTTAGTAGCGCAACTTCGGAGACGCAACTTTTGTCAGATCACAAAAAGTTCAACTTGGTTGTACTTTGTTGCATTACATTCCTTCCACCAAAGCTCCCATGTGGCAGTATTTCGAAACACTAGTATTCTGTCATAGTTTTCATGGAGTAATTGCTGGTGTACTCCATTCGATTGCAGTGTGTGTTTCATTTCATTACTGAAAAAGTTAAAACAATGGCAGGTATTCTTTTGCTGCTTCGGTAACTACAAGAACAGCAACCTATGTTTGATTTTCTGCAGAAATGTGTGTGTGTGTGGGGGGGGGGGAGGGGGTAGGGCAATATTTGCAAACCAATGACTTATACCACACTCTTAAAAGATATTTTGATGAATAAACAAATCAGGTTGATATATATAACCAAAAACGCGATTCGTATAAACGTCTTGATCTGTTAGACCAAGCATTGTATAAATTGTGGATTATGTGCAGGAAATAGCTCCTGAGTGCGATGTGGCAGCTGTTAAACTAAATATTATTTGTTCGAAACCTGTACCTGTATAGACGAATAAAATGAGAATCTAAAATCTTGCAGGAATGGTGTATCTGCAGATGATATTTACATGCTAGCTGTTGATTAGTTTACCGTTGTAGACAGCATTTTCGTGTCTGAGTCTTATTTCCTTTATAAAAGTGTTTATGGGCCTCAATATGTCCCTGTGCGAAATCTATTTTCGTATCCAATATTTAGGTTTCGTCATCCTTGTATTTCACCCTTGCCATAGATCTAAAGCCATAAACTGCACCGTAACCAATCAATATGGTTTCAGTTGAAGCTGTATGGAAAACTGTCCAATTATGAAGAATTTGTGGCATCCTCGATGAATGGTAGCTCACAGTGTCACTACAGAAAGCTACAAGTTGTGGCGCCACTTTAGTTGCGTGTGTGAAACCGGCTGAAGTTGGGGAGAGCATGTGTTGGGCAAAAGATACTCTCTTTACTGCGGGGTCGAGATATCCCTATATGTCACAGTTTTCCACACAGTATCGAGCTACTTCGAACAATAATGTGACATTTGAGAAACGCCGTGCAAGTGCGAGAGATACGCAAGAAACCGCGAACTAGCCACAACAATAAGCTGTTGATCTGCTTTAAAATTGCCACCAGAGGAAATAGCATTAAATTCTACCACTGCATAATCTCCTCTTGTGTTTGAACTAGTTTACAAGATCCCGTAAACTACCGGTATCTAAGGATATATAAACATTTATGCTGATTTTTAAGTAAAGGTATAAGACAAAGGCGAAAATATTGTCCTTCAAAAAATATTACTTGACCGAATCCAGTACAACATTTTATTTGTTTATGAGAGGCGGTAATGATACATTGTAAATGAGCAATTCAGTTCCTATTTGAAAATTAGAATAGCAGATAAAACCTTTACCATATTTTTATCAGTTTGGACACAAGACAGTAACATCAAGATAAAAATAATGAAGACAATTAATCAAGAATTAAATGCCAAACAAACGAAATGTATCGTAATAAAGTGACCCTAATTTTTGTCGTGAGAGTGAATTACAGCAGCAAGATTGGTCTTGAGGGTAGTACCATATTATCTCACTACATCGCGGGATGAGTGGAAGCTCGAGAATCGGACAGAATCATGATTGAAGTCTTTTATTTATTTTTTAATTTCCATTGTTATACATGAGCTGCATCCCAGAAGGTATTTGACGCTGTGTCTCACAGTTATGTTTATTGTTAAATCCACGGTGCATCAAAAACACTAAAACATGTTGGTCTGATTGTACATTCTCCCTGTGTCGGTAACATTTAAAAAATAGAAATTCACAGTTTTGCGTTTAATTTGTAGGACAGGTCGTTTGGAATAAGGCTGTCCACTTGTAACCAGGCTCAAAATACTTCCTGTTGTGTATAGGATTGTAAATAATATTAGAAGTTCATATTTGCTTCTGTTACATGTGTGCAAGTGTCTTTTATGCAAAGTTTATGTTTGATGGTATGTATTCTTTGTATTAGAGATCTGTGAAGTTTTAAAAAATATATATGCAGTTGTTCTGTTGTTGCTCTTATATGAAGCTCTGGCACTATAATAAATATTTGCGCAATCATTTAGAGGCTGTATGGTAGGAGAGGAGTGTGGTTCCGATTAGCATTGATTTGATATATAATTGAGATGTGTTTAATAGCGTCAGAATCGACTAATTCAAGCAGACGGCTTGTGGCGTGATCACCCTTTTGCAGACACTTTACGAAGTTATTCGAAGTGTTTGTAAGCGTAAACAGAAAATAGGAGCAAAACATCATGACTGAAGAAAAACAACAGGTTGAAAAATTAAATGGCGAAGCAAATTGGGCTACCTGGTGTATTCTCATAAAGACTGTCTTCGAACGTGACGCTCTTTACGAAGTTGTATGCGGATTTTTTATGAAACCGGAAACAAATGCTGCAGATTATGTAACGAAATTAAGTGCTTGGACGAAGGCGAATTCAAAAGCGAAGAAACGTATTGTTTTTTTACTGGAAACAAAACCGCTGCTTCGAGTAGCTACATGTCAAAGTGCAAAAGATGTTTGGGATAAATTACACCAGATTTATGATATTCAGTACGCTGAAAATATCGACCTATTGCGACAGAAGTTTCACAATATCGAATGGGAACGGTCGGGCGGTATGCAACTTGGCATGATCTACCACAAGCTGACAAAACATGGCATAAACTATAGGAAAGGTGTTTGAATTATGACCTGCGAATTCAAGACAGAAAAGAAACAAATGTAGGCTGCTGCAAGGTTTTCAAGAACCAAGGGAAGTGTATTTACACAGCAATGACGCAAAATTAAATTGTGTAATGTGAGAAAGGTGCAAAATTCAAGCAACTGAGATGTGAAGAAATGTTTTTTATGTGGTAAGATTGGACACATTTCGAAAGACTGCAAAATAGGCAGCGTGTGTTTTAAATACAAAAGCAAAGGTCATATCTCCAGGAACTGTTCTAGTGATGGTGGTGGTTCTGCAATGTTATCATCTGTGAAAACATTGTCATGAGAAATTCCAGAAGAAACTTTGTTGAAAGTATGTAATTTACCTACAAATGTAGAGGTACCAGAATGTGACGAGTGGTATATTGACAGTGGCGTGACACATCACATTAAAAATCGTCAAGACTGGTATGTTTTATACACTTCTTTTGATGTACCACAGAAAATGTACAGTGCTAAAAATAATGTGCATATCGAAGCATTTGGGAGTGGCCGTATTGATGTTGAAACTTTTAATGCAAGTAAATGGACCAGACGATATTTTGATGATGTATGGTATTGTCCAGATGGTACTTGTAATTTATTTCCTGTTAAAAAGGCCAGAGAGAAAGGTATTGATCAAAGTATCAAAAACGATGGTAAAGTATGGTCATTTTATAGAGACAATATTCCAATTGCTATTGCATTTTCTAAAAGCAAGTATGAACTTCATCGCTTGGCAGTGAAAGTGATTAAGCAAGGGAAGTCCTGTGTAGTAAAGGGAGCTTCTGATACTCTTCAATTGTGGCATGAAAGGTTTGGGCACCAGAACAAACAACATGGCCAATCACTTTTGACTGCTCATGATATCAATGTAAGGTTTGACAAAGAATTATGTGAAGGTTGTATGCTAGGTAAACATCATAGGCTAGTTTTTGGTTCACGAGTTGACAAGTCAACTAGTCCAGATGAATTAATCTTCACTGATGTCTGTGGTCCAATGGAGGAAAACGATTTAGCTGGCCATCGATATTTTCTTGTTTTTAAAGATGACTTCTCAAGCTTCAGAGTGACATATATTTTGCAGAAAAATTATGATGTAAAGGAGAAGATGCCAATATTTATTGAGTTGGTGAAAACACAAGCTCAATGTACTATTAAAGAGTTGCGGACTGGTGGAGGCAAGGAGTTTGACAATAATGATGTGAGAAGATATGCTGAGTCAATTGGATTGAGACATTCTTTGACTGTGCCATATACGCCACAGCAAAATGGAGTTGCTGAGCGTCAAAACAGGATTATCTGCGAAATGATACGTTCATGGCTTTAGTCAGCAAAGCATAATCCAAACGCTTTATGGGGAGAAGCTGTACTTGCAGCTACTCGTACTCTGAACCGAACTGGGCCAACGAAGGTTAAAGGAATCACACCGATAGAGTTATTTTTGAGAGGGAAGAGTCAGTTTAATCATCTAAAAGTATTTGGGACAAAATGTTTTTTTCTGGATTCCAGCACAGAAACGGAGAATGTTTGATGCCAATTCTCGGAAAACTTATACAGTTGGTTTGATGACTGTGGCTATCGTGTATACCTTCCAGATAGGCATCAGTTATTGTTAGCCGAAATGTAAAATTCAGGGATGAAATATTGAAGCAATCATTAAGGAGTGATGTTACCAAATTAGTTGACATATCGACTATGAATGATACAGAATCATCTGATTCCAATGCTGACGAAATATCAAAAGTAAATGTTACAACTCTGGATCATCAAGATCATGTAGAAGCGACAGAAAATGCAGATGGTCATCGAGTTTTGAGGGACAGACAAACAATTAGAAGGCCGATACGTTATCTAGATGAACCTGAGTGACCCAAGATGATGATGCTGAGTGAAGTTCCTAAGAACTATGATGAAACAGTGAAATCGTCAAATGTAGAAAATTGGAAAGCTGCAATGGATGAAGAAATGGACTGACATCAATAGGTTGTTACTTGGAAATTAGTTGATTTACCAGCTGAAAGGTAGGCTACTGGAAATTGATGGGTGTTTGCAATTAAATTGGAACATGACAATGACATTGTACAGTACAAAGCAAAGCTAGTTGCAAAAGAGTTTAGCCGAAGACCAGGGCTTGATTTTTCTGAAACTTTCAGTCCTGTGGTTAGGTTTGAAACTCTGAGAGCCCTCTTGTGTGTTGCTGTTCAAAGAAATTAGAACATCAAACAGTTTGATATTAAAACAACATTCTTGAATGGTAAAGTGGAGGAAGAAATTTACATGCAACAACCAGAAGGTTATGATGATGGCACAGGCCATGTTTGCAGATTGCTTTGAAGCTTGTATGGATTGAAGCAAGCAGCAAAATGTAGGCATGAGTGTTTAAAGTTATACATTAAGAAATCAAATTTGCGGGATAGTAGTGCTGATCCTTGTCCTCATTTTAATGAAAATTTAATCGTTTTATTTCATGTGGATGATGGATTGATATTGCGACCTGGTGAAACAGTTCATAATTACACAAAACAATTACATGAAGAGTTTGACATGGTAGTATGTGAAGTGTATTGTTATCTTGGCTTGCAAGTCCAAAGATTTAATGATTGTATGAAGATTAATCAGACTGCATATGTGAAAAGAGTGTTAGCCAGGTATCATATGACTGACGCAAAGCCAATATCATTACCAATTGAACCTGAATGGATATCTAGTAATTCACCACCATCTACTGATACCGACACTTACCGAGAAATTATTGCCAGTCTCACGTATTTAACATTGGGGTCACGTCCATATCTAGCTTATGCTGTAAATGTTGTTTCAAGAGCACAAGATTCGCCTACTGAAGCACACCTAAAATTGAATAAACGATTTCTTCACTATTTGAGGGGTACTATAAATGATGG
Organism: Schistocerca gregaria; assembly: GCF_023897955.1. Lineage (NCBI taxonomy): Eukaryota > Metazoa > Arthropoda > Insecta > Orthoptera > Acrididae > Schistocerca > Schistocerca gregaria. Next base: position 815,893,358 of record NC_064921.1, read on the forward strand.
AAAATGAACAATTGTGCTATAGAAGGTTATAGCGATACTGATTATGCAGGTGAAAAATTGACTAGACGTTCAACAAGTGGAGTTTTAATGAAGTTTTGTGGCGAACCAGTAATGTGGAAAAGTAAACTATAAAAATGTGTCGCACAATCATCAATGGAAGCTGAATTTGTTGCTGCCAATGAGGCAAGTAAATCTCTGGTATGGCTTGATCTTTTATTGAAAGAAATTGACATTGTTGAAAAGCGTTCAATTCCTACTTTACACATTGGCAATCAAAGTGCTATTAAATATATCAAAGGCGCAGGATTCTACGAATGCTTTAGGCATACTGAAACACGCTATCAGTATGTACAACAGTTAGTCAATGAGAAGAAGATCAATGTCGAGTATAATTCAACACAACATCAGGCAGCTGACATTCTTACTAAGGGCTTATTAGCAAAGAAGCTATCAAGTATGAAAACTTTGATTGGGATGGAAGAAACTAAGGAAAATAAAGACTAAGCTAAATTCTTGATTTGGTTATGAAATATGAACTTGCAGGAGAGTGTTATGTCACGCCACAAAAAGTTAAACTTGGTTCTACTTTGTTGCGCCATTTTGCCTTCTCCACAATCGAATAACGTCATTTGATTGCTACCTCGGGGCTGGATTCAAACCTTTCTAGTGCGTATTCGTTCGCAGATAGTGCTTTTGTATGTGCGTTTGCTATTAATATGTCTAAAAAGTGGCCAACAGCGACAATTATGAGATTCTTGGAGGTGTATCAAGAACGAGAATGCCTTTGGAACCACAAAAACGAATCATAAAGAGACAGAAATTTGAGAGATGTTGCATTAATTGAAATAGTAAACAGATTGTGTGAATATGTACCTGGAATTGATGTAGCTACAAGAAAATTAAAAATTCGAAGCATTCGAAATTCTTACATTAATGAACATAAAAAAGTACTGAAATCACTTATGAGTGGTGCATCTACAGACGGTATTTATAAAACCAGCCTTGCTTGGTTTGAAGCTGCAGACAGGTTCTTAAAACATGTATTCGAGACAAGAGAGACGAGAAACACTTTGGTAAGTAATATTTTACATTTATTATGTTTCCAAAACATCTTATTTAGTAATATGTACAGCCATTTAATCAGCTGAGACAGGTGACGCCATTTTGCATACTGCGCAATTACGAAGAATTTGTGGCGTCTAGTGTGAACGGTACCTCACTGCGCCACTCCAGAGTGACTTGACTTGTGGTGATACTTTCGTTGCGTGTGTGAACCCGGCTTAAAGATTCTTGATACCATCCACTGTCACTAGATCGCAGGCTTATGAAAAGATCGAACATAACTCTCTGTTTGGACAGTTCGATTCGTGTTTAAACATAGTACCAATGTGCACAGTTTCTTTGTGGGAACACCGAATAAATATGAACGACCATTAGTATCTCGCTTATCGATACATCAATATTTCGAAACTCATTTGGTTTATTGTTCCAATTCCTTCGACCATAGATACTGTAGACTGGCCTTGCTGCTTCGACCATCTATGGTCGAAGTCCAATTCTAACTTTAGCCTTATATCTCTGGATAGTAACGCGCCAATATGAGTAGCTTTCAGATTTACATTGTTTTGTTTGTCGGTAAGGAGTTTGATTGTTGCGGGGAAAACTGAAGTCGTAAGTAGCCGTATGCATGCTTTACTGTGAGGTGGCTGATGAGATACTAAATGTGAATAGATGTTGGGCCGGTAATAATTTATTTTGGGACGCAGCAATGAAACAACATGGCATATTTTATCTTACGAGGTAGCCATTGTTGTCTGCTGTGTCAGAGTTCTGTACTTCACTGTTTTGAATCTGCGACATTACCATTGCTGGTAGAATGAAGGAGATGTTACGATAGTCTAAAAAACGTGTAGCGGGTGATTGAATGATGCGACATATAAAGTAGTGAAAAATGCACGCATTACATCTCAGTATCGTTACAACGAACGAAACAAAGCATGTGCAGTATTTGGAGGCCCAGTCAGTTTTTCAGGAACCTGGGGCTGGTGATTGACCGGAAACTTCTGGCAAAAATGGTTAGTTTCCGTCCCTAATAGTTTTTCGAGAGCGCCGTAAAGCAGGCGCCTATTTGGTGCGAAGTACTTCTGTTGCTCCCGTAGTGGTTCGTATGAAATTGCGGCTGCTTCTTGCATTATTTTAAAGCAAACTCAGTAAAGTGCAGTCCCGCTTTGGAACAGACAAATTTAATGTAGAACGAATTGTCTAATATAAGTTCTGCCTCTGATTTAGCTAGGGATATAAGTGGAGAAATCCAAGTAGTGATTCATGGTTACATTCGTGTGTTCCTTGACACGATAACAGGACACGACTTGTGATTGTTGTAGAGTTCAGATCTTCACCGGACAGCGGAAATCATTAGAAATAATTTTGGACGGTTACTGTACTGTCTGTCAGCCAGAAGCCAGGAATTAATAATTTCTCGGTATTTTTGTGGGATTCTTGAAAGAATCTGGCAGAAAAAGCGATAAAGAATGCTGTTGCTACTTATCAGTCATAAATTCCTCCACGAAGGTTGCTCAAGGTGGTAGTTTCGTCATAGATATAGTTTTCTTGCGACAAGCATAAGTTGAAAGAGATGCCAATTCTATGGTAAATGGATTATTAGATCACGATTCGCAGCTTTACATCTACATCCATACCCTGCAAACGATTGTGAGGAGCATCACACATGGATCGTCCCATTGCACCAGTTATTGAAGCTTGTTCCTATTCCATTCATTTATGGAAGAGGGGAAGAATAACTACAGAAATGCGTTAATGCATGATGTAATTAATCTAACCCTGTTCTCACATTTTTACCCACGGAGTCGTACATAGCTAGTGGTGGTGTATTAGTGGAGTCGTTACTTAAAACTGGTTCTAGAAGCTTTGTTAGTAGGCTTTCTGAAGGTAGTTTGCATTTAGCATCAGGTGTTTGTCAGTTCACTTTTTCAGCATCTCTCCGACACTCTCACTTGGGTCCGATGAACCCGAGACTATTCACGCTGCCCTTCTCTATATACATTCAATATCGTTGGTTTGCCATATTTGGTCTTTAAATTCGCCACATTCCTTAATAAGCTTGTACAACTGATAGTTTTTGTGGTCTTCATGCAGCTCTTCACACTACTCTATACCGACCAAGCCTCTTCATCATTGGACAACCAGTGCAACTTAACATCCTTTTGAACATGCTTAGTATATTCACCTGTTGATCATCCTTTGTAATTTTTACCCCAACACTTGCCTATAATACTCAAAATGTGTCTTATGAACCGATCCCTTCTTTTAGTCAAGTTATGCCACAAATTTCTTATCTCCTCAGTTCTGTTCAATACCTCCTTATTGGTTACATAATGTAGCCATCTGATCTTCAGCATACTTCTGTAGCACCAAATTTCAAAACCTTCTATTATCTTCTTGTTCGAACTGTTTATTGCCCACATTTCACTTTCATACAAGGCTGCACTAGAGAGACATACTGCAGCAAAGGCTTATTAACACTTCAGCCAACATGTTATTTAACTGTCAAAATAGTAAATATACTGTCAAATAGTAAATATACTGTCAAATAGTAAATATACTGTCCAATAGTAAATATACTGTCAAATAGTAAATATACTGTCAAAACAAATATACTTTCAAAATAGACTCATCTACCACTTGTAGTGTCTTGTTTTCAAATATAGTTCACTCAGCATTATACGGTTTAATTTGACTACATTCAGTTACTCTTGTTTTGCTTTTGTTGAAGCTCATCTTATATTCTCCTTTCAAGTCACTGTCCATTCTGTTCATCTGCTCTTCCATGTCTTGTGCTGTTTGTGACAGAATTACAAAGACATCAGCAAACCTCAAAGCTTTTATTTTTTCTCCCTGAACTTTAATTCCACCTCAAAAGTTTTCTGTTGTTTCCTTCATAGCTTGCTCAATGTATAGATTGAATAGCACTGGGGATAGGCTTCAGTCTCACTCCCTTCTCAACTACTGGTTCTCTTTCATACCCCTTGACTACCAGTTTCTATAGTAGTGACTACCAGTTTCTACATCGGTTGTACAAAACCTTTCGCTTCCTGTATTTTACCTGTTATCTTCAGAATTTCAGACTGTATTCCGGGTTTGCCTCTCCGTAACTTATTGTCTAAGAAAAATCATAGGTTCAGTATTGCTTTGTGTGTTCCCACATTTCTCCGGAATCTGAACTGATCTTCCTTGAGGTTGACTTCTACCAGTTTTCTCATTCCTTCTGTAAATAATTCATGATACTATCTTGAAAAACTATCAAGCAAGGGAAAGTCCAGGTTGAAATATCAACAACTGTGGAAAGGATTGATATTGTTACTCACCATTAAGTTACTCACTGTAAAGATGATATGTTGAGCTGCAGTTAGGGACAGTCAAAAGACTCTTACACGTTAAGCTTTTGGCCAAAGCCTTCACCAGAGAAGAGAAAAACACACACACACATTCACACAAGCAAGCACACCTCACATGCACATGACTGCCATCTCTGGCTGCTCAGACCAGACTGGAACTGAAACACGCCCGAATGGATACAATAGTCCAAGTGGAGCAGGAAGGGGGAGTAATTGCAGGGTACAGGTGAAGGAAGAAGAAACAGTGCTGCCTGGTGAAGCATGCGGGGACCAGAGGTGGCAGAGGCTTTGGGGGAGGGAGGGGGGAGAAAAGGGAGTGGAAAGGAGACGAGAAGAGAAGGGGAAAAGATCGGTAGGTGCAGTGGCAGTGTGCAGTGAGGGTGGGAAGGAGCCATTGAAATTAAGCAAGTTATGTTCAGCTGTGTGTTGTGAAGCAGTATGGTCCTCTTTTGCTCTTGGCTACAGTTTGTCGGTCGCCATTCATCCTGGTAGATAGTGATACAAATATAAAATGCTAAGCAATGATTGCAGGAGAGCTGGTACATGATGCTGCTTCTTTAACGGATGGCCCATCCTCTGATGGGGTAGGATAACCTATGACATGGCTGGAATTGGAAGTGCTGCACCGGGTAGCCTTGTCTGCCATGTCTAGTTGGTGCAAACTCCACCAGGCAGTACTGTTTCCTTTTCCTCCTCCACCTGTACCCTGATGCCCCTCCCCCTTCCCTACTCCCCTATGGACTTGCTCCCGTTTGACTCGTTTCAGTTTCAGTCTGACCTGAGCAGCCAGAGATGGTGTGTGTTAGAAATACCTGTTTGTGTGAATGCGTGTGTGTTTCTCTTTTTTGATTAAGGCACAATGTCTTGCTTTTGTGAATACGTCTATGTTTCTCATTTGTGATGAAGTCTTTGACTGAAAGATTAATGCATAACAATCTTTTCGTTGTGCCTGCCTACAACTCATAGTGTGATCTTTATGGAGAGTAATAATCTGCTCTTCCCTCAGTTATTGTAACCTTGAAATTATGATTTGTTAAACTTGGAAATAGGCCTATATAAAATTAAAATTTAAAACAGTCTTGATCGCAATCATGTTAAAAAAATTTTTTATTGCAGTGAGTGACTGGTTTCGACTCTATGAAAAGTCGTATTCAAACACTGGACTGGTGGGTGGATACTGCTAGATGAGTTCCGCTGACACTCGTGTAACTGGTCATGTAGGCAGTTACATGAGCGTTCAGGGTCGACGGAACTCATCTAGCGGTGTCCATCTACCACTCTGGAGTCTGAAGATGACTCTTTCATGGAGTCAAAACCGGTCACTCACTCCAATAAAAAAATGTTTTAACAAGATTGGGTTCAAGACTGTTTTAAATTTTATTTTTGACTGCTTTTAAGAATGCTGAATATGTTTTCAAAAATTTCAAAAATCAGTAATATACAGGTATGCACCTGTCAGGACCTGCTTTCTTTAGAATTGAAATTAGTACATTCTTCTTGAAATCTGAAGGTACTTCACCTCTGTCATACACATTGCGTTCGGAGTATTGTATCTCCAAATCATCATCTATGTCCTCTTCTTATTCTATAATATTCCCTTCAAGCACATCTGCAATATATACCGTTCTATATACACCATTCACCTTAACAATTTTCTCTTCTTTGCTTAGTACTGGTTTTCCATCGGAGCTCTTGATATTCCTACAGTTGCTTTTCTCCAAATGTCTCTTTGATTTTCCTGTTGGCAGTATCCATCTTTCTCCTAGCTATATATTCTTCTGTATTCTTATGCATGTGTCCTCTAGCCATTCCTGCTTATCCATTTTGCGTTTCCTGTCAGTTTAATTTGTTAGACGATTGTATTCCCTTTTGCCTGATTCATTTGGTGCCTTTTTATATTTTATCCTTTCATTTGTTAAATCCAATATTTCATGTGATATCCAAAGATTTCTAATACGCCTTGGCTTTTTACCTATTTTATCCTTTGCCACCTTCACTATTTCTTTTCTTAAAGCTACCCATTTGTGTTCTGCTGTATTCCTTTCCCCTGTTGTAGTTAATTGTTGCCTAATATTTCCTCTGAAACTGTCAACAATGTCTGGCTTTCAACTTATCTGGGTCTCATATTCTTAACTTCCTTCCTTTTTGCAATTTCTTCACTTGTAATCTACAGTTCATAACTAATAAATTATGGTCAGAGTCCACATCCGCCCCTGGAAATGTCTTTCAGTTAAAAATGTGTTCTCAAATCTCTAGCATGCCATTATGTAAACTATCTGATACCTTCTTTCTGATGTCTCCAGGTCTTTTCTACTTACACAACCTTCTTTCACAATTCATAAACCAAGTTTACTATTGTGACGGGCGTTGACTTCATGATTGTTTTGACTATGATAATGCGTTCACTATGCTGTTCGTAGTTTCATACCCACATTCATATTGTCCTATTCTTTATTAGACCTACTCCTGCATTACCCCTATTTGATTTTGTATTTATAACACTATACTCAACTGACCCTTTCATAATGTCACCGAACTTCATTAATCTCCACTATATCTAACTGCAACCAATCCATTTCCCTTTTAAACTTTTGTAACCTACCTACCTGATTAAGGGCTTAAACATTCCCTGCTCTGACCTGTAGATTGCCAGTTTTGTTTCTTCTGATGAAAACATCCTCCTGAGTAGTCCTTGCCTGGAGGTCTGAATAGGGAACTATTGTACCTAAGGAATATTTTACACAAAAGGATGGCATCTTCATTTAGTTATGTAGTAGAGCTGTATGTCGTCAGGAAAAATAACAGTTGTAGTTTCCCCTTGTTGTCAGCCTTTTGCAGTTCAGCACAGCCAGACCATGTTGGTTGATGTTACAAGGCTACATCAGTCGTTCAGAATACAGACCCTGCAACTGCTGAAAAGGCTGATGCCTCTCTTTAGGAACCATGTGCTTGCCTGCCCTGTAATTACATACCTCTCCGTTGTGGTTGCACCTACAGCATGGCCATCTGTATCGTTGAGGCATACAAGGCCCAAGGTTTATGAGTGTAGTTTTCTTAAAAAGGCAAATGTAATAATGAGAATTCATTAAAGAAACATTGGGTTTCTACAAGTGCCAGAGTCTCTTCATGATGGGTAAAGGAATGTTGAAAAGAGTCAGAACAAGTAACAATCCAGAAATACTTTCATATTATAAACGATAGAGCCTACTGTAATATATTGAGAAAACTTAAAAATTCATAAACGTGCACATCTTGCTGAAATTAACAGATTAGACAGTAAAATCAAATTAATAAGTACCAAAAATTAACTATGACTAAGTTCTTGGCAGCTGGATTGCTTGATAATTTACAACTATCATGAACTCTCAAAGCATGACTTCAGATTTCTTCAGATGAGATCATGAACTGGGCAGAGCTCTTCCAAGCTTGGCTCAATTCTGACCTCAGTGCGAGGGTGCTGCTATTGCTGAAAGGGAGGCATGGTCTTTAGCGGCATCTCCCATACATTGTTGTGGATTGCAGCAAGCTCTCACTAATGTCTGTGGTATTGATTTGCTTTGCTGACTTTGGTGTGGCACCATGTTCTTCGGACGATACCACAACTACCATATAGAGATCATTCTTTTGTCATTTCTCCTTGAGATTTTACCATGGACCTGATGTGATATATCATCACTTTCAAACAAACATATTACCATATTGTTTGTGTTTCACTCAGTGCATTGGTGTGATTGCACTTGACCAGGTTTTTTTTTGTAATTTCAAGCTGAAGTGTTACACTAATTTTTGTCAGAACTGTTTTTGTTTATTAGAACTTTTTGAGAGTTCCTTGCCTAAACCTTGTGAAGAATTGTTTGCTTCACTACTTGGAGAAACAACATTTGGACACTAATTTTTATTCGAAACAGAAACCTTTTACAAATTCTGCTGCTTTTTACTTGCTTACTTACTTTCTTTGATACTTCTTCCCACTGTTCAAGATTCATTTTTGAATGAGCATCCTTTTAGCTGAACTGACCTCTTTCCTTAGCCGGAGACTATTTTGTCTGGGAGATTTTTTCTGCACTTACACACATGATTCTTAACAGAAGAGCTGATTCCTAAAGGGATTATATGATTCCTGAAAGTGTTGTATGTAACCTCAGTATAATAAATTGAAATAATATGTTATGACAATTTTTCAGTGTAAGTTAAAGAGCAAAATAATTTATATAAGCTGTTGTTCAAGAAAATCGTGAACTATGAATAGAAACAAACAGATAAAAACTTTTTTACAATAGCCTAAAAAGCTTTGCAGTCTTGGTGCAGCATTCACTCCTAAGCAAATGAACAACCTGTAGTGTAAGCAACATTTCAGTGTAACATTTTTCAACTTAAACACTGTAATTATTTTTTTTTTCATAGATGTTTTACCATAAAATTTCTGACTGTGGTGGTATGTTGTAGATTATTTTTTCACTGTAGTTTCATCTGTCACTGCTAATTAAGAGCACAAAGTTTTTATTTACATGAAATGTAAAATTGTGGATATGGGGCAATTATTACAGATATAATGGTAAATTAATTTCCTAAACTTTTATTCATTAGTTTTAAAATGTAAAAAGTGTTTCTGAATTGTATTCGACCCAAGGTAGACATCTATATTAAAAATATGTTAATTTTCTGTGGAATTGCCAATTGTTTTATCATTATCTGTCTTAACTGAGTAGCTAAATGCTGGCTGTAATGTCTGTTGGCCCTTGTCAGAGGTACTAAAATTTATGGAGGACATGTTATTGGAATGAGCACAAATTGATTAAAGTTAAATGCCCGCTTGCTCATATACAAAATTTCTGTGAGAATACCCTGATAGGGAATATTCATGGCTGCAACAGTTTTTTACTAAAATAATTTGAACCCCAATTACTACAATAAATTCATTTGTAGGTAGGTTCAGAAAACAATCCTGCAAGTACAGTGGTGGAATGTTACTAAATTTATTAAGGAAGCCAGCTGAAAAGCTCTGCCATTGGAAACCACTATGTATAGTTGTGTACAGTGTGTAATAAAGATCCTACATGTAACAAATGCATACATTTATCACAGGGAAGGAAAACAAGAAGAAATAGAGTAAAGTACAAAGAGAAATACAATAGACAACTACAGTTACATCACACAGTACTGTTAGATAAATTTGACTATAATCAAAAACAAAAACCAAGGCCTTCTGATGTCTGTTATTCAGGTCTAGGGAGTTGATTGGACAACTTAAAGTCAACATACTTTATGTAATATTGTATGTAAATATCGTTGTACTCATAAGTGCAGACTCAACACATGAACTGGAAATAAAAGCACACTAAGGTGCATAAGGGTTCTCAGATATTAGAGTAAGAACAGTTTGTTTGTAAATACCAGTAGGGCAATACTCATGCGAACAGATCAGCAGAATCAAACTACATTTGTCATGAGCTTGCAGAATTAGTGCCAAAAGAAGCAGGAAACTATAAACACTCTTAAAAATACTAAAAATGTGTAATCTATCCACATATAACTTACTCCCTCACATAATCCTGCAGAGGTAAACCTAAGGCAACTAAATCAGCTGAATACATTAATTGTGTTCATACTATGTGTCTGTGAAAAATGTATGTACTTATAGACTATATTGCATAGTTTTGTTCAGCACAGACACATATGCTTACAGTACAAGGAAAGTAAATAATACTCTCAAGATTACAAAGGAATTAAGGGCAATAGTTGCCAGAAGCTGTGGATTTGACTCAGTGGTAAAAGTTGAAAATCTGTGCCAGACCAGAATTTGAACACGTGTCTCCTGATATCATGTCTCAAAGAACAGACACCACGTATATAATTAAGGTTAGGAAAGCCAGTGATCTATCTAGTAGAGATGCACAGCAAGCTTGAACTCCTAAGGGAATTAGCGAGATGCTGTGAGTAATGAGAATAATTGGCAGAGGGTGCTACATCAGTAGTGTGTTGAGAATTGAGGTTTCAAGGGAGGTGTGCAAGAGTAGTTCATTGCAGTTGCAATGACCACTGTGTTCAGATGGCATAGTGGTCAGTGCGTCTGCCTAGTAAGCAGGAGACCCAGGTTCAAATCCAGTCCAGGTACAAATTTTCAACTTCCACTGTTCATTTAAATCAATGACCACTGGCAGATGATGTCTTCAATACCTTAGTGTCTTGATTCATAGTGGGTGCAGGATCAAAATTGTGTCTGTTTTTTCAGACATGTCTGAAAGAACAGATACCACACACACAAAATAATAACCTGTCATTAGGTTGTGCCAACCCCCTCCCTCCCTTTCTTCCCTTTTCTCATATATCATAGACATATCTTCAAATTAGTGGTGATTATTTACAACACTGACAAGGTTTTTCATTTGTTTAAAGGCCAATGCATTTAAGATATGAGAACTCTGCAAATTTTGAGTATTTCTTATTTGGTGCGTACTGTTTGTATATATTTGTAATGTGCATCAAGGAAAATTAATGAATCATGCCGTCCACTAAGTCTTCCCTGACCTGGGATTCTGGGTGACTTTATTCAGCTCTACCCCTTTTCCTAAACCTTAACAACCCTTGAAACTTATGACTGATTAAAACTGTGTGTCGGACCGAGACTCGAACTCGGGAGCTGGCAGAATAGAAGCTGTGAAGACGGGTCATGAGTTATGCATGGGTAGCTCAGATGGTTAGAGCACTTGCCTGCGAAAGGCAAAGGTCCTGAGTTCGAGTCTCGGTCCGGCACACAGTTTTAATCTGTCAGGAATTTTCATATCAGCACACACTCCGCTGCAGAGTGAAAATCTCATTCTTAACAATCCTTTTCCTTTGCCCCTCTTTCTTCCCCTTCAGCCCTTTTGCCAGCAGATGGAGCCACTGGCTCTAAAAGCTTGTAAGCTTTAATAAATTTAAATGTGTGTTTTCCTGCTGCTGCTTGGTCAATAGATTTTTTATCTATGCAATTACAAGCAAAATGAATGGTAACATGAGTATCGGTGTTTGCTGTGTATTTATGAATGTCAAATTAGTGTGCTGTTTACAGTGCAGATAGTGTTTGATAAATCCAAAGTTACAGGCTTCTTTTCCATTTGTGCCCCAAGATTTATTCTGATGTGTAAAAGTAGCTTTTGCTTATGGCACTGCTTTATGTGTATGAACAGGAAACTGTGCAGTGGTTTTGATTTGTTGCAAATGTTAAATTTTTATAGCTTTTTTGATAAGTTCAGATTTTTCATTTTTGTAGGTGATACTCCATAATTTCTAATGTAACCACTCAACATTGGCTTAGGGGTGAAAAATAAGTAAATGAATAAATACATAAATGTTTCACAAAGTATAATTGTCTTGATGGTCAAGTTAACATAGTGGTGGAATGGAAAGGTACATCACTTGCAGTGAATTGAAGTTAACAAACAAATAAAACAATGTGTTAATGGTTTATTGACTGATTTTCTTATTAATGTCTCATATTTTGCTTCCAGAATGAAAATACAGACCATGTTTATTGGAACTCAGTTTATTATCAGATAAATGTGGTAGATGCTGCATTCTGATTAGGAATGTCAGGTGTTTAGGTGTCCAATTTTGTGTTAAGATGTTTTATTTAATGTCATTTTCCAGATCATTGGTTTCTGAGATGGACAAAGAAAATCAAATCAATGTTGCAGCAATAAAATGTGGTATCCTTGAAATAGAGACCGAGGCAATAAAACAAGTAAGCATTCATTACTAATTACTAAAACCATAGTAAAAATTTAATTTTTAAGATAAGTGTTTGAACTGGAGAAAATTTGTGAAGTTTGGTAGCACTGATTTATTCAATCGGCAAGATGAGAGATTTGATGGATATATTGCGTGAAGTGTCACACTGAATTGGTTGCTTCAGGCTCATGCTGACCTTGAGACTGTTTGGTATTTTAAGGATTCTGATGCACATATTTGAATCTACAGTTGTTTTGAGCTTACCACGTGGAGGCAACTGATCATAACTGAGAATACAGGTAGTGTCCAAGATTGAAAATCTTTTGCATTGTTAAATTCTGTTATTTCTTAACACTTCAGGAACAGTGCCTGTGGAGAATACACCTGTAGCTTCTAATAGTTATTGAACATTCTTCTGTTCTGTCTGAATGCTTGCGGAACTGTATCTCCAGACTCAGAAGTAATTTTTTCTCAGTTTTCCATTACATACAGCAATACTGTAATTCACATGGAAATGGGAAGTCCTGGTGGAATACAACTAATGGGAAGAGTAAAGCAAATAAATGAGGCATTGAATTACTGATAGGCACATAAACAAGACTGAGAATGTTCCTAAATTTTCACAGCTGCATTGTCCCATCCAGTTACGTTGCGCTAGCTCTGTAGCTCAACTGGTGTGAGCGTCTGTGTGGGGAAGCAAGGGCGAGGATAGAAAGAAGGCAAGGAGCAGGAGGGAGAGTTGGGGAAAATGTAGCTGCAGGCAGGGAATGGGAGACAGAAGATGAGTTGGATAGGAGTATGGCACCAAAGAGGTTGCTCTAGAACTGGCAGGTGGGGCTGTGTGTAGCACACAATGACTTGGAGGAGTGAATTGGTATGGAGGGATTTATCACAGGAAGAGGGAGACTGCACTTACTGTCAAAAGTACGATCAAATGGGGTATGAAGTGAAATTTGTGACTGAACTGAGGATTTGATGGTAGTGATAATGGAGCATGTTATCTTGGATAGAGAGTCATCATCAGATGTCGAAATAACTTTGTATGTGCCCTAGGGAAGTGTGGTGGAGCCCTTTCTATTCTGGTTATATATTAAAGACCTTGTGACAATATTGATAGTAAAGAATTTTTGCAGATGATGCAGTTATCTATAATGAAGTGCTGTCTGAAGGAAGATGCATAAATATTCAGTCAGATATTGGCAAGATTTCAGTGTGGTGCAGGGATTAGCAACTTGCTTTGAATGTTCAGAAACGTAAAATTATGCACTTCACAAAATATTAATATTCTATGACTGTAATATTGATGAGTGACTGTTTGAATTGGCCAGTTCACATAAACACCAGGGCGTAACACTTTGTAGTAATACAAAATGGTATGCTCACATAGGTAATGCAGATGATTGTCTTCAGTTTATTAATAGAACACAGGGGAAACGCAATCAATCTACAAAGGATATTGTTCACAAATCACTCATGCGACCCATTCTAGAATACTGCTCCAGTGTGTGGGGTCCGTAACAGATTGGACTAACAGGGGACATTGAATGTATACAAAGGAGAGCAATGGTCACTGTTTTATTTGACCTGTGGTAGAGTGTCACAGAGACGCTGCAGGAACAGAATGGGCAGACTCCGGAAAAAAGATGTAAACTGTCCCAAGAAAGCCTGTTTACAAACTTTCAAGAACTGGCTTGAGATGATGATTCTAGGAAGATACTACAATCCCATACGTATTGCTCACATAGGTATAGTGTTAGTGGTGGTTTCATTCTTGTGGACAGCTGATTAGTGTTTATGGTTCACAACATGATTGCATTCACAAGTTACCCTGCTGCTGCTGATAGAATAAGATAGTGTGTATGTGTGTGTGTGGGTGGGTGGTGGGGTGGTATGGGTACTGAAAGGTGAGGTTACCATCTGACTGGGCTGGAGTTGGAGGTGCTGGGTGCTGGAGGGGTGCATTCGAGAGGTTGGCCTCTGGGTCTTCCATGGGTATCACCCATCTGGCAAGGGGTTGGGAGTAGTCGTAGTATAGGGATGGCCTAGGATATATCATAGATGGTATACATAGCAGAATATTGCATTGGGAGGTGTGTGTGTGTGTGTGAAAGGTCGTGGGTAGGATGTTTCTCATTTCTGGGCATAATGATAAGTAGTAGAAGTGCTGCAAACTAAGATATGGTAAAACAAAGGAAAGCCCAGGTTGGAATATCAACAATTATGAAGAAGGATAAATTGCTACTCACTGTAAAGAAGACACATTGAGTTGCAGACAGAAACACAGGAGAGATTGGTACACACTAAGCTTTCGGTCAAAGCCTTCTTCAAAAAAGAAAGGAAAAAAAAAACAAAAAAAACACACACACACACATTCATGAAAGATGGCACACATCACACAGACATGACTGCTATCTCTGGCTGCTCTAGCCAGACTGCAACTATTGTATTGAACAAAAGAAGCAATCCGGAGTGGGGTAGCAAAGGGAGAGGGATAGCATAGTGTGGGTGAGGGGATAGAAGCACCCTGTCTGGCAGAACTTGCAGGGAATAGAAGGCTATAGAATAAGGCTACCAGGGGCAGTGTTGTGAAGCTGTGAGGGTGGAGGTGGAGGAGTAGAAAAGGAGAGGAGCAGAGAGGAGAAAAGAATGATAAATGCGTTGGTAGAGAGAGGCACATAATGAGGGTGAGGAGGTATGAATTGGGAGGAGGTTATAGGACTGAGGGAGCGGTAAGTGTTTAGTGGAGAATGGGGACAGTAGGTTATCATATATTCAGGGCGGGATAATTTTGAAACCAGAGAATGTGTTGTAAGGACACCCCCTATCTTTGTAGCTCTGAGACCAGATAATGAGGATTCATCAGTGAATCTGAACCAGACCAGCAGTTTTGGGTTTAAGGAGGCTAGATAGACTTCCTCTAGACAGCCCATAAAAAGGTTGACATAAGAGGGTGGCCATGGGTGTGCTGCAGATTTATTTAAATTGCTGGAGTGATGGCAGGCTGGGGAAGGCAGGAACAGAGACAGAAGGCAGAAGGCTCTCTGTTCTGCTGCTGTAAACCATGTAACCAAGAGTGTGTCTGCTCTGTGTCAAAACTGAAAACAAAGAGAGAGACTTCACTGTCCTCTGCTCCCCAGAACAGAACCAGTAGCAACCACATGACTCCTTTCTCATGCCTCTCTGTTGGCTGGTTGGTGATGTGGGTTCTTAAGTTCATCTGAAGAGGGCTGAAAGCATACCCTGCTTCTGCCCGTAAGAGCCAGGTGAGGTGATTGCAAGTCTTCTAAGGCTCTGTCAAACTCTGACTCTAATATCAGACCCTCACTATGTCTCCCAGATCAACTCCTGTTTCATCTTCTATCACATCGACAGTTCCTCTCCCCCATAGAGATTGTCAGTGTGCTGGTTTCCACTTGTTTACTCTCTCTAATCTGTGTTTAACAGTGTAATCCCTTTTGCATTCAGTAATGTGGATGCATTTATTTTTAATTTCACTGAAGATTGATTTTTAATTTGCTATATGCTGAATCTGTTTTTCTGATGACCACTTGTTTTTCCATTTCTTAACTTATTCCTGCAGCCATTTTGCTTTAGCTTCCTTGAACTTCTTGTTGATTTTATTCCCAAGTGACTTACGTTGCTGTATTCCTGTCTTTCCTGGACATTTTTTACTACCTTCTTTTGTTGATCAATTGAAGTGTTTCTTCTGTTACCCAACATTTCTTTGCAGTTAACCATCCCTGTACCTGTATTTGTCCATCAAACTTCTGCGACAGCTCTTTCCAGAGTTGTCAGTTCCTCTTTAACTGAACTGCCTACTGTAGTACTCATTATTGCAGTATCTACCGCCTCAGTGAACGTCAAATCCATTTCAGCATTCCTCAGTACTTCAGTATTCCACTTCTTTTCACTTTGATTCTTTCTGGCAATTCTTTTATACTCTAGCCTACCCTTTGTTATTACTAAATTGTGATCTGAATCCTTCTCTGCTTCTGTGTATGCCCACAATCCATTATCTGATTTTGGAATAGCTGTCTCATCATGATATAATCCAGTTGATATCTTCCCATGTTTCCAAGATTTTCCCAAGTACATCTTCTTACCTCATGTTTATTGAACAATGTTTTTGTTGTTACTTGCTGAAATGTAATGCAGAACTCAAGAAATCTTTCTCCTCTCTCATTTCTACTATTGAGCCCATAACTTTTGTCTCCCATTCCTTCCCCTACTACAGTATTCCGATCCTCCTCATACTGAGTTACGTGTCGAATGTCCTTAATTTCCTTTCTCTGTTTTTTCTCTTTCTGATCATGTTATTGGCATGTATGCCTGAGCAATCGTTGTTTTGTTGATTCTGGAGACAATAATCTTATTATTCATATGTTATTTGTAAGTCACACTGCCATACCTTCCTATTCATTAAAAATCATCATACCATTTGCCACTGCTGTTAATGTTACCCTTTATTCACGTGGCCAGAAATCCTTATTTTCTTTCCACTTCATTTCGTTGCCCCACATTGTATCTAAGACTGAACCTTTGCATTTCCCATTTCAGATTTTCTACTTTCCCTACTACATTCAGGCATCTACAAATGGAAAAGTCCAGGTGGGAATATCAAGAATATTACAAAAAGTAGAGATTGCTACCCACCATAAAGATGACACATTGAGTTGCAGACAAGCACAAGGAAAAGACTGTTACACATAAAGCTTTTAGCCAAAACCTTCTTCAGAAACATCACTATGGGCAGATCATTTTTTCCCATGTCTGCTTGTGTGTATGTGTGTGTGTCTTCCTTTCTTTTCTTAATAAGACTTTGGCCAAAAGCTTATTGTTTAACAGTCTTTGCGTTGTGCCCATCTGCAACTCGGCATGTCATCTTTAGGTGAGTAGCAAATTATCCTTTCATAATATTGTTGACATTTAGACTTCTGACATTCCTGGGGCTGACTCATTGAATATTACCCTTCCGCTTCTTATTCAGGCTGTTTGTCATTGTCACCTCCCTCTTGACAGGTCCTTCCAGAGGTCTTAATGTGGAATCTGTTGCCAGTAGAGAGGTCATCATGATACATTTTTTCAGCTAAAGGCCGCAAGGCCTCTGGATACAAATTACATATCTTTAATTGAATGATTTCGATTCCACTGCCTTCTGTATCTCCATGCTGTTGTTCATTGCTGATTATTTCACATTTAGGTGTATATTCCCATGCCAAGTGCAAGCGGGTGCCCAGAACCACTGTCTACTTCTCTTCCATCATTGGTGGATGATTTTTATTTAAAATTTAAGCAGTGACTGGAAGTGAATTCAGGACATTTAGATTAGTAGTCAAAGATGCTACTCGTAGACCATGGAATCTGTTCTTGAACAAAACTGACAACATTCACTCTTGTGGGGAGGGAAGTAGAAGTGGGGGGGGCGGCATATATTGTCAGAATCACTCTCACATATGTTTCTAAATCTGTTACTGAGGTACAGCCCTCAAAGAATATGTACAATAAATCTTTCCTCTGTGATTTTATTTCTATTTTTGTGTGGATATAGTCGCTCCCATTTCTTTATACAAAAGGTGTTAAAAAAGTTTTGCACAGTCATCTCAATTTTTTTTTATTTTTACAGGAGGAGAATGACTTTTTTTTATGAACATACTTGGAACATTTAGCTATACATCGAGCCTACTTGATGTTGCCTATGTTAGCTGTGATGCATCTGGCCCAATGTTCTTTCCATGATGTAAATGCACTTTGGTAAAATTATGGGGATTGATTTTTACACCATCGCGTGACACAGGAATAAGGTCTTTCTCACTATCAAATGTTTTCTTCCATGCAGGTGGGCCTTCAGATGACCAGAGAGGTAAAAATCAGACGGAGCCAAGCCCGGACAGTAGGGAGGTCGAACAATTTTCCAATCCATTTTCCTGATTTTCTTCTGCATCATAAGGGCTGTATGGGGTTTGGCATTGTCATGGTGTAGTCTGATGATCTGACCCTGAAGTTGTGGTCTGTGGGTCTTGACAGCATGTCGCAGCTTGTCCAGTGACAAAGAGGAACGGTCCCGGCCAATTGTGGAGCCAGGTTCCAAAATGTCAATGAAATTGACACCACATTGATCCCAGAAGAAGGAGGCCATCACCTTTCGGCCTGCTGTTCTTGAAAGTCTTGGTTTCTTCTTCCGAGGGGAACCCGGATGAGGCCACTTCATGGATTGGGTTTTGCTCTCAGGTTTGGACAAAAACAACCATGTTTCATCCTGGGTAATGACACTGTCAAAACACTGTTTCCACTCTTCAGTAAAGGTCTTCATGAGACCCTCGCATGCATTCTTCCTCATCTTTTTCATTTCTCTTGTCAATAATGTAGGCACCCAACGTGCACAGGTTTTTCTGTACCATAGTGACTGTACCAGTGACACCACACTTCATTATGGCTCACCTGTAAATAAAAGAAAATACTTTTATATACCAACTTACAGCTAAATGTTCCAAGCATTTTCACAAAAAATTCATTCTCCTCCTGAAAAAAAAATAGAGGCAACTGTGCAAATCTTTTTGAACACCCTTTGTATTATGCCGAAATAGTGTAATAATAGATTGTACTCATCTGAGGATATTTGTTCAGTTTCTCTGACTTCTAGAAGGTGTCGCGTTATGCATCACCTACTCTCAGGGCACCAATAATGTTGCTTGAGAATTTGGTTATGGGTTCAGAAGTTGTAACCTCTGCTTCATTCTGCACCAACCACAGCCATTTTTGTGTGAGCTGTTGGAGGATTATTTAGTACAATGTATAACAGTCGATCTTTGCTATCTAAGTAAGGGAGACAACAGGGATGAACTAAAACATTCCTTATGCTAAATTTTTTGTGTGACATAGTTCAACTTTAGACTCCAAATATAATGTTGTCTTTGTTTACATATTGTTGAAGTGGTAACAAGTTCTGTCAGGTCAGGAAAAAAGTCCTTATTGTGTTGTGAGATCCCCCCCCCCCCCCCCCTCCCCGTTCATCCTCCCACCAGTATTATCTTCCTGGAATTCTCAGGGACTTTTTCTTTCTTTTTTTCCAAGTTTTGAGTAGCTACTCAGAAGGGAGAACTTTATACATTTGACTGTGCTTATTTGCTGCTTTCTTATTCATTTTGACTGTACCTAATAGCATATTAATTTTAAGGTGATACTACAGGGAAATATGTTTATTGTATAACTAAACAAAGCTTTTTTTTATATCTTTTTCACAGAAGTTTTATAATTTCTGTACTGTCTGAACCTGGGTCTTAGGGGGAGGGGGAGGGTAGTGGCCGTCTGTGAAAGCTTTTGTGAGACATTCAGCTTGCTGGACAAGAGAGTTCTTGTCACTGCAGAGGCACTGTCCCCAGATGGGATAGATATTTTGATGTGGAAGGGGTGGCAGCTGTCAAAAAGCAGGTACTGTTGGTTGTTGGTTGGTTGGTTTAGTGTGGTCAGATGTGTTGATGGAGCCATCAGAGAGGAGGAGGTCAACATCCAGGAAGATGGCTCATGAATGGAAGAGAAGGTATTGAGGTTTTGGAGAAATGACAATAGGATGTCCTTGCCCTGAGTTCAGATCATGAAGATATCATCTATGAATCTGAACCAAAGCAGGGATTTGGGGCTTAGAGAGCTTAGGAAGACTTCCTTTAGATGGCCCATAAACAGGTTGTCACAGAAGGATGCCATGCAGGTGTCCATGGCTGTGCTGTTTATTTGTTTGTATACTTTCCTTTCAATGGAGAAGTAGTTGTGTGTTAGGATAAAGTTAACAAGGTGTATGAGGAATGAGGTTGTGGGCTTGGAATCTGAAGGAAGTTGGGAGAGGTAGTGTTCAATAGGGGCAAGACCATGGGCATGAGGCATGTTGATGTGTAGGGAAGTGTCATCAACAATGACGAGTAGGGATCCAGGGGATATAGGGATGGTGGAGAGTCAGTGAAGGAAGGGGTTGGTATCTTTGATGTGGGAGGCTAGATTTTGGGTAATTGGTAAGAGGTGTCGGTCAATGAGGGCCAGAATTCCATCATTAGGGGCACAATTACCAACTATGGTGGGGCACCCAGGATTGTTTTATTTGTGGATTTTGGGGAGCATGTAGAAGTTGGGTGTTTGGGGTGTCATAGGGGTAAGAAGGGAAATTGATTCAGGGGAGAGGTACTGGGAAGGACTTAAGGCTTTAAGCGGGGACTGGAGGTTATCTTGGAGGTCTGGAATGGGATCACTCTGGCCAAGTTTATAGCTGGAGGTGTCAAATAATTGGCAGAGGCCTTCAGCCAGGTAGTCAGTATGATTTATAATGACAGTGGAGGAACCATTCTCCACAGGTGGGATGATCAGGTGAGGATCTGTTTTGAGGCTGTGTATGGCTGTTCTTTCTTCTGCCAAAAGGTTTCTGTTCTTAGGAGAGGACTTGGGGAAGGTTGGTGAGGCCACGTTGGAGCTAAGAAATTCCTGGAAGGTGTCCAGAGGGTGGTTATATGGGGAGGGGAGAGGACCACAGGTGGATGGTGCACTGGGAGATGCATGGTTCAGTGGCAGTATAAGTTTAGCCTTGGTTGGAGGGATTGATGGCAAAGAAGTGTTTCCATTGGAGGGATCGAGAGCAGGAGAGTAGGTCTTTGACAAATCCAACATGGTTAAATTTGGGTATAGCGCTGAAGGCGAGGCTTTTGATAGGATTGAAACTTCTTTGGGGTTGAGGATTTTGGTGGAAAGGTTATAAACAGTGTTCCGGGTTTGTTTTGGCTGTTAATTTCCCATGTCATATCCCTATACCACTCCCAATCCTCCCACCACTCCCAAAAACCAGATATGAAGGAAATCCCCCTTCATTGCTCAGTACCTACCTGGTCTAGAACAACTTGACCACATCCTTTGTCAGGACTGTAATTATCCATCATTATGCCCATAAATGAGGGACATCCTGCACAGGATTCTTGCCATCCCTCCTATAGTAGTGTTTCATCGCTGACCCAACCTCTACAACATATTATATGCCTATGGAAGACCCAGTTGCAAGACCTACCTAATCTTCCCATCCAGCAGTTCTGATTCCAGTCCTGTCAAAGGCTTATCCTAGCGCATCAGAAACCTGTAAAAGCAGCTAAGTCATATACCAGCTCTACTACAATCACAGCACAGCTTTTTATATTGGTATGACTACCAACTGGCTATCCACCAGGATGAATGGCCACCACTAAACTGTGGCCTAGAGCAGAGTGGTCAACCCTGTGGCACAACATGCAGCTGGGCATAAAATGCTTGATTTCAATGACTGCTTCACAGCCTGAGCTATGTGCATGCTTCCCTCCATCAAAAGCTTTTCTGATGTGTTCAGATGGAACTTATCCTTATAACATGTTCTCTACTATAAACTACAAAATTACTGTCCCCACACCCTCCACCCTACAGTTTCCACCCCAGCTGTCCTGTCACCTTCTCCCATTTCACGTCCCCTCACCCTCATTGTGCCGCATTCTGTACCAATGCAACCACTGGTCTTTTTTTCTACTCTGCTCCTCTCCTTTTCTGGTCCCTGTTACATCCTCCCAGCCCCCCACCCCACCCCTTCCCCCCTACTCTGCCACAGCTTCCTAACGCTGCATTTGGCAGCCTTATCCTGCCACCTTCTAGAGTAGATAGAGATAACAGAAGAGGAGAGAAGTAAAAATTGTGGGTGCATTGATGGAACAGAAGGCTGTGTAATGCTGGAGTGGGAAAGGAAGAGGGGGTAGGTGCGTGAAGGACAGTTATGGGAACGTAGGATATATTGCAGGGAGAGTTCCCACCTGCGTAGTTCAGGCTGATGTTGATGGGAATGATCCAGATGCACAGGTTGTGAAGCAGTCATTAAAGTGAAGAATGTTCTGATGGGCAGCATGCAATTGAGTGGTCCAGCTGTTCCTTGGCCACAGTTTGTTGGTGGCCATTTGTGGTAACAGGCAGCTTTTTGGTTATCATGCTCACATAGAACGCAACACAATGTTTGCAGCTTGGCTTGTAGATCACGAATGCTTCTTTCACAGGTAGCTCTTCCTCTGATGGGATAGGTGATGTTTGCGACTGGACTGGAGTCTGTGGTGGTGGTGGGGCGGCGGCGGGGGGGGATGTTCCAGACAGGTCGTGTATGTAGACCTGTTGGACAGATATGAGCCATGAGACGAAGGGTAGGGGGGAGGCTTGGAGGATATTGTGTAGGTTCGGTGGGTGATGGAATACCACTGTGGGAGGGATGGGAAGGATAGCGGGCAGGGCATTTTTCATTTCAGGGCACAATGAGAGGTAGTTGCAACTGTGGTGGAGAATGTGATTCAGTTTTTACAGTCCTGGGTGGTACTGCTCCTCATTGTTCGGATAGTGAGACTTTGGGCATTGGTGGGTGACTGGTGAGATAAGGTGTGGGAGATCTTTTTCTGTACAAGATTGGGAGGGTAATATTGGTCTGTTAAGGTCTCAGTATATTTCAGGAGGGATGCCCATCACTACAGATGGGACAGCCATCGGTGGGTAGGCTCTATGGAAAAGACTTCTGGAATAGGTGGCAGATGTTAAAGTGGAGGTATTGATGGTGGTTGGTAAATTTGATATGGATGGAGGTTCTGATGTAGCTATCTTTATGGTGGAGCAAGGTTACTTGTTGGGTTGAGGAGGACCAGGTGAAGCAAATGGGAGAGAAGATGTTAAGGTACTGAAGGAATGTGAATAGTATATCCTCACCGTCAATCCAGATCACGAAGATATCATCAGTGAAACTGAACCTGGTGGGAGGTTTGGGATTCTGGGTGGTTAGGAAGGATTCCTCTAGATAGCGCATGAATGAGTTGGCGTAGGATGGTGCATGCAGGTACCCATTGCCATACCAGGGATTTTTTTTTTTTTTTTTTTTTTTTTTTTTTTTTTTTTTTTTTTTTTTTTTTTGTGGCTGATGCCCTCAAAGGTGAAGTAATTGTGGGTGAGGATATAGTTGGTCATGGTGACCAGGAAGGTGGTTGTACAGGTTGTATATATCCTGGGATAGCTGAGAAATCTAGGAAAAACTTGGGAATTTTTTCATCAGGGAGAAATCCAGGGAAACTTTGGGAATTTTGTAGAATTCCAGGAATTTTTCGTTGTTTTATTTTTGGTTAAATGTTTGTAATTTGACTTTTAATAACTGATACTCCATCAGAGAATTTTACTTTAGGCCATATGCTGAATAATACTGCAGCAATAAAACATAAAACGAGAGAATGACACCAAACACCAAAATAAAACTGTAGTTGCAAAGAAAATACGCCATTTACAACGACAAAACACAGTGCACACACAAGCATCTGCTGACAGCTAAATGTGTCAAAGACTATACAATACTTGGTAACAGAAACAATATGCTTTCAATGCATCTTTCTCGTGGGCCTTGTTTAGATGAGAGCGATGATACAACTGTTTACATTTGTAACAGGTCATGGGTAAATAATATAAATGGTGTTTTGAGGAGTGTTACTTCCAAAGGAAATATTGTTTTACACAAGATTAATTATGTTATTTGCGAGAATGTGCGATGAATATCTTAAGTCACAGTGCATTAGACACTCTTCAAAACTTAACACTGAGAACCAGCCACTTGAAAAAAATTTGGGCCCAGAACACCAGCCATTTATGCCCTTACTTAAAATTTTACTCTCACATTTGCATTTGATATATCTTAAAGGGTAACGTACACTAAAAAGACCAGGTTCCAATGTTAGATTTTCATGTTTGTGTTAGTCCTTTCATAGATTACAAATTATGCAGTAATTATGGCAGAAAGTATAATTATCCTTCAAAGAAAAGTGCTAGATGAATTCTTGAGCAATTTCACATGTAATTGGCTTTTCTGTGAAACTGTTGAAGTGCTGGATGGAACTTGGGTACAGCCAGGTAACCCAAGAAATGTTCAGTTCACAGCATTGAAATTTGTAATAGTGCTTGTCAGAAATATCCAGCTTCTGCAATTTAAGCTGTGCTCTTAGGATCCTGCCTAACTGCACCCTTGGAACGAAACAGCAAAATATTTTTGATGACCAATGTTATATGTGAAAGCTTAGCTTTTCCTGAAGCTATACTGATGTATATTAATTTAAACCATTAACTTTTCCTATTTGTGTGTTCGTGCTGCTTAACAATGATGCTGCTGTTGGCTGACTACACCACTTGTCCTGTGCTCTGAATATTTGTTGTCACTGGCTGGCGAGATCATGTGATATGATTGGCTGACAGAAATGCGTCGCAATCTTGATTTCAGTGCTTTGGAATCTGCCGTGGTGTATTTGATGGAATTGGTGTTTATACTTATGTAATATGAAATTTTGCAATATAAAAATATTTCTGTGCATCAAAGGTATTTTCAAAATGTGTTGCTTTTAGCTGCGTTTCTTTTCCTGAAGAGCTGGGAATTTCTATGCCGGTGTATAAAACCTTCAGCAATCAATGATTGACAAGTTTTACAGCCCCAAGAGAAAGTATATTGTCACTTGTCATGGAAGAAGTGTGCTATCACTAGGGGTATATTGTATTTTCACCTATGAAAAAGTGTGTTTTCACCTGAGAAAAGTATATTTTTAACTGAGAAATCTGGGTATTTTTTTATTGTCCGTGTATACACCCTGTTTGGCATTGGGAAAGGCAGTGATCAGTAGCAGCGGAGCTATTGCAATTGGGATGTTAGTGTAAAGGTAAGCAGCATCAATAGTGGCGAGCAGGGCACTGTGTGGTAGAGGAACAGGAATTGTGGAGAGCTGGTGGAGGAAATGGTTGGTGTCTTTGATGTAGGAGGACAGGTTGTGGGTAATAGGCTGAAACAGGGTTCATACATTTCTTAAAAGTGCTTAAAAGTACTTAACTTACTTTTTATAATGTGCAATAAAAGTCCTTAAAAGGGCTTTTAAACTTGCAATCCTTCCAGGTCCTTATTTTTGTCTCTGCAGTTAAATTCAAACTTAAAAATTAATTAACTTGCCAAAGCTAAAAAGGTGAAAAAAAAAGGCTGTGTGTATGTGTCAAAGGCCAAAGCAGTTATGAGGCTTGCTCAGCTGCATGATGTGTAGGGTGGGATGGGTGAAGCTATTCCTGCCTCAGGCATGGAGAATGGGTGGTCGGGGGTGGTGTGTGGGGGTGGTGGTGGTATGATTACACACACTGCTGACAGCTGACACTGTTTGCTGCATATGAACTCATTACTGCAGTGACTGCAGTGGGAGATACTGTATGTTGGCAGCAATGGCAAGAGGTGCAGAAACCTTAACCAAATAGTATGCCTGTGACAAGAAAATATCTGGGGCAAAGTATCAATCTGCGACTTATCGCCCATTCCTGCTTGTGTGGTAGAAACACTGCTTTGGTAGAAACACTGCAGAGTAAAGTTGTGATTAAAATTCCCGGAAAATGTGTGTTTAGCCAACTGTGTCTGCGACAAGATGATACAGTGACGATGGCAGAATCGGCATTAAAGTTCCATTTGAAAGGTAAGCGTTATTTCATGTTATATGTAACTTGATTAGAATAACTTGACGTGCTTAAATGGTAATACACTTCATTTGTACTTACTTGGATAATAACTGACATTTAGTATTTGAGGAAGTGAGCGTTAAAATTTATCGGAAAGCTGAGGTATTAATGAAACAAATGATTAATGATAAAACAAACGGTAAAAGATTAGTGTGCAATCACGATTGCTCGAAATTGTGAAAATTTGGAAAGATGATTTCCTTTACAATCAAATAGTAACAATAGTAGTAACAAAGATAAAGGCAAATCACTTGGGCACTGCACTTAATGGCATGCCACAGCTGCAAATAATATAAGTTTTTAAAGAATTTGCCTTGTTTCTGTTTAGTTAATAATGTTGAATTTTATTATAGTGCTACTACATTGAAGTTCTAATCTATTTCTGCATGTTTATTTTATTCTTGACGTCACTACAGTATTGAGTGAATGCAGCTGTTATCGGTAAAGAAAAAGTGCTTAAAAGTTCTTAATTTTTATTTTGTAATTACGAACCCTATGAAAGTGTTTGTGTGTAAGAACAGAGATTCTCTCAATGGAAGCACAGTAACCAGCCACAATGGAGCATCCTGGGTGGTTGTGTTTGTGGACTTTAGATAGTATGTAGAAGACAGGGAAGTGGAGAATGGTACAGGTGAGGAGAGATATAACCTCTGGGTAGAGATTCTGGAGTGGGCCTAAGGATTTGAGGAGAATCTGGACATCTTGTTGGCTTTTTGGAGTGGGGTCACTGTGGCTTGGTTTGTAGGTGGATGAATCTGACAGCTGGCAGAGTTCTTGTGATGGTTAATTCTTGTCATTCAAAACTACAGTGGTGGAGCCTTTGTTGGGAGGTAGGATTTTAAGGTCAGGATTCATTTTTACGTGGTGGACTGCAGTTCTTTGTGCAGATGTAACGTTAGCTTGGATTTTGGGGAGTTTGGGGAATGATGGCGAGGCAAAGTTTGAGGTTAAAAAATTCAAGGAAGTTAACAGGAGATGATTTCGTGGCATGGGGTGGATCACAGTTGGATGAGGGAGTGAACTGAGTCAGGTGTAGGTTTCATCATTGGTTTTGGTTTGAATCTGATTGGTAGGATTGGTGGTGAGAAAGTGTTTCCACTGTAGGTACCAGGAGAAGGAGAAAAGGGTTTTAACAAGTCCAGTGTGACAGAATTTGGAATTGGGACAAAAGGTAAGACCTTGGGAGAAAACTGATACTTCTGTTGGACTAAGGCTTTTGAAGGAAAGGGTCATGACTGCATTTCAGGTCTGTTTAGGTTCTGGATTCTGTATGGTGGTGGGAGGAAGTTTTTGAAGAGGCAGTACATGTGTAGGTCTGTGAGGCAGGGTTTGTTAGGTATGAGGAGGGGATGTGGAGGAGATTTGGAGGCTGGGAGTAGAAGGTGAACAGATTGGAGAGTTTTTTGGCATGACGTTGTGCTTTTGAGGTGACACTGCATGTGCTGCTTTAGTTCTTGGAGGGAAAAAGTTTCAGTGTGAGAGATGGGGTACAGGAATTTGGGACTGCACAGCATGAGAATTTTATGGATGGATAAGAGGTATTGCAACGAGGTTTGAGCCAGATTTGTGTGGTTTTGGAGGACTGGATTGGTGAAGATTAAGGACACAGATGGAAGTCATTGTGGAAGGAAGGGTTGCCGCTGAAGATGAGTAATTGTATGGGAAGGGCATTTGGGGGGAGGAGGGGGAGGGGGGGAATTCCTTGAGCCAGGCAACAACACAGGAACAGAGTGTGACTGGTTCTGGCTAGGGATAAGGGAACTTTTCTGTATTGGTGCAGACGGAAGGGGTAAAGATCCATCGTGGAGCATAAAAACGCATAAAAATACATAAATAACATAGAAATATGTGTGAAAAATATGCAAAAACACACCAAAATACATAGGAAAAAACCACAAAATGGATGTCCTTACAGTCCATAAAAGCCACCATGCAAGACACCTCATTATGGCCTGTTACTGGGCTCCCCCAGGCCAACACCTCCAGCCTACTTCCTGCAACATACCTTCTTACATAAAACCATTTCCTCAACTAACTCTCCACAGTTCCTGTTCCTTTACCACACAGTGCCCTCCTGCTCATCACTGTTGATGCCACGTCCCTTATACTAACATCCTCAATGCCCATGACCTTGCCACTATTGAACACTAACTTACCCAATCCTGACAGATTCCAAATGTACTACCACTTTCCTGGTCACCATGACTGACAGTAACCTCACCTGCAGTTTCTTCACTTTTGAAGGCATCGCCTACAAACAAGTCAGTGGTACAGCAGTGGGCACCCAGAATCCTAAACATCTCTCGTGGTTCAGATTATTTGATGAAATCTTCATCCATCCAGGACTTCAACATCTTATCTTCTCCAGAACCTCAACATCTTCTCTCCCATTCACCTCATCTGGTCTTCTTCAACACAACAAGCCACCTTTCTCGATGCTGACCTCAACCTCAGAGATGGTTATGTCAGTACCTCCTTCCATATCAAACCTACCAACCACCAGCAATACCTCCACTTTGATAGCTGCGACCTATTCCACACCAAGAAGTCCCTTGCATACAACCTGGCTAATGGGTGGCTGTCATATCTGAGGCCTTCACAGATTGAAATGACCCTCCGAATCTTATACAGAAACAGATCACTGATGCTTTATCCCTCCAGTAACCCATCACCTCCCAAAGTCCCACTGTTTAGTCACAGAGGAGCATCCTAACGTGGTGTTCTGTCGCCCATCTTACCTCCACAACATCCTGGCCTGTCCCTATGCAACTCCCAGTCTCAACTCCTTCTCACAGGGATCATATCTGCAACCACTGCATAACTTTTTAAATCGGTATGACTACCAACTAGCTGTCCGCCAGTATGAATGGCCACCTCAAAACTGTGGCCAGGAGCGAAGTAGATCAATCTGTGGCAGAACCTGCCACTACTGAACGTAGCATGCTTGATTTCAATGGCTGCTTCACAACCTGAGCCATTGGATCCTTCCCTCCACCACCAGCTTTTCTGACCTGTGCAGCTTGGAGTTCCCCTTACAACACATTCTGTGCTCCTGAAGTTATCCCAGCCTCAACCCACTGTAACCTGCTATCTTCACAACCTCCACACAACAGTTTCTGCTTCTTCGTTGTGTCATTTCCTCCCTCTTCATATTCCCTCACCCTCTTTGTGTGCTGCCCTCTGCCAATGCACCTGCCTATCCTTTCTCCTTCCTTGCTCCTCTCCTTTCCGGCTTGTGTCCTTTTCTGCTCCCCATTGTTTTTACCACAGCTCACCTCCCAACACTTTGTTGGCAGTCTCTAGTCCGTACACACCCTGCCAGACAATACTCACCTCCCCCCCCCCCCCTCCCGCAACTCATACCCTGCTATCACTCCCACTTTTCCATCCCACTCCAGATTGCTATTCATGTGACAGTCGCATTCTGGTCAAAGCTGCCAGTGGTGCATGAGGTGTGTTTGCTTATGTGAATCTGTATGTGTTTACTTTGTTGCAGAAGACTTTGGCCGAAAGCCATAATGTGTAACACTCTCAGTCTTTTTATTGCGCTTGTCTGCAGCTCAGTGGGTCATCTTTATGTTAAGTAGCAATCTATCCTTTTCCTGATATTGTAAACGTTAACTTACTAAATTCTCATTAAATAAACATGAACAACTTGGGATAATGCAGTAACCACTCATGCTGAAGCTAACATTCAGTGTATATGTGGCAAAACCTTGGCTTTGGCACTACTTCGAGGATTAATCAGTAAAATATTTATAATAATTTGTGTATTTGTTCAACAATAATGAAACCATGACCATTCTGTAGCTGACATAAACCCTATCCAGCTGTGTGTTGTAATCACTGTTTGTGTGCCTGCACCATCTGCTATTAATTTTATAAACAATTTTTGTTGTAAATGTTAATAACTTTATTAATAATTGAAGGGTATGGGGAAAGACAATGGTAACCCTCAAATTTGAATTTTTCAAACTAAGTACAGTAAGACAATGGTAATCCTGAACTATGCAAGGGGTGTGACGAGTTCATCTTATTGATGACAGATGCAGCACAATGTTGATTTGTTTCTGTGGGAACCCACATATGCTGGTGAGAAAAAATGGTAACCTTCAAATTCAAAATAGAGGCGGCAGCAGATTGCAGTGAGGGAAGTTGTGATATTTTTGTAATTTAAAGTGAATTGTGTGGTGATTCCAGTGATTCTGACTGTTTTGATGATGACATTAATGATCCAGATTTAAATTTACACAAGGAGATAGAAGATTCTACTTATATTAACTCTACTGCAAGTCAAGTAAGTTTTATTTTCTACATCATGTTTGCTGGTTACCACTATCTTTGTGCTAGCTAGTTAGGCTATGTATTTTACTTCCATATTCAACTTTTTTACAAGATCTTGATACGAAGATAGAGTCAACACATCTTTTAATGCAACTACATTGTCCTCTGTAAATCATGGGATGTTTACAAAAATAAATATTCTTGTATTTGTGGGTTACCATTGTATTTATCTTATCATTGATGCGGTTACCATCTTATTGGTTAACAGCACTTTTTCAATATTAGACTGTCCATACATTTTTTTTAATAGAATGAAGAGGATCACAACAGAACTGACCTTGGGAATAAAATTTCCCAATGAAAACACCGAGAAAAAGAAAAAAAGCTACTGAACAAACAACAACAGAAAAAACTTGAATGTAATAGTTGACTTGAATATACTGCAAAAGAAGATACAGTGATCCAGGCGAGAAATTTAGTTGGAGCTTCCTATAAATGTTCTAAAAAAGTGTTTGAACGGATTGGAGAGAAGCTTATACAGAGTATAAACAAGTCATTCTGAAACATTGTGGACTTCAATAGACAAAATTCTTATTTGTTTGGTTCTGTGCAGCTAGAACCCATAAAAAGAAGATATACAGGCAATGAAATTAGCGGGCGTAACAACACTGTACGATACAGTGTTATAAATGATGGCAGACACACTGATGTCTGTAAAGCTGCATTTTTAAGCATTCTTGCTTTGCAGCACAACAGAGGTAGAGTAGAAAACATACAATCCATAATGCGAACAGGGCTACTACTCCACTGGGACATAGAAGAGGCAAACACAATTGGACAGTGTGTGATACTACACGTGTCAGATCTGTATATTTTTCTTATATTCACTCTGTTATTACCTATGGAATAATATTTTGGGGAGTCAACAGTAAAAATATTCAAATAGTTTTCAAATTACAGAAAAGAGCAATTCATATAATAACCAAGAGTGGCAGTAGGGCTCACTGCCTTTTGAACATTTCAAAAAGCTGGAAATTCTAACTGTCCCCTGTGAATACATTTCTCAAAGTATTATGTATGTAAAAAAAAATATTGACTGCTATGTTAAAAATTCTTTAGTACACAGCTATGAAACTAGAAACCAATACAATCTGCATCTAGAGAGGAAAAATAATGTTAAAACTCAGCAGAGCTTGAAACTTCCTGGCAGATTAAAACTGTGTGCCCGACCGAGACTCGAACTCGGGACCTTTGCCTTTTGCGTGCAAGTGCTCTACCATCTGAGCTACCGAAGCACGACTCATGCCCGGTACTCATAGGTTTACTTCTGCCAGTACCTCGTCTCCAACCTTCCAAACTTTACAGAAGCTCTCCTGCGAACCTTGCAGAACTAGCACTCCTGAAAGAAAGGATATTGCGGAGACATGGCTTAGCCACAGCCTGGGGGATGTTTCCAGAATGAGATTTTCACTCTGCAGTGGAGTGTGCGCTGATATGAAACTTCCTGGCAGATTAAAACTGTGTGCCCGACCGAGACTCGAACTCAGGACCTTTGCCTTTCGCGTGCAAGTGCTCTACCATCTGAGCTACCGAAGCACGACTCACGCCCGTTACTCACAGCTTTACTTCTGCCAGTACCTCGTCTCCTACCTTCCAAACTTTACAGAAGCTCTACTGTGAACCTTGCAGAACTAGCACTCCTGAAAGAAAGGATATTGCGGAGACATGGCTTAGCCACAGCCTGGGGGATGTTTCCAGAATGAGATTTTCACTCTGGAGCGGAGTGTGCGCTGATATGAAACTTCCTGGCAGATTAAAACTGTGTGCCCGACCGAGACTCGAACTCAGGACCTTTGCCTTTCGCGTGCAAGTGCTCTACCATCTGAGCTACCGAAGCACGACTCACGCCCGTTACTCACAGCTTTACTTCTGCCAGTACCTCGTCTCCTACCTTCCAAACTTTACAGAAGCTCTACTGTGAACCTTGCAGAACTAGCACTCCTGAAAGAAAGGATATTGCGGAGACATGGCTTAGACACAGCCTGGGGCATGTTTCCAGAATGAGATTTTCACTCTGCAGTGGAGTGTGCGCTGATATGAAACTTCCTGGCAGATTAAAACTGTGTGCCCGACCGAGACTCGAACTCAGGACCTTTGCCTTTCGCGTGCAAGTGCTCTACCATCTGAGCTACCGAAGCACGACTCACGCCCGTTACTCACAGCTTTACTTCTGCCAGTACCTCGTCTCCACCTTCCAAACTTTACAGAAGCTCTCCTGCGAACCTTGCAGAACTAGCACTCCTGAAAGAAAGGATATTGCAGAGACATGGCTTGGCCACAGCCCGGGGGATGTTTCCAGAATGAGATTTTCACTCTGCAGCGGAGTGTGCGCTGATATGAAACTTCCTGGCAGATTAAAACTGTGTGCCCGACCGAGACTCGAACTCGGGACCTTTGCCTTTTCGTGCAAGTGCTCTACCATCTGAGCTACCGAAGCACGACTCACGCCCAGTACTCACAGCTTTACTTCTGCCAGTACCTCGTCTCCCACCTTCCAAACTTTACAGAAGCTCTCCTGCGAACCTTGCAGAACTAGCACTCCTGAAAGAAAGGATATTGCGGAGACATGGCTTAGCCACAGCTTGTTGTAACAAGAGTGTTGTTCATAACACAATAAATATGCAATTACTCTTTACCTTTTTTATAGTTTTTGCTTATGTGTGCAAATGTACGTCATTTTTAAATAAAGTGTTGGACTTCTATCTGACTCTTCCACTTTTCATCTTTTTTTGGTGGCTGAAGCACACAAAACTTATTCAACTGAGGCATGAGAATAACAACCTTCAGGCAGAGTTAGAGAAAGTGGGTGCAGAACTGCAAAAAACCAAGCAAATGAAATTGACATTAGAAGGTAAAAAAACATTTTCTGGTTTTAAGCTGTTCCATTATCAATGTATTTGTTTGAATTAACTAGATTCATAATTTTATTTCATTGAATAATATGCAATCGTTACAACATTGTGAGTGCTAGTCTTTTAGAATTATATATTGCTGCTCTAACTTAGAGTATTTTTCCATAAAAATTAGAATTTGCCCTTCTTGAACTTTGCCATAAAAAAGTGAAACTGTTATTAACTTCTGATCAGTGCAGTTATTCTAATTTTATGAATTTGGTATGAAAAACTAATTTAATCTCAAATTCTTCCCTATGGTGGCATAATTATACTGCTGATCAAATCACAGTTTTGATTTCACAAGGATTTCTCAGCTGACTAGGGAGGTGTGTGACCATGAACACTAGAACTGCATGGAAATTTTCACTACTGCTTGTAGAAATTGAAACACCCAGATGTAATGGTTGGAATTACTTGTTACACCACGCTCACTCTTTGTAAAGCCTGAAAATGTAGTGGAAACATGCAAGCAGTACTGGTGTGCCTTGTTGACATCAAAGGGCTCAGTATCAAAATGTAAGTGAAGTCAAATGAAGCAGGATGATTGGCCTCCAGGAGATAGATTTGTCATTCTGTGACATCGATGTTCATACAGGACGTGCAGCTACAACAAGGATGACTGTGTGGAACTAGTGAATTGAAGAGGATTGTAGACAGTGACGAGCAGGTGCTGGACCACACAATGCAACCAGTGTGGAATAACCAACGTATTGTCCACATGACCATAACCAATGTAACAGCTTTGTCCACAGTGTTACTTTGATGTTGGAATGCTGCAAAGTGTGTGGACAGGCCTGTGTCGATGACCCGATGCCTTCTTCGAAAACTGGACTGGTGACACGCATACCATTGCATCAGCTTCCATTGACCAGAAACTACCACTGCCTCAGACTTCAATGAGCATATGAACAACTGTAACAGATGTGCTGGGTGGCAGAACTTATTGTTCCCAAGCATCCTGTTTCAACTTGTCCTATAGCGATGACCGTCCGCCTGCTTAGCTGGGTGGTAACATGCTTGCCTCCCATGCAGTGGGCCCAGGTTCAATTCCTGGCCAGATTGGAGATTTTCTCCACTCGTGGACTGTGTGTTGTGTTGTCCTCATCATCCTCATCATCGACCGCAAGTGGCGCCGACTGAAATAAGACTTGAACTTGGCTGCCGAACCGAAATGGCACCTCCTGGTTAACAGTGCCATATGATCATTTCATTTCATTTTTTCATAGTGATGATCATGTGTGTGTTAAACACTACCATGGCATCAGCAATCGTGGAGACTACATTGTTGAATGGCACATCTGTTAAATGTTGAGTGTTATGATTTGGGATGTCATTGGTATTAATGTGCAATCTCACCTCCTACATACAGAGTGCAGTCTGAACAGTAACTGCTATTCAGGGAGACTTAAGAGGCCAAGGCACTGCCCATCCTGCAGGCATCTCCACGTGCCATATTTCAGCAGGACATCGTTCAATTGCATGTGGTGAGGAATGTGCAAGCCTGCTTCGAAGAACAATGAGCACTAGTGCTTCGCCAGACCACATGTTCACCTGACATGTTAGCCATCGAACATGCCTGGGATATGGTCAATGGACATTTTGTTCATTCTGATTGTCTGCAACCATTGTTGATGATTAGTGGATGTGGCCACAAACAATGTGGCAGTGTGTTCCTCGTAATACATCCAGACCCTCTTTCATTCCATGCTATGATATCTAGAGGATATCATTGCAGCGTGTGGTGGCTTCACAGAGCACTGAATTCTCACTGTCAGAATGAATGTACAGTTTTGTAATTGTAATCATTTGTGTATTGTAATGTCCCTAATCAGTGAAGTAAATTTAATTGTAATCCCTTGTGCCCTTTGTGGTGCTACAATTTTCACAAACAGTAATCTAAATCGTTCATCCCAAAAACAGTGGTATGAGCCATTTGCATACAAAGCTGCACATCTTACTCTAAGAGTCATTTGAATGATGACCTATTGAAGGTATAATAAGAGACTAACCTTGGTAAGATGAAAAAACAGAACCAGACACACAAATATTTCATTGTTGTGATTTATTGCTATATTTCCCTCTGATTAAAATAATTACACTATCTGAACAATAAACTTTTTCTATTGATGTTACTAAGTGTTCCATGGCTATTCAGTTTTTATTCTGTTCCACTTTGCTTTGACCACTTCATTGAAATAATATTGAAATATTATGCTTGCACCTTGATAACTGAATAACCATGGAACACTTAATATTGACAGTAGAAAAAGTTTGTTGTTCAGAGAGTGTAATTATTATAAGCAGAGGGAAATAATAGCATTAAGTCACGACATTGAGATATGTGTGTTTTTGATTATATCATATCAGTGATTTGTTTCTTCGTGCTGCCAAGGTTTCTTCCTTAGACTCAGAGTAGGAAATAGTTCTCCTCATAGTACACACAGTTTTGCACGTGTATAGCTCATAATAATGTTTATGGGATGAGCGACTAATATTTTAAGCATGTTTTTATGTAGCTCTGAGTGTTCAAGGTCAAGCACATTCCTTGTGAGAGAAGCATTTACACATTCACGTACAAGCAATAAAATATCAGAGGAGAATTATTTTCCATTCTTTTTTTTCAGTATGTAAATGATACATGCTTTGCAAATCACAGCTCGTTTTTAAAGAGAGAGAGAGAGAACCTGTGGTTTACAGAATAAAAGGGGTATTTAACTGATTGTAGAGGGCAAAAAGTGTACAGTAGGTTGTGATATCGGAGTGAAACAACTGGGGTTTTGGTATGAAATGTTTCACACCATGCATGATCTTTCACACTGCTGTTATGTATGCCATGTTTTGCCTTACAAATATTCTCGGTGTTATTCATTGTAGTGGACCTGCTTGTAGTGCCATTAGACCATGATATGTCCACATGACAATGGACTTCTTCACCTTTCACAGGGACGGATGCTAAAGAGAGCACTGAATATCCAAGCTACTAAAAAAATTATGTAGTCCCTGTTGCGATAACTCTTCTGTATTGCGATAACTCTTCTGTATTGTGAACACAATCTCTCTAATGCACAACTTCATTTATGTTTGTGGACGAACATATCTTTCTTAACCTGTAATCCAAAATAGATCACAACATGTATTTATTACTGATATTACATTATGGAATGACATATCTCGTATAATCTTCAGTTGTTCTGGCATTGACATTATCGCCCATGCCTATTGCTCCATGTCTTCCAAAGCTTTGCCAGGCTGCGACGACAAAGCATAAGCAGGTCTTTTACACACCATCTGCACATGTGGCGAACCAGTGTGTGCACAAGGGGCTGTTCCGCACTTAACAACTACCTAAACAATGTTTTCAGTTTACATGAGCATCTTTCATCAGCTTGAGTGGTTAGAAGTGGAACATGTTATTCTACAAAATGGACACATTGCACGACAATAGGCAATTCAACCATTGTAAATAACCAGATTCTCATCAGAAAAAAAGTCACTTAAGTCCAGTCTTGGGTCCACTATTGTTACTCATATGTGTTAGCACTTCAATGTTATACACAAGTAGAATTAGTTCTTTCGTGAATGAAATGGCTATCATATTCAGCATAATAGAAGAATTGTTGGCCGAGCAGTTCTAGGCTCTTCAGTACGAAACCGCGCTGCTGCTACGGTTACAGGTTCGAATCCTGCCTCGGGCATGGTTGCGTGTGATGTCCTTAGGTTAGTTAGGTTTAATTAGTTCTGAGGCTAGGGGACTGATGACCTCAGATGTTAAGTCCCATAGTGCTTAGAGCCATTTGAACCATTTAGAAGAATTGTAAATAATTTATTTTATGTTTTTATACAACTAGTCTCGTTTTAATGTAAAGAGATGCATCATAGATTGTTCTCCAAATCTTATGGAAGAACATTTCTGATAAGTATATACCAGTCAACAGAGTTAAAAGCTTTCTTTAAATATACAAATGCTGCGGAGATAGATTTGCCTTTCTTTAACCTGTCCTCTAAGATAAGTCATAAGGTTAACATTATTTTGTGTATTCCTACAAATCTCCATAACTTAAACTGATATTCTGTGAGGTGCTTGTCTGTGTTTTTCTATTCTTTTGTAAATAATTTGTGTCAGTATTTTGCAGCCATAACTTAAAACTGATAGTTTGATAATGTTCACACCTCGTCTTTGGAATTGGTATTGTTACATTCTTCTTGAAGTCTGGAGTTATTTTGCGTGTCTCATATATCCAACGCACCAGGTGGAATGGTTTTGTCTTGGTTGTCTCACCCAAGAATCTCAGTAATTTTGAGAGAATCTGGTCTACTCCAGGGGCCTTCTTTAGACTGAGGCATAATGTTTAAAAATTTCCTGTTTAATTATTAACAATAATTGAAAGAGGAAAAAATACATGTTGAGATTCTTAATTTACTCAGTTCAGGCAATTCACATTATTGCAAATCTAAGTAGATAACAGGTCAGTAAGTTTATGTATATTGTTTCAGTGATGTTCTAAGGAAATATATTCATTTTAAATAAACATCTTTAGAAGAATTATCAGCTGATTTCATGAAGCTGTAGTGGCCACTTCTTGGTTGACAATTTTTAGTGAATGTTGAAATGGGACTAGGTTCTCGTCATTATCTGAAATTCCTTCCTCATGTCAACATTCTCTGAAGAGATCATTTTAGCTCGAATTTTTGGCTTTCTGGACTTTATACTGTTATGTCTATACCAAGTTCCAGTAGTTAACTTCTCTTAAAAAAATTAGTACAAATGAGTGTACTATCTCAGATTAAATTTCACATTAATATGCTAACAAATATGCTAACAAATATGCTAACAAATAAATACCCCACTCATACGGTTATAGTTGGTGGGGACTTCAACCTACCCTCGGTATGTTGGCAAAAATACTTGTTCAAAACCGGTGGTAGGCAGAAAACGTCTTCCGAGATTGTCCTAAATGCATTCTCCGAAAATTATTTAGAGCAGTTAGTCCACGAACCCACGCGAATTGTAAATGGTTGCAAAAACACACTTGACCTCTTGGCCACAAACAATCCAGAGCTGATAGAGAGCATCATGACTGATACAGGGATTAGTGATCACAAGGTCATTGTAGCTAGGCTCAATACCATTTCTTCCAAATCCATCAGAAACAAACGCAAAATAATTTTATTTAAAAAAGCGGATAAAGTGCCACTAGAAGCCTTCCTAAAAGACAATTTCCATTCCTTCCGAACTGACTATGCGAATGTAGACGAGATGTGGCTCAAATTCAAAGATATAGTAGCAACAGCAATTGAGATATTCATACCTCATAAATTGGTAAGAGATGGAACGGATCCCCCGTGGTACACAAAAAAGGTCCGAACGCTGTTGCAGAGGCAACGGAAAAAGCATGCGAAGTTAAGAAGAATGCGAAATCCTGAAGATGGGCTAAAATTTACAGACGCCCGAAATTTGGCACGTACTTCGATGCGAGATGCCTTTAATAGGTTCCACAACGAAACATTGTCTCGAAATTTGGTAGAAAATCCGAAGAAATTCTGGTCATATGTAAAGTACACAAGCGGCAAGACGCAGTCAATACCTTCGCTGCGCAGTGCCGATGGTACTGTTATCGACGACTGTGCCGCTAAAGCGGAGTTATTGAACGCAGTTTTCCGAAATTCCTTCACCAGGGAAGACGAATGGAATATTCCAGAATTTGAAACACGAACATCTGCTAGCATGAGTTTCTTAGAAGTAGATACCTTAGGGGTTGCGAAGCAACTCAAATCGCTTGATACGGGCAAGTCTTCAGGTCCAGATTGTATACCGATTAGGTTCCTTTCAGATTACGCTGATACTATAGCTCCCTACTTAGCACTCATATACAACCGCTCGCTCACCGATAGATCTGTACCTACAGATTGGAAAATTGCGCAGGTCGCACCAGTGTTCAAGAAGGGTAGTAGGAGTAATCCATTTAACTACAGACCTATATCATTGACGTCGGTTTGCAGTAGGGTTTTGGAGCATATACTGTATTCAAACATTATGAATCACCTCGAAGGGAACGATTTATTGACACGTAATCAGCATGGCTTCAGAAAACATCGCTCTTGTGCAACGCAGCTAGCTCTTTATTCGCACGAAGTAATGGCCGCTATCGACAGGGGATCTCAAGTTGATTCCGTATTTCTAGATTTCCGGAAAGCTTTTGACACCGTTCCTCACAAGCGACTTCTAATCAAGCTGCGGAGCTATGGGGTAT
Source organism: Schistocerca gregaria (assembly GCF_023897955.1). Lineage (NCBI taxonomy): Eukaryota > Metazoa > Arthropoda > Insecta > Orthoptera > Acrididae > Schistocerca > Schistocerca gregaria. The sequence goes on from NC_064921.1 coordinate 815,932,511, forward strand.
CGTCTCAGTTGTGCGACTGGATTCGTGATTTCCTGTCAGGAAGGTCGCAGTTCGTAGTAATAGACGGCAAATCATCGAGTAAAACTGAAGTGATATCAGGTGTTCCCCAGGGAAGCGTCCTGGGACCTCTACTGTTCCTGATCTATATAAATGACCTGGGTGACAATCTGAGCAGTTCTCTTAGGTTGTTCGCAGATGATGCTGTAATTTACCGTCTAGTAAGGTCATCCGAAGACCAGTATCAGCTGCAAAGCGATTTAGAAAAGAATGCTGTATGGTGTGTCAGGTGGCAGTTGACGCTAAATAACGAAAAGTGTGAGATGATCCACATGAGTTCCAAAAGAAATCCGTTGGAATTCGATTACTCGATAAATAGTACAATTCTCAAGGCTGTCAATTCAACTAAGTACCTGGGTGTTAAAATTACGAACAACTTCAGTTGGAAGGACCACATAGATAATATTGTCGGGAAGGCGAGCCAAAGGTTGCATTTCATTGGCAGGACACTTAGAAGATGCAACAAGTCCACTAAAGAGACAGCTTACACTACACTCGTTCGTCCTCTTTTAGAATATTGCTGCGCGGTGTGGGATCCTTACCAGGTGGGATTGACGGAGGACATCGAGAGGGTGCAAAGAAGGGCAGCTCGTTTTGTATTATCGCGTTATAGGGGAGAGAGTGTGGCAGATATGATACACGAGTTGGGATGGAAGTCATTACAGCATAGACGTTTTTCGTCGCGGCGAGAGCTTTTTACGAAATTTCAGTCACCAACTTTCTCTTCCGAATGCGAAAATATTTTGTTGAGCCCAACCTACATAGGAAGGAATGATCATCAAAATAAAATAAGAGAAATCAGAGCTCGAACAGAAAGGTTTAGGTGTTCGTTTTTCCCGCTCGCTGTTCGGGAGTGGAATAGTAGAGAGATAGTATGATTGTGGTTTGATGAACCCTCTGCCAAGCACTTAAATGTGAATTGCAGAGTAGTCATGTAGATGTAGTAGATGTAGATATTAGTAACTAACGGGAGAAAACGTTTTGTTACTAATCCAACTTTGAAAATTCATGATATGAACTGTGAAATCATGTTACACTACATATTCTTGAATATTTACTTTTTACCTATATCTGGAAAGCTACAATGTTTGTTGTTGTTGTTGTGGTCTTCAGTCCTGAGACTGGTTTGATGCAGCTCTCCATGCTACTCTATCCTGTGTCTGGTTGTGTACCAAGTCTAGGTCAAAGAAAGTCTGTGGTCAGTTGCGCATAAATACCCAGATTGTGCAGTACTAATTGGTGGTTGCTTTAACTTGCTGAGTATAGGGTAGTGTATGGATTCATTGGAGGGGGTACAGATAGACAGTCTTGTAAAGCACTTTTTAATATGTTTACTGAATACTGTCTTGGTTAGATAGTTTAGCAGTTCACATGCAATGGAAGTGTCTTGAACCTTGCATCTACAAACAGGCTGCACCTTATCGATGGTGTCAGTGTGCAACTATGGTTACAAAGGTTAATAAATCAGTCAAGAGGGCTAGGAGAGTGTTCCTGCTAGAAAGAGCAGATAAGCAGTTAGCATCTCACTTAGACAATGAACTGCAGTCATTTAGTTCTAGAATGATGGAATATGGGCCAAGTTCAAACAGATTGTAAATCATGCTCTGGACAAGTAAGTGTCTAGTAAGTGGATTTAAGGACAGAAAAGACCCACCATAGTTTAATACTGAAATTTGGAATATGCTGAGGAAGCAAAGGCTGTTGCACTCTCAGTTCAAAAGGGGCAGTGTAACTGACAACAGGCAAAACCTAGTAGAGATTCACGCATCTGTAAAAAAATTTATGCGCTAAGTATACAACAGCTAACACCATCATACCTTGGCTAAACATCTGGCGGAGAACACGAAAAATTCTGGTCCTATGTGACATACCTAACCAGGTCTAAGGCTTCCATCCAGTCGTTCCCTGACCAGTCTGGTTTAACAGTAGAAGATGGCAAAAGAAAGGCCAAAGTTATAAATTCCATATTTAAAGAATCTTTCACACACAGGAGGGGAATCGTACAAATGTACATCGTTTGACCATTGCACCGAGTCCTGTATGGATGACGTAGTAATAAGCATCCCTATATACGAAGACAGTAACTTGTTCTTGGAGGAACAGTTACTGTTGATGACTTTGCAGCTTTTCTCTGGAATAAATGATGACTAACTGACAACCTCAGCTGCAGCTGCTGACAGGTGTTGTTGATATACCTTTATGTGGACAGCTGAAAATGTGTGCCCCGACCGGGACTCGAACACGGGACCTCCTGCTTACATGGCAGACGCTCTATTCATCTGATCCACTGAGGACACAGGTGAATAGCGGGACTGCATGGACTTATCCCTTGCACGCTTTCCATGAGGCTCCCATTCTCAACTGTCCACAATACTACATATGTATTGTACCTTATAGACATTTGCCCACCCACTCAATAGTATAGTTAAAGGCTACCCAGCCATTGACCTTCATCTGTGCGAATGCGCACAGGTTGCCCAAACTCTTACGGGAATCGCCAAAGTGTGCGCGAGTAATGAGTGGGTGGGCAAATGTCTATGAGGTACAATACATATGTAGAATTGTGGACAGTTGGGAATGTGAGTCTCACGGGAAGAGTGCAAGGGATAAGTCCCTGCAGTCGCGCTATTCATCTGTGTCCTTGGAGGCTCAGATGGATAGTGTCTGCCATGTAAGCAGGAGGTCCCGGGTTCGAGTCCTGGTCGGGGCACACATTTTCAGCTGTCCACATCGAGGTATATCAACACCTGTCAGCAGCTGAGGTTGTCAGTTAGTCATCATTTATTTATAAGCACCCCTGGCGTAGAGCAACAACTGAAAGAATTGAAAAGAAATAAGCTGCCAGGTCTGAATGGATCCCAATTTGGTTTTACAAAGAGTACTTTATGTCATTGACCCCTTACTTAGTTTGTGTTTATCTCAAATCTCTCGAACAGTGCAAAGTGCCAAGCAACTGGAAAAAGCGCAAGTGGCTCCTGTATATAAGAAGAGTAAAAGATTGGATGCGCAAAATTACTGACCAATATCCTTAACATCAGTTTGCTGCAGAATTCTAGAGGATATTCCGAGTTAGAATATAATAAATTTCTTAGAGGCCGAGAAGCTCATGTCCATTAATCATCACAGATTTAGAAAACATTGATCATACAAAACACAGCTTGTGTTTTTCTCACATGATATACTGCTAGCTATGGATGAAGAGCAGCAGGCAGATTTGATATTTCTAGATTTCCGAAAAGCATTCAACATGGTACCCCCTGCAGACTGTTAATGAAGGTGTGTGCATATGGAGTAGGCTCCTAGATATATGACTAGCTCAAAGACTTCTTAAGTAATAGAAACCTGTATGTTGTCCTCAACGGCGAGTGTTCATTGGAGACAGAGGTAACATCAAGAGTGTCCTGGGGATAGGATTGTTGCTGTTTTCTGTATACATAAATAATCTGGCAGATTGGGTAGGCAGCAATCTGCGGTTGTTCACAGTTGATGCTGTGGTGAACAGGAAGGTGCCAAAGATAAGTGACTGTAAGTTGATACAAGATGATGTAAACAAAATTTCAAGTTTGTGTAATGAATGGCAACTGGCTCTTAATGCAGAAAAATGTAAGTTAATACAGATAAGTAGAAAAAAACAAGGCCATAATGTTCAGATACAGCATTAGTAGTGACGTGCTTGACACAGTCACATCACTGAAACAGCTGGGCATAACGTTGCAAAGTGATATGAAATGGAACGATCATGTGAGGATTGTGTTGCCGAAGGCGAATGGTCGACTTTGGTAGATTGGGAGAATTGTAGGAAAGTGTAGGACATCTGTAAAGGAGACAGCTTATAGGCCACTACTGCGACCTATTCTTGAGCACTGCTCAAATGTTTGGGATCTGCACCAAGTTGGATTGAAAGAAAACACGGAAGCAATTCAGAGGTGAGGTGCTAGATTTGTTGCCAATAGGTTCAGTCAGCATGCAAGTGTTATGGGTATGCTCCGGGAGCATAAGTGGGAATCCCTGGAGGGAAGAAGACATCCACTTTGAAGAATGCCACTGAGAAAGTTTAGAGAACCTGCATTTGAAGCTGACTGCTAAACAAGCCTATTGCCGCAACATATGTTTCGTGTAGGGACCACGAAAATAAGATATGAGTAATTAGGGCTCATACAGAGGCACATAGACAGTTGTTTTTCCCTTGCTCTATCTGCAAGTGGAATGGGAAAGGAAAAGACTAGTTTTGGTACAAGGTACCCTCTACCAAGCACCATACGGTGGCTTGCAGTGTACGTATGTAGATGCATACGAGGAATTGGTTTCTTATGTTTGGAATTGTGGATGAAAATATTTATAAGTCATGATGTCAGGTATATTTTTCACACTTGGTGTTGCTACATAGGCAAATAATTCTGAGTAAAGGTACTAGGTTATGTTGTGACGATTTACTTATGTTGTCAGCACACATGGATAGCTCAAAAATACGCATGGTTTTCTGGCAGTTTCCGGCGACTGTGCACACAGGAAACCGACGCGTGTTAGACACTGTCCCGTCTCTCACTCTCGTATGTAAAATATCGGGTGTTCGAGACGGTGGAAAGCCGAAGGACTCTAGAATTTGCGTCGAAATTCTCGAGGCACTGCAGTTTGTTTAAAACTGTAGTAGTTAATGCCCAATAAATAAATATTGTTGCAGAGAGAGAGTCAAGATATAATCACTTACGTAGCTGCACTACTATTCTCAGTGTTACGTACACTCTTTGCTAAACATTGACTGTGGCAATGAAAAAAAGATTTTTACCAGTCAGCAATTTACTTAGAAGCAATCCTGAGCCTCGTATTATTATTTATTATCGTTGGGTCTGTTGTGTGTATTTAATGAAAATTTTTCTGTGTATTATTTTCCCGATAGGAAAAGGTTTAAAGTACTTTTTCTTGTTATCTCTTGTGTGAATCCCAAAAAATCATGTGATTAATTATATTTCACATAATGGGTGCCAGTGTGCCATTATGACAAAAGAATGGCAGATGGCAAATGAAAAACTTGAATTCTAGCAGTAATTAATTTTTCCATTTAATTATATTCACATGGATGGATAGGTATGAAATGATATTAAAAGGACAAATAATATTTACACATATATTGTGAAAAAACTTATGCAAAATTAACAAATCATGCATTCTAACCTTTAACAAAAGCACCTAATAGGTCTGAGACATGACCTGAGTTGCTCATAGTTTTTTTATTCTTAGTTGTTAATGGAAATAAGTTTGTTATTAATTTTTTGTTCAGAGCATGTAAAGGTGTAGAGTTCTCTCATTCCAAAATAATGTTTAATTATTGATAGCACATTTACAGGCATAAACATGCATATTTTAATTTGTTGTTGACACAGTTCTCTCGTGATTATTGTAGCATTTTACTAAAGTTTTTATTAGGCTTTCCAGTAGATCATACAAGTTCACTGAAAAAGTATTAACTAATACAGTAGAACCTAAGTTAATGAATTTAGAAAATGCTTTTACAGAGTTACCTGAGGAGTTACACAATGAAATAAATAACCTGTTTGATTTAGTTTTGGAGGAAGCCAAAGAGCAGTTTCAAGAATTATATGCAAGATTAAGAATGTAGGTCAGTTTGTGTGTTAAACAATTCAAATAGGTTAAGGATCAAATTTCTGAAACAAAAGATAGTGATTGGCATTAGAAAAATGTAAAGAATTTGGGGAAATAATTAAAACACTCAAGGCTTTATCTAATTTGGAGAAATGTACTGGAATTTGTAAGTCATACATTACAAGAGAAAGTAGAATTAACTAACAGTAGCTCTAATTCTAAGGAAGATGTTGCACCAACAAAAGGAATTAGGACGATTGTGTAGTACCTACTGTTCAATGAAACATACTAAATGGGACAAGTAGTTCAGAATTTCAGGTAATCCTAAATGAACTACTGCATATGTCAGTGGGACTAGCTCTGGTAGAGATTATGAATAAAACATTTATAGGACAATCCTTATTGAAAATGTGTACCTGACCATTATCACCACCAGATTGACTTGGTAAAATTGCAAGAGAGGGTGCAGAAGAATCTATATATACAGGCACAGCAAAGAATCAAGACCTTTAATGATAAAACTATTATACCCAGTTTTCAAATAGACAATCGTAAAGGAGGAGACAAATTTTTCCCTCATTACAAGGGACCATTCAAAGTTGAAGACATACCACATCAGTTAGTAAACCCTGATACAGGACAAAATAAAGGACGGTACGATACTGACATGCTTACATGATTTAAGGCCAGGGGTAGTGTACATCCTTTGTGACTTTGGTGGCTTGGCAACTTCTGACTTCCCCAGTTAAATTACTTAATATTTCTCTTTTTAGTTTTCCTGGAGACCGTTTCTTTCTTCTTCAATAAAGTAATATCTTCTACTATCCCTTTGCTGTAAAAGTAACAGTAAAAAAATATAAGGGGACTATGCTTGACTTGAGAATGGTCAGGTAGGCCCCTGTTGTGTCTACAACAGCAGGAAGTGTAATGTCTTACTAGCACTTTTTTTATGACTATTGAACCGCTACATTTAGTTAATAGAAATCTATTAATCTGTAAACTAAACTGTACATAGATTAAATTTATCATGAATATAGGACAGTTAATATTTCCACGTCTTTTATTTAATTTCATGTTACTATGTACATGTGATACATGAGAAACTAAATATAAGAACAATTTTAGTTTTATTCTCATATGATAGCATTAGGAGTTGGAAGAATATATAGTACTATAAAATATATAGAAGAGTGAAATAGCAATGACAATGTGCTTTCACTAAATTACAAATATAGTAAAATGATTATTTAAGAATTATGAGTAAAATGTTATTTGTTTTACATATGTTATAAAACTGAATGAAGAAGGATAGTATGGCTGGGTTTATATTTCATTTTCTTAGGGGAGGTTAGTCATGGTAGAGTGTGACAGATGAAACTGACTTTAATGTTTATAGTGAGAATTTGACAATGACTTAACTTGAAAATACTTCACTTACTACTGTATTTTGTAGGGGTTCATTAGAGTGAATTTTTGGATATTCTGCAATGGCGAAACCGTGGCAAAGCCAATGTGTAGGAAATGCCAAACACCTTCTTCCTCCGACGTCATGATGAAGTAACTTATCAGATAGGGTCCTTGGTAAGGGAATCTTATCTAAGGGGTACTACTTCTTTTCTTCTTTGATCCTTACATACCTGTCCCTTTGTTTCCTTTTCTTACTTCTCCCTTAGCGGTACTAAATATGTCCTCCCTCTGTAACCATATGCAAAGTTCCCCTTCTCTTTTTAGTCCACATGATTGATGTTACAACCTACAACAGTAAAATTGCACTGGAGGGTATTTCACATACGATGATGACAATAGACTAACATAATTTTATGGAGTGGCCATTAAGTGACACATGTTAGGCACATTGTGTGATGTAGTGGAGGAGAGTTGATGGAGGATGTAGAAGGCTAGAAAAATTGATGACATGCTAACATGTGTAAAGGGTGAGAGATAATATGCTAAAGAGTCAACAGTCTAACAAGATGGTGTGCTAACTTATTTTCAGCAGAATGTCATGCGGAATGGGAGTTAGAACATACATAAGGGTGAGAACTACATGTATGTGGTGTCATACTCATTATAAACAAAAGTAACAAGCAAAAAAAGAAAGAGAAATGTTAAACAAAGAGTTCAAATGCAGAGGTAGAGAGTAATCAGGTGGGGTCAGTGTAAACTAATTATGGAGACACTTTTCATCTAAATTGAGAAAAGATTGTAGAAAAGGGTTACTAGCTGTGTGTACTGATTAAGTTACAATGATACACACCCAAAATCGCAAAATAGGTGTAGGAGAAGAAAAGGATAGGTGAATCCTTGGGAGTAATGGCCTATGCCTTGGTCAGGAGAATCTGTGGGAGGAATGGTCTGTACTTTGATCAGATGAATTCATTGGGGGAATGACCTGTAGCATATTTTTTTGTGTGTGAAGGGGAAAAGAGGGACACCAACTTCCGTGGCGGTATTGAGGTTTGACTCAGTGTCTGTCCCTAGAATGAGTTTAAGTAGAGTTATTAAGGATGGAGTTGTATAGTGATTGATGGTCACAATACGGAAGTTTTCTCCAAATTGTTTGTAAAGTTGAATAGATTTACTTGATAGCTGAGAATAGTTTGGATAGACAATGCAAAGGATAATTTGGAGCAGAGACATTTCACAGAAGTTCACAAGAGCATGTACTGACGTGTACTGAGATTTGACTCTAGAGATAGTGCAATGGAAATACACCTATTGGGTTACTCATCACGTAGCAAAAACATAAGAAAGTGTTGGAAAGTATATTCAAACTCACATATTAAAATGATATATCTATCTCTGTAGAAATATCATTACATAACAGTTTACTGAATTATAGAAACAGAATGTGGAAGTATGGAAGACAAATACTCATAACACTACATAACAGAGTCTGCCTCAAAACAAATAAGACATATCATTTTCTTAAATGGTTAAAACTGAAAGGATGATATTAAAAATAATGTTGAAAACTGGAAATGGATGTGACTATGCAGCACTTGTGCCCTGTTATTAAAAAGTGGAGGATTTTCTCCTTAACAAAAGGTCAGTTATCATGAAATAATTGTGTTTTAAAGTTTAATATTATGAGAATTCATTAGTGACTAGCAGAGTAAAGAGTTGTCCCGACAACTTTCCTTTAAGTGGGGTGAATCTGTGGTGTTACATGCTGTTTGGGCAAATGACATTTTCCACTTCCTATTTATTACAAGGAAAGGTGACTGTGACAAAATAGTAAAGTAGAATTAGGCAGAGAATAAGTTATGAAACATAACTGGTAGTCGTTTTGTTTCACATTTGTCCATAGTTGAACGGAGAGGTGTGCAGTTTGAGTAATTAGCAATGGGTGACAGCGAGTAAACGTCTTCACCTGCTGTTGTCAGGGCCTTTTATGCTTTCAAGTCATTGCTTGGCTGTTCCTTGACTCAAGGAGCAAACATCCTCTTCAACAATGTAAACGGCAACGAACAAAGGAAACTCTAAAATGAAATTACTTACTTACAAACTACTTTTCATTGAGCCTTTAAGCTGATGTTATGTTTGAAGTAAATTGTATCTGCTTTAATTTATGAGGTAATTGTGAACTGTACACCCATTGAAACAAATACAAGTCAGTCAATGATGAAATGTTAACATCATTTTGCAATTAGAGTAGATATTGTTTTTTCTTCTACCAATAACACCTCCAACAGAGAGTTCAAGTCTTTCCAGGGCTCAGCATGGTTCTACAGACATACTGCTTTGCACGACCTAAAGAAGAAAATTAACAGTGACTGAGTTACATTAGAGATAAAGTAACACACAATACGTCAGGTGACATATCAAATGTGAATGTTTCAACTCAGCTCCAAACACATAAGAAGAGGATCAGAAACACATCATCTGGCAGTCACATTGGTGTGAAGGCAGCATGGCAGCAAGGTGGCCTATATAAAGTGCTCATGCAGTGAAAAGGGCCATACATAGCTGAATACAGTGGTACAACTGACATGTGTTCTCAAGTGGTATGGTGTTACGTAGGCGCATCTGAATGCCAAAGGAATTCATGCTGTTACATATCCAAGTCCAGTGTAACCAAGCTATGGGCTAATAGTGTGCAGCCAGATCTCTACCATGGAATTAATGTGCAGCAACTATCTACCAAGGACTGTGCCAATAACATGGGCCGAACCTGAATTCTAATCCCACTTCAGGCACCAGTTGTACATGGATATACTGAGTTTAGGACTATGGCGGGCTTTGGGCATGTGAGAGGATCAGTAAATTTGTTGAAGAGTCAAGATATGAAGTGTTTAGGTCACTGACTTGAGTTTTTTTCTTATCTCCTAGAGCTTGTTTCTTATCTCCTACTATTAAGGGATGCAGTAAAATAAAAACAGCAGTGTGGCAGGAGGCTGCTGCAAACAGACTGAGGGCCTCATTGGCCAGAAAGAGAAGTAGGAGAACATGTCGGGTCAGGATGAGAGCTGGTGGGCAAGAGAGTGACCCAATGGTACCAGTGCTCTATCACCATCATACTCTGTATCACTCACATGACCATTCCCAAGTCCTCTGATTGGCTGGCAGAGAGGGTACTTTGGAAGCATCCCTCTGTCAACAATGCTTTGTAATAGCACCTCATGTCAGCAGTACCTGGTGTGGGAACACTGTTAATGCGGACTGAGTGCCATTAGGTGCAGTATCTAGAGACATTCAGTACTGTACCATCCCAGGTCCAGCGGTAGGGCAACTGTGAACTAATCCTTTCAAAAAACCTTTCCACTCTGTCTGCATGCTCACCACGTACAATTGCAACTGTTGATTGCAGTATACTATTTCATTTTATGTTAATTGTGGCTAGGCAACATCTCTTAATGGGCAGTTAAGTATTATGAAAAGGATAGTTGCTACTCACCATATAGTGGAGATGCTGAGTTGCAGATAGGCACAACATTTGACTCAGCATCTCTGCTATGTGGTGAGTAGCAACTATCATTTTCATAATATTGTTACATTCCACCCTGGATTCTCTTCATGGGCTGTTAGAAAAGGAGAATAACGCTACCTAAAAATGATCATAGTATTTCAACTGTCCCTTCTACCACAAAAAGTATGTTGCTTTGATTTAATGTAATTTCTAACAGCTCTTCAAATGCTGAGAATGATGTTTGACAAATTTAAGTCTCTAGAGTGTTACCGTTTGTCACATGATATTGTATTATAAATACACATATCAAATAAAGTTAAACTTCTGGGATGAATTTTTCGATGAAATTAATTAGTTGAAGCTTCAGAAATATATATTTACTTAAACCTATTTATTGCTCCAATGTCACTCTTATTACAGAGAGTAATAGAAACTAAACTCAAAAGTAAAGCATCCATTGACTGTGCAGCTCTAGATCACACACAAAACTTAAGTTTGCTGTGAAAAACTCTTCTAAGAGTCCATCGCTTAAGCAGTCTCAGCTCTCACGAGTACTGACTGCCAAAATATTGCTTAATCCCAAATCCAATTACATATGAAAAGTTATAGTTCCCATAACTCACATATGAAATTTTTCTTTGTATCAGAAACTTAAATGACTGAAAATTATCCATCTTTATGTAAAGGTTTTACTCACAACACAAACCAACACTGATTATGTGTTTTCTCACTCACCAAGACAATTGCCAAATATCAAAAATTAAAGCTGACTTACAAATAGTTATTCTTAACTTTTAGTGGAAGACTTGATTTAGTGTCAGTTATTCCAAGATGTGCTTTCTGACAGGGGTAGAAGTGATCTTAACAACATAAGAATATTGTAATATTTCATGTGAAATTAATTAACATAAAAGCCTTACTACAGTTGTGAATTAAATAAATAAAAAGAAAAATAATCTTTAGAACTAGCCTATCAGTGATGTGTGAATCTGATCTGTTTCTGCACCAGCTCTTAAGTGTGTTTTTTCACATGCTGTGTGCGTTGTGATTGGTCCTCATATGCTATCATGTTACAGGGTGTCTGGCAATGTACATGGACATAATTAATTGGTTACCATAATTTAGTAGATTTTGACATTTAATTAATCAGTTCAAGCACAAGCACCATTTATTTGATGGTGTCATTTGATCATTCTTCTGTGAAGGTGTCGAATGACACCTTGCTTGTGTTGTGGGGCGACAGGTGGTATAATTGTGAATGTTCCTATTATTTATTTAATGCTGTTGTTTGCCGTTCTCAACACTGGCTCTCTAACTACAATATTGGCAACCAGAAAGTGATTAGCAAAACGTGAAGCCTGTAATCAGAATTCCTAGTGCCCACTTCATCTGAGAAATACATTTATAGCTACATCTTATAGATCAGAGGAATTAGGAGATTGTCTGGGATTCATAATCAAAAACCATTCTCTCTAAAATGTTGACTATATTCTGAAAGTCACAGACCAAAAAGAATCCACACAATCCAACTACCAGAGCAGTTCGGAGTCTAATGCGCTGATGCAACTATAACTGTTCAAATTAAATGTTTAAGTGAATGCTCACCATAATTTGATGATAATGTTCATCAACGCCACACTAATAATGGTAGAATGTCTGTCCTGCGGCGGCACGTGAAAATATGACATACGCAAACTAAAGATAGATCATTAACGTCATCCCAAAATTAACACTTTACTCGAAAACGATTTCATGGTTACGCGTATCCTAGTGTGCTAACCAGCGTCTGGAGAGAACTGGGGCCTTCCTTATTCACGCAGCTTTCTTACATATAAAGCCACGGTGTGGACGGCTAAGGGAACGCCTGATCAAATCTGCTCTCCCAACTAGCCGCTGGGCTAGTAATGCACCACTTTAAGTTATCGAATAAATCATTGCTTCCTTTGCTGATGGCTGATGAAGCTCTCAATTTAAATGTGCAATCAGCACACAGGTAAGTAATCGTAATAAAAGTCTGACGTGGCTAAGTCAAATATTTTGGGCGAGATAATTAATTTAATTACACTACACGCAGTAGACGAGCTCTGAACTTGCCCTTTGGAGATACGCTATCGCTATAGTTTTATAGTTATTCAGTTGAAACTTCTCACATCTTTATGATTATAGCGGATCTCCCTTCTACTTAAATTTAAACATCCTAGCTTTATTTATTCGTCTACTTAACCCTTTCAGACCTGATTTTTTTATTTACTTATTAAAAAAATATCTGACATCATTTTTACATTCAAGTGAGTCTCCTGACAATATTTTTCTAAGAAAAACTTTCATATGATCCCTAGTTTTCTAGATATTTAATGTACACAATTGTGTTCATCAGGTCTCGAGCTTCATGTCATACATTACGGAGGTTAACACTATGGATCAAGTATACTACTCTTTATTTCACTTTAAAACAGAAGAAACAATAAAAATAATTTCAAATTACAGTTCTTATTTAAACAACAATGGTCAAAACACTGATTTTAAGGTTTCGTATGAAACTACAAAAAAAATTTTTGTCCTTTTGGAGACATAAATGAACTTCACATTTTCTGCACCGAATTCTAGGACGCTCTGTACATTTTGGAAATTTGCAGCGACTTGGAGCTCCTACATCACGCAAAGGCAAATGGTTAATGGAATCAAACTGTATCTCTGTAGCTGGTCATAATTCTCCTCTTTTTCTTGGTATGACTCTCATGTCTGAAACCAATCCATCAGACAGACGCCCCCTCTTCTTTTCGGTCACTTTCTTGTAGCACAGTATCAATCCATCTGCTACCCTGATACGAAAGGAAAGAAGGTCCATTTGCTTCTTCTTTGGGATAGACAGGTTGTCTGCGTCTCGTCTGTGTGCCAACCAACTTTGCTCGATGGCAAAGTCATATGGAAAGGCCATTTTTGAGATCTGATGAAAACTCTGTAGTAGCTTATCAATTGATCAAATAGTTCCACACCTTCCATTCCATAATTATATCTTCACAGTAGTATTTCAGGTCTTTCTACTTTCACATATTTATGGTGTTTTTTGTTCCAACACTCAACTTCATCCATTGAGCCTTTACCAACTAAGTTTGAACAAATACAACTGGACTATGGTCTAACCACTTACACATGATAATGTCATCAGCACTAGTGATTTCCTCTCAGTAACCTCTGGTTTGTTTCATTATTGTTTTATCATCTGAAAAAGGCAAGTATTTTCCAAATCTGTTTCGATAGACAGTACCCGCAGCATTGATGCCTTGAGATTTCAGAACTTGAAACAGATGATAAGGTGAAAAGAAGTTGTCTAAGTATAATTTATGACCTTTAGCCTACCTTTTTAGAGTGGAACAGAAAATTCTAAACCAACAGCAGGAACTAATCCAAATTTTTTACAGTATGCGGTATTTAGTTCAGTTGTAGCACCTTGATACTCTTTTCACATGAAGACTTTGATTCCCCATGGACTTGGTTTCCCCTTGACATACTGCTTTGCAGAAAACTTCCCAGTGAAAGGAATAATTCCTTCACTGACACAAACATTCTCTTCTATAGGAAGTTCACTGCAGCGTTTTCGAATGGCTAAGTAAATTGGCCTGACTTTGTAAAATTTATCTTTATTTTCAGGTGGCTTTTGCAGATTGTTCACCAAGTGTAAATTTGTTCATAATTCTAAAAATCTGTCTCATGACATGTGTTCCCAAAACACATTTGCCTTCAAGCTTGTATCCCAATACATTCATAATCTGGGAAATTTCAAGGTGCCAGTCAATATATGCAAACCAAATAGCATCTCTTGTGCTTGAGGAGTTGTCTGCTTGAATGAGGATTTGCCTTGTTGTAATGCATAAATATAAGTATGTGCTGCCATGCTAGTGAACAAATCATCTGGTAGGCTATATATCATTTGAAGTATTGCATTGGAGAACACAAGAGAGATACTTCAAAATTTGGAGCTTTGTATCTTTCTGCCATGGTACTTAGAGGCTTTTGTTTCTATTTTATGGATTCTTTAGGTGTTGCCATTATGTTGTCACAAAGGTTATTCAATTATGGGTTGTTTTCATTGCATAAATAGTTCATTTCAGCATCCACCACCTCTCCATCATCTTCATCTTCAGATATGGTGTCTCTAGACACATCATTCACGCCCACTTTATTTGCTCCAACACGTTTTACTATTTGTGGAGCTTGCCTTTCAATAAGTGGTACACTGTCATCCTCATCTCCACTCAAACTAAAGTCAGAAACGCCACCATTTTCAATTATGTCCATATTCAAGTCCCAATCTTTCTCCACAGAAAGCCATTCCTTATCCATATTTGTAAGTCAGAAGCCAGCAATATAAAATAAAATCATATGTACAGGTCACTTATTCTCCTCCTTGCTGCTGGTACTGAAATTAATGGAAAAATTACCACACACAACTACCATAGCCATGCTAATATAGCTTTAGACACATTTTAGGTTATTTTTCCTATTTTACACCATTAAGGACCTGTTGTACACAAATGTGTACATTAATCTTACCTGGTGCATAACACAAATATGAACCGAAGGAAATTGCTGAAAATTCCACTGAAAGAATATCTAATGTTTCCAAAAGAAGGAAACCACACAAAACATTCATAAACAAAACCCGCAATGTGACTCATCATCATCATCATCATCATTTAAGACTGATTATGACTTTCAGCGTTCAGTCTGGAGCATAGCCCCCCTTATAAAATTCCTCCATGATCCCCTATTCAGTGCTAACATTGGTGCCTCTTCTGATGTTAAACCTATTACTTCAAAATCATTCTTAACCGAATTCAGGTACCTTCTCCTTGGTCTGCCCCGACTCCTCCTACCCTCTACTGCTGAACCCATGAGTCTCTTGGGTAACCTTGCTTCTCCCATGCGTGTAACATGACCCCACCTTCTAAGCCTGTTCGCCCTGACTGCTACATCTAGAGTTCATGCCCAGTTTTTCTTTGATTTCCTCATTGTGGACACCCTTCTGCCATTGTTACCATCTGGTAATACCTGCAATCATCCTAGCTACTTTCATATCCGTAACCTCAGCCTTGTTGATAAGGTAACCTGAATCCACCCAGCTTTCGCTCCCATACAACAAAGTTGGTCGAAAGATTGAACGGTGCACAGATAACTTAGTCTTGGTACTGACTTCCTTCTTGCAGAAGAGAGTAGATCGTAGCTGAGCGCTCACTGCATTAACTTTGCTACACCTCGCTTCCAGTTCTTTCACTATGTTGCCATCCTGTGAGAATATGCATCCTAAGTACTTGAAACCGTCCACCTGTTCTAACTTTGTTCCTCCTATTTGGCACTCAATCCGTTTATATTTCTTTCCCACTGACATTACTTTCGTTTTGGAGATGCTAATCTTCATACCATAGTCCTTACATTTCTGATCTAGCTCTGAAATATTACTTTGCAAACTTTCACTCGAATCTGCCATCACAACTAAGTCATCCGCATATGCAAGACTGCTTATTTTGTGTTCACATATCTTAATCTCACCCAGCCAGTCTATTGTTTTCAACATATGATCCATAAATAACAGTGGAGACAGGTTGCAGCCTTGTCTTACCCCTGAAACTACTCTGAACCATGAACTCAATTTACCGTCAACTCTAACTGCTGCCTGACTATCCATATAAAGACCTTTAATTGCTTGCAAAAGTTTGCCTCCTATTCCGTAATCTCGTAGAACAGACAATAACTTCCTCCTAGGAACCCGGTCATATGCCTTTTCTAAATCTATAAAGCATAGATACAATTCCCTGTTCCACTCATAACACTTCTCCATTATTTGCCGTAAGCTAAAGATCTGGTCCTGACAACCTCTAAGAGACCTAAACCCACACTGATTTTTATCCAATTGGTCCTCAACTAATACTCGCACTCCTTTCAACAATACCTGAGAAGATTTTACCCGCAACGCTGATTAAAGAGATATCTCTGTAGTTGTTACAATCTTTTCTGTTTCCATGTTTAAAAATTGGTGTGATTATTGCTTTTGTCCAGTCTGATGGAAACTGTCCGGACTCCCAGGCCAATTCAATTATCCTGTGTAGCCATTTAAGACCTGACATTCCACTGTATTTGTTGAGTTCTGACTTAATTTCATCCACCCCAGCTGCTTTATTGCACTGCAATCTATTGACCATTTTCTCCACTTCCTCGAATGTGATCCTATTTCCATCATCATTCCTATCCCATTCTACCTCGAAATCTGAAACATTACTGATCGTGTTTTCACCTACATTGAGCAACTCTTCAAAATATTCCCTCCATCAGCCCAAGGCATCCACAGGATTCACCAGCAGTTTTCCTGACCTGTCCAAAATGCTTGACATTTCCTTCTTACCTCCCTTTCGAAGACTGCTAATTACACTCCAGAATGGTTTTCCAGCATCTTGACCCATAGTCTCCAACCTGTTTCCAAAGTCTTCCCAAGATTTCTTCTTCGATGCTGCAATTATCTGTTTGGCTTTGTTTCTTTCTTCAACATAACTTTCTCTGTCTGCCTGAGTTCTAATATGTAGCCATTTTTGATACGCCTTCTTTTTCCTTTTACAGGCTGCCTTGACTATGTCGTTCCACCAAGCTGTTTGCTTCATCCTACTTTTACACACTACTGTCCCAAGACATTCTTTAGCCGCGTCTAGCACTGCGTCCCTGTACATTGTCCATTCCTTTTCCAGTGACTGTAATTGACTACATTCAAGTAACTGGTACCTTTCTGAGATCACTGTTATGTACTTGTGCCTGATTTCCGTATCCTGAAGCTTCTTCACTCTTATCCTCCTACATATGGACCTGAGCTCCTGCACTTTCGGCCTCAACAGTCCCAATTTCACTGCAGATTAAATAATGATCAGTGTCATCAAAGAATCCCCTGAATACACGTGTGTCCCTCACAGCCTTCCTGAATTCCTGATCTGTTATTATATAGTCAATGACAGATCTGGTTCCCCTTCCTTCCAAGTATACTGGTGAATGTTCTTAAGTTTAAAAAAGGAGTCTGTGATTACTAAGCCCATACTGGCACAGAAATCCAAGAGTTGTTTCCCGTTCCTGTTGGCCTCCATATTCTCTCCAAATTTACCCATAACCTTTTCATACCCTTCTGTTCGATTTCCAATCCTGGCGTTAAAATCACCCATGAGCAGAACACTGTCCTTGTCCTTTACTCTAACGACTACATCACTGAGTGCCTCATAAAAACTATCCATCTTATCTTGATCTGTCCCTTCACAAAGCGAATATACTGACACAATCCTAATTTTCTTGCTAGACACTGTCAAATCTATCCACATCAGTCGTTCGTTTACATACCTTATTGCAACTACGCTGGGTTCCATTTCTTTCCTGATGTATAGCCCTACACCCCATTGTGCTATTCCTGCTTTGACTCCTGACAGGTAGACCTTGTATTCTCCCACTTCCTCTTCTTTCTCACCCCTTACCCGAATGTCACTGACAGCTAACACGACCAGCCCCATCTTACTTGCAGCCTCTGCCAGCTTTACCTTCTTCCCAGAGTAGCCCCCATTGATAGTAATAGCTCCCCATCTCATTACCATTTGTTTGCCAAGGAGTCCCTGGTTTGTCAGTTAGAGGTGGGACTCCGTCACCTCCAAAGGTCCGAGGCATTTTGCTCTGATTGTTGCCAGCATCATATTTAAAGTACCAGGGAAGCAGGTTGCTAGCCTTACTTGCCCCGAGTCCCATTGGGTTTTACCCCTAACGGCGGAGGGACTAACCGGTGGATTTGGTAGTCTTTGCCGTATGAGCACAAAGGTGACCACGACTCAGAATATGTCCGAGATGCCCAGCCTTATTCCAAAGTAACTAGTAATCCGACTGTTGGGACCACTTACTTGGCCACTCAGACGTTGCCCGTGGTTCATGAACTAGGACATGACTACAGGAACCCACACCATGAACCACAAATGTGACTATTATAGCAATAAAGTCAACGAGTAATGGCTTCCACAGAGAGACAACACCAGAGAGTATATTTTATTGTGTGGTTCACAGACTGCTCACAAGAGAGCAGCAGCTGCTGGAGCATGGCTAAAAGAAACATACACAAATGTGCACAGTGGGTTTGGATGCATGTGACATTTCTTGTTAGCGAAATATTAGTGAACAAGCTTTATGTACACAATTGTGACCAGGTCTGAAAGGGTTAATCTATCTTGCTTCCTTAATTTTTAAGACAAAAACCAGAAAATCATGAATTTCAACTAAAATTTTAACTTGTGAGATTCAGAATACTGTTTCTACTAAATTATTATGCAAAAGAAATCTAAATTTAAATTTTTAAGTTTCTAGCTCTTTTCTGTTGCGCCAATGATTTTTACAGAAGAACATCCAAATTTCGAAAATGGTTAAAGTTATTGAACTGATATCCAACACACATTGTTTTTGTATTACTCCTGACAGGATAGAAACGTTTCAGGTTATTTACTTCATTTTAAAGTATTGCACAATATTTAAGACGTCAGAGCTAGTTACAGCGGACTAGGCTGGCACACAATGGAAAGACTGTTGTGAATTTTGTAAGGCGTGAGTATGCTGCTTCCCTACAGTGTGACTGACACGCATCATTCTAATGTTACCTCCATAAGATGTGACTTTCTTTTATTTTGTCTTCTTCTACTGACCCAAGACTTTGTTGGAACACTGCTATAGTCTTGGTAATCCTTACTGTTGGTCACTGGGAAATTAACTTGTTTCATGGTGTCACACACTGCCCTGTTATTAGTTCCTGCTCATGCTTCATGACAGCTACTGTCAATATGGCTGTGCCAGAAACTGGACCACCCAGTGGTACAATGTGCACCAGAGCACAGCATGCAAGATTTTAATGGCTGCTCCACACCACTACCTGCTTCTCTGAGCTGTGCAGATGGGAGCTATCCATACAGAACATCCTTTGCCCCTGTAACCTTCCTGGTCTAAACCTAGGGTAACTTGCTGCCCCCCCCCCCCAAATAGTGTGTGTGTGTGTGTGTGTGTGTGTGTGTGTGTGTGTGTGTGTGTGTGTGTGCACGCGCGCCGTCCCCTGTCCCAGTACCCCTGCACAATTGAGTGCTGTTATCTCATGCCTTAGTCTATGAAATCACGTGGCCAGTCATCTGCCACCTGCCCCTCTACCTGTGCCCCTAGCTTGCCCGCAGATGGCCCCCACTCTCCCACGAGCTGTTAGATGTTCCCCCCAACCCTCACCCCTGCCTCCCTCCATCCTTCACCTCACCCCACCCCACCTCTTATCCAAACCTCACCCTAGTACCCTTACTATGGGCCAAGAAAGAGCTGGCATAATGTAGGAAGACAGGTGTGTAAATGTGTGTGTGTGTGTGTGTGTGTGTGTGTTTCCTACAAGCTTGAAAAAGGAACTTCGTCCCAAAAGCTATCCAAGCTCTGTACCTTGTGTTTGTGTACCTATCAATGATGCAGCTCCTGCCTTTTGGTGAATCATCTCCTTTATTCTCAAATAATTTTTAATCATCAACTAGTACTCTCCATACATTATTATTGACCCCTGTTTGGTTGCTCTGTGCAGATGCTTTATTTTCTCTTCTTACAGCAGATGCTTAGTACTCAAAAATCTTGCATGTGTGTAATGCCTAACCCCAAGCACATTGCACAAAATGTGCTGACTTGTATCTTGTTAGTGCTATGGCTGTCTGTTAGGGTTATGGCTGTCCACCTGATAGTACTCGTAACTCTGCTATTGTGCACTGTTGGTGCTGTGTGCTATTGATGTTAAAACCTTGGTTTCTGGTGACAGTAGTTGTAATTCTTGAGAAAAGGCCACCAATCTGCTACATGTAATCCGTCTCATCAATTGCCCCTGCTATAATCTGCACAGATTCCAAATGACTTTAATTGAATCTCTTGACAAACAGGTCTGTTTCAAAGCATACACTCACCCTGCAATATTTAGCTGTTTTTTGAGTACTGTCATACTTCAACCGACCTGGCATTCCATTACAGCTGCTTATTCAGCTTTAGTCTACAGTCACTTTTAAATCTCATTACTTTCTTATTTAATATTAGTTAATTAGTTATTTTATTCTGAATATTTGAGTGGTTTCCATTTGTTGAGTACAATTCTGTTGTTTTTGTTCTTGAGAATGCTGTTATCGCACCCCTGTAACACAAAGAAAGGATCTCAACAAAGCCACTTTATTTTATCCAAGTCCTGTATGTATGAGTGTTTTCTTTTAATTTTTTTCATCATTTGGTTTTAATACCTGATGTAATCTGCAATCAAACCTTTAAAAGTCCAAAGAATACTGTACCAGTGATCTCTCAGGCTTCCATTTTGTGCACAATATTTCGAGGACAGAGCCAGTCAACTTCAGGTGCTGTGAGTTTTGTGGTTAGTGTGCTCACAGACTGGACTCTAACCGTTTATCTTGTGCCACTGTTTGTAGCAGAGTTTGACTTCCAACACCCACTACACCTCTGATGCTCTTTTGATTTTTAAAGCTTACGCCAATAATTCCATGACACACACATTATTTGCTCTGTAGTGTTAAATATGATCTTGTAGTGTTAAAGATGATCTAGGCCTCCAAAAGTTGGGTTTGACATGTCTTACGTGGGGTGTACTATTAGAACAGCTCAGGGGAGATGCTAGAAGCATCAGTGACACACTAATCTAAAACAACCAAGCATATCAGGTGGCATTGAGTATTGCCTCAGATATAATCATGAAACGAAATATGATGAGACAGGTATCCTGGTGCAAGCATCACTTTTCTGGGACAGCGTAATTATGAAGTCTTATCAAAGTAACTAAGTCAGGAAACATATAAACAGGGGCAGAGGTTTCAGTTTAAACAAGGCTTGGGACCTGGTACTCAGTTTATTAAGATCTCATCAGCCTTCAGGTCCATCACAGCCAGGAGACACTGAGAGAATTTGCATTTCGAAGAATATTAGTGTGGCCATTGAAAACCAAGAGAGTATCAAAGGTGGTGGGGGCTTTGGGAGTTGAACTCGGCTATAAATTGCGGCACAAGATCAACAATAATTCACATTCTGGTTGGAGTCCAGGCGATGAGTATGCATATCAGCAAAACTTGCAGCACCTGGAGAAGAAAACAATGTTGGTCGTTGAAATATTGTGAATAAAATGGAAACTAGACCTTGGATAAATGCCCAGAACATAACCATTAATACTGTACCATCTCCTCATAATGTAGACCAGATCAAAAGTTGCAGGATACAGTTTCAAATTATTCTGCGTACTCATGAAAGCTTTGTAAATTTGCAGTCATCACACTCAAATAAATAGTAATGCATAAATTGTAGTATACTTCCTTATATATTCTAACAAAGAATTTGTTACAGTTTCAGATGGAGATAATGTAAGTACATCATATTAATTTCGTCTTAACTTCTTTCAGGCTACAACACTGGGACAAAATAGCTATGTAGTGTGTTTTTGTTAGTTAGGTCTGAGGAACATTGTCTGAAAGCTCAACAACAATTTGTTTTGTTTATGCACTTGTCGACCCCTCAAATCTTTGTCTACACAATGATTGACTGTCTTTATTCCTTACTTATTTGTATTCCTCATAGGACTTCCCATTATCATATTGATTTAAAAAAAAATTTATTACGTCAAATGCTCCAGACTGCCATCACCAAATATTGAGATGTATACTCAGTGACTTCCAACAGTCCATCAGGCTAATGATTCTATAACTTTACTTCAAATTCCATGACAGACATGTCATGAAGTTTCATGGAAGGTCACCAAAGTAATCATTCCTTTTATACAGGAGCTGTGAACAATCACATTTTCTACTGAACACTCTGAGGAGTGTGATTCCTCCATGGCATTGCTCTGGCATCATACTTTCACAGAAAAGACAGTTCTCATACAGTGCAAGTGCTTGGTGATTAACTGTAGGAGCAGGATTTCATTGAAAGAGCCGCACTTGCAGTAACTAAATGATATAATATGTATGGACCAAGCAGTCCTGTCATAGTTCTGCACTCCATTGTAACGTTTCATTAATATGGAATGTTTTTATGTGAAGGTGATCTGCAGTATCAACAGATGCGTCTTTCTGAACTTGAAAGACAACAAGTGAGCAGAGAAAAATCACTGCAGCAAACTAGAGCTGAAGCACAGGATCTGCGTGTACAAATGAAAACTGAGAGGGCTTTACAAATTGAAAAATTGTGAGTACATAATAAACTTGGTTTTTGTATGACAGTATATGTTATTGGATTTCCTACTATTACATTTAAGTGTTTCTTTAATTTCTAACAGCATCAATTTCTTTTAATTTATATCATACGCATTACTGCACTACATTAAGGTCATACATATTTTCCTGTAACCACATACTTCTGTTTATGACTAAATATCTTATTGATCATCACATAATTGCATGACCAGTCAGCCATCATTATCAGATTTTTACTAAGTTAGCATATCTTTCATATTTCTATTTCATGTGATCCAGTGCTTGCTTCTTAGTATGTTACTTGCAATGCTGCAATGGTTCTTTACCGTGATATCATGTGGTGAAGTATGGTCTGATCAGGATCTAAGACTTCCTGTTATTTAATCTTGCTCACCTGACTAGTTCAGTACACTCGCTGACATCTTCTGATTGAACTTTGTTTATCGAAGTGCTGCAGTTACTGCCGGAAGTTAAAGGGTATAAATCTTCCTAGTTCTCAAAAGAAATATCATACTTCTGATAATGTGTCATATACTGTACTCTTGTGAACAGTGACAATTAATTATGAAGTTGTTTCAACATTTGGAACATCACAATTACATTGAAAATGATTTGTCTTATTTAACAGATTCCGATTGAGTGAATGTTTAACTAGTTTCCTCGTCTCTGCGTGGTATCATAGGCATTGTCCCAGCATCTCTTCTCGTATGGCTCACGTTGTATGTGTAAGGCAGGACCTGACATGATATATATGTGTAAATGAAACATATCTGAACAGCAGATTATCTAATTCATTACAAAAATGTATGTCATTTGTCATTCAAAAACTCCTAGAACATATCACTACACCGGAGGGATATGTTATACTATAGATTCCTCCTCTTAGGCGAATGATGTCATCACTAATGTGAAACGTTAACTAAACCATATATATTCAAAGTTCAAAACTAGTTTTAACCTTTTCACTACAAGTATTAATATCTTGTGACTATTTGATATACAATCACAGCTGTGCTTGTATCTCGTTTTGTAATAAATACAGTATCCTTATTCATGTTTATTACATGTGGAATGCTCCACAGCGAATTGTAAACTATCAGTCAAGACATGAACTGCATCAGCTTCACTTTGATTAAGTTTTTTTAAAGTTTCTATGAGGTACTCACTTGGTTACAATGGATATTGGACCTCAGATAACAAATATTTACTGTCCATATGGATCATGAAGCAGTTTTACTATATAACTTTGTTTTCTTTCATGCACCACTCTTTCCTAGGACTTGCAGTCTAGTAGCCATTTAGTTGAATCATCCATATTTCATCTAATTGAGTATATTTATTCCAGAATTCAGGCTTTTCTAGCCATACTTACAAAACTTTTGGAACTCACTGGACATGTGTTATACCACATTCAAATTAAACAAATTTCATGTACTAAATTATCCAAAATGTCTCATAGAAAATTTTTATAAACCCAACTGTATTACTAAATGTCTCGAAAAATATATAGTTGTTACAGAGAACACCATATTCATTATTATGAGGCCAGTTTCCTCATTAAACATCTTCAGCATTCAAAAACTGCCACCAAACAAGGGGAGCATTCCACAATTAGTTACTTATCTTTCCAAACCTGGCCAGTAGCATACAAGACTCAGATGCCTGTCTCTTTATTATGTCATCTTTAAATTAGCATATGGTACAGATTAACAAACTTAGGTAAATTCATCTGACTTGCTATTTTGGTGGAACCTCAAAACTAAAGGTACCAACTTATGTAGTAATGGTCAACAACTCTTTCCACAGAAAGATTACCTCTACACAGTCATTTAATTATCCACAGTGATAGTGTCCCTGTTTATGTGTCCTCCTTTTTTTCACCAGCATAGATCATCCCTTTTCTCAGGAACCACATATTATTTCCATCACACCATATGTACATACAGGTTAGGGTACAGTATCCTGTTAATTGCATTTACAAATCTACCTTCACATATACAATTTAGTAATGTGAAAGGAACCTTTAATTGTGAGAAAGTAACATAATTCACAGAAATGTTTAATACAGCACTGAATGCAGTATATCTTCAAGTTTTATTTACAAATATTCAATGCAGATACATTGTGTAACACAACAAATGTCCCATCTGTAATCACTTTCTTGCCAGTTCCTATGAAGCAAGTCTTGATGTATAGTTGCAACTGCTTATGTTACCTGTTCTTGCATCTTGTCGACATTTCCCAGAAGTGGAGGGATAAACACTCTGTCTTAATTGTAAACCCATACACAGAAGTTCATTGGGGTTAAATCAAATGATACTGATGGTCAGGCTCCACCACGTCCAATTCAAGTTGGGACAGTCACATAGAGATATGCAATAACTTCATGATGATAATGTGGTAGTGCACCATCTTTCTGGAAAATAAATTCTGTGCCCATATCCTGCTGTAATTGAAACATTAGATAATGTTCATGCATGTCCAGGTACAAAAGGCCAGTTACAGTTGACTTGTGGGTAACCTACCCCTACCACAGCCTATATTCATACCTGGGTTTTAATCTGTCTTCTTAACTCCTCTCTCCATACTCACTCACTACTGTAACTCTGAAAGCCCTCCTGTTGTATGTTTGAGTAAATGCCCCACTATTGTGTGGCACAACAATCATACTTGGATGTTAGCCTGTCATTCTTACATTTCATAGGTAAGGATATATCCTTCTTGATTCTCTCCATCAAAAGCGATGGGACGAACATCCAGCTTTTCTTAGAAAAAGAAATACCTCATCTAGGTCCTGCATTCAATTTGCTGGCTAATGTTTGTTAACTTCTATTGTTTGCCCAACCCTAATACAAAACTATGTTAGTTGTAAATGGGTAAAATATGAAACATATTTTTTATCATATTTGTATTATAGAGACCTTTTTCTTCTCAAAGGCTCTACTAAGAAAACAGTTGTCAGATGTGGAATGTCAATAATTTAGTATGCACCTTCATAATTGTGGCAAAACTTTCTCATTTCCTTCTGTAATTGTGAACTGTGATGAAAGACTTTCACTACTACCATGTCATGGAGTTTGAAATTTGGGATACTTACTTTTAAATTATGATCTTGAATTTGACATTGTGTGTATTTATTTAAATTCCTCTCTACCTTTTCTTGCAAATCATTGGCTGGTACCTCTTTTGTTCCACGACAAGATTTTTTTTTTTTTTTCAATTATTCTCCTATTAAATTCTTATTCAGCACTTCTAGTGGGGAAAGTCACGTTGGCAAGTAAGGTAATTCACTACAGATAACGTGAAACTGCAGAATCATCTGTGCCCAGGTTGTCTGTGTGTTAGAACAATACGTACCACATGATCTTTCTATCTTTTTCGTTATTCTTCTAGAGGCGTTGGATTGTGGGTGGTCCTTTAAAGTAGGACATGGTTTACACCTTTCCGTGCTAAAAATTCTTTGAAAGTACTCCTTTTAAATAAGAATGCCATTATGGGAGAACAAGTGATTTGGCTTGCCCACATCAGCGAAATAATCTCTTAGGCAGTTGATTATGGTAGTTTTATTTGCTATCCAATGGGATACAGCGTTACATATTGAGACACATGACAAATTCCTTCAATAGAACTTTGTTTCTCTGTTAAGAGTACAAATCTAACACCCTGTTCTCGAAATATATACTATGTGTCTGATAATCAATGTACCACAATCGTACTATTGTCTACAGTGACTATTATTTACAAAGTTGTTTAAATATTTGGAACATCAGAATTACACTATAAGAACTCAGTCCACAGAATATCTGTCTTATTTGATGGATTCCAATTGAGTGAGTGTATAACAAGTTTTCTCTTGCCCTTGTAACACCACAAGCATTCTGTTGACCACTCTTCCTCTAAGGCGTGCACCATATCTCCCAAGACAGGATCCTAAGGGACCGAATAAACTGACCAATCAGCAGGTACCACAAATTAGGTATATTGTTTCTCACCATCCCGGCTTGCAGATCTACTGTGTCCATCCTTTTTATGATACGTGCACATAAAAAAACATACATACATCCAAACAGTGATTATCTAATTCATTATGTACATAAACTCTTTATTGTGGTGATCATCATTTGTTGGTTTGAAAAATATTGTGCAACACATCACTTCACCAAAGTGATATGTTACACTACATCCTGTGTATGCAGCCAACCGTTGCGTCATTCAGGATCTGAAAAGTCTTCCTTCCTCATCCAATCTTCCGTTCTACATATACATCTAAGTCTATTTTTATAAGACCCTCTTCTTTCTTAATACGCATCCAGTGAAGTTTCTTTTCCTTCTTTTTATTTACATTAAGTAATTGCCTTTGCTCTCCCACTCTCCTTAGTCCCTCAGCATTTTTTACTTTGTCCATCCAAAATACTTTTTCCATTCTCTTATCGTGTCCACGTCTCAGAAACCGTCACTCTTTCTGCATTGTTCTTCCTCACTGTCCATGTTTCAGCACCATACAGCAGGCCAATCTGTACATAAAATATTTTATTACTTTTCTTCAAATCTTTGTCCATATTGCTGCATAAAATTATCTTATTCTTATAAAATACCTCTTCCTAGGTAATTAAAGCATTGCACGCATTCTAATATTTCTCTGGTCTGTATTATCTTTGTCCTCTTATTTCCTTATAGTTCCAAAGCTTCTGTTTCTTTGTATTGATGTTGATTCCATAAATATTTCCTTTAGCTTCAGTGATATCCACTGTTGTTGTGGTCTTAAGTACTGAGACTGGTTTGATGCAGCTCTCCATTCTACTCTATCCGGTGCAAGCTTCTTCATTTCCCAGTACCTACTGCAACCTACTGAATCTGCTTAGTGTAGTCATCTCTTGGTCTCCCTCTACGATTTTTACCCTCCACGCTGCCCTCCAATACTGAATTGGTGATCCCTTGATGCCTCAGAACATGTCCTACCAACCGATCCCTTCTTCTGGTCAAGTTGTGCCACAAACTTCTCCTCTCCCCAATCCGATTCGATACTTCCTCATTAGTTATGTGATCTACCCATCTAATCTTCAGCATCCTTCTGTAGCACCACATTTCGAAAGCTATTCTCTTCTTGTCCAAACTATTTACCATCCATGTTTCACTTCGATACATGGCTCCACTCCATACAAATACTTTCAGAAATGACTTCCTGACACTTAAATCTATACTCAATGTTAACAAACTTCTCTTCTTCAGAAACGCTTTCCTTGCCATTACCAGTCTACATTTTATATCCTCTCTACTTCGACCATCATTAGTTATTTTGCTCCCCAAATAGCAAAACTCCTTTACTACTTTAAGTGTCTCACTTCCTAATCTAATTCCCTCAGCATCACTTAATTCGACTACATTCCATTATCTTCGTTTTGCTTTTGTTGATGTTCATCTTATATCCTCGTTTCAAGACACTATCCATTCCATTCAACTGCTCTTCCAAGTCTTTTGCTGTCTCTGACAGAATTACGATGTCATCGGCGAACCTCAAAGTTTTTATTTCTTCTCCATGGATTTTAATACCTACCCCGAATTTTTCTTTTGTTTCCTTCACTGCTTGCTCAATATACAGATTGAATAACATCGGGGATAGACTACAGCCCTGTCTCACTCCATTTCCAACCACTGCTTCCCTTTCATGTCCCTCAACTCTTATAACTGCCATCTGGTTTCTGTACAAATTGTAAATAGCCTTTCACTCCCTGTATTTTACCCCTGCCACCTTTAGAATTGGAAAGAGAGTATTCCAGTCAACATTGTCAAAAGCTTTCTCTAAGTCTACAAATGCTAGAAATAAAGGTTTGCCTTTCCTTAATCTATTTTCTAAGATAAGTCGTAGGGTCAGTATTGCCTCACGTGTTCCAACATTTCTACGGAATCCAAACTGATCTTCCACGAGGTCAGCTTCTACTAGTTTTTCCATTCGTCTGTAAAGAACTCGCGTTAGTATTTTGCAGCTGTGACTTATTAAACTGATAGTTCGGTAACTTTCACATCTATCAACATCTGCTTTCTTTGGGATTGGAATTATTATATTCTTCTTGAAGTCTGAGGGTATTTCGCCTGTGTCATACATCTTGCTCACCAGATGGTAGAGTTTTGTCAGGACTGGCTCTCCCAAGGCCGTCAGTAGTTCCAATGGAATGTTGTCTACTCCAGGAGCCTTGTTTCGACTCAGGTCTTTCAGTGCTCTGTCAAACTCTTCACGCAGTATCGTATCTCCCATTTCATCTTCATCTACATCCTCTTCCACTTCCATAATATTGTCCTCAAGTACATCGCCCTTGTATAGACCTTCTATATACTCCTTCCACCTTTCTGCTTTCCCTTCTTTGGTTAGAACTGGGTTTCCATCTGAGCTTTTAATATTCATACAAGTGGTCCTCTTTTCTCCAAAGGTCTCTCTAATTTTCCTGTAGGCACTATCTATCTTACCCCTAGTGAGATAAGCCTCTACATCCTTACATTTGTCCTCTAGCCATCCCTGCTTAGCCATTTTGCACTTCCTGTCGATGTCATTTTTGAGACGTTTGTATTCCTTTTTGCCTGCTTCGTTTACTGCATTTTTATATTTTCTCCTTTCATCAATTAAATTCAATATTTCTTATGTTACCCAAGGATTTCTACTAGCCCTCGTCTTTTTACCTACTTGATCCTCTGCTGCCTTGACTACTTCATCCCTCAAAGCTACCCATTCTTCTTCTATTGTATTTCTTTCCCCCATTCCTGTCAATTGCTCCCTTATGCTCTCCTTGAAACTCCGTACAACCTCTGGTTCTTTTAGTTTATCCAGGTCCCATCTCCTTAAATTCCCACCTTTTTGCAGTTTCTTCAGTTTTAATCTACAGGTCATAACCAACAGATTGTGGTCAGAGTCCACATCTGCCCCTGGAAATGTCTTACAATTTAAAACCTGGTTGCTAAATCTCTGTCGTACCATTATATAATCTATCTGAAACCTGTCAGTATCTCCAGGCTTCTTCCATGTATACACCCTTCTTTTATGATTCTTGAACCAAGTGTTACCTATGATTAAGTTGTGCTCTGTGCAAAATTCTACCAGGCGGCTTCCTCTTTCATTTCTTTGCCCCAGTCCATATTCACCTACTACGTTTCCTTCTCTCCCTTTTCCTACTACCGACTTCCCGTCACCCATGACTATTAAATTTTCGTCACCCTTCACTATCTGAATAATTTCTTTTATTTGATCATACATTTCTTCAATTTCTTCGTCATCTGCAGAGCTAGTTGGCATATAAACTTGTACTACTGTAGTAGGTGTGGGCTTCGTATCTATCTTTGCCACAATAATGCATTCACTGTGTTGTTTGTAGTAGCTTACCCGCATTCCTATTTTCCTATTCATTATTAAACCTACTCCTGCATTACCCCTATTTGATTTTGTGTTTATAACCCTGTAGTCACATGACCAGAAGTCTTGTTCCTCCTGCCACCGAACTTCACTAATTCCCACTATATCTAACTTTAACTTATCCATTTCCCTTTTAAATTTTCTAACCTACCTGCCCGATTAAGGGATCTGACATTCCACGCTCCAACCCGTAGAACGCCAGTTTTCTTTCTCCTGATAACGACATCCTCTTGAGTAGTCCCTGCCCGGAGATCCAAATGGGGGACTATTTTACCTCCGGAATATTTTACCCAAGAGGATGCCATCATCATTTAATCATACAGTAAAGCTGCATGCCCTCGGGAAAAATTACGGCTGTAGTTTCCCCTTGCTTTCAGCCGTTCGCAGTACCAGCACAGCAAGGCTGTTTTGGTTATTGTTACAAGGCCAGATCAGTCAATCATCAGGACTGTTGCCCCTGCAACTACTGAAAAGGCTGCTGCCCCTCTTCAGGAACCACACGTTTGTCTGGCCTCTCAACAGATACCCCTCCGTTGTGGTTGCACCTACGG
Source organism: Schistocerca gregaria (assembly GCF_023897955.1). Classification (NCBI taxonomy): domain Eukaryota; kingdom Metazoa; phylum Arthropoda; class Insecta; order Orthoptera; family Acrididae; genus Schistocerca; species Schistocerca gregaria. The sequence goes on from NC_064921.1 coordinate 815,963,282, forward strand.
TATAGCTATCTGTATCGCTGAATCACGCAAGCCTCCCCACCAATGGCAAGGTCCGTGGTTCATGGGGGGAGGTGATATCCACTAAGTGCTGTAATTCTTTTTCATTTCTTGTTAGAAGGACCGATTTGTCTGCTGACCTCAAACATCATATTCGTCTTCCTTTAGGTTTTACCTCCTCGTCACCTGGTGGCCTTAGGTCAATCATATTTTCTACTTACTTTTTCCCAGTTGGTACTTGCTCCTCTCACTGATACTTTAGTGATAATGAGTGTATGTCATCCGGTTTTCCAGTCCCCTCTTTTTCCCCTCATTGTAGCTGTGAGCTTATTCCAAGCCACATTGTCAAATTCCTATAAAAGGTCTATAAAACACAAACATATATAGTTCTAGGATATACATGAGTGAATTCTTGTTTGTAATAGATGGCTGTATATGCTTGTTACTGGTATTAATACTGTTTAGGAACCAAACTTAGATGAAGTATTATAGCCTGGATGTATTCGTACTGTCTGGTGTCTTTACAAATGAATATATCAGTAAATGATTAGATTCTGTTTTTCTTTGAAATTATCACTTGTGAAGAATAAACATTAAATACTAAATTATCTAATAAATGAGTGACTGAAAAAAATCAAGTGTATATCAGCTGTTCAAATCAGTCAGAGTTATATGCAAAAATAAGTCAACATTCATTAAATTACTGATGATTATTCAGTCTCAGGTGTTACGCCAGCTTATATTAGTTAGGGGATGGTGACAATGTTTCAAATAAAAACAGAGAATAATAATTAGTGATAATTAATGACACACACATACATACTCCTACAATAGTGGCATCTGTAAGGGTGAAAAAACAGGGTGAACTAACGACGAACACAGCTATATTCGTCAAACATTTCATTTTCTGTCTACACCAGAATCTATAAAAAGTAAGACAGCTAATGGGCTACATGAAATCACCTATGAACAATAATGAAATAAATGTTCCTTTTTTCATATGTAATTGATGCTGGAAAATTATAATGATAATTCAGTTCATTATGAGACTCAAGTTCCTCCTGGGTTATACAGTGTTCAAATAACTTAACAAAAATGCAGCTGGATGACGTTACTGACAACTGCGGATCTTTTGACAGAAGGACACCCTGTTATTTTCAAGACAAAACTGCAGCATGAAAGTGCTGTGAAAAGGAATTTAAAATCTCGGTTTGCAGAGCAATTCTGGGAAGAGATACTTCTCTCTCTCTCTCTGTCTGTAAGGACTAGCGACATCACACAACCAAAGATGACCGCCATCAGAAGTTATCGATAGTGAAAATTAATTGGCAGCAGGTGAGATAGCGTCAACTCCGTCCCTCTGTTTTTTCGCAGGGGAGAGAGCAGGGTTTGACGCAGAATTTAAACGGACACTTCCATCTCCATTTATACGGTTACTTGCTAATAATTTATCTCCAGCTGTTTCTTTAATAACACTATCTAACGGCTTTGGCCGACAATTTAAGTGCGAATTAAACATACTACCTTCCACTTCTTTTACGAGATGACTTACGTGACATGCTCACCCGACCTCCCGTGCTGGTTAGCCTGCTGCTGCGAACTCTCTTTTTACTTTCTTCTCCAAAGTATGCTGCTAGGTACAGGAATTTCTTAAAACTCTCTCTACTTTTAAAAATAAGTAGACATACCAGTTTAATTTGCTTCAACTAACGACGTATATTTGAACTTAGACATATTACAAATTTCACTCTTCATATAAATATATACTGCTTTGTAAGTCTCTCATGTCTCCAAACATTTGAAACAAACTAATTTACATATAAGAGAAAGTTGGCTTAAACACCATGTCCAGTCTCAACATGAACCATATTACATGTCTTCCCTTCAACAAGGCCAAGACAAAAGTTTTTCTCAAGAATACCTTCTCAACTGTTCTTGTTATTATAACAGTGGTCACTGACACAATTAGCACTGAATAACATAGAAGCTCTATGGTTCTTCCTCACACTTTCACTAAAGCTTCCATGGATCGCCCAACAAGTACTTGTCGTTGCCGTTAGATTGCCACGTCTACATTCTTCTTGAGACTGAATTTCAAACCTGTACACACAAACATATGACGTGCAGTAGGTAGGATTCTATCATCCCACACTCACTTCTAAAATATTGTGTGCTCGAAACGTTAGAAGGTTGAATGGTTCTAGAATGTACGCAAGACTTCTTGAAACACTACGTATCCCCACCCCCCCCCCCCCCCACCCCACCCCCACCCCCCCAGATCAGACACGCAATATTTTGTACACAATCATTATGTAGATAATATCACTCGTAACATTTCATATCATAACAATATACTTTTCTTATACATATTTTGCTTTGATATCTAGACATGAGCATTTATTCGTGGTTCAGTCAGCTTCGCTAGTATTTAGGAATTAAAAGGAATTTTTCTTTATTTTCAGTTGTAAACTTCAGGTGTTCATGACACATGAGTAATCTACTTTCTGTTCTCTCTCTCTTTCTTTCTACTTACCCTTAAGGTATACTATTTTTACTATTTTTTTGTAGTGTGCAGGGACTCTGGGCAAAATTAAAGTGTTCTTTTTGACATTCATAAACTTACATGAAATGTAACAATGCTAGTTGTGCGTATAATTCTATCTTTCCTGAATAATACCCATAAAATCTGTGACTTTTGTCACAATACTGTCCCCTTCTCCTAGGATCTGTACCTATACCTTGCTTGTGGGTTGACCTTATGAGAGCACTTCCTCTTCTCATTCTGGCAGGTACATCTATTTATAAAACATTCCGTTTTTTGAAACCGCAGGTCGTCAACTCATGTACGTACACCTGCCCTATATACTTAGCAAATGCTGTGTACACCCCTCTCATCCTTTCTGAGTAGGCCTCATGGTTCATTACTGTAGTATACATTCATATATATACAACAGTGGTGTCTGTATATGTGTGGATGGATATGTGTGTGTGTGCGAGTGTATACCTGTCTTTTTTTCCACCTAAGGTAAGTCCTTCCGCTCCCGGATTGAAATGACTCCTGACCCTCTCCCTTAAAACCCACATCCTTTCATCTTTCCCTCTCCTTCCCTCTTTCCTGACGAAGCATCTGTGGGTTGCTGTGTGTTATTTTGTCTGTCTACCGGCGCTTTCCCGCTTGGTAAGTCTTGGAATCTTTGTTTTATATATATCAAAGATTCCAAGACTTACCAAGCAGGAAATGCCGGTAGATATGCACAATGATTAAAACACAAACACACACACAGAATTTCGAGCTTTCGCAACCGGCGGCTGCTTCGTCAGGAACAGGGAAGGAAAAGGAAAGAAGAAAGGATGTGGGTTTTAAGGGACAGGGTAAGGAGTCATTCCAATCCCGGGAGCGGAAAGACTTACCTTAGAGGGAAAAAAGAATAGGTATATACTCGCGCTCACACACACACACACACACACACACACACACACACACACACACACATATATCCATCCATACATACACAGACACAAGCAGACATATTTAAAGGCAAAGAGTATGGGCAGAGATGTAAGTCAAGGCGGAAGTGTGGAGGCAAAGATGATGTTGAATAATGACAGGTGAGGTATGGCGGCAACTTGAAATTAGCGGAGATTGAGGCCTGGTGGATAACGAGAAGAGAGGATTTATTGAAGGGCAAGTTCCCATCTCCGGAGTTCAGATAGGTTGGTGTTGGTGGGAAGTATCCAGATAACTCGGACGGTGTAACACTGTGCCAAGATGTGCTGGCCGTGCACCAAGGCATGTTTAGCCACAGGGTGATCCTCATTACCAATGAACACTGTCTGCCTGTGTCCATTCATGCGAATGGACAGTTTGTTGCTGGTCATTCCCACACAGAAAGCGTCACAGTGTAGGCAGGTCAGTTGGTAAATCACGTGGGTGCTTTCACACGTGGCTCTGCCTTTGATCGTGTACACCTTCCGGGTTACAGGACTGGATTAGGTGGTGGTGGGAGGGTGCATAGGACAGGTTTTACACCGGGGGCAGTTACAAGGGTAGGAGCCAGAGGGTAGGGAAGGTGGTTTGGGGATTTCATGGGGATGAACCAAGAGGTTACAAAGGTTAGGTGGATGACGGAAAGACACTCTTGGTGGAGTGGGGAGGATTTAATGAAGGATGGATCTCATTTCGGGGCAGGATTTTAGGAAGTCGTATCTCTGCTGGAGAGCCACATTCAGAGTCTGATCCAGTCCCGGGAAGTATCCTGTCACAAGTGGGGCACTTTTGGGGTTCTTCTGTGAGAGGTTCTGGGTTTGAGGAGATGAGGAAGTGGCTCTGGTTATTTGCTTCTGTACCAGGTTGGGAGGGTAGTTGCGGGATGTGAAAGCTGTTTTCAGGTTGTTGGTGTAATGGTCCAGGGATTCAGGACTGGAGCAGATTCGTTTGCCACGAAGGCCTAGGCTGTAGGGAAGGGACCGTTTGATATGGAATGGGTGGCAGCTGTCATAATGGAGTCCAGATCATGAAGATGTCATCAATAAATCTGTACCAAACTTTGGGTTGGCAGGCTTGGGTAACCAAGAAGGCTTCCTCTAAGCGACCCATAAATAGGTTGGCATACGAGGGGGCCATCCTGGTACCCATGGCTGTTCCCTTTAATTGTCCATATGTCTGGCCTTCAAAAGTGAAGAAATTGTGGGTCAGGATGAAGCTGGCTAAGGTGACGAGGAAAGAGGTTTTAGTTAGTGTGGCAGGTGATCGGTATGAAAGGAAGTGCTCCATTGCAGCGAGGCCCTGGACGTGTGGGATATTTGTGTATATGGAAGTGGCATCAATGGTTACAAGGATGGTTTCCAGGGGTAACAGACTGCGTACGGATTCCAGGCGTTCGAGAAAGTGGTTGGTATGTTTTATGATGGATGGGAGACTGCATGTAATGGGTTGAAGGTGTTGATCTACATAGGCAGAGAGACATTCTGTGGGGGCTTGGTAACCAGCTACAATGGGGCGACCAGGATATTTGGGTTTGTGAATTTTAGGAAGTAGGTAGAAGGTAGGAGTGCGAGGTGTCGGTGGGGTCAGGATTTTGATGGAGTCAGGTGAAAGGTTTTGTAGGGGGCCTAAGGTTCTGAGGATTCCTTGAAGCTCCGCCTGGACATCAGGAATGGGATTACCTTGGCAAACTTTGTATGTAGAGTTGTCTGAAAGCTGACGCAGTCCCTCAGCCACATACTCCCTACGATCAAGTACCACGGTCGTGGAACCCTTGTCAGCCGGAAGAATGATGATGGATCGGTCAGCTTTTAGATCACGGATAGCCTGGGCTTTGGCTGTGGTGATGTTGGGAGTAGGATTAAGGTTTTTCAAGAAAGATTGAGAGACAACGCTGGAAGTGAGAAATTCCTGGAAGGTTTGGAGAGGGTGATTTTGAGGAAGAGGAGGTGGGTCCCGCTGTGATGGAGGACGGAACTGTTCCAGGCAGGGTTCAATTTGGATAGTGTCTTGGGGAGTTGGATCATTAGGAGTGGGATCAGGATTATTTTTCTTCATGGCAAAGTGATATTTCCAGCAGAGACTACGAGTGTAGGACAGTAAATCTTTGACAAGGGCAGTTTGGTTGAACCTGGGAGTGGGGCTGAAGGTGAGGCCTTTGGATAGGACAGAGGTTTCTGATTGGGAGAGAGGTTTGGAGGAAAGGTTAATTACTGAATTGGGGTGTTGTGGTTCCAGATTGTGTTGACTAGAATTTTGAGTTGTTGGGGGGAGTGGAGCTGGAAGTGGGAGATTGAGTAGATGGGAGAGACTGGGTCTGTGTGCAATGAGAGGAGGTTGAGGTTTGTTGGAAAGGTTGTGGAGGGTGAGTGAGTTGCCTCTCCGGATGTGGGAAACCAGGAGATTGGATAGTTTTTTGAGGTGGAGGGTGGCATGCTGTTCTAATTTACGGTTGGCCTGTAGGAGGATGCTATGAACAGCCGGTGTGGATGTGGGAGAGGAAAGATAGAGGACTTTGATTTGGGATAGGAGTTGACGGGTGTGTTCATTGGCCGAGTCGATGTAGAGGTGAAGGATTAGGCGGGTGAGGGCTATGGATTGTGCTGTTTGGAACTGGTATAAGGACTGATGGAAAGAAGGATTGCAGCCAGAGATGGGAACTTTAAGTGTGAGGCCTTTGGGGGTAATGCCAAATGTCAGACAAGCCTGAGTAAATAAAATATGGGAGCGTAATCTGGCTAGGGTGAAGGCACGTTTGCGGAGGGAATGTAAATAAAATTTAATGGGGTCGTTGTAGGGATGTTGTGAGGTTGACATGGTATTAGTAGGTGGAAAGGGTAATATGAGGTTAAAGTGAAAGTAAATAGAGATTTATATAGGGAGAGATAAAGGTGTGAAAAAAGTCGAAAAAGTGTTGGTTTGAGATGAGCTTGTTGATCCTGTGCTGAACTTAGGTTGGTGAACAACAATGGGTGCAAAGGTTAGGTAGTTGTGTTGTCTCCAAAACACGTTAAAGCGTGGGGAAATTTCTCGAAAAAAGTTTCGAAAGAAAAAAAGAAAAAATTTTTCGAAAAAAGTTTCGAAAAAGATTTCCCGAAAAAATAAAATTTCAATAAAATTTTCGAATAAAATCTCGAAAAATATGCGTGTAAATGTATTCAAAGGACTGGTTGTGTACTGGCAGGTTATGAGAATGAGGCTAACAACTGTTTGATGAAGAAATAATAACGTGTAAACCTGTGGGAAGCTGCTAAAAAATGATCGGTTATGTGGGAAAAAACGGGAATGGAGATAAAACGAAAGTTGTTGGAAATAGCTGAGATGGTTGTTTAATGGGTGAAAGGAACTGAAGCTGTGAAATAGTATTCACGAGTTTACATGAAATGTTTGTAAACTTGAAACAGTGGATTTTATAGCAGCGGTTATGCTGAAATCGTTAAAAATTTTTAGGTTATGGTTTGGAAGTAAATTACGTATTAATGAGTATAATTAGGCGGGATAAAATGTATGGTAGATTACGGAAAAGGTGAAGATGAATACAAAGTGAAACTACTTGTACCAACAAAAAGAGAAAGTAAGATGATAGAGAAGATTTCGAAATGCAACAGAGACAATAACAAACGTAATTGTTGGGTTCAAATTAATGTTGATGTAAATAAAATAGAAAGAAACTTCCACATGGGAAAAATATATTAAAAACAAAGATTCCAAGACTTACCAAGCGGGAAAGCGCCGGTAGATATGCACAATGAATAAAACACACACACAGAATTTCGAGCTTTCGCAACCGGCGGCTGCTTCGTCAGGAAACAGGGAAGGAAAAGGAAAGAAGAAAGGATGTGGGTTTTAAGGGAGAGGGTAAGGAGTCATTCCAATCCCGGCAGCGGAAAGACTTACCTTAGGGGGAAAAAGAATAGGTATATACTCGCGCGCTCGCACACACACACACACACACACACACACACACACACACACACACACACACATATATCCATCCATACATACACAGACACAAGCAGACATATTTAAAGGCAAAGAGTATGGGCAGAGATGTAAGTCAAGGCGGAAGTGTGGAGGCAAAGAAGAAGTTGAATAATGACAGGTGAGGTATGGCGGCAACTTGAAATTAGCGGAGATTGAGGCCTGGTGGATAACGAGAAGAGAGGATTTATTGAAGAGCAAGTTCCCATCTCCGGAGTTCAGATAGGTTGGTGTTGGTGGGAAGTATCCAGATAACTCGGATGGTGTAACACTGTGCCAAGATATGCTGGCCGTGCACCAAGGCATGTTTAGCCACAGGGTGATCCTCATTACCAACAAACACTGTCTGCCTGTGTCCATTCATGCAAATGGACAGTTTGTTGCTGGTCATTCCCACACAGAAAGCGTCACAGTGTAGGCAGGTCAGTTGGTAAATCACGTGGGTGCTTTCACACGTGGCTCTGCCTTTGATCGTGTACACCTTCCGGGTTACAGGACTGGAGTAGGTGGTGGTGGGAGGGTGCATAGGACAGGTTTTACACCGTGGGTGGTTGCAAGGGTAGGAGCCAAAGGGTAGGGAAGGTGGTTTGGGGATTTCCAACAAATACTGTCTGCCTGTGTCCATTCATGCGAATGGACAGTTTGTCGCTGGTCATTCCCACGGCTTCACGCCAATCATCCGCCACAATACCTAAAACGTCTTTCCTCATCACCTTAGCCAGCTTCATCCTGACCCACAATTTCTTCACTTTTTAAGGCCAGACATACCAACAATTAAAGGGAACAGCCATGGGTACCAGGATGGTCCCCTCGTATGCCAACCTATTTATGGGTCGCTTAGAGGAAGCCTTCTTGGTTACCCAAGCCTGCCAACCCAAAGTTTGGTACAGATGTATTGATGACATTTTCATGATCTGGACTCACAGTGAAGAACAACTCCAGAATTTCCTCTCCAACCTCACTCCTTTGGTTCCATCAGATTCACCTGGTCCTACTCCAAATCCCATGCCACTCTCCTTGACGTTGACCTTCATGTGTCCAATGGCCAGCTTCACACATCCGTCCACATCAAACCCACCAACAAGCAACAGTACCTCCATTATGACAGCTGCCACCCATTCCATATCAAACAGTCCCTTCCCTACAGCCTAGGCCTTCGTGGCAAACGAATCTGCTCCAGTCCTGAATCCCTTTACCATTACACCAACTACCTGAAAACAGCTTTCGCATCCCGCAGCTACCCTCCCGACCTGGTACAGAAGCAAATAACCAGAGCCACTTCCTCATCTCCTCAAACCCAGAACCTCTCACAGAAGAACCCCAAAAGTGCCCCACTTATGACAGGATACTTCCCGGGACTGGATCAGACTCTGAATGTGGCTCTCCAGCAGGGATACGACTTCCTAAAATCCTGCCCCGAAATGAGATCCATCCTTCATGAAATCCTCCCCACTCCACCAAGAGTGTCTTTCTGCCATCCACCTAACCTTCGTAACCTCTTGGTTCATCCCCATGAAATCCCCAAACCACCTTCCCTACCCTCTGGCTCCTACGCTTGTAACCGCCCCCGGTTGGGCTTCCTCATCCAGGCTATTCTTTCTGTACTGCTTATACTATTCCTTAAATACCCATTCCTCAGTGGGCACCACCATCTAGGAACTCATTCTGACAGAAGCAGACTAAGAACGCATTGCAAGGATTGCTGGCACACGGCGCAATTATCCCTCTCCTTAAGCAAGACCTAACAGTGTTGAGGTCGTCAGGTTTCTTGAGGATGCACTGCCATGCTGGTTAGCCCTAGCTATCTTGAGAATTGCATGCCTGAGATTTTCCCCAGTGAAGGGGTCTTGGGTTAGAAAATTCACCTGGGAAAGACCTCTTACTACCTCAAAGGTCCTTCAAATCAAGGACACATCTTCGACGTGATCTTTTCCCCATACTGTACTGTGCAGCCTTTCTTTGGTCTCTATTATTTCCAGCGGCTTCCCAGTTTTTCCTGGTGACAATCATTATCTTCAGGAAGTAGGTCATTGATAGACCTTAAGATAGACAAGGGTCAATTTACAGGAAATGCAAACATTAGCTTGGCCAGAATTGTCTTTTGTGGCTCATGCACATTGGTGTTAAAGATGAAACTTTACCACTTGTGGAATTGGTTGCATATGGTGTGAGACTGAGCGTGAAACACAGTCAAGACTGACTTCAGTTTCCTGTTGACTTTCTTTGTAGATTTTGGTTGTGGGTGATAAAGTGTGGATGTGATACAGGATGTCGTTGTTGTGGTCTTCAGTCCAGAGATTGGTTTGAAGCAGCCCTCCATGCTGCTCTATCCTGCACAAGCTTAGTCATGTCCAAGTAACTACAGGTACCTACGTCCTTCTGAATCTGCTTCATGTATTCATCTCTTGGTCTCCATCTACAATTTTGACCCTCGACACTGCCCTCCAATACTAAGTTTGTGATCCCTGATGCCTCAGAATATGTCCTACCAACTGATCCTTTCTTCTAGTCAAGTTGTGCCACAAATTCATCTTCTCCCCGATTCTATTCAGTACCTCATCATTAGTTACATGATCTACCCATCTAATCTTCAGCAATCTTCTGTAACACCACATTTCAAAAGCTTCTATTCTCTTCTTGTCTAAACTAGTTATTGTCCATGTTTCACTTCCATACAGGGGCTGCACTCCACATAAATAGTTTCTGACACTTTTATATCCTCTCTGCTTCAACCATCATCAGTTATTTTGCTTCCCAATTAGCAAAACTCTTCTACTACTTTAAGTGTCTCATTTCCTAATCTAATTCCCTCAGCATCACCTGATTTAATTTGACTACATTCAATTATCCTCGTTTTGCTTTTGTTGATATTCATCTTATATCCTCCTTTCAAGAGACTGTCCATTCCGTTCAGCTGCTCTTCCAAGTCCTTTGCTGTCTCTGACAGTATTACAATGTCATCGGCGAACCTCAAAGTTTTTATTTCTTCTCCATGGATGTTAATACCTACTCCGAATTTTTCATTTGTTTCCTTTACTGTTTGCTCAATATACAGATTGAATAACGTCAGGGATAGGCTACAACTCTGTCTCACTCCCTTCCAACCATTGCTTCCCTTTCATGCCCCTCGACTCTTGTAACCGCCATCTGGTTTCTGTACAAATTGTAATTAGCCTTTCGCTCCCTGTATTTTACCCCTGCCACCCTCAGAATTTGAAAGAGAGTATTCCAATCAACATTGTCAAAAGCTTTCTCTAAGTCTACAAGTGCTAGAAATGTAGGTTTGCCTTTCCTTAATCTATCTTCTAAGATAAGACTAAGGGTCAGTATTGCCTCACACATTGCAATATTTCTACGGAATCCAAATTGATTTTCCCGGAGGTCGGCTTCTACAGGTTTTTCCATTCGTCTGTAAAGAATTTGTGTCAGTATTTTGCAGCTGTGACTTATTAAACTGATTGTTTGGTAATTTCCACATCTGTCAACACCTGCTTTCTTTGTGATTAGAAATATTATATTCTTCTTGAAGTCTTGAGGGTATTTCACCTTCTCATACATCTTGCTCACTGGATGGTAGGGTTTTGTCAGGGCTGGCTGGCTCTCCCAAGGCTATCAGTAGTTCTAATGGTACGTTGTCTACTCCTGGGGCCTTGTTTCGACTCCTGTAGGCAGTATCTATCTTACCCCAAGTGATATATGCCTCTACATCCTTACATTTGTCATCTAGCCATCCCTGCTTAGCAATTTTGCACTTCCTGTCGATCTCATTTTTGAGACATTGGTATTCCTTTTTGCATACTTAATTTATTATATTTTTATATTTTCTCTTTTCATAAAGTAAGTTCAGTGCCTCTTCTGTTTCCCAAGGATTTCTAATAGTGCCCGTCTTTTTACCTACTTGATCCTCTGCTGCCTTTACTATTTATCCTGCAAAGCTACCCATTCTTCTACTGTATTTCTTTCCCCCGTTCTTGCCAATTGTTCCCTAAAGCTCTCTCTCAAATTCTCTAAAACCTCAGGGTTTTTTTTCAGCTTATCCAGGTCCCATCTCCTTAAATTCCCATGTTTTTGCAGTTCCTTCAGTTTTAGTCCACAGTTCATAACCAATAGATTGTGGCCAGAGTCCACCTCTGCCCCTGGAAATGTCTTAGAATTTAAAACCTGGTTCCTAAATCTGTCTTACCATTATATAGTCTATCCGAAACCTTCCAGTGTCTCCAGGCCTCTTCCACATCTACAACAGTCTTGCATGATTTTAAACCAAGTGTTAGCTATGATTAAGTTATGCTCTGTGCAAAATTCTACCAGGTGGCTTCCTCTTTCATTCTTTACCCCCGTTCCATATTCGCCTACAACCTTTCCTTCTCTTCCTTTTCCTACTATCGAATTCCAGTCCCCCGTGACTATTAAATTTTCGTCTCATTTCACTGTCTGAATAATTTCTTTTAGCTCATCATAAATTTCTTCAATCTCTTCATCGTCTGCAGAGCTAGTTGGCATATAAACTTGTACTACTGTGGTAGGTGTGGGCTTCGTGTCTATCTTGGCTACAATAATGCATCCACTGTACTGTACATTGTAGTTTACCCACACTCCTATTTTTTTATTCATTACTAAACATACTCCTGCATTATCCCTTTTTGATTTTGTATTTATAACTCTGTATTCACCTGACCGGAAGTCTTGTTCCTCCTGTCACTGAACTTCACCGATTCCCCCTATATGTAACTTAAACCTATCCATTTCCCTTTTTAAATGTTCTAATCTACTTACCCCATTAAGGGATCTGACATTCCATGCTGCGATGCATAGAACGCTAGTTTTCTTTATCCTGACAACGACGTCCTCCTAAGTAGTTCCTGCCTGCAGATCCAAATGGGGGACTATTTTACCTCCGGATGTATGATATAGCCTCTTAAACTTGCAAGAAATGAACCCCGGCACTTTATTGATATCCAGCAGTTTCAGTGCCACCAACATAGCAAATATATTGCTCAGGAGTTTAACAGTGATATCAGCTGTGCTCGCTTTACTTGGTAGTGACCATAGGAACCTCGTGAAAGTGTCAGCAACAACCAGAATATACCTATTCCCCCCGTTTGGTGTGTGGGAGGGGATTTAGGTAATGTACATACCTGTAAATCTTATCGATGGATTGTTCCCCCCAACCTGACCTAAGTTCCCCACTTGAGTGTTGGGTTAGGTTTAGCTTTGATACATATTTCACATTGCTTTTCTAATTCTCTGACATCCTTATGCAGACTGGGCCAAGTAAGATGTTCCTTATCTTCTCCACAGTTGTATTTACTCTTAATGTCTTCCACACAAGGAATTGAGGGCATAGTTAAATACCATGAGAACTAATTGTTTCAGAAGATAGATTTGCTGTCTTAACATATCCGATACCAAATCCTATCTTCAGTCAAGGAATAGCCAGGTACTTCCTGGCCGTCCTTCAACTGACACTTAATGTGTAGTGTCTATGTCTTGGCTTCCTCTGTGTGAACTAAATCAATAATTAGCCCAGGTATCTCACCTAAGACTGCACCCTCAGACATTGGCTCTTCAGTGTCACAAGCCAATTTCTCGTCCATCTTCTCTTGCTCAAACATGCAATTAACCACATTGGCTACTTGGTTGTCAGTGCCCTTTCTTACCTCAGAGCATAGTGTCGATATTCGACAGCCCACCTAGCTATTCTACTCGTTTTTTTATGGTTTCCCCAACACCCACCTCAAATGCTTTGTTGTCCATTTCCAGGATGAAATGTTTATGTTAAAGATAGAACTTAAACCTCACCAAACCAAATAATATCTCCAATGCTTCTGACTCATAGAAGGAGTATTTGACTTCTGCACTTGACAAGATTGTGAGATGTACCCCCTTTGTCTTCTCTCTGCATGACTTAACGGCAGCAGTACAGAAGTGATACTTGAACTGCATACTTCGGTTTGCAAGATGAACTGTTCATCAAAGTTAGATACAACCGGAATTGGAGCAGTAGTCACTGAGGCTTTAAGAGCATCAAAGGATGCTTGTTGCATAGGACCCCATTGAAATTATTAATCTTTCTTACGTATAAGGTTAATGGGTATCGCTTGTTGAGTGAAATTAGAGATAAACTTCTGAAAGAAATTGACCATGCCAATAAAGCTGGTGACACCTTTCATGTCTTTTGGCAGAGGAAATGTATGAGTAGCTTTGGTTTGATCATGATCAGCTTACACCCTCTGTCTGAGACAATGTGACCTATGAAGGTAATTTTCCTACGTGCCAACTGACCATTGAGAGTTTCACTGTGTTCCTCTTCCCACTGACAGCTGAGAACTAACCTGGTGTAAATTAAATGTTGCTGAGAAGTTTTACTATAAATGACCATGTCGTCTAAGTAATTACTTAGCAAATTTAAACTTTAGGTCTCCCAACATGGTATTCAACAGTCTGAATGATACAGCAGCTCCAGTGGCCACTCCATATGGTACACAATTGCATTAAAATAAATTCCAGTCAGTGTAAAAATGTCACTGACTTGGACTAATGATCAAGTGACACATGATTTTAAACCTGATTTAGATCTAATGCAGTGAAATGAGGAGCCTGGAGAACATGTGAAACATTTATGCAGATCTTGCAATGGTACTGACTCCAAAACAACTTTCTGCTTCAGCACACAGTAATCAACTACCAGCCGATACTATTCCCCCAGTAGGTTTTGACACCAGAAAACATACGTAAGGCTTAGGGGGATATTGACGGTCTTAAAATCACATTGGCTAGAAGCTTGTAATGATATTACATCTGACGCAGTTCTTTCATTTTGGGGGGTGGCAAGCAATAGTGACACTGACATGTTGTAATAAATTCATTTGTTGAATCTTGTAGTGAATCTTATTGGTTACTGCCAGTTCATTGGTCAGCAGCTCAGGATATTTGCTCAGGATCTGCAAAAAGGTGTGACCTTGTGCGTCCTTTGAATGAGAGATGTCAAAGGGGCACTCTTCTGCACTCACACTACATACTTGTCTACTTTGACTGTGTTTATGCAAAGGATAGTGGACATTAGGCCAAAACTTACGAGTAACCACCTTTTATATATAATTCAACACATAGTCCATGCGTTTAAAAAAATGCATACCAACAACATACTGTTACATAAATCCTCTATAATAATAAATTCCAGAGGCCAGGATAATTCATGATCTTAATACCTTGACTGGTAAGTCATTTCCATTATCACTGTGACAGTGCATCTGACACCTTACAACCTAGACAGTTTAGAAATACAAAAATAAATCTTATACCATCCCAAGTCCTAAAGAGATATTGCTACCAGAATCAGTTATGGCACAAACCAGGTCCTTATTTACAAAGGCACAAATGAAAGGAAATTCTAACAATAGAAAATCCAAGATGGAATGTAACAGTATTATGAAAAGGATACTTGCTACTCATCATACGAGGTGCATTCAAGTTCTAAGGCTTCCGATTTTTTTTTCTCCGGACTGGAAAGAGATAGAATATTGCGCATTGTTTTAAAATGAGGCTGCGTTCATTGTCAATACGTCCCAGAGATGGTAGCACCGTGCAACAGATGGAATTTTACCGCCAGCGGCGAGAATGAGAACTGTTTTAAATACTTAAAATGGCGACGTTTTCCTTACTTGTCTGCATATATTATGTCTCAGTTATACTTACATCAGGCTTAACTATTTGCATTTCATGTACCACATTTAAAAAGTCTTACATTCTTGCATACCCAGGAATTTTGTCGTATTGTTATTAAGTGTGTTAATGTATCATTAACAATTTCCTCAACTGCCTTCACCTTCTTTACATCAACAGTATTTATTTGCTCTCTTGTGAAATTATTTCATTGTTATCGTCAGAACATGACTCAGTTACTACCTCTGAATTAGCTTGAATTAGCTTGCCATATGTCGACAACTACTATCATCTGCTCATCACAGTTGCTCTCAATTTTGTTTTCACTGGACACATTTACTTACTCTCCTGTATTGTTTCCTGTTGTCGTGTTGCCATTTTTTCATGTCCTTCCACCAGGTGAGTTTGTTTGCATTGACTGAAGTTTCCCAATATCATTTGTGTATGCTGCCACTTTTCCTTAGTACACACTGTTTACACATAGTTCACTGTTCATTCTCCTCATGTTTATTTAAAATCAGTGTTCCCTTGTCTGATGATCAGCTTTGTCATAGTGACTATTCTAAATGTTCAAACAAAATAGGCAAACTACATTAATTGGCAGTATTTCGCAAAGTTCTCTGGTGTCAAACTCACACAATGATGTTCACAACTCTTTTAGGCTGAGTGGGTTCACATATTACACAGTCCTGTAGTGATTGCCAAATAATGCACGATTTCTACATTTTGATCTCTGTTCACAGAGTGCCTCAAAGTAGATAAACAGTTTAACTGGCTATATGATGTTTGCATAATGAAAGGTATCCTCTGAATGATTCACACAAAGTTTAAATTTTTATAGCTGAGCATGAAATACTTGTGGCGCTGTGCCCTTTGCCTATTTGTAGATGAGTGTAATGCAGGGCTGGCTACAGTGTGCCAAATTTCTTTCAGCCCCAGTGCCTGGGCATGCACTGAACAAGACACTGCCTAACATTCCGTTGCTCATTCCTCCCCAGAAGTATTCAGCACAGTGTGACATTCCATTGAGTATTGTGGTGTGACATTTTTCAGTCAGCACAACTCTCTTAAGTTCTGCAGAAGGTGGTCTTAGTGCTGCTTAACCTTCGCTATTTGTTTGTGGTTTGAAGGACGTTCACAAGTCCAGTGGCTGTTTGCACAAAAAGAGGCACTCTAGCGATGAATTGTCACAAGCCTTCAAAATGAATGGGAGTGATGGAATAGAGGGATGAGAATTTTCAGTATACAGGGTAACCCACTCAAATGTTTCAGTTCAAATATCTCTGGAACAACAGTAGATATTGAAAAGTGGCTTTCACGGATACGAAATAAGGCAGGGGTCATGAAAGTAAATACTATGAAACATTCTAAACATAAGCAGATATTATGTTCAACACAAACATATGTTTTTTAAATGAACACCCCATATTATTTTTTAAGCAATTGATAACATGAAAAATCACAAAAAGAATGGCATTTGTTGCATCACAATATGGCAGTTACATCCTGAGAAGTTGCAGAGCGAAGTTGACGCCTGAGGTAACAAAATGTGCCACTATAGCACATCCGAGATACAAGAGTGAAATCCACGCTGCTTGTAATCACAATGTGATTGATATACTATGATGCAACAAAGGTTGTACTTATAGATGTTTACACAGTTATTAAGTGGACTGAAAACAATACAGACATCCAATCATACACAATGAAAAATAAGGTAATGGTTTACTCATTTGTGCTTTATTGAACATCTGTATTGTTTCCAGTATACTTAATGACAGTGTTAATAGCAGTAAGTACAGAGTGTGTTGCATAGTAGTATGCCAATCACATCACAATTACGAGGAATGTGGGGTTCATGCTTGCATCTCAGGATGTGCAATAAAGGCGCATTTAGTTTATTTCAAGTGTCATCTTTGCTCTGCAATTTCTCGGGATGTAATTGATGTATTGCAATGCAGTCAACACCATTCTTTTTGTGATTTTTTCATGTTATTAATTGCTTAAGAAATAATATGGTGTGTCCATTTAAGAAAATAAGTTTGTGGTGAAAATAATATTTGATTATGTTTTAGAATATCTGGCAGTATTTACTTTCATGACCCACTGACCCACACTCATACCTGTGGAAGTTGTTCTTCAATATCTATTGTTGTTCCAGAGATATTTGCGCTGAAACGTTTTAAGTGGACCACTCCATATATTATGCAGTCACATAAATGATGAGCATTGCAAATATGCTATTAAGCAATATTGCAAAACCACACAAAAATAATTTAAAGATTTAGTTGACAATGAAAGCACAAAAAATTACAATAGTCAACAGATTCATTGTTCTGTACATCAAGAAGTACTTTGTGTTAAATTTTCAAGCATGCAGGATGTGAAGAAATTGGTGGTATGAATAGTAAAATTCCTGTAGTTGCACACATTATTCCACTGTCACATGCTACAAGTTTTGATGGAAACACAAGAGTATTGGGACTTTTTATGTATTACTGCAAAGCAAATGGGTTAAATCAGGTGCCATGCTTGGAATCATTTCACAATTTAAAACTCGCTGTTGTTGAATTTATGAAGGAAAAAGGAGTGCAAGAATGAAAATTAGAACATCTGAAATGGATTGCAGACCTTGCATTTTAAGTGGACTTGAAAGCACGCTGCCCACAGTAAGACATTGCAAGATGAGAAACAACTTTTTTCTGTTCTGATGGGGATGCATTTAAAAATAAGATTGTGTTATAGAAGGCCCACATTTTGACAAACACAGTCCAATTTCCTGAGCTCACTGTCAGTAAAGAAAACAAGGTTAGAAGAGTTCATTGTCATCTTACAAGGATTGTTTCCTGAACGTTTTGAGGACACTGCCAATCTTACATATATTTTCCAGACCATATGCTTTTTCAGTTGAAACCACTTCTGTGCATGTGCAGCTGTAACTGGATTGACGTGCAAGGTAACTCCTGTTTGAATGACAAATCCTTTCACATTGAAACTGTTCAGGACGTCTACATTGCTTTCATCAGGTAGACTTTCCAAATCTCCATAATGAGGTTGCAAAAATGCTACAATATTTCGATTGACATATTTGTGTGAAAGACCTTTTGTAATTATAAAACTAAATAAGTCACAATTACTTGGCAACCTGAGTGAAACTGTATGTGTCTGTCTGTTTGTACCAGATAAAAATTCATATTATGACTTCTGCATGCTAAAAATAATTAACCAATACTGAAAATTAGTTTTGTTTGTGATCTGTGTTGTTGAGAAATGTGAAATATAAAATCATGTTGTAATCAGTGTGCCTGCACTGCTATTTAAATGCAATGTGTTCGTGGTTTCCCCTCTTCCTCACCTCACATTCAGACAGCATGACATGGTGCTGGGGGAAGTGTACTGTGAGGCTGAGTGCTGTGGCAGTTGTGCTAGGGAACAGCTCACGAGCTGAATTCTTGACAACCCATAATGTACTGTCATAGATCACTAAATGCAAAAATGCAGAGCTTTTACATTTTGAGTATTAATGTAAAAATTAGGAAAACTGAAAGCCATACAGATACAATAAGCAAAGGAGCAATTCTGGTTAACCTTAAACTAGAAAATGATAAAATTATAGCTGTTATTTTATGAGCATTGTTTCTATGCCCTCGGAATTCCCATAGACTGCCGTAAAGTTCTGAGAAAGTTGATTTTTCCAAATTTAATAATTAATAAACTAACTAGTTATTCTAGTGATAATAGCTTTGGAATCAGAAAAATATAGTTTACAAAACTATGGTACAAAACTTTATGAATAACCATTTTTAAGAGTGGACTTTTCTAGACTATGAAATTTTTGAATATGAATAAGTTTTGAAACATAAAGTAAAACATTTAATGAAAAGAGGCGAGCAGTGGCTTTTAAATGGGCTATGCAAATTTGGCAATAAATGACTATTTGCTTACTGAAAATCTTAGCTTCGTGTTTCATGTATATATTGTAAATATTTCCATCGTAGCCAAATGTACTGTTATCATTACTAGTGTGACAACTATCCTCTGAATAATAAATTTTAATGTTATAAGGCTGCACAGAAGAACATAGCTACTTTATATAATTATTTTCTTAACTAAGACAGAAAGAGAACAATGGAAAATCTCCAATACTTTTATGAAGTCAGGAAACAAGTGGCAAAAACCATTAAGCAGACAAAAAAATACCTGAAAAACCAACTGAGCTTAATTGAAGAACTGCAACTACAATACATGAGATTTTTACAGAACTTTTGCAGAAAAAATTCGCGGATACAGCCTACAAAATTTATGTTTCAAGAAATCTGACAGAAAACTTGCATTCACTAACCAGAAAAAAACAGTTTAGATGGCTCTGAGCACTATGGGACTTAACATCTATCTGTCCCCTAGAACTTAGAACTACTTAAACCTAACTAACCTAAGGACATCACACACATCCATGCCTGAGGCAGGATTCGAACCTGCGACCGTAGCAGTCGCGCGGTTCCAGACTGAAGTGCCTAGAACCGCTTGGCCACACCGGCCGGCCACTAACCAGAAAAACTGTAAGGAGCTGTCACATTATTTTTCAACACTCCTTAATTGTCCAGAACCATCTTCGAGGTCCCCTGAATCATTCACACCAACATAAGAAGAAATCCACAAACATGTTATTAAATTAAAGAACAATAGAACATCTGGTGAAGATGGGGTTATTGCTGAGCTACTGAAAACTCTAGGACCAAGTTCTCTCAGAGAGTTAACCCAAATAATTGCAGATATTTGGGAGTCAGAAAAATCACCTCAGGAATGGAAATGTGCACTTATTCGTCCATTACACAAAAAATGAGACAAATCTGTTGTAAATAATTATCCAGGCATATCCCTACTTCAGGTCACATACAAAGTTCTATCAGGCTGTCTTCCTCAAAGAGCACAAAAGTAACTGGAAAACAAAATTGGTGAATACCAAGGTGGCTTTTGCCCCAGTATATCCTGCACAGAAGCAATTTTCAATCTAAAGACCTCGCTAAAACCCAAAGCAGTCAGAAACAGACCAATAATTTGTATGTTTCTTCACTTTAAAAAGGCATATGACTCAGTTAACCGACAAGGACTTTTTGATATCCTTGAAGAACAAAGCTTGATCTAAAAACCCTTAACCTCATCAAAGAAACATTGACCCATACTAATTCCAAGGTGAAATTCATGTGTGAAATATCCGAGCCGTTCAAGATCAAAACTGGCATCCAACAAGGTGATGGTCTGTCTCCTCTCCTGTTCAATCTTTTGTCTGACAAGATCACATGTAAATGGGAAAAGGAATTGAAGAATAAAAACTACTGGAAACCTATATCATCTCGTCAAAAAACTGAGAAATTGTCCAACCTTGCAGCAGACATTAGAAAAGGCAATTAAAATTTTACGGGCCGTCTCTAGGCTTCCCAAAACAAGACTTACACACAAAATTCGTAAGGATTTACAACTATACCGTGTGCACAAGAGGTCAAAAAGGACCATCAAAAAGCTCAGGTAAATTATTCTGATATTCTGGACAGAAAAGTTTTAAAGCAGAGAGTTGACAGATGGGAAGCTAAGTCAGAGAATGAAGCTCTGAATGAAGCAGGAACAGAATGGACAGACAAAAGGAAGAGAGCCCATGCAGAAAGAATGAGAGCAGTGTGGAAAAGAAGGAAAAAGAATCAGGAAGTTTTGCGTGATCCAACAGGGTCTAATTGCACATAATAATAATAATAATAATAATAATAATAATAATAATAATATATGGGAGGTACTCCAGGTTTTAAATAATGGAAAAAAGGTTTTTTATGTTTTTGTTTTAATTACTGTAACACATAACTCTTTTGCCATTTTCTACCATTAACAAATATTTCGTTTTGTCTAATTGCACATAATAATAATAATAATAATAATAATAATAATATATGGGAGGTACTCCAGGTTTTAAATAATGGAAAAAAGCTTTTTTATGTTTTTGTTTTAATTACTGTAACACATAACTCTTTTGCCATTTTCTACCATTAACAAATATTTCCTTCTTGAGTACATTTTCAATATTTTCTGTTTCAGGAAATGTTACGAGAAAAAAATGGCACATCTGTCAAACTTACTTACTGGTGCGCCTGAAACCTTTGTAAGTTTCCCAGTTTCAGGATTGACATTTCTGATGACATGTCTTTCACAGCCTTTGGGTAGTTGATTTGGCTTTGCCATAAAAAAATGTAAAATAGCTAAATCAGGAAGATTTGTAAATTTTCTGGTGATTAAGTTGGCATTTGCTGTAGGAAATTTCTGTCTAAATGTGCATTTAGTAAATGTATGAAAGAAAACTTTTTGCATATAAACAGTAATAAATAGGGTAGATTAATCAAAGAGAGCGTATAAAAACATCATAGTTATATCATAATGTTTAGACTTTGTGAAATAATATAAATAATTAAACTGATAGCAGTTCAAAATGAAATGCAAAATCTTGAGATTAATGTGAATGTTACTGTCATTGCCTACTACAAGAGTGAAGTCACCTGTACCCTCTCCTTCTAAATACATCTTACTACAGGAAACCCAATAGTATGGTGTAGTCAGGTTTTACAGATGGTGGATGCATAGATTTGTATTCAGCACCGTAAAACTTTCCTAGAACCTCACCAGAAGGCGTGCCCATTGTATTTGTCACGTTCCCACTGTGTGTTAGGCTTTCGACTAACTATCATGTTCTTATTGTGGAAGAAGTGCATCTTCTATGTTTATCATGTTTATATTGAAGATCACTCAGGAAAGAACGCACAACATAGGCAGTGATTACACAGTAATAACCAACGGAACATTACTGAAAACTTGGGTGGGACTCCCCAGAAATGTTCTGTGAAATCAACAATGGAACAATTATAACGTAGCATATCATTTAAAAGTCATGGAACACTCGCGCACTGGAACAAGGAGTAAGTACATGTCAGCTCTCCTTGCGGTCGGCACGTGAACCTTGTTTACACTTGCATTCCGTCAGCTGATCGCAGCTGCCTTTGTCGCCACACAGCCACCTATGAGAGAGCGGAGTGCCGTTGTTATTGGTAACTGCCTCAGATGCTGTCCTTTAATCTGGCCGGAAAGTGCACATGACGTCTGGACCACGTTGTACGTTGTGTCTGCATCGAAGGAGCTGCGTGAGGTGCTGGATTATCAGCTGGGGAAAACGCTGGTCGATGGAGGGAACTGTGCGCATCTAAAGATTCCTCCAAGACAAAAGCAGGTTTAATTCGGTCAACCAACACTGTGTTCTTTTCTCCATTCACCATAATGTCCATCGTTTTGTCCCGTGTTGTTATTACGCGGTGTGGTCCAGTGTAAGATGGCGTGAGTGCTGGTTTAATGCTGTCTTTGCGTACCATGATGTGAGTGCAATGCTTTATTTCTTTATGTACAAATGTATCCAGTGTCCCATGTTGCGATGCCGGATGTGGTTGCATGTGTGAAATCCGATCCCGCATTTGGATTATTAACTGGGATGACTGCGATAAGTTCCCTGGATCAATAAACTTGCCTGGTAGCCATAGGAATTCCCCATAGACCAACTCAGCAGGGGATGTGTCGAGGTCTGGCTTAGTGATGCTGTGGAGGCTGAGTTGCACTAAAGGAAGAGCCATGGTCCACTTCGATTCGTGACGCATTATGGCATCTTTGAGGGACTGGTGCAACTGTTCAACCATGCTGTTGCTGGCTGGATGATAAATCGTTGTTACATGATATGATGCACCGCAAAACTTGCTCAGCTGAGTAAACAATTCAGACTCGAACTGGCATCCTCTGTCAGCCGAAACGAGCGACCCAGTTGGACATAAATGCTGCAGCCAGCGTTTCAGCAGAAATTGCATTTAATCGGAATAGCTACAGCTATGGCTATGGCCACCTGGCTAGCATTGACCATGAGCGCAAGAGGTACGTCTAAAGCAGGGTGAGCAAGAAGTGTTGCCTCAGCTATGCTTTTCTTGGCTGTTTCGAAAATGTCTATTATTGCCTGTGATCATTGCACAGGTGCTTTGCCTTTTGTTTTTGGGCCAGCCAGCGCCACTGTAAGTGGTTCTTGAAGTTCTGCCACATGTGGCTGATGGCAGTGATAGAAATTGAGGATTCTGAGGAATTCTTTGGCTGTCTCTGGATGAGGAATATTCAAAATGGCTTTAACTTTCTCTGGCAAAGGGCATGATCCCGCAGAAGAAATTGGGTGACCCAAAAACATTATCTCTGGTTGTCAAGGCGCTCAAAAACTTCAGTGAGATGCTGTTCATGTTCATTTAGTGTCACTGAAAAGACGAGTATGTCGTCTAGATAGGCAAAACAACATGGTAACCCTCGTAGTAGAGAATCAATGAATCGTTGCCATGTTTGTGCGGCATTTCTCAGGCCAAACATCATAAATAAACTTTTGAACAAGCCAAAAGATGGTGTAATGGCTGTCTTTGAGATACCTTCCTCAGCAACCAGAATTTGTGTGTATGTTTTGGCATAATTCAACACACTAAACACCTGTTTGCCACACAATGCTTGATTTTAGTCTTTTAGAAGAGGCACTAGATAGCGGTCTGGAATGAGTTTGCCTTTAAGGCTCCGTAGTCACCGCAGGGGTGCCACGTGCTGTTCTTTTTAGGCCCAAATGCAAGGGTGATGACCTCTCCCCACTAGACGGTTGGATAATGCCCTCGGCCAGCATAGCATCAAACTCTGCCTTAGCGATCGGGAGCTAATCATCAGGGTCTGCATGAAATCGGGAGGCCAGCCGTCATATTAGTGTAGTGTACTGTATCATGGCGTACCTTTAGTGGGGCCTCTGGAGGCTTCGTGAGTACAGGGAACTGCGCTAGCAGCTTTGAGTACCTGTCGTCCGCAGCCTGGATCGCCTGGGCGTCCTAAGTTGCAGTGTGCCAAGACGTCTGCGCCGATGATAGGCTCCATCATGTCTGCGACTATGAAGTTCCAAACCAAAGAATGTCTCAGTCTGAGGTCTAGTTCCAAATGCTGTACTCCATAAGTCATGATCGCAGAATTATTAGCAGCTGACAGTTGAAATGCTGCAGCCAGATGGTATTTATGTAGTTTATCGCGTGGTAGAATGCCGAGGTCGGATCCAGTGTTGATCAAAAACTTTCGACCTGTTTTGTGGTTCGTTAGGAATAGACATACAGAAGATCTGCTCAGTGCATTTATTTCCGTGTGATGTTTGTTGCTAGTATATGCCCAAGCAGATTATATTTACGTGCCTGTTCTCCATATTGTTGGTGGTACCAACATACATTGATAGGTGGCGTGTCACCAGAGGCGTGCGCGTTCGATGAAGAGTGGCTTCGGGATCTCCGTCCGAACTGTCCTTTAACGTTCCGGTTGGTGAACAATTAATTCATTTGTCTACTGAGGGTGTTGACCTTCTTAATAAGTTCTCATTCAGCTGTTCATTAAGTGTTTCCACTTTATTCGCGAGACTATTGTAGTCTGGTTAAGTTCCCATTGAAGCATTGGAACACACCGTCGACGGATCGAAATAGGAAACGGGTACAATTGCGTCTTGAATTTGGTCAGCTATATCAGTTTGTGACACGATAATGGCCTTCACTTGGGCCAGCAATGTACTGCTGCATAATGTACAAAGTAGTGTATCCGGGACTGTGCCTGCATCGACTTTGCTCCTCAGGTAGCGGGTTTTTTGTCCCAATGTCCTGTGTTAGAACCTGCCATACCCTATCCTCTTGAGAGGCAAATACTCATCGAATTAACTTGGTCTTGAGTTTCGTGTAGGCCTCTCTGTTGGGCGGCGAAGTTATAATATCCTGTACTTTGACAGCATATCAATGGTCTAATTGGCTCACTACCAATGCAAACTTGGTGGAATCTGACATCACACCTGCACAAAGAAAACTCGCCTAGATTTGCGCAAACCATAATACAGGGTTGTGAGGCCAGAATGGTGGTAGTCGTACTGCGAGTCTTGAAACTGAGGGAGTTTCTAGTGTATCTGTCATGTTTCCACTAACAAATGTCACTTTCTTGGTTCTGTTGAATCTTCTTCTTAGCCACAATCATGTTGGGGTCACCGGATGTCATGTTTCCTCTGTGCGTTAGACTCGTGACTAACTATTGCGTTCTTATAATGGAAGAAGTATGTCTTCTACGTTTATCATGTTTATATTGAGGATCACTCAGGAAAGAACATATAACATAGGCAGTGATTACACAATAATAACCAATGGAACGTTACAGAAAACTTGGGTAGAACTCCCCAGAAACGTTCTGTGAAATCAACAATGGAACAATTATAATGAGGTACATCGTTTAAAAGTCATGGAACGCTTGCGCGCCTCAGCAAGTAGTAAGTACATGTCAGCGCTCCTCGCGGCCGGCACGCGAACCTCGTTGACACTTGCGTTCTGTCAGCTGCTCGCGGCTGCCAGCCATGCGACCGCCTTAGTCGCCACATATTCTTGGCTTGCACCATTTGTGCAACTGTGAGAAACTTTTTCCTTTGTCCTTGCCAGCCACAGTATCTCAGACTGGATATCGGTATTAGTATTCCAACTTGGATTTTCCATTGTTTGAAAGAAATATTCCGGTTCACAGAAAGTGAATGAGTGGGTCCAAAAAGTCATCAGACTACATTACATGTCTTCAGTCAAGTCCAGTGTGAACTTTGTTGTTTGGTCCATTGGAGATATGCAGCTTTATGTGCCGCTGTGAGCAATGGCCTTTTACTAGGTATTCAGATGCAAATGACCATTGCAAACAGTTCTTTTTGCAATGTTCCCTTGGCAGCTGGTTGAGATGGACCTGTATTAAATGGCTGCAGAAATATCTGTTGCATTTGAAACTGATTGTCATTGACAAGGTGTGACATGTTTCTAGTCCCTCAGTGTTAGGATCTTTTGACGACCACTGTTTCTATACTGTGCCATATGGTTGTGATTGATACATCAATTCTTGTTGACATGTTGGAAAGATCTCCATTGATAGAACTGCAACTTTGTGATAGATTTTCTTCTTTATTTCTTCGTTGATTGTCCTCGATGTCGACATACTGCATTGTTACGATGGTTGACAAATGGGGTTTGTAATTCTCCTCTACCACAGTACAGGGTGTCCCACTCAAACCTCCCTGATTTCAAGGACCCAGGAGAGAAAAACCACAGGAGATACGACAGTGAAAAATGCACCACATTGTAGAGCATCTCAAAGAATTTATATCCCCACATCAGAAGTGCCAAGTATCGTCGCACGAGTGCAGCATGGTCATATGAAGTGAAAATTGCGACTCCACAGCAGCACGCGCAAGCAATAGTGTGGTTTTCGGAAACAAAATCGCCCATTACAGTGCAAAGAATTATTGTCGTGTGTATGAATGTGATCCACCTGATGTGAAAACAATTAAGGAATGGTGTAGTGAGTTTCTGGCATCAGGAAGTGTTCTGAAACATTCTGGGCGGTGCATGTTACTCAGTTTCATAAGAGACAGTGGAGGACATTAGACAAACGTTTCCCAGAAACCCACGTAAGTCAATTCGTCAAGCACCTAGGCAACATTATGTGCCTTGATCAACATTGCATTGTGTAGTTCACCAGCATCTTTGTATGTGTGCTTACAAAGTGCAAATTCTGCATCTGACGTTGAACGACAAACCATGCCAACAACAATTTGCTGTGGATATGCTGCAGCGAATTGATATGGATGCCAGCTTCCAGGAAAGATGTTTATTCTCTGTTTAGGCAACCTTTCATCTATCAGGAAGGGTTAATAGGCATAATGTTCGGATTTGGGGTTTGCAAAATCCGCACGTTGTCATTGAACATGTTCCTGATAGCCCTAAATAAACATCTGGTGTGAGCTAATGAATGACAGGTTTGTTGGACCTTCCCTTTTTTCAGAACAAACAGTGAATAGGTTAGTGTATCTGCACATGTTGGAGCAGTTTGTGTACCCTCAGATACAAGACTTGCAACCCAACATCATTTTTCAACAAGATGGAACTCTGCCACATTGGTCAACAGTTGTTCGCAAGTTCCTGGATAGGAAATTTCCCAGTCGTTGGATCGGACGCAGAGGACCCATTGCCTAACCACCACATTCACCCGAGATTATGCCGTTTGGTTTCTTCACGTGGAGATTCATGAAGGACCATGTGTATGCGACCAAAAGTGGACGATATTCCTACATTGCGACATTGTATCACTAATGCAATTGCAACATTAACAGAGGAAATCTTACAAAAACCTTGGCAAGAAATTGAATATAGACTCAATATTGTTCATGCTACAAATGGTTCACATGTAGAGGTGTATTGATGATAAATAAATAAATTCTTTGAGATGCTCTACAGTGTGTTGCATTTTTCATTGTTGTATCTACTGTGTGGTTTTGTTTTTCTTTTCTTTTTTTTTCCTGGGTCTTTGAGTGGGACACCCTGCACATGAAAAACATTACAATAATTTGCACTAAATTTGCCTATAGTATGAAAGGTGTGGACTAGAAAAAATTTTAAAACCAAGTGCACGTTACACTACAACACCTTACTCTATGTCATAACTGTCTGAAACTGGTTAAACTTGAAAGATTTTGGTTTCTTTCCCATTTGCAAAATAGCAAAAACTCATGATGCGCAGTAGCATAGATTCACTAATCATTGTGTTATGAAAAAAGAACAGAGTCACCATTACATAGCTTAATTACTATTCAAACCAGAATTAAGGGGATGGAAGTTGTATACACTCCTGGAAATGGAAAAAAGAACACATTGACACCGGTGTGTCAGACCCACCATACTTGCTCCGGACACTGCAAGAGGGCTGTGCAAGCAATGATCACACGCACGGCACAGCGGACACACCAGGAACTGCGGTGTTGGCCGTCGAATGGTGCTAGCTGCGCAGCATTTGTGCACCGCCGCCGTCAGTGTCAACCAGTTTGCCGTGGCATACGGAGCTCCATCGCAGTCTTTAACACTGGTAGCATGCCGCTACAGTGTGGACGTGAACCGTATATGCAGTTGACTGACTTTGAGCGAGGGCGTATAGTGGGCATGCGGGAGGCCGGGTGGACGTACCGCCGAATTGCTCAACACGTGGGGCGTGAGGTCTCCACAGTACATCGATGTTGTCGCCAGTGGTCGGCGGAAGGTGCACGTGCCCGTCCACCTGGGACCGGACCGCAGCGATGCACGGATGCACACCAAGACCATAGGATCCTACGCAGTGCCGTAGGGGACCGCACCGCCACTTCCCAGCAAATTAGGGACACTGTTGCTCCTGGGGTATCGGCGAGGACCATTCGCAACCGTCTCCATGAAGCTGGGCTGCGGTCCCGCACACCGTTAGGCCGTCTTCCGCTCACGCCCCAACATCGTGCAGCCCGCCTCCAGTGGTGTCGCGACAGGCGTGAATGGAGGGACGAATGGAGACGTGTCGTCTTCAGCGATGAGAGTCGCTTCTGCCTTGGTGTCAATGATGGTCGTATGCGTGTTTGGCACTAGCAGGTGAGCGCCACAATCAGGACTGCATACGACCGAGGCACACAGGGCCAACACCTGGCATCATGGTGTGGGGAGCGATCTCCTACACTGGCCGTACACCTCTGGTGATCGTCGAGGGGACACTGAATAGTACACGGTACATCCAAACCGTCATCGAACCCATCGTTCTATCATTCCTAGACCGGCAAGGGAACTTGCTGTTCCAACAGGACAATGCACGTCCGCATGTATCCCGTGCCACCCAACGTGCTCTAGATGGTGTAAGTCAACTACCCTGGCCAGCAAGATCTCCGGATCTGTCCCCCATTGATCATGTTTGGGACTGGATGAAGCGTCGTCTCACGTGGTCTGCACGTCCAGCACGAACGCTGGTCCAACTGAGGCGCCAGGTGGAAATGGCATGGCAAGCCGTTCCACAGGATTACATCCAGCATCTCTACGATCGTCTCCATGGGAGAATAGCAGCCTGCATTGCTGCGAAAGGTGGATATACACTGTACTAGTGCCGACATTGTGCATGCTCTGTTGCCTGTGTCTATGTGCCTGTGGTTCTGTCAGTGTGATCATGTGATGTATCTGACCCCAGGAATGTGTCAATAAAGTTTTCCCTTCCTGGGACAATGAATTCACGGTGTTCTTATTTCAATTTCCAGGAGTGTAAAATCATTGCCCTGTTTCTCCACTCCGAGCACTGCTCTCATTCAAGCAGAAAATTAAATTCTCCCAAAATGCTACCAGATAGGTGACCTGTCAGAAATACACCAGTCTAGCACCACAGTTATCAGCTAATCAGCAAAATTAATTTTCATTGTTCCAGCATTACCACTTAAAGGTCATAATGCCTCAGAACACAAATAGAAGTTTTCAGATAACATATAGACCCAATAATGCAGCATTATATTACTTGAACCTCACTAAAATATTGTTCTTTTTGTTAAGCTCTTGCACAATAAAACAGTACCCAATGTTGCCTAGTTCACAGGTAGATCATCAATACAGTTATACCACATTTGTTTGTATTCATGTCTGTCAGCTCCATTATTTTACTTAAAATGTCTTACCTCGTTAGCTAGTGGAGTGAATTCTCAAAAAATATCCCTACTGCAGAGACACACTCCCTAACCATTAAGACCCTAACATTATTCATTATTTTATTATTTCATTATTGTTTAATTATATAATAAATAAAAACCTGCTCTGCTTATCTAATGCAAAATTGACTCTACTGAAAACCACTCCACAATAACAGTTCCTTATGCTAAGACAAACTTAACTCTCATTACTGATCACACAAAATTACCATTCAGAAAAACTATTATTTCACTGTATTCTAGCTGGAAGGGCGATATACATACAAATCTTGCTTATTCTTTCCACACACAGTACTCCAGGCAACTATGTATAAAGTTGGAATTCCTTAATGTGAGAAAAGGCTGTAGCATGACACAGTTCTATAGGTAGATAAATATACTGATTGTATCAAACACATACACTTCTATTATACAACAATGAACATTAAGATCTCATTTTTAAGATGGTTTTCACTGCATATTGCCTCTGCTGCTGCACCAATGAGATAATTACTTCAGATGTTAATTGTGCTCCACATATGTGGACACCTTTCATTTTCAGTTTACCTTCCATTTGTTACCCAGAAATTCTTTCACCACTGTACCAATTTACTTTCTTCCGTCCTTTTATGATTCCCTTACTTATAACTAATACAACATAATATACGTAAATAATTCTGGAGAAACATTTTCAAAAATATTCCTATACTAAAGCATCCTACTGTACAAAATTACGTGAAAGTCGAAGAAAGAATGTTTCTGATTTACTTATTAACTACAGATAGGCTAGGAGAGGGGTTTGACTGTCTCAGCAAACATGAAAATTGAGACAGACAGCTGTGGTAAGCATTATTGCCATGTAATGAATCCAACGCAGAATGCTGAATCCCCTACTTGCTATTTACGCAAGAAATTAGTCTCAAGTATTACATCAGTGCTGATATTTTGAATGACCAAGAAATTGTATTACAACAGCTGTCCTGCCAATTCCACAGTTAGTGGTACCTCTTGTTTCACACTCTTTGCTAGTTTACCAGTAGTACCAATAATTTTTATTCCACAAACATGCATCACTACTGTACCCTCTGTGTTCTTAATAGATTCAAAAAATGCCTGTGAAATGCCATTCAAGTCACTACCACTGTCCAATAACAATTAACATGTACCCCTTGTACCCTCGCTGTTATTACGGGGTGCCACACTTCCTTTTTGTTTACCGTATGTTCTTCATACAACAAATCCTCATTAATTCTTTCTTTACTTAACACATTCCCCTCATTATCAATAGTAAATTCAAATACTTCATCCTCATCACTACTGGATTCTTCACTGCTATCATCATTACAACTACTGTCAGAATCAGACACCCTGTCACGTATGCTATTTTTTAGATTTTGTACCTCTTCCACTTTTTCCCCTATTTCAGTCAATTTTGAATCTACATTGTCGTTTACGTTTTCCAGTTTTCCTCTACCACTACTGCACACTTGGTTTCTACCTCCATTTCAAAATCACTTTTAATCTGATCTGTTTGGTTCTCAGGTTAAACCCTGTTTTCGGCATAAAATTTCCTGGCTGCTTTGGCTTCATCTTTACACTGTTTTTCAGGCTCCTCCTCCCTCCCACTATAGTCATCACAAGGCTTCTTTCTCTCTCCTACACATTTACTACTCATTAATGTTAATTTCTCATTAGTATTCTGCTCTACTGTCTATATCTTTTAATCACAATCTTTCACTACTGCCTCAACCTTCTTATTTAATTCTGAAAGATTAGAGCTAACTACCTTAATCTTCTTTTAATTTCTTTCTACAGGTCATCCTTTAAGCTGACCATGTCAGTTTTAATGCTATCAGTTTTCTTTACCACCCTACTAATGTCTTTTTTCATACTACTAATGTCTTTTTTCATACTACTAAAGTCTTCTTTCATGCTCATATTACTCAAACTACTCATAATTTGCCTTAACATCACTTCCAAATTTCTGTCTGCCATAACCTGTTGCCCTTGCTGATGTTCGCTACTAGATACCTCCTCCTTAACCTTAACGATCTCACCCACTTCAGTACTATTTTTGTCCATTTCACTCACATCACCACACAATGTAGATGACGCTTTTATCATTTCATCTACAATAGGACTTTTGTCCCCATCATTCAAAGTTACATTCATGTCTGATTTATAATTTTCTATAGATCCAGTCTCCTGTTTCCCTGTGTCTCCCATCACACTGTCTTGTTCATTAAGGTTACTCAGTATGTGTCACTTAATATAAAACAGCTGTTGCAATGAATTACCTCGTTTTTAATCACTCGTCTGCTGCTGCTCTGCTGTGAATATCTCGACTCGTTTTCTGCTGCAAGTTGTAATTCTCTTGGTGAGGCATCTTGTTTATCTCGGTCAGCTGTGTCCACCTTTGTACTGCTTGGCTGCTTCTGTACTCAGTGACTGCTTCCATAGAACCCGATCACTGATTGGCTGCTGTGGCCATGAAACCCCAGTGCTGACTGACTGTAGCATCTCTTCCATTTAAATCCCTGTAAATCGCTCAAGTTGACACTTCACTGTCAAATTTCTTGAGTTCTAGTTTATTGTGCCCACATACAATGTCCTCACATAGGGGCACGATATGTGATGGTTTGCCTTCTTTATTTCTTCTTTGATTGTCCTTGGTATCGGTGTACTGAATTGCTATGCTGGCTGAAAAATGGAGTTTGTAATTCCAACACTGAATACAGTAAATCATGTAGCCAACAGATGCACAGTTGCATTTCACAGTCTTTTACTTTGACTTTTCACTACCCCCCAATAATACACAGTTATATATGGCCTGTGCACTATTGTTCTAACTTCCCGGTAAGCCTCATTAATATTTTGCAGGCGAACATCCACATACTGCTACAATAGTTTACTGTTGAACATCTATAAGCAGTAAAAACATAACCACATAATTTACAGTTCTTTCGGAATAATCAGGTACATATGGAACAGACACTGTCATTGCTTTAACACATGGCCTATTTGTGTAACACTTATTTCACTGTTAAGTTGATTCATTGTTGTCATTCTAACCAACACAGGTTCCTCAGCCGTGGACTGACAGTCTTTATATATCCTCACAATGATAGGTGCTGAAACTACATGTTGTTCTATGTTTAATTTACAGAAATTACAATTAAAACTGAACTCATTAAATTAACTGTAACAGTTACTTCTACTACCAGAGTTAGGCTGAATTATTTGTTTAAATTGTAAAATTAAAAAATGTAGTTATGCAAAATATACTTTTGACAGAACTGTTAATTACTTTGAATTAATCAAGGGCTTGCTTTCCTAACATGTTTTCAAATAGAGCCAAATAGATACTTTAAGAATACAATTAGTTGTTCCTCCTAATGTTTATAATTAGTACAGAATTTATCTGTCAACAGTAGAATTTAAGTTACGAAACAATTACTGATTTCACCCTATAATGAAAGATACTAACGGGTAGTTGTCAAAATAAATTAGAAAAACAATTACATACATAAAACTAAGCACAAAATTAGATCTGGTGTTATATTCTTTAAAACTGAGGATCAACCTTTCTCCTTTATAAAAATGCAGATTATATTATTGTATGTTAATGGTAATCAGTTCAAATTGAAAAAAAAGCAAATTTAAGGAGGCAGATGGCAAAACAAAGAGGGGAAAGTAATACTATCCCAGCTTGCTTCGTCACAACTTCGTTAATGTTGTGGCCATGGGCACGTCCAAACATTATTGCTCATTTCTGCCATTCTGTCATGTTTCCATTTCGAACCATCTTACTGCACTAATTCTGTACAACCAACTGGCATGTATATACAGGGTAACACATCACTACCATGACTTACTGTCATTGGTAGAAGCTCACATGATACCTGGTATCAGTTCTACACCATCTAAAGCACTCCAAATCAGCCAACAAGTGGGGATGGGAGGGACTATAATTTTGTCTGGTGAGCTTAACGTCCCTTTGTTCTCAGTGCTGTCAAATCATTGTTGTACCTGTTCATTATACAGTTTATGGTCCATGGGTCTTCCGTACATTCAGATTCATGGTTTTAGCGGGATTTACATAATGATTATAAGATTCCATTGTAGTTTTCATTTCTCCAAGATTGTGTTTTATTCAAATCTGTCACAACATTATTGGTAAACTCCCCATCTACTGTCTTGTTATTCTGTCCTCATGGCTGCACATTTAGGAATTTTGTCGCTAGTCTGAAAGGGCTCTTGTCATTAAGTTTTTAAGAATAGCATATGGTCTCAACTGGGTATATTTTTCACTGACATTGATTGA
Organism: Schistocerca gregaria; assembly: GCF_023897955.1. Classification (NCBI taxonomy): domain Eukaryota; kingdom Metazoa; phylum Arthropoda; class Insecta; order Orthoptera; family Acrididae; genus Schistocerca; species Schistocerca gregaria. The sequence continues at coordinate 815,997,320 of NC_064921.1, forward strand.
CATGTTAGTTGATATATTTTATATTTGTTCATTACCGTATAGAAGAGATGTTGAGTTGCAGTCAGGCGTAATGGAGGGATTGTTACACATTTTAGCTTTTGGCCAAAGGACTTTCTTCTAAAGTGGAAAACATACACACATTCACACAAGCACAACTCACACATGCATAAATACTGTCTCTGGTTGCTGTAGCCAGACTGGGTCTCTGACAGCTCATGTGTATGAGAGTTGTGCTTATATGAATGTGTGTGTTTTTTCCACTTCAGAGTAAGGCCTTTTGGCTCAAAGCTAAAATGTACAGCTACCTTTTTGTTGTGGCTATCTGTAAATCAACATCTTGATTATATGGTGAGTGGCAATCTTTTCCTGTAAAGCTACTTTAACTAAAAAGAGTCTGTGTACTCTGAACCCAGTAGGGGTTTATTTACCAGCCTACTACTCAAACTCAAACAACTTTAACAATGAGAAAAATGTGCACTTTCGGGCTTTGCAGCGCGATTCCTCGCATACTGGCAATACAAAAATGTCCCTCACAAACTTTTGGACAGTAAATAGATATTATAGATTGGCAATCTGGCAACGTTGTAATCAAGTGTACGGTAACTATCTCTATCAGGATATAGCAGCAGTGCTGTGCAGTTGGTGCAGTGGATAGCTGGGGAAGAAACTTAGAATTTACGTGGTTGGGTGTGATCCTGGAGAAGTATGTGCTGTGTCAGTGCTCAGTGCATAGTAATTGTGTTTTGAATGCAGGTTTCGTTTGTTCGGTGTGTCCCTCACAATAGATTTCCTCTTTTTGTTTGAAACTGGACGTCAAAGGTGATATTTTGGGAGATAATTAATGGAACTTAAGGCTTTTTGAGGACATAAGGCTTGTATATGACCATCCACTAAAAGTCATGTTTATACTGGAGTATTTGATCTTTCATTGGTATTTTAACATTTGGGTTAGGTTAACAGAAGCAAGGATGGATAGTTTAAGTACTGCACCCATTCTGTATTTAATAGTATGGTGATTTTATAGGGTAAAGGATTTTTATTTGTTACAGAATTTTAACTTTAGGTTTGGATTTATATAATTCTAGGAGATGGTAATTGTAGGTTAACTGGTACCCAAAATACAGGATTCACTTATCGGTCAGTTAAAAACTTACATAACACCACCTACGGTACAACATATCATAGCGACAAAATCAATTACATTTTATATCTTTGCAAATATTGGCTTAAGTTTATGTTAATATTCAAAGGCCTTAATAACTATTTTGGGGACATTACTCTCCTGCAATGTTAAAAGTTCATAGGAGTTTCTCCAAAGAGAGATTCAGCTTTTGAAATCATAATGTCAATACATTAATCATTCTCTAGCAATTTGAATAAGTTAGCTACAGATTCACATGATTTCTCAATAATAGGGGTGCCAAATGTAAGAGTGAGAAAAATTTGCAAACTCGGATTTCACAGTGCAATTCCTCACACACTTGCAATACAAAAATGTCTCACAAAGTTTCGACCTGTGAGTATTTTGGGCAGTAAATGGACATTAAAGATTGGCAATCTGTCAACACTGTAATCACACGTATGGTAACTACCTCTGTCAGCAGCTTGAATAGTGCTGTGCAGTTGGTGCAGTGGATAGTTTTTTGCACTGGTGTGCAGGAGGCTGAGGGCTCAATTCTGGATCCAGGCATATTATATTTGTTTTTATTTGCTAAAAGTAGTCTGCGTGGTACAATAACTGGCATCTTAATCATCATAGTGGTTACAGTGGGTCTTCTACAAAAATTTGCAGTTACATAATACGAACACAGAAAGGGAAGTACAATGGTTTTCATTTTTCAGCTTTTAAAAAAGCTTTTTGCACATCATGGGCCCAAATTGTTTCAAACCACTGCATCTACTAGATTCCAAACGTGTTTCCTGTGTACACTTCCCCAATGGTCCCATCAGAATTATTTGCAAAGCACGTTGCTAGCCCTACTGGTGACGTAAGGCCCTAACAAATTGTAATGGACCTGAATGTGGCAAGAATAATAGTTGGTATTAATTGATGGGACTACTTGGGGAGTGTACACACAAAACAAGTTTGGACTATAGTAGATGCAGTGGGACGAAACCAATTCACATCCACAACATGCAAAAGGTTTCTTTAAAAGCTGACGAATGAAAATGACTGCATTTCCCTTTCTGTGTTCAAAGTACGTAACTACAAACATTTTGTAGAAGACCCACTGTAATCCTTCGTGAAATTTCTGTTGGGTTTTATTGTCCTGTGGATTTTGCTGGAATTTTTATATGTATATTTTTAATATAGCATCTTGATGTCGCTCTGTTTCTAAATTTGGACAAAGAAATCTAATGTCCTTTTCATATCTCTTTCATTTTAGGAAATACCTCTATCTTTAATATATTGTTTGAGTGTAAACCAACTGGTACTTGAGATAGGTTTTCATTTCCCTTCACATAGTGTATTCAAAATTTGAATTTACCTAGGACCATGGCCTGCCGTGTTAGTCTAATATGCAATAGTTTACATTTTAATAGAAACGGTAATGCACTATGATCACTGTTTACTGTTGTTTCATGTCCATGAATATTTCTCTTGATATGAATGAGCTCCTAGACTGTAGTCTGATGCATCAGTTACCAAATGGAAAGGTAGGGTGAAGTCTGGGTGCACTAACAGTGATGTTGATGCTATATGGTTTTTGAGTTTTAAGAATTGTGTGCCACAATCAGCTCTCTATTTTCAATGTGTTTTATTTTGGATTAGGGATATCATATGGGTTGAATTTAATACATAACGATATAAGAATGTCCTGTAAAATCCTATAATTTCAAGGAATGACTTGAGTTACTTTTTATTTCTTGATTTGGGGCAACGAGTTATTACATCTACCTGATGTGAACCTGGTTTAATCTATTCCGTACTCACTACATGACCCAAAAATTGACTTTGCTTCTACTGAACTTTAATTGTAAAAGTTTTGTAATTATTCTGTGTGACTGTAATCTATTGAAAAGCTGATATAATGTCTGAAGATGTTTGTTACAGTCTTTATATATGACTACTATGTCATCAACATGTATTGAAAAGTTTCCTCATAACTTATTGCCTACTAGTTTGCCCAAAACAGAAACATTTAGACCAAGTGGTAACACCTTGAAGTGATAAAATTTACCTTCAAACAGGAATGCAATGTATTTTCTTGAATCAGTGTGTAATGGTCTGTCCCATTCTGGTTTGTTTATCCTATGAACTGTTCTCGCATCAAATACTAACTGTTCTGTCCCATCAGGTTTATTACCGACTACCAACGGACTGTTATAACAGTTATTACAATGTTCTATAATGGTCCATGCAATTATTCTGTTTATTTCCTGTCGTACTACTTTTTTGTTGCTGCTAGTATTGTGTAAGGTTTCACCAAAAAATGGTTTGTGAGTTTGTGTCTTTAGAGTACACACAAAATCTTCAAGGAGTCATGGTCTGGTGGAGCAAATGTCTTCGTGTTTACGTAGCAGGACTGTCATATCTGCTTCTCTGTGATTACAAGTTCTGAGGATTTACTGATATTAGCTACTATGTTCTCTTTAATTCATCTTCTTATTACGATTGTATATATTTTTTTTGTCACAATTATCTTAAGTTATTTTAGTGTTATTTTAGATTTCTGTAACGTAACTGTTTCAAAAGGGATTGTCACTAATTCAACATTGTTTCTATAAGTGAATATTGTAAACCCTTTTATGAAATCTAATACAATTACTTGCTCAGACACCCAGTCCATACCTAGAATTATTGGATTTAATCCTCCAGTCCATACCTAGAATTATAGGGTTTAATCCTAAAATATAAGTAACATGGGGTATTAAAATCTATATTTATCAAGACTGTGTCTCACAAACATTTCTAATTGTATTGGTTTTTGCCATTACTTCCTGTGACTCCTATTATCTTGACTCTGCATACTGGAAATGCTGGAAAATACTCCAGTATGTTATTCTATTCTAGACAGTTTGGATCTGTTACACACACATCGCGACGTGAATCTAAAATTATGTTTACTGGTACATTTTGTATTTTGTCCTTTAGTTTTGGTTGAATGTATTGCCTAATTGGTTGTTCAGTTTCCTCTAACAAGACATCAGCCATAATAATCCCATTGCTGTACGTTAATAGGTGAGAGTCTATATGATGCCGCTCATTTTCATATGCTTCTGGGACTGATGCCTTCCTTGGAAGCTTACTAGTTTTCCCTCTCTGTAGTATGATTAAATTGGTCTCTTCCACTTTCGTCTTACCCTATTACTGCGCTGCTCTCTGTTGTGACTTTTGGTGTTCCTCGGTCCTGTAATTCCAATATTGTTATTTCTATTCATGTTGTTATTGTACATTACATTGTGCTGGAATTCCACCCTTCTGTCTGGCAATATATTATATCTGTCTGATCAAATTATTCTAATAGGTTATGTATATTTCCCCTGTTCTTTCCTACTAGTTTATCTGAAACTCTTCATGGAAGACAACTTATAATTACATCTCAGATATGTTCCTCTCGAATTGGATTGTCTAAGTAATAAGCTTTGTTCAGCTGGTACTTGACAAAATCCCTGTAACCCATCTAGTCATTGTTGTCATAAGGCTTTGCTCCTAATAACTCCAATGAAGTTTCTTCTGGGCTCCTTGGTAACAGTATTTTGTTTTAAATTTGACCTCAGAATCAAGGTACATTTTAAAAGTCACCCACTTTGGGCAAACCCTATTGTGCTGCTGCTCATCTTAGATGATTTACTACAAATGTAGTTTTATGATAGTCAGCCCAGTTGTCTGTTAGCATATTGTTAAATGCTTTCAGGAATAAAAGAGGATACAAATCACCAGATGGTGTGAATGTAGAGGACATATCTTTGCTAAATATAGCTGTAAAATCATTTGAATTGTAATTTAATTTGATTTTAGTTGACTCTTGACCCTGTGCATCCGTTTGATTATGACCTGTGTAGTATACACATAGTGCACTGTTACTTATGGGGATTACTTGTGTGTTCCATACTATTTAACATTGAAGATGCTGCTAATGGTACTGTAGTAAATGATGAAATGGGATTGTCTCTCAATGAAGACTTAATTATGAGGCTGTGCATCATTCTCTCTCAGTTGCTTTTTGTTTTCTAGAGTCATTCATAAATTTCATGTTCCCAAACAATGATGGAATTTTTATGAATGACAATTCACCATGTTACCGGGTCTCAGTTGTTTTTGATTGGTTTGAAGAACATTCTGGACAATTTGCGCAAATGATTTGGCCATCCAGATCATGTGACATGAATCCCATCGAGAGTTTATGGGACTTAGTCCAGATGCCAGTTCATGCACAAAATTCCACAGTGGTAACACTTTCACAGTTATTGATGGCTATAGAGGAAGCATGGCTCGGTATTTGTGCAGGGGCTTCCAATAACTTTTTGAGTCTATACCACATCTAGTTGCTGCACTATGCTGGGCAAAAGGAGGTCTGACACAATATTAGACAGCATCCCATTACTTTTGTCACTACAGTGTATAACTGTGTGCAACCCATAGGATAGTCAGTTATGATCTGTGGTTGTCACTGCTGTTGCATATGGCTACACCCCAGTTGTTGGAATGATGCACTATGGAGGGATGGCTCATGTTGAACTCTGCAAACTGTTGTGAGGCGAGTGTATATGGTGGCGGCGAGTGGACATACCCATGGTCTCCAGATATTCTCAATAGAAGTCACTCTTAATATTGACTGTATCAATTACATTGTAATTGATAAATTACCTTCTGAAAGACTTCTTGGTCTTATTGAGGTAGTTATTTTTAATGAAATCTCCTTGATATGTCATTGTGAAAGCTTGTTTATACTTGATTATTTGAGTTGCTACCCAGTGGTTATTACCGTTGCCAAGATCAGTTTTTCTATTAGGTGTTAAATTAGTTTCACCTGGTTGACTTCACTTCATTCCTTTTGTTAATAAAGCACACTGCTATTTATTAGATACAGCCGTCTCAATTTTGAGGGTTTATGTTGCACAATTACTAACACTGCACTGTAGTTATCACTGGATCATGTCATATTTGTTCATGTGTACATATCTTCTGCTCATAATTTTGTTTACGTTTGTCATTACCTGTACAGTTTCTTCACCAATGTGATTGCCTCTTGGAGGGCTGCCGCTACATGATCCTCTTGTGTTTTCTTATTGCAGTGCTTTTGTCTCAATATGTCATTAGCCATGGAACTTAGTTACTGTAATTTCAAGTTTTTTTGTACACTATTTTGCAGTTTCCAAAAACACAGTCGCCTCATGTGAGGGCTTCTGATATCTTGAAGTATGCTTTTACGTTAAACCAGATGGAACTTCCACTTCTTCCAGCTGTTATTCTGTATAAAGCTACTTTTACCATGAAGAAGGACAGGCTGTGTACTCTAGAAACAGTCTGGTTTATTGACCAGACTACAATTAAAACACAGTTTACAACTCAGATTACGACTGACTTATTTCACAAGAACATATTGTCTGACAGATTTCTGTCGTCAGATTCTTCTCCTTTCTTTGTTCTGTATTCTTAGGACTGTGTTGACAAAAACCGTGTAACTTTGCCAGGGAGGAGCTCCACGGCGTGATGCGTGGCACTGCACACTATGAGTGACTACTTGCGATGATTGAAACTCATCAAAAGGATGTCTTTTACTGCTGCATGACTTCCCCGGAGCACCTCAGACCGGGGCACCTCAGACATAAAAATCCAACCCTAACAAATTGAAAAACGTCCCAGTACCTTAACTAACAATAATAACATTGCTTAAACTTAGCTGAATGCCATGATGAATGATTACTCAGATAAACGAACTGCTGAGAGTACAGGTGTTTCACAAAATCCCCAAAATATTAAATATTCAACTTCCTGGCTCAACCTCATGCTGTGACATCCTTACCTCAACTGCGTGCCTCAACAACCTTAGTGCAAAAACAGAACTGATACTATTGGTTGATTTACAGGGTCTTAATAAATGATACTTTCACTTTATAACAAATAATTTTTAATCCTTGTTGTTTTGCTTCAACCTTTGCACATTCATGCTTTTACAAACTTAGTTTGACAAACTATGCTAATATGGTGAAATCTTTCATTAGATTATTTGAAGTTCGATATAATAGTTATGACATTTTGAATTTAGTATCCTGATGTTACAAAATAGACTTCAGTGTTCCTTTATAAATAATGAAAATAACATAATTTATGCCCAACTTCATATTATACAGTTATGTCTTTTTAAAGTAAGGAATATGAAAATGATAGACTGCTCACTCATCAGAGAGAGGAGGTGTGAGTGGCAGACAGGGACACTGAAAAAAAGACTAAAAGATATTATTTAGCTATTGGACCAAGTCCTTCATCAGATGTGTGCATGTGCAGACAGAATGCGTCGAAAGGCTGAACCATGTCGTCCTTGTGGGGGTTGTAGTCAGCGGGAAGGTGGGTGGGCACAGCCGAGGCGGTATGCTGCCACAGCAAACTGTGATGCTGGTGGATGCCACTGCGGAAGCAAAAATCATAAAAGTAGATGTGCCAAATAATCACTGTACAAGGGAGGTCTTTGACAGAAAAAACATATTACAGTGCCGTGAAAGTCGCGTCTGCTTCAGCTGCTGGACAACAAACAACATAAGGAAACACGAAGAGCATCAAATGACAAACAACCAAAAGTGCCTAAGAAAGGTCGGCAAAGACAATAAGAATTCTGTGCTGAGGTAGAGTGGGACAAAGAACAGGAAATTGCTGTGTATTGTAGCTGACCAGATGGTGTTTGACGGGAGGCAATGATAGGGAGCTCAGCCATGTGTACAGTTGCGAGCTGAGGAGTGAAGAGCTGCTCTGGTGTCCACCTGCAGCTCTCATATGTTGCACGAAGCAGGATGGGCAAGACAGAAATATTGTGTGATGCCCTTGTTGTTGTCGATGAAGTCGTCCATTGTGGCAAGATTTCCTGGTTGGGACTGCAGTGGCTTCCTCTGTGCCCAGCAGGCTTGTTGTTATGCGCCGATGTGTTCCATGAACAGTGGCAATGCCCTGTGTCCCCCCCCCCCCACCACCACCACCACACTCTCCCCCTGCGAAAGCGGAAACCAGCAGTTCTTGACAGATCTCTACAATAAAGGATGTGCTGACAAACAGATTTGTCAGGTGCTAGCCTGAGGATGACATCCAAACCAGGAAGATTGTATACAGTGAAAAGGGGTTTTGGGAAACAGAATGGCATTGAGACTGATACAAGCACTAGAAAAAGTCAACACAAGTGGCAAGACAATTGTGTGCAAGTGAGGTGAAGAAAACAACAAACTACACGTGTTGTAAAATGTAAACTTTCACGACCAGAAATGTTGCACTACCAGTAGTGAGCTAGGGTGTGAATTGGACACTCGAAGAAGTTACGATCCTCTTTGAAAATGTCCTCCACAGATAAGGATGTCCATCATAGAGATGGTGATGAAATGTCAGGTTTAAATGTGAAATTCATTCGACATTGGCATAACTGCCCAAAACATTTTATTAATTGACATTACGCATGACAGCAAGGGAAAGCGAAGTTGGTCCTGTAAAGGTGGCAAAGTGACACAAGAATGAAAAGAGGTGGCCAATGGACACAACAGTGAAAAGAGGGAGGCCAGGTTCTGAACAGGAGGCCAATTAACAGAACCACGAAGAGAGGGAGGCAATTCACAAATAGGAAGCCAAATAACAGAACAATGAAGAGAGGGAGGCCATTATTGAAAAGGAGGAGACCAACTAACAGAATAATTAGAACAAGTGAGGAAGAAGCCATGACAAAAACAAAATGGGACAAGCGTCCAATATCATTACCTGAAATGTGACAATAATTTGGCAGAACTGTTGGTCAGAAGTCGTACGAAGTTGCTGTTGCTGTAGAATTACGATGATTCAGTAGTGGTGCACACGGTTACGATCAACAACGTAACAGTTATCAGGTCTCAGAGTGACAACATACAGAATGATTACAGACTAGTGATGGTTACAGACTTGTTGATGTGTACAAAGTGTCGGCCAGAACCAGTGCACAACAAAATACCAGAGGTCACTGGCTCTTGGCTACAGGTGAGTGAAGTGTCAGACCAAGATCATGCTGAACTTCACTATATGCAGTTGTGTTTATTTTATGTTAGGAATATTTGTTCGTTGTACAATTTGAAAGGAGTAATTATAGTTGAACAAAGCTTAATGACAAAAAACAAAGCTTGAGTGATTTGTAAGCAATCTCCTTTGTACTCTGATTACATTTGCTTAGTGTTGTACCAATAACCCAAAGTCTGTCACCTGCTTCACTTATGACTGAGCTTGCATGGATCATTACATTTCATGGCCCTACAAAGGGCTACACCCAGGTTTTTGTATGAGCTGACTGATTCCGACTGTGATTCATTTATATTTTAGTCATATTGTGAAATTCAGAATTTTACATTATTTTTGAACATTTAAAACAAGTTGCCAATCTTTGCTTCACTTTGACATTTTATCAGGATATGACTGAATATTTGTGCAGCTTCTTTCAGACAGTACTTCATTATAGATAGCTGTGTCGTATTAAAAAATTCTGAGGGTGCTGCTGATATTATCTGCAATGTTATTAATACACAACATGAACAGAAATGGTCTCAACACACTTTCCTGGAACACACTCAAAGTTGATTCTACACCTGGCAATAGCTCTCCATCCTATGTAAATTGCTGCATCCTTCCTACCAGAATATCTTCAATTCAGTTGCACATTTCATTTGATATACCATACAGCCGTACTTTTGGTAATAACCGCCGTCTGCTTCACGTCTGCTGTGCAGCGAGCTACCTTAATTTAAGTATTATCTGTATTTTTCTTACTTGTCACTTCTTCTTCTGCGTGTTTTTGCTTTTAGGAAGCTTTAATAGTAGAGTGCTATTAAGTGTTCCATAGATCTCTTGTGTTTCGAATACAGTCAGAGAGTCCCTTTAGTCAGCCATAGTGCTCGTAGTGCTAGTGTTTGTTTTCAATACCGTCCAGAGACAGGTAGTGCTATTTTCCTTGTTTCTACAAGAAGTGGTTAGCAATCACAGTTTAGTCAATAATCAACCGCCTTTAGTGAATTAGCAGTCTAGTTAAAAGCTGATTAACACTCTATAGTAAATTGATTTCTTAGGATGGCTAGGATGTGTGGCTGCTGTGTACGGACGCAGGAGGAGCTGGCCACTCTTCGCGAACAGCTGAGCGTGTTGATGGCCGCGGTCAGCCGTCTTCAGGCTGCTGCCTCGGAGTGTAGCGGCAGTGGGGAGTCTGGTGCGTCGCATGGTGCACCCCAGGTGTTAGATGCTTCACACACTGTCCCTGCTGTCGAGACATTTTCGCGGGTACCGGGCGCGGTTGGGCCACCCTCTCCCCAAGGGGAGTGGCGGGTTCAGCGGCGTTCGCGGCGCACGAGGCGGAGGGTCAATGTGGAGGCTGGCCGTGTGGCATCGCCCGCTCTGCCTGTGAATGGACATGTGGCTGCTCCTTCAGCAAGGTCCGAGCAGGCACACGGGGGGAGGGGTTTATTAGTTATTGGGAGCTCCAACGTTAGGCGGGTGATGGAGCCCCTTAGGGAAATAGCGGAAAGGTCGGGGAAGAAGGCCAGTGTTCACTCTGTCTGCTTGCCGGGGGGTCTCATCCGAGATGTGGAGGAGGCCCTACCGGCGGCGATAGAGAGCACTGGGTGCACCCGACTGCAAATTGTTGCTCATGTCGGCACCAATGACTCTTGCCGTCTGGGTTCAGAGGTCATCCTCAGTTCGTACAGGCGGTTGGCGGAGTTGGTGAAGGTGGAAAGCCTCGCTCGCGGGGTGGAATCAGAGCTAACTATTTGTAGTATCGTTCCGAGAACCGATCGCGGTCCTCTGGTTTGGAGCCGAGTTGAAGGCTTAAACCAGAGGCTCAGACGATTCTGCGGAGAGCTGGGGTGCAAATTTCTCGACCTCCGCTATCGGGTGGAGAAATGTAGGGTCCCCCTGAATAGGTCAGGCGTGCACTACACGCCGGAAGCGGCTACGAGGGTAGCGGAGTACGTGTGGAGTGCACATGGGGTTTTTTTAGGTTAGAGAATTCCCTCCCTAGGCCCGACAAGACGCCTCCTGAGACGCGGCAAGGCAGGAGTAGGCAAAATGCAACAAGGAATAACAATATTAATGTGCTAATAGTAAACTGCAGAAGCGTCTATAGAAAGGTCCCAGAACTGCTCTCATTAATAAACGGTCACAACGCCCATATAGTACTAGGAACAGAAAGTTGGCTGAAACCAGACGTAAACAGTAATGAAATCCTAAACTCTGATTGGAATGTATACCGCAGAGATAGGCTGGACAGTGAAGGGGGAGGCGTGTTTATAGCGATAAGAAGTGCAATAGTATCGAAGGAAATTGACGGAGATTCGAATTGTGAAATGATTTGGGTGAAGGTCACGGTTAAAGCAGGCTCAGACATGGTAATTGGATGTCTCTATAGGCCCCCGGGCTCAGCAGCTGTGGTGGCTCAGCACCTGAAGAATAATTTGGAAAATATTTCGAGTAGATTTCCCCACCATGTTATAGTTCTGGGTGGAGATTTTAATTTGCCGGATATAGACTGGGAGACTCAAACGTTCATAACGGGTGGCAGGGACAAAGAATCCAGTGAAATATTTTTAAGTGCTTTATCTGAAAACTACCTTGAGCAGTTAAACAGAAAACCGACTCGTGGCGATAATATATTAGACCTTCTGGTGACAAACAGACCCGAACTATTTGAATCAGTTAATGCAGAACAGGGAATCAGCGATCATAAAGCGGTTACTGCGTCGATGATTTCAGCCGTAAATAGAAATATTAAAAAAGGTAGGAAGATATTTCTGTTTAGCAAAAGTGACAAAAAGCAGATTACAGAGTACCTGACGGCTCGACACAAAAGTTTTGTCTCAAGTGCAGATAGTGTTGAGGATCAGTGGACAAAGTTCAAAACCATGGTACAATATGCGTTAGATGAGTATGTGCCAAGCAAGATCGTAAGAGATGGAAAAGAGCCACCGTGGTACAACAACCGAGTTAGAAAACTGTTGCGGAAGCAAAGGGAACTTCACAGCAAACATAAACATAGCCAAAGCCTTGCAGACAAACAAAAATTACGCGAAGCGAAATGTAGTGTGAGGAGGGCTATGCGAGAGGCTTTCAATGAATTCGAAAGTAACGTTCTATGTACTGACTTGGCAGAAAATCCTAAGAAATTTTGGTCCTATGTCAAAGCGGTAGGTGGATCAAAACAAAATGTCCAGACACTCTGTGACCAAAATGGTACTGAAACAGAGGATGACAGACTAAAGGCCGAATTACTAAATGTCTTCTTCCAAAGCTGTTTCACAGAGGAAGACTGCACTGTGCTTCCTTCTCTAGATTGTCGCACAGTTGACAAAATGGTAGATATCGAAGTAGACGACAGAGGGATAGAGAAACAATTAAAATCGCTCAAAAGAGGAAAGGCCGCTGGTCCTGATGGGATACCAGTTCGATTTTACACAGAGTACGCGAAGGAACTTGCCCCCCTTCTTGCAGCGGTGTACCGTAGGTCTCTAGAAGAGCGAAGCGTTCCAAAGGATTGGAAAAGGGCACAGGTCATCCCCGTTCTCAAGAAGGGACGTCGAACAGATGTGCAGAACTATAGACCTATATCTCTAACGTCGATCAGTTGTAGAATTTTGGAACACGTATTATGTTCGAGTATAATGTCTTTTCTGGAGACTAGAAATCTACTCTGTAGGAATCAGCATGGGTTTCGAAAAAGACGATCGTGTGAAACCCAGCTCGCGCTATTCGTCCACGAGACTCAGAGGGCCTTAGACACGGGTTCACAGGTAGATGCCGTGTTTCTTGACTTCCGCAAGGCGTTTGACACAGTTCCCCATAGTCGTTTAATGAACAAAGTAAGAGCATACGGACTATCAGATCAATTGTGTGATTGGATTGAGGAGTTCCTAGATAACAGAACGCAGCACGTCATTCTCAATGGAGAGAAGTCTTCCGAAGTAAGAGTGATTTCAGGTGTGCCGCAGGGGAGTGTCATAGGACCGTTGCTATTCACAATATACATAAATGACCTGGTGGATGACATCGGAAGTTCACTGAGGCTTTTTGCAGATGATGCTGTGGTGTATCGAGAGGTTGCAACAATGGAAAATTGTACTGAAATGCAGGAGGATCTGCAGCGAATTGACGCATGGTGCACGGAATGGCAATTGAATCTCAATGTAGCGAAGTGTAATGTGATGCGAATACATAGAAAGATAGGTCCCTTATCATTTAGCTACAAAATAGCAGGTCAGCAACTGGAAGCAGTTAATTCCATAAATTATCTGGGAGTACGCATTAGGAGTGATTTAAAATGGAATGATCATATAAAGTTGATCGTCGGTAAAGCAGATGCCAGACTGAGATTCATTGGAAGAATCCTAAGGAAATGCAATCCGACAACAAAGGAAGTAGGTTACAGTACGCTTGTTCGCCCAATCCTTGAATACTGCTCAGCAGTGTGGGATCCGCACCAGGTAGGGTTGATAGAAGAGATAGAGAAGATCCAACGGAGAGCAGCGCGCTTCGTTACAGGATCATTTAGTAATTGCGAAAGCGTTACGGAGATGATAGATAAACTCCAGTGGAAGACTCTGCAGGAGAGACGCTCAGTAGCTCGGTACGGGCTTTTGTTGAAGTTTCGAGAACATACCTTCACCGAAGAGTCAAGCAGTATATTGCTCCCTCCTACGTATATCTCGCGAAGAGACCATGAGGATAAAATCAGAGAGATTAGAGCCCACACAGAAGCATACCGACAATCCTTCTTTCCACGTACAGTACGAGACTGGAATAGGGGGGAGAACCGATAGAGGTACTCGGGGTACCCTCCGCCACACACCGTCAGGTGGCTTGCGGAGTACGGATGTAGATGTAGATGTAGATGTGATATTGAGCCAAATGCTTTTTGGAAATTGCAAAATACTGCTCCTACCTGACTGCCTTAACCCAAGGCTTTCAGTATATCACATGAGAAAAATGTGAGTTGGGTTTCACATGGTCTATATATTTTCAGAATCCATGCTGGTTGACATGGAGGAGGTCATCCTGTTCGAGATACCTCTTCAAGTTCACATTATGTTCTAAGATTCTAAAACAAATGGATGTCAAGGATATTGGATGACAGTTGTGTAGACCACTCATACTACCCTTCTTGTAGACAGGTGTGACCTGTGTTTTTTTCCAATTACTGGGCACTCTTTTTGTTGGAGGGATGTGTGATAGATTAACTCAGCCTAAAATTCAGAATAGAATCTGATAGGGATTCCATTGGGCAATGATTTCAGCTTTTTATCAGTGCAAGTGGCACTGATGTGCAAAACAATAATGGGAATTCCTGGAAGTAGTAATACGTAAAATAAGGGAAGGTAAACACTCACCTGCAGTGAAGCAATGCACGGAGCACAGAAACATGTAACAGGAAACAGCATTCACACTAGTTCTCGCGCACTAGCTCTTTTTCTAATGAGAAAAAGGCAGTTTTCTGTTACATGTTTCTGTACTCCACGCATCAGTCCACAGCAGAAGAGTTGTTACCTTTCCTTTCTTTTACCCAGTGACATTAGTACCTATTTAAGTACTTTTTTCAGAGGCACAAGGATTCAGTGGGGGCTATTCTTATGGATTTTCCTTTGTTAAGGAACATTTGAAAATTGAGTTAACTAAGCTTTCGATTTGCTATCCTCAGTTTTATTTCCTGCCTCATCTGTGAGTAACTGAACACTTAAGTGCCACCATCAGCCTTTACATATGACCAGAATTTCTTTGGGTTTGGTGAAAGACCATTTGACACTATCCTGCCGCAGTAGCCATTTAAGGCTTCAAGCATTGCTTATTTGACAGCAAAATGTGTATCATTCATCACAACTTTATCTCTAGCCCTATGCTTTGTTTTACTCACATTTTATGCAGTAACCTCTGTTTCCTTAGAAATTTCCTTACAGTGACTGTTTTAGTATCCTTAGAAGGCATGACAATATCACTACTGAACCCAGTTGACACAGGTACTTCACAATCCGATGGTGACTCGGTAAAACAGGGACCAGAAGCTCAAGAGTGGAACAAACTTGCGGTGTGAACTGAACTACAGGAAGTGGTGTGTCTGAACCCACAGAGATACGTGCACGCCAATATACCTAGCATACAGTCGGTCGCAGGCAGCTAATGACTGAGCATGCGACAGCTCTCAGCATGAGTACAAGACTAGGTCTGTGGTGGTTTAACTCAGCAGGAACACTTGCCTGATCCACTTACTACTGCTCGCAAGTAAGCACTTCCATCAGTGGGTCTGCCCACATGATGGGACGTGTGTGCTCCATGGCAGGTTTCTGAACTAGTCTGCTGTTCCACCCATGCCAACTCATCTGCCTCCATTGGGATGTCCGCTGATGGGAGTACTAAATCCCTGCCCACTTTAAAAGGCAATATAGGACTGAAAATGGACAGGATTGGACTATGATCTCCAGCGTAGAACCGGAGAGTGTGCTAGAGAACTTGGCAGTAGACTGACCACTGAAGGAGGCAGCAACTATGCCAGAAGGGTGGAAGGGCACAAGGGCTATGATGATGACAGTACCACTGGTGCTAGTGGGGATGATTCCACGTTCACTGAAAAAGTGGGAGAGGGGGCTGAAGGGGAAGGGAACAGTTCAAAATCCATGGGCTCCACGAATGGCAGGTGGAGGTGCAAGCTGCTCAGGGGCCTGAGCTGCAGGCTACAGAAGGATGGTGGAGGCCATGGATGGGATGCCAACGGTGACACATGCTGCTTCATGTGGGTGCCCTATCCGAGAACAGTGTTGTGATCAAACCTGCCACTCAGCTGACTGGAAGGCCGCAGCTGCGATGGTCCAACAAGGTATGGGCACAACTGATTGGCAAGATGAGTCAGCTGCTCTTCACTGACATCACCACAAACAACTGCCAACCCTTGTGGCTGACCACAACACACAGGAGCCACCACAGTCACGAGCTGAAGAACAGGCCCCAAACAGCAGCTTCAGGAGGAAAATGTGACTGGCCATGGTGGTCCTTGGCATGCAACTCAGGCTGCAAAAGTTCCAGTCGACCCTGAGGCTGACACCCACGCAAACATTTTGCCTGGTATGTAGCCAGAAAGTTCAGCAATGCATCATCATTGGAAGGGGTGGACATTGACTACTTCATCTGAGTTTTGAATGTACGCACAAAATGCTACATTTCCCAGATAGAAGCTAGGTGAAGCGGGTTGGTAGTCAGATGCTGAATGCCATTGTGGGTGCAAAAGTCTTCATACTCCTATGATGCAAATGCCTACCAATATTGGATGCGAGGGTCCTAGGGCATCCCTCAATGCCAAAAATAACTGAGAACACCCTAATACTGACAGTCGATGACAGCTTCGCTACACGCAAAGAATTCGTCGCATCAATCAGCAATGAAATTGACTTGCGAAATTGGTGTGCACTCTGTCCTAAGGATGTTCCAGGACTGGCCAAGGATAGAAATGTCGTGGCGGTATGGCCGCGTTCAGTGCACAAGCTCCTCAAGTCTGTACCAGATGTTCTCCTCAACCCTGTACGAGATGTTTGACATCACAATCGATTGCCGGCCAGTCAGTTAGATGTCAGGCCTATGCCTTCATCCGAGTCATACCCCAGTGCAATGCATGCACCAACTAAGAATAAGAGGAGGTAACAATGAGGAGGGACAATTGATCAACAGCATTGCTCCTCTGGACAAAATTGAGGAGCCAAGCAATTAGGAGAAAAGACATATGCCATGCTGGATCTGAATTTGAAGAGATATGCCTCAGCCATCCCATCTTGATTGCTGAAATGGTTTTCCAGAAATGTGGGTCAGCACCAATGGCGATCACAAAGTCTCGTGCTGTGAGCAGAAAAT
This sequence comes from Schistocerca gregaria, assembly GCF_023897955.1. Classification (NCBI taxonomy): domain Eukaryota; kingdom Metazoa; phylum Arthropoda; class Insecta; order Orthoptera; family Acrididae; genus Schistocerca; species Schistocerca gregaria. Next base: position 816,014,355 of record NC_064921.1, read on the forward strand.
CTGACACGGTTTGCTGCAAGGCATCATCCAGCTTGAACACGGGAGCGTTCTGCCAGTTAAACTTGGTTGACCACCACCCATAGCAGCAAAAGTGCAATAGCATTGGCAAGCTAGGTGGAAGAGCAGTAAACAACGTCTTCAGGGTAGTTACAGAGAAAGAAGACTCACCACTGGAACCAATGGACAGGACTCTCATCCCACTTGGATTGAGGGCCAAAAAAGGCTTGCAGTCAGTGATGAAGAGGAACCTCACCCCGTACAGAAAGGCGTGAAACTTTTTAATCCTGAAAATAATAGCTAGCATCTTTTTTTAAATCTGTAGGTAGTTCCATTGGGCAGCAGAAAGCGTCTTTGATGCGTAAGGAATGGACTGTTGGAAGCCAGCCGGGTTACAATGGGACAAGACAGCACCAATGCCATACTAGGAGGCTTCGCAGGCGAGGATCAGAGGTTTACCTGGTGTAGAGGAAGCCGGAGAGGGAGCAGAGCACAGACACTGCTTGGAAGACTGAAAGACCTGTTTACAATCTGCAGACCAGACAAACTTAATGCCTTTCTGGCGAAGCCAGTTGAGAGGCTGGCAGAGGGGCACAAAGTGGAGAATGAACTGAGCATAATACAAAAACTTACCCAAAAGAGACTGGAGCTCCTTCAGCCTCTTGAGCACTAGTAGTTTGACAGTGGCCGTGATGTGTTCATCTGTGGTGACAAGAGCATCTTCACTAATAAAATGACTCAAAAATCACACCTTCAGGGAGAAAAAACTGCACTTTTCCAGCTTACAACCAAGACCATTCTCCAGGAGGCATTGGAAAATGGAGTGAAGGTTCTGTAAATAATTTTACCGAGTAGGGTCCATGACCCAGATGTCATCGAGGTAATTGGCAATCAGGGAATGTCTTGAATCAACTGCTCTAAATACCATTGGTAAATTCCTGATGGAGATGAGATTTCAAAAGGCAAGCAGTTAAACAGGTAAAGGCCAAAATGCATGCTGAGGACCAGGGTAGTCTGAGAAACTGCATCCAGTGGTAACTGCAAGTAAGCATCACGTAAGTTGATGCAGGAAAAATGCTGCCTCTGAAATCTTCACCAACAACTCTGCTTGCAGCAGACGGACTACAAATCCATGACACATTGTACATTGACTGCCTGTGTTAAATTGCTGCAAAGGCTCATGATGCCCTTGGGCTTCAGAATTTCAATCAAAGAAGTTGCCCACTGTCTTCATGAAATAGAGGAATGGGGCAGAGGTGACAAAATTTTGGGATTGCTGAATGCCTAAGAGAAACCTGTGCCTTAAAATTTTCTACCCAGCCTGAGGTATTCTCAAACAGCAGGCTGTAGGACTGCAGTGAGGAGTTCAAATTGTGAAAAGGAATGGATTGAGTCACTGAATGCACTTCATCCACAATCTGAAAGCCGAACAGAAAATGTGTAATGGCAAAAGTTATTTTGCTCTAACAGTGAATTGACCACTAACAATGTTAAGTTGCCATTCCACATTCTTATAATGCACAGATACATAGAACTGGCCTCTCAAAGGAATGCTCTGTTTACTATAAGACAACCTGACAGAGTGGTTGTTGCAAATCTGGGCATGTCAGAGTCCTGTACATATCCAAATTCATGAGGTTGATGATGCCCCCAGGTCTATCTGAAATTCGACTGGCCACCCATCCACAACCAATGTCAGCAAAATATGCTGGGGAAACACACATGAGGTGTCAGAGGCAGTCTCAGAATCCAGGGAAAACACTGTGACATCCAATGACTCACTTGGGGCTTGCTGACTGTCACATACAGTTGTAGAATGCTCTAGCTGAAGACGTACCCCACACATGGCCTCCACTTGCAGGCAGTCTTGGCAAACACACACCAGATGACAATTGGAGCCAGACGGTTGACTTGATCAACAACCACGACGATGCTGAGGGACCAAGAATCTCCATGGACGGAAATTACAATGCTGCATGCGATTCAAACCTGTCGAGTTTCACTTAGGTGATATGCTGTTGCAAAAGTATGCCACTGGTGGCTGCCAGTTGTTAGAAAGAACATCCCCAGCCCAAGCTCATGTGATTTTGCAATTTGGGAAAAGTTGACTGAAGAAGGGCTGCACAAGTCAATGCTCTACTCTGAACCATGGGGTCATGAGCTAACTGGACAATAACATCCTGAATTAGCGAGTCTGCCTAAGATGTAGCGCAATAGGGCCACTCAATAAGATACTTATGTGAGAGACCTTGCAAACCAGTGATCCAGGCCGCATACGACCTCCCAGTTCTGGTTAAACTGCAAATGTGGTGCTTCCACATGGGTTTGATGGCCAAAATATTGTGCAAGCAATCAACAAAGCTCATCAAAGGAAAGCTTTTCAGGCTCAGTGGAAGGCTTCAAATTTTGGTCTACTTCATATTAACCTGTGTTGATGTACAAAAACAAGGGGCCTTATCAACCAGATCAACAATATGCCTTACCTGGCAGTGGAGCAAGAACTGGCACAGATAATTCTACCACCTTTCCGTAGACTGATCAAAATTGGAAAAATGGTGGCAGGGGCAGAGAAGAAAACTGCCCCAGTGGTGGGTGGCCCCTCCGCCAGTGAGACAAAAGTGTGAACCAAGTCCGCATTCTGTGTTATCAACACCTGCATCTGCTCTTATTATTGCTATTATTGTTGCATCTGCTCCTGTAGGTGCATTGGTCCTGCCAGCATTGTAGAAACTCTGAGCCCATGGTTGCCCAAAGTGAACAATATGAAAATGAGGGGGGGGGGGGGGGGGGGGGAGAAAAAAAAAGATAGAGGCAGCTCATGTTTAAGAACATCCTTCGTTGCCCTTGCCACTTTAGTATGTGAAGAAGGCATGGCAATGCCACCACTCGAAACAGTCAGTGCGGATACTTCACAAGCTACTGGTAACTGGGGAACAGAAACTTTTGAGTGGAATGAAATTGCTATATGAATTGAAGAACGGGAAGCAGAGTGTCCAAACCCAAGTAGATATGCACACGACAATACAAGTATTCTCAGCACGCAGCTGGCACAGATGGCTAACATCTGAGCATACGACAGAAATGTGTGTGCCCTTCATGGCAGGTTTCTGAACTGTTCTGCCCATACCAGCTCATCGGCCTCCATCGGGACATCTGCTAGTGGGGATACTACCCTAATTTACTAAAAATCTTTAAAATTGGATCCAAATCTTGCAGTCCAATTTCTTGACGACTGATGATTTCTAAATATCCTCCCAGATTTTTGTATAATGTTGCTTTATAGATTGATGTATTTAATGCTTCTTTGTGAGGGAACCATCACTCTTCTAGATAGCACTAATGTCTTACATCCATCTGAACCAGTGTCTACCATTTTAAATGAAGGTCTGTTACATCAAAACCAGTAGGTGCGGCATTTTAGCTGGAGAGGTTTTGCAAGCTTCTGACCTGTGGGATTGTCACATACATGTAATGTATTTGATGAATTCAGATATTTTGTAATTATAATCTTTCACAGGTTGCAGAGACCTTAGGACAACTGAAAAATACCTGGGAATTTTTTCATCTGGGGGAAACCTTGGAAAAACCTGGGATTTTTTAGAATTCCAGGAATTTCCAGTTAAATTTTTGTAGTTTTGACTGGTAAGAACTGATACTCTGACAAAGAATTTTACTTTAGTCTGCTATGACAAAATAATACTGCAGCAGTAAAACATAAACGAGGGAAGAAGCCAAAATAAAATTTTAAGTTGCAAATGAAATGCACTATTTACCGCAACAAAAGACAGTGCACACACAAGTGTCAGCCAATAGCAATATGTGACAAAGGATCTAGAATGGAGACTAAGCGGTACTTCATAACAAAAAACTGCTTCCAATGAGCGTGATGTCACAACGGTTTACATTAGGTTCATTTGAGCAGTTGCTAGTTTGGTGAGCATGTGCAATTGAGTTGCATTTTAGTGATTTTGCTGTTTCCTCTTTGTTTACAACTCTCAAGTCAAACGAAAACAAAACAGATGTCTATGGTCCGGAGGTATCGAGTGAATTAAAATACGTTCACATAATCATGGGAGGCTAAAATATGTTATTAGCTTCAGTTTTCTGATTTTATTGTATCTCCAGGTTTTTGCCAGTCAGGCATTAATTGCCGTGCAGAACAACAACGTTATTTTTGTCAATTTGCTAAAAACATTTGGCTTTTGTTAATCTTTTCCACAGAGGCAGTCAATTTATTTGAAACACTATTGGCTAGTGCCAACTGTTTCCGGAATTTCAAGTGCACGTTTTTATCTTCCGGGATGTATGGCATTATGCCATAATAAAGAACTAAACATGAGATAATACAATACTGCTACTCCAAGAAAATTTGCTTCCTGAAAACCAAAGTGAAAAGTTTGATGTCAGGTTGGGGCCTACTTCTTTGTGAATCTGGATGTAAATGTGCCCTTTAAGCCGAATTATGAATTTAGTGCAGTTTACGAAATTTGATTGCTATGATGTCCTATTTCATTTATGACGTAACACCGGGTTCACAGATGCATCTAATGTGGCACCACAGCTTGTGGCTTGCTGTAGTTGTATTGTGAGCTAACGCCCACATAGAATGCCACAAATTCTACTGTGTTGCACAGCTTTCAATATGGCATCAATTGAAAACATATGGGTGGGTATGAACTGCAAATTATGGCTTTGGAGCTGTGACAAAAGTTAAATACGAGGAAGATGAAACCCAAATGTTGGATCCGAAAATAGATTTTGCACAGGGATAAATCAGGCAAAACACTCACGTTTATAAAAGCAATATCACCCAGAGACGAAATGCTGTCTGCAATGGCAAACTAACAAACAGCTGGTATGTAAATATCATTGGCAGACTCAATTTCTCCCAAGATTTTAGACTCTTACTATATTAATTGATACTGCCATTTCAAATAACTGTTTTTAGTTTAACAGCTGCCACATGACCCTCTGGAATTATTTCATGTGTATAATCCACCATTTATACATTGATTGGTCTCACAGATTACAAAATTTATATGATATACTTTTTTGATTAAGTATATTAAGTTTCATTATTTATTCAACAATCTTTTAAGACTGTGGGATATGTCATTATTTTGTGCACACGCGCGTGCGCGCGCGCGCGCGCACGCGCACACACACACAGACACACACACACACACACACACACACACACACACACACACACACACACACACACACACACACTGCTGCAGAAAATCAAACATAGGCTCCTGTTCTTGTAGTTCTAGAAGCTGCAGAAGTGCACGTGCTGACCATGAAATTGAATGGCATACAGCAGCAATTACAGCATGATAACTTGACAGAATGCTAGAGTGTTGAAATACTGCCACTAACAAAGCAGTGGTGATAGCAGAGTGGTGCAACAAGGTACAACCAAGGTGAACTTTTAGTGACGTGACAAAAGTTGCATCTCTTAAGTTGTGCCACTAAAAACTGGGAGTTCACAGGTGCATCTCCAATGCAACTACAGTATGTCACTATACATGGCGATGCTTTTATTGCATGTGTGAACACGGCTTAATGTAAGATCTCTTAATGCTATATATGTATATTAGAACTTAAATAGTGGCAACACTGCTGTGGAAACACTGTGTAATGAAATCTACTATTGTCGCTGATAACACACGTTGCTCTACCTTACCTCCGAGCAAATGGACTTGCCCATCCCACATCACCAGCATGTGCACAATCGAGGGAAACACAGTCACTTGTGAGCGGCCACTCTAACGTAACGGTGTCACTATGTTTTTGAAACAAGAACAATGGAGTTGGATCAAGATTGGATGTGCCAGAGTTTGTACAGCAAGACAGTGTCATCGAGGGCTTCAAGAGGCATGTGGGGAGTCGGCATTACTGCACTGAACAGTGGCACTTTGGGTAAAAGCCTTCAACGATGGTCGGCCAAACTATGGCAGACATGCATTGGGCAGGTCGTCCTAGCGTCTCTGTAGAAGAAGTGAATGCTGTTGCTGCATTAGTGGTGATCGATGCCATATGATTCGTGAGCTCATCCACGAAACCAGATTAGCGCATACAACTGTGCTTCACATCCTAAGGAACGCCTGGGCATGCAAAAAATAGCATCATGATGGGTTCAGGATGAGTTGACGGAAATGCAGAAATGGGTGCATTATGACACTACTCTGACGTACTTGGAGCGCTATGAGTGCAAAGGAGAGGCTTTTTTATGCCATATCGTAACACTGGATCAGGCATGGGCCACATCATACGAGCCAAAACTGAAACGCAAATCCAACGAATGGCATCATTATGAGTCGCCGTGAAAGTGAAAGTGCATCAGTGTCTCAGTATGGTGAAAGTTATGGTGATTCTGAAGTTCGGTGGCAGGAGGAACAAGACTTTTGGTCAGGTGAATACAGGGTTATAAGTACAAAATCAAATAGGGGTAATGCAGGAGTAGGTTTAATAATGAATTTAAAAAATAGGAGTGCAGGTAAGCTACTACAAACAGCATAGTGAACGCATTATTGTGGCCAAGATAGACACGAAGTACAAGTTTATATGCCAACTAGCTCTGCAGATGATGAATAAATTGATGAAATGTATGATAAGGTAAAAGAAATTATTCAGATAGTGAAGGGAGATGAAAATTGAATAGTCATGGGTGAGTGGAATTCGGTAGTAGGAAAAGGGAGAGAAGGAAACGTAGTAGGTAAATATGGACTGGGGCAAAGAAATGAAAGAGGAAGCCACCTGGTAGAATTTTGCACAGAGCACAACTTAATCATAGCTAACACTTGGTTCAAGAATCATAAAAGAAGGCTGTATACATGGAAGACACCTGGAGATACTAAAAGGTATCAGATAATTATATAATGGTAAGACAGAGATTTGGGAACCAGGTATTAAATTGTGTGACCACAATCTAGTGGTTATGTGCTGTAGATTAAAACTGCAAAAAGGTGGGAATTTAAGGAGTTGGGATCTGGACAAACTGATTAAACCAGAGGTTGTACAGAGTTTTAGGGAGAGCATAAGGGAACAGTTGTCACAAATGGGGGAAATAAATACAGTAGAAGAAGAATGGGTAGCTCTGAGGGATGAAGTAGTGAAGGTAGCAGAGAATCAAGTAGGTAAAAAGACGAGGGCTAGTAGAAATCCTTGGGTAACAGAAGAAATATTGAATTTAATTGATGAAAGGAGAAAATATAAAAATGCAGTAAATGAAGCGGGCAAAAAGCAGTACAATTGTCTCAAAAATGAGATCGACAGGAAGTGCAAAACGGCTAAGCAGGGATGGCTGGAGGACAGATGTAAGGATGTAGAGGCTTACCTCACTCTCTTATCTTACTCTCTTTCAATTTCTAAAGGTGGCAGGGGTAAAATACAGGGAGCAAAAGTCTATTTATAATTTGTACAGAAACCAGATGGAAGTTATAAGAGGCGAGGGGCATGAAAGGAAAGTAGTGGTTGGGAAGGGAGTGAGACAAGGTTATAGCCTCTCCCCAATGTTATTCAATCTGTATATTGAGCAAGCAGTAAAGGAAACAAAAGAAAAATTTGGAGTAGGTATTAAAATCCATGGAGAAGAAATAAAAACTTTGATGTTCGCTGATGACATTGTAATTCTGTCAGAGAGAGCAAAGGACTTGGAAGAGCAGTTGAATGGAATGGACAGTGTCTTGAAAGGAGGATATAAGATGAACATAAACAAAAGCAAAATGAGAATAATGGAATGTAGTCGAATCAAGTTGGGTGATGCTGAGGTTCAAAATGGTTCAAATGGCTCTGAGCACTATGGGACTCAACTGCTGTGGTCATTAGTCCCCTAGAACTTAGAACTACTTAAACCTAACTAACCTAAGGACATCACATACATCCATGCCCGAGGCAGGATTCGAACCTGCGACCGTAGCAGTCGCACGGTTCTGGACTGCACGCCTAGAACCGCGAGACCATCGCGGCCGGCGATGCTGAGGGAATTAGATTAGGAAATGAGACACTTAAAGTAGTAAAGGAGTTTTGCTATTTGGGGAGCAAAATAACTGATGATGGTTGAAGTAGAGAGCATATAAAAATATAGACTGGCAATGGCAAGAAAAGTGTTTCTGATGAAGAGAAATTTGTTAACATCGAGTATAGATTTAAGAGTCAGGAAGTCGTTTCTGAAAGTATTTGTATGGAGTGTAGCAATGTATGGAAGTGAAACATGGACGATAAATAATTTGGATAAGAAGAGAATAGAAGCTTTCAAAATGTGGTGCTACGGAAGAATGCTGAAGATTAGATGGGTAGATTACATAACTAATGAGGAAGTATTGAATAGGATTGGGGAGAAGAGAAGTTTGTAGTAGTAGTAGTAGTAGTTTTATTCATCCGTAGATCTCTTTTTACAAGGATATAGGACATGTCAAAGTATTTACAAGCTTAGATCAATTTACAATAAGCTAATTCGTATACACATATATTTACAGACTTCTAGTTAGAGACAGTCATTAGATTTTACTCCTGGTATACAATAATTTATTTACAAATAACTCATTAAATAATGTAATTCCTCACTATTCACTCATATTTCACTATGTCACTGCACACACTATACACACATTGTTTCATAACACTTCACTCACTACATACACACACACACACACACACACACACACACACACACACACACACACAGGTGTTCCTTGGGCCATTTTCTGTACTGCAAGTTCCCATTTGCTATCCTGAAAAACTGAGTCAGCATCCCTTCATAATGAGTGAGATGTTGAGCTCAGAAAGAGGAAGAGGTGTTAGTATTGTGCTATGCATAGCTTGAGGGGAGAGTGTCTCTAGAAAGGAAAAAAGAAGAAAAATAATAAAGTGAAGGTGTTATGTGGAATATTGGATGTTTTATAATCATCATTATTATTATTATTTGTTTGTATAACATTTTTTTATCAAACCCCTACTCTGCTTTATCTAAGTAATCCTTCAATGTATAAAATGTATTGCATAACAGGTACTTTTTAGCTGCCTTCTTAAATAAGTGTATTTTTGAAATTTCTTTAATCTCTTTTGGTAATTTATTGTACAGTTTTATTCCTTGGTAGAAAATGCTGTTTTGAGTTTTATGTTTATTTTTTCTTGGTAAATGTAAGTTGAGTCTATCTCTTGTTGCATGGTCATGGACAGAGCTGTTTGTGCAGTAATTGCCAATGTTACTTTTGATGTGTACAACTGACTGGTAAATGTGTTCACATGGAGCAGTTAAAATTCCCAGTGTTTTGAACAGATCTTTACAATGAGCTCGACTACTATTTCTGGTTATTATTCTTATGGCTCTTTTCTGGAGTTTGAAAATTGTGTTCATATTTTGTGGATTTGTTCCCCAAAAAAGAATGCCATAGCTAAGAATTGAGTGTACATATGAATAATATGTAACTAAAAGACACTGCATGTTACACACAGATGATAGAATTCTAAGGGCATAACATGCTGATGACATTCTGTTTGCAAGTACCTTTGTGTGTTCACACCACTTCAGCTGAGAGTCAATATTCATTCCTAGAAATTTTGCATTTGTTACACAGTCTATAGAGGTGCCATCTACATTTAATTTAACATTGTCATTTTTCCTCTTCAAACTGAAGTTCATGGCATTAGTTTTCTTTATGTTTAATGTCAATTTGTTGCTTATTGACCAATCGTAAACTTCCTTGAGAGTTTCATTTGCTTTCTCGGTAAGGAGTTCTCTTGTTCTCTCAGTGACTATAATATTGCTGTCATCAGCGAAGAGAATTTTCTCACCATGAGTAACACTACTGGGAAAGTCATTGATGTATATCAGGAATAGTATTGGTCCTAATATGCTACCTTGTGGAACCCCTATATTAATATGTTTTGGTTCTGATAAGTATTTTACTAAATGTTTAGATCTATTTGAAGTATGTGTTATCTCTACTCTTTGTACCCTATCTGTTAGGTATGATCGAAACCAGTCATTAGCTACCCCTCTTATTCCTAATGCTTCTAATTTATTTAATAGAATCTTGTGGTCGACTGTATCAAAAGCCTTAGAAAGATCCAAAAATATGCCTGTGACACACTCATCTTTATCAAGAGCATTAAGTACAACTTTTGTGAATTCTACTATGGCTGACTCCGTATTTTTGCCACTTCGAAAACCAAACTGTGATTTGCTTAAAAGATTGTATTTATTCAGATAATTCATTAATCTGTCTTTCATAATTGCTTCTATTATTTTTGAGAATGCTGACAGCAGGGAAATGGGTCGGTAATTTTCTATGTCTTCTGCATTACCTTTCTTAAGCAAAGGTACAACTCTTGCCTGTTTTAGCTGCTCTGGAAATGTCCCTGATGTGAAGGATTCATTTATTATATTTGTTAATGGGCCTTGTATAATCCCTATGCATTGTTTCAGTACACACATTGGTACATCATCTAAGCCTTCTGACTTTTTATTTTTTAGCTTTTGAACAGTTTTATTGACTTCATTCTCTGTGGTTGGAAGTAACATCATTGTATCTAGTGCAACAATTTTTGCAGGTGTTATATTTGTTTTGGGGAATTTTTGCTGTAACTTCTCTGCAATACTTGAAAAATGCTCGTTTACATAGTTTGCTAAGTGTTGTGGATCATTTATTACCTTATCCCCCTCCCTTAGCAGTATGTTATTCTGCGTTTGTTTGCCTCTCCCCGTTTCCTTTTTTATAACATCCCAGACTGCTTTGCTTTTATTCTCTGCATTATATATTATTTTGTCATTAAATGACTTTTTTGCAGCAATCAGCACCTTCCTATAAATCTTTTTGTATCTATGATAGAAATTTAAGAATTCTGGATCATTGTGAATCTTTTTCATGGAACTGAGGTGTTTAAGTGTTTGGGAGGACTTCTTAATACCTGCTGTTATCCATCTGTTTTTGTGAGATGTTGATACAGTCATGCATACTTTTGGAAATGCTGTTTCAAAGTTCAATTTAAACAATGTGGAGAATTTGGAGAATTTCATATTCACATTGGTTTCCTTATACACTTCATCCCAGCTTTGTTTTTCTAGTTCTTTTGAAAAATCTTTTATTTTGATTTCTGATAGATGTCGTTTATAGGCTTGTAGTTTAGGGAATGATTCGATGCCTGATTTTACTGTTGTTATTTGACAGAGATGGTCTGATAGTCCGAGATCTTTTACAGCTACATCACATTTTTCCCTGTCTATATTTGTGGCCACATGGTCAATTACTGATGCAGTCATTGTAGTAACCCTTGTTGCACTATTGACCAATAGGGACATGCCAAAACTTTGAAGGATATTTATGAAGGTGCTGCTGGATTCATTTATGATATTAGTGTTGATGTTTATGTCCCCACACAGAATTATGTTGACCTTTGTACTTGAGACTTTATCTAGAACTTCTGTTAATTTATTGAAAAAAGTGTCCACACTACCACTGGGAGATCTATACACACACAAAATGATTAATTTCTTGGTGATATCGAGCCCTGATAATTCAATAGCTGATATTTCAATGTGTTTGTCTTCGCTTACTGTACTGAGGTCATGTCTAGATTTGAACTGTGTTCCTTTTCTGATATAAATGCATGATCCTCCACCCTTGAAGTAGTTCTGCAGTAAGAGTTTGCCCTTTCATACAATGATAATACTACATGTTGGATTTCTGTGTCTCTACACCAGTGCTCAGTAATACAAACTACTGTGCAGTTCAAAGATTGGAGCTCAACTTCTAATGCTTGTATTTTATTTTTTATTGATTGCATGTTTTGATGGAGGATTGTTAAGTCTGTGAAATGCCCCATGTTACTCTTTCCGATAGTTTGTTTTTCTTTGTGACATCTGGTATGTGTGATTTTTGAAGTGTTATAATCTGTCTTGTGAGTGATTGTTTCAGTATTTTTTGAACTGCTAGAGATACTCTTTAGGCAGGGGAACCTGTTGTCTGGATTTATCCTAAAAAAGACCTACTTTTCCTACCTATGACAACAGGTGTATTTGTGGCACAACTTGACTAGAAGAAGGGATCGGTTGGTAGGACATGTTCTGAGGCATCAAGTGATCACAAATTTAGTGTTGGAGGGCAGTGTGGAGGTTAAAAATCATAGAGGGAGACCAAGAGATGAATACACTAAGCAGATTCAGAAGAACGTAGGTTGCAGTAAGTACTGGGAGATGAAGAAGCTTGCACGGGATAGAGTAGCATGGAGAGCTGCATCAAACCAGTCTCAGGACTGAAGACCACAACAACAACAGCAGTGGTGATTCTTGCGTATAACTGTGATGGTGTTATTCTAAAGCATTACATTCCTGCAGGGCAGACCGTCAATGCACAGTATTACTGTTCGTTTTTGGAGCATCACCTGCGACCAGCTTTGCAAAATAAGTGGCGACACTTTCTGCGCAACCCACCCATCACTCTGCACGACAATGCACAGATGCATGCAGCGCAAGCAGAACAGGCTCTGCTAATGGTATACTATGTCTTCCACATTGCTGGCAATGAGTTCTGCACAATGCTGGGTTGCTACTTTGAAGGACAGTAACAGGTCAAACATGTAGCTCTTTTGTATTGGTTGTGAATAAATAGTTGCCACTATTTATGTTCAAGCCTTCGTATAAATGAACGTACAGGTTTCCTGTGTATCATAGCTGCGCAGGCACAGTAATGCGCTCTCTGACAACTGCTGAAATTAATTCATGGTCATGGGAAAATATTGCGAATGGTGGTTAGAAAAGCATTATTTTCAAAGTAAATTTCATTTTACACAACATTAATTATGTTACGTGTGTGAATGTGCTCAGAATTTCTTAAATCGCAGAGCATTTGATTGTCATTGAAAGCTTAACGCTTTGAGGACCAGCTGCTTAGAAGAATTTTGAGCCCAGAAGACCACACATTCATGTCATTACTTAAAAATTTACTGGTACATTTGTGTGATGTATCAAAGTGTAACACGTGCAAAAAAAAGACCAATTTTATATGTGAAAGCTTAGTTTTTCTTGTGTTACAATATGTATATTAATTTAAACGAATAACTTTTCCTGTTTGTGTGTTTGTGCTACTTAATAGTAATGTTCGTGAAGGCTGACTACATCCTGTGTTCTATGCTATGAAAATCTGCTAACATTGGCTGGCGCGACCACGTGACATGAGCCATGATTGGCTTACAAAAGTGCATTTCAGTCTTGATTTCAGTGCTTTGGAAACTAGCATTCTGTGTTTGGTAGAATTCGAATATATACTTTTGTAATATGCAGTGTACCTATTGCTGCATAACAAAGATCTTTCCAAAATACATTTTTTCTGGGTTTCATTTTCTAAAGTGCTGGGAAGTTCTACGCCTGTGTATAAAACCTTAACCTTTCAAACAATTGATAAGTTTTACCATTCGAGGGAACATATGCTGTCATTTAACACAGAAAAAGTTGATTTTTCCCCCTTGTCCACGTATACACCCTGTTTCACGTAAAAAATTCATACAAGAACTGGTGTTTATTGATTAAACTGCTTCTTGCACACATAAAACAGGTTAATTAAAACAAAAGAAAACTAGTAACACTTTTTGTTATTGACTAAAAAAAATCCATGTATCCTGTGCCACTGCTTAGATTCCTTGGATTCAAGCATTTGTGAGCATAATAAAATATTTGTGGATTAGATCTTCTTAACCAAGGTACAAAAATAAATTTCCTGCAAAGAAGCCCTCATCATAATTCAATCCCTTAAAAGGAATTTGACCCTTTGCATCTACTTTGTGCTTAATTTTCAATGCGATAGGGCATGCAGCCATGATGAATTTATTGAAAGATTTCTTGAAGCCTTCAGCTACCGTTCTCTTTATTTCACGTACGATTGTACAATTTTGGCCTTAGGCCATTTCCAAGTATTTTATGGATGATTTTTTAATAGTAGATTATGTCATGTACATCATTGCTCCTATGACATGTTATGCTTATGAAATAAATCTGAGATGTTCACACTATTTTAGGAGTACGTTACTTTTGAGCAGTTCTCATGAAGATTGGAAAATGCTATGAGACTATTTCAGATTTATTTGTTTACCCACAGAGTCCTAAAATACTCTACCTATCTACTTAAAATTAGTCTGTGCTATGTAGCATCCCAGCCTTACTTGTGACTTGGTATCATTCTTATTCTAGGTTGGAGCATGACGTTAGACACAGGTGATGAACAAATATTTGCGTTGCATTGTCAGATATGATTTTCTGAAATTACGGGAAGGATAGATTGCTATTCACTGTCAAGATAACATGTTGAGCTGTTGATATACTTTTCGGGATGTGAGGTCGTGGTCCAAGAACTTTTCTGCTCCTTACGTTTAGTCCAGGACTGCGCTGGACTTCCTCAGAGGCGCTGCTCTGCTGAGTCTTGCCGACTGACTGGTTGGGTGCCTGAGAGCGACTTATGTATTGTGAGAAAGGGGGGCGTGGTTCGGGAGACACGTGATGAGCAGTGATAATCCATAGGAAAGTTAAGGTTGACTATTGATTACCACCTTGTCAAAGATAAAACTTGTTAGCATTTTTGTAGAGCCACTGTCCATATATCACTAAGTTTCATAGCCTCCTCTTTCCTATTAAAATTATCGTGATGTTTATAAATTTCAATAGCTTCTCTATATAACCGTGGATAGTAATTTAACGTTAGATAAAACTTCGGTGTCCAAAAACTTCACTTGGTGGTTGCCTGGTTGAAGAGCATGTTCCGCTACAGCTGATTTTTCTATTTTTCCAAGTCGACAAAGATTTTTATGCTCTTTCAGTTGCGTATTTATGCTTCTTTTGGTAGTACCAATATAAACTTTACCACAGGCACATGGAATTTTATACACACCACATGTCGACAGGGGAGGGCGTTTATCCTTCACAGATCGTAGTCCTTGACATTTTCTTTGTTGGTTTAAAGACCGGTTTTATGTCATGTTTTCGTAAAATCTTACCGATCCAATCTGTTACTTTTTTAATAAAAGGGAGAACTACTGTATTTTTCTGTCGTTGTGGTTCATTTTTATCTTTTGGTCTTCTGTTCCTTGGACGCAAAATTCTATTTATCTGTTTTCTTGAGTAGCCATTTTTTTCAAAAGCCTGCTTCAGATGTTTCACTTCAGCATCCAAATGCTCATGCCCTCCCATGTCGACATGTGGTGTGTATAAAATTCCATGTAACTGTGGTAAAGTTTATATTGGTACTACCAAAAGAAGTGTAAATACGCGACTGAAAGAGCATAAAAATCTTTGTCGACTTGGAAAAATAGAAAAATCAGCTGTAGCGGAACATGCTCTTCAACCAGGCAACCACCAAGTGAAGTTTTTGGACACCGAAGTTTTATCTACAACGTTAAATTACTATCCACGGTTATATAGAGAAGCTATTGAAATTTATAAACATCACGATAATTTTAATAGGAAAGAGGAGGCTATGAAACTTAGCGATATATGGACAGTGGCTCTACAAAAATGCTAACAAGTTTTATCTTTGACAAGGTGGTAATCAATAGTCAATCTTAACTTTCCTATGGATTATCACTGCTCATCACGTGTCTCCCGAACCACACCCCCCCTTTCTCACAATATATAAGTCGCTCTCAGACACCCAACCAGTCAGTCGGCAAGACTCAGCGAAGCAGCGCCTCTGAGAAAGTCCAGCGCAGTCCTGGACGAAACGTAAGGAGCAGATAAGTTCTTGGACCACGACCTCACATCCCGAAAAGTATGTCAACAGCCATGTCACCCGGTTGTGAAAGCCTTCATTCTACAATGTTGAGTTGCAGACAGCCACAACAAAAAGTCTTCTTTGGCAAAGAGAACCACACCTGCTTTCAGGAGCAAGAACACCTGTCTCTCTCTCTCTCTCTCTCTCTCTCTCTCTCTCTCTGTCTCTCTCTCTCTCTCTCTCTCTCTCTCTCTCTCTCTCTCTCTCTCTCTCACACACACACACACACATACACACACAAAGATCAGTGATCAGTGACATTGGCCATGTATATGTGAGGTGTGCTTGTTTATGTGGATGCATGCATGCTTTTCTTTTCTGATGAAGGCTTTGGCTGAAAACTTAATACGTAATGGTCTATTCGTTGTGCCTGTCTGCAACTTGAAGCATGTCATCTTTATGGTGTGTAGCAGTCTATCCTTTCCACAGCTGTAGATATGCTATTCTTTTGCCTACAATCTTTTATTGTGTCAGAAAGACACAACATAATTTCACCTACAAATCCCATGTCAGCTATTATATTGACCAAACTTAAATTATTTAATTATTTCATTATTCCTTCTCACAACTATTTATTATTCTGCAGGCCTGTGACATCTGAATTACCGTTAGTTTTTTAATTCTGTTCTGAACTGCTGGAGAGTTGGTACTTGTGTGTGTGAGGTGTGTTTGATAGTGTGAATGAATGGTGAGTGCTTCTCTTTCTTTTTCTGATGAAGGCAGTGGCTGCAAGCTTTCTGTAAGTGTCATTTATTTGTGCATGTCTGCAACTTAACGTGCTATTTTTACGGTAAGCAACAATCTTTCTTTTCCTACATTGTTGTTAGTTTTAAAGTTCACCAACCAAACATCCCAGAAATCTGCTGTCAGTGTTACCATTGTAACACAACTTTGAAGACTTCCCAAAGGTATTGGCTTCAGTATTTGCTTTTATTTTTTTGGGAACTTTGTTATGAAGTTTAACTCCCAAGTGGAAAGGACAGTTTTTGTATAGGGATTTTTTGTGAGGTTATACGTAAGTTATTGTTTCATCTGGTAAAGTGAAAGTGGTATTATCATAGTTTTTTACAATCTGATGTTCTTACCTATTACATTTATTTTAAAGAGTGTAAGAGTTTTCTTGATGTAGGTACAAGGTAAAGGAGAGATACTACAGATCTTAAACAGTGCTTCACATGAATCTCTAGGTCTGTGTTCCTGAAAGCTGCTTTTATTATGTCATTTTTAAGGTGAGAATGGAGGTAGACATCAAATACACTCATTACTGTTTCCTCACTATAGCAAGATTTTAGTGAGCACAGAAATTAGCAGGTCTCACTTAAATTTGCGTTGAGATATTCTATTTATGCTTATTCCGTTGCACATTGCTTTGCAGTCATAATTCCAAGAATTTGTTGTATGTTGTATTACGAACTGGTTCGTCATTGTTAGAGAGAGAGGGAATGTACATTTCTTTGTTCAGAGCACTGTGAAATTTTTCTACAATAGTGTGTTTTTTTTTAAATTTATTATTACTATTTATTATAAGATGATTATTCTGTGCACAGTTCATAATTTGTTTGGTGAGAGTGTATACTGTTTTCTGTAATTCTTCCATGCTTTCCCCATTTAACAGAATTGTGATGTCTGCAGATATGATAATTTTATTGTCATCCATGTTTAAATTTAAACACTGGAAACCACAGATTGGAGTATTAACTATATTAGGAAAAAGATATTGCTACTTACCATAAAGATGGTACACTGAGTTGCAGACAGACACATCCACATTCAGCTTTTGACGAAAGCCTTCTTCAGAAAAGAAAAAAACACACACACACAGACACACACACACACACACACACACACACACACACACACACACACACACACACACACATTCATATAAGCAAGCAAACAAGACCACTGTCCCTGACACTTGGACCGGAATGTGTTTCCCTTTCTGAAGATGGCTGTGTCCAAAAACTAGATGTGCAACAATCTTTTTGTTGTGCCTATCTGCAACACAAAGAGGAGAAGCAATCTGTCTTGTTCCTTGCTTATATTTACACTCCTGGAAATTGAAATAAGAACACCGTGAATTCATTGTCCCAGGAAGGGGAAACTTTATTGACACATTCCTGGGGTCAGATACATCACATGATCACACTGACAGAACCACAGGCACATAGACACAGACAACAGAGCATGCACAATGTCGGCACTAATACAGTGTATATCCACCTTTCGCAGCAATGCAGGCTGCTATTCTCCCATGGAGACGATCGTAGAGATGCTGGATGTAGTCCTGTGGAACGGCTTGCCATGCCATTTCCACCTGGCGCCTCAGTTGGACCAGCGTTCGTGCTGGACGTGCAGACCGCGTGAGACGACGCTTCATCCAGTCCCAAACATGCTCAATGGGGGACAGATCCGGAGATCTTGCTGGCCAGGGTAGTTGACTTACACCTTCTAGAGCACGTTGAGTGGCACGGGATACATGCGGACGTGCATTGTCCTGTTGGAACAGCAAGTTCCCTTGCCGGTCTAGGAATGGTAGAATGATGGGTTCGATGACGGTTTGGATGTACCGTGCACTATTCAGTGTCCCCTCGACGATCACCAGAGGTGTACGGCCAGTGTAGGAGATCGCTCCCCACACCATGATGCTGGGTGTTGGCCCTGTGTGCCTCGGTCGTATGCAGTCTTGATTGTGGCGCTCACCTGCTAGCGCCAAACACGCATAAGACCATCTTTGGCACCAAGGCAGAAGCGACTCTCATCGCTGAAGGCGACACGTCTCCATTCGTCCCTCCATTCACGCCTGTCGCGACACCACTGGAGGCGGGCTGCACGATGTTGGGGCGTGAGCGGAAGACGGCCTAACGGTGTGCGGGACCGTAGCCCAGCTTCATGGAGACGGTTGCGAATGGTCTTCGCCGATACCCCAGGAGCAACAGTGTCCCTAATTTGCTGGGAAGTGGCGGTGCGGTCCCCTACGGCACTGCGTAGGATCCTACGGTCTTGGCGTGCATCCGTGTGTCGCTGCGGTCCAGTCCCAGGTGGACGGGCACGTGCACCTTCCGCCGACCACTGGCGATAACATCGATGTACTGTGGAGACCTCACACCCCACGTGTTGAGCAATTCGGCGGTACGTCCACCCGGCCTCCCGCATGCCCACTATATGCCCTCGCTCAAAGTCCGTCAACTGCACATACGGTCCACGTCCACGCTGTCGCGGCATGCTACCAGTGTTAAAGACTGCGATGGAGCTCCGTATGCCATGGCAAACTGGCTGACACTGACGGCGGCGGTGCACAAATGCTGCGCAGCTAGCGCCATTCGACGGCCAACACCGCGGTTCCTGGTGTGTCCGCTGTGCCGTGCATGTGATCATTGCTTGTACAGCCCTCTCGCAGTATGGTGGGTCTGACACACCGGTGTCAATGTGTTCTTTTTTCCATTTCCAGGAGTGTATATTGTCAAAGTACGAAAGAAACAGTGATCCTTGATGTACACTGAATTTAATTAGATTATATTTTAATAAGTGTTCAGAAGTAGTTTTAAGGCTGACGTTAATGTGTTTGATGCTCATTGCTCTTTTGTGACCGCTCAGAAGGGAGCCGATTGAGCTGTTGGACTGACGTTGAATTCCATACTTTTCCAGTTTTGACAGCAGAATGTTATGATTTGCCATTTCAAAAACTTTTGATAGGTCAATAAATACTCCTGTTGTTTATTCCATTAGTTGGTCATTTTTAACTTTTTCTAATATTTTTGAAGTGCAAGGAGAAGTTGTGATGGACTTCTAGTTATCTACATTATCTTTTTTATATGATGGAATTATTGTAGATGCTTTCAATACATCAGAGGAAGTACCTGCTTGAATTGAGCAGTCATATTAGTGTGCAAGTAATTCAGCACTCTTCTTCTTCAAGTTTTTTTTAGGGATATTATTGATGCCCTCGGAGTTTGTATTTGTAAGTTCTGTTATTGATTTTACTGCTTCTTCTTGTGTGATAGTAAGGATGTTCATTGGCCTAGCAGATGCACTTATTTTGTACTTATTAGACTGGACAGTCTTATTTGTGTTTAATTTTATTATCTGCAACACCTGTGAGAAAGTTGCCATGTGTTGGCTACTTCTAAGAGATTAATTACTTTTTTATTTTCTTCTGATAGTGTTACCATATTTTATGAACTATAAGATGCACTTTTTTCTTTGGAAAATTGCCTCCAAAATTCAAGTGCATTGTATATTTGAAATCAATTTAAAAATGTCCAGTGTTTGATTTAAAATTTCCACCAGTCTTAAAAATGGCCGTATATTGCGTGCTGCAGGAAACCTATCTCTATCTGGTAACCTTGGATTCAACTGACAGCAGCAGTGCACCAACGTGACGAACATGAGGTGTGGGGATTCACAAGTTTGTTAACACTTTCTCCTTCCCATGCCACCATCACACTACAGGTTTCTGAACTGTCATGGACTTAGCTTTTGAACCAAATTCAAAATAGCTCAGAAAATGTAACGAGAATGAAGAGAAAATAGTATCTTTTTGTCGCTTTATTATTCAGCAATGAAAGAAAACAAGTGTGGCGCTAAGCCAAATTGCGAATTTGGATGAAACTCCTCTGTCATTTGATCTGGCAAATAATAGAACTACTGCCATGAAAGATGCTAAAAATGTAATTATAAAAAACGATTGGCCACGAAAAAATACACTACAGTGTTGTTCTTTCATGTTGTGCTCATAGTACTAAATCCAATGATCATGTTCAATTGCAAAATAATGCCAAAACCTGCTAAAATACTTCCAGGTGTTGTTCACATACATGACAAGGGTTGAATGGACGAGGCTGGAATGAAATTACTGACTGACAGAGCATGGGAGAGAAGGAAAGGTGCTTTATTGAAGAAGAGTTCTCTTCTTATGAAAGAGAAATTGAGACAGGGAAATACAGAGCTTGCTGTTGTTCTGGGTGGACTTACTTTACAATTGTGACCTCTTGATATTTTGATAAATAAACCATTCGAAGTTTATCTGAGAGAGGAATGGAACAAATGGATGATGAATAGAATCCAACATGAATTCATGTCAAAAGGAGCTTTAAAACGATCTACAATGAAATAAGTGTGTCAGTGGATAAAACAGTCATGGTCTAGAGTGAGAGAAGACATTATTATTAAATCTTTTGAGAAGTGCGGCATAAGTAACGCTTTCCATGGCAGTGAAGATCATCTTACATACAAAGAGGATAAAGCGATGACTAAAAGAAGGAAGAAGAAAGGTCATATGACGATTTTCAGAGATTTTTTAGGTCTATTTAGTTTTATGAAGTAAGAATGTTTTTAGTCTGGACTTGCAAACTAATCATAAAGATGATAAAAATGTTATTTTCTAAAAAGAAAAAAAAAGCTTAAAAATTAAGGTAAGACTTATAGTCAGGAGCATATATTACATGATGCTCTATTTTCACCAGTTTTGTTGTTTGTAACTCTCTGTATGGCCTTGCTTTATTTCTTAAATTACATATGTAGTTATCATTATGTATTATTTTTGCTCCTCTTTATACTTTTCTTAGTAGTTTGGAATATTTTTATATAATATTTGTGTAATTCAAGTGAAGAATTTTTCATATTACACATTTATGTAGTAGGCTTATCTGGCATGAAACCCTTATTTCCCTTGTGTTCTAAAATTGCACTTTATGGTTACAGTTTTCTGTGGAAATGCAATCTGAAAGCAATGAGTTAATAAATAAATCAATAAAGGTATTAAATTTTATTTATGTCATTAATTTTATAAAGCTGTGGCCGTTTTTCTTTGTTTATTAAACTGCTGGAATATTTTATATTATCCTAATTATAGCATCTACATGTGGTTCTCATAGACATGTTGTTTCCAATACTATCTTTTACTTTGAAGTATTTTGTGTTATCCTTTTATAGCAACTATGTGTGGTTCTCATAGACATGTTGTTCCCAGCACTACCTTTTACTTTAAAGCTTAATATTTGAGAACGATGTTCACCAAAGCCTGCAGTGAAAAATCTTAATTAAGTACCATAAAACTCTTCTTGACTCTGGTCTAAGGCTGTTCTGAAAGTGTCTGTTACTCTTGTAGCAGCATTTACTTCATCATTTAAACTGTAGAATTTAGCAAGTCTCAAAAGGGGCTCTCGTGTTTCTACTTTCTGTGATAAAATTATTGTTGAAGTTTTGACAAATTTCACATCACATTCCATTTTATTTACTTCTTTAGCAATGATTCCATTTTATTTAAGTAAAGCTCCAAATGTCCAGATGGTGATCGGTAAACTGTAGCAGTAACCTTGCTGGACTTCGTAATTTTTATAGCATCAGCCTCATGGTACTTTCTGACATTTGTTTAAGTTAATTCATGTAGGGTAGTAAAATGTATATTTTCCTTTACATAAATCGCTATGCCATCCTGATTGCTGTTATTTCTGAAATTGTAGGAAGATAAAATGAATGTTGTTTTTTATGTTTAATTAATTCAGGGTTAAGCCTTTTCTAAGACATATGTATCACTAAGCTATCTTTAGTTTGTCTGTTGTAACACATTAACTGCATCAATATTATTATGCAGTGATTGTACATAATGGTGATAAATATTTAAATTGGGGTCATTCATGGCTTGGCAGTAGCGTGCCATATTTACAGTATCACATACATGTAATTTAAATTTAGATCAGCATTAGTGTTCCTCTTTCTTTCTTCTTTCTAGTGCATGTTCACATACTGCTCCATAGTTGTTTGTAGGGTTATTCTGTCACTCAGTTTTGGCACTTTCTCATTATTACAGTATTTTTGTTATGTATCTAGTCATTAATGACAGCCTTGTTATTGTATTTGTAGGTTTGACATTTGCCAAGTGTGTTGCTGTTCCTTCCTTTTTGCTTTTTTCTGCTCAAATACTATTCCATAATTATTTGTTTGTTCTTGTTTGGTTCTTTAACTTTAGGGCAGCTGTTTTTGCCTGTTTGCCCATTCGTGTATGCTTTATTACTGGTACTTTGCATGGATTTTTTTATTTTCACGATGTGTATGAAAGAGGAAAGCCTATTGCAGATGTGCATCTTTCCTCGTCTTAAGTTGTAAACCACAAACTTTATATCTTCGTTTCTTTTCAGTCATTTTGTTCTGAAATTCACAGGGTGTTTCTTCCTATACACCATACCTTAGTTGGACTGAGCTAGTTTTAATGTATTGTGGACACATTTTTTCTCTTACACCCTGTTCAAACTGCAATGCCTGTGTGCCATGTTGCTTTTACTATTGAGGATGTGGGAGTGAAATTTGCTGGCACAGTGTACTGTATCGCTCATGAAGAGAAGCTACAGGCAAGGGTATATCCCTCACTACTACTCTCTACAGCCATTCACTGGCAGTCTGGTTCTGCTATGCACAACAACTATTGATGCCTTCCTGTCTCTCCGACTTTTCTTCTGGTTTGCTCTGTAGTCTGTCTTTCTGCTTGGTGTCAGCAACCCCACTTCTAAATTTGAGTTACAGTAGCTATGATATCATACCACTTACAGTACAACTGCCAATATGTTACATAGACATTCCCCATAGTTTTTATTGTTGCAACTCCTATGGTATAAATCAGAGCCCGTAAGAACATGTTTCATGCCACCCCTTGAACAATATACTGGGGGAGGAGGTGAGATAAAAAAACCTTAGAGATAGCACTGCACATGATGTTATACCCTGTATTAAATGAAACAAGTCTAAAATGAGGACAATTGAACAGGAGATCACGGTACAATTAATAAAAAAAAAAAGTCACTATAAAATCAGTTCTTGAGACACAAAAGACACCATCAGGTAAATCCCTCCTCCACAAAGGAGGAACTATTCGTATAATTTTATAATTAAAAATCGACAGTATTGTTATGATGTACCCTCCACCATGCATTTTGATGTAGAAATCAGTTTCCAACCAACTTTGTTTCTTCCTTCGTCTTTTATTTTTAGGACCGTGATGTTATCTCCAAAGAAGTAGAAATTATGGAAATGAGAGAGACTGAGCTGAAAGATGGAATTCAAAACATACAAGGAGAGATACATGCCTTGAAAGAAAACTGGGCTTTGTCTGGCGACAGAAACCTTTCTGCTTTAGAAAATGTCAGGTTTGTTTTCTACACAGATACAATGAAAATAGTAACATTGCAGTATTGCTTAATTTTCACAATGGAAAACTGTGGTTGTTGTAGGCTTAAAAATAACCCCTGAGCATGAGGATGATCACAATGTTTTTATTTCTATTGTTTATGGGTATTATTTTGCAAAAAGAAACTGTGTAGAAATATTCAAAATCTTTCTTTCTTTGCAGACTTTTTTCTGAGATACTTTGTAACTGTTTAACAGCTGCTTAATGTGTCTACACTTAACATTTGGTTTAATCAGAGTAAACAGAAAGGGTGAAATAATTATGCTAGGGTAACAGGATATATTGGAAAGTGGGGAGAAGACCATTGAAAATAAATAAATACTCTAACCCATTAAAACAAGATCAGGCTTTACAAAGTTGTAGAAGAGTCATAGCATGTGGTGAGGGGCTGTTAAATGGATACAAAATATCTCAGAAAAAGTCTGTAAGGAAAGAAAGAGTTTGAATATTTCTACACCAAGTTTATTTTTGCAGAATAATACCTATAAACAATTGAGATGAAAACATTGTGACAGAAGTTGTCAAATCTCAGTAAGGAATTTGAAGTATATCTAAGAGAAAATATCAGCTGTAGAACTCATATAGGGTCTGTTCAAAAAATTCTGGAACATTGTCAACAAAAATTTTCTACACTTACCTTTTCTGATTGCGGGTGGTCTGCTTTGAAATACTCTCCTTCACAATTGATACCCCACTCCCGATACCGTTTCAATTTCCAGAAGCCGTCTTGGTACACCTTTTGGTGAATCGCACAAAGTGCCATCTGCAAATTTTCTTTTATCTCATCTGTCATTGCAAATATACATCCTTTCACTGGAGTTTTCTACTTGGGAAATAAAAAATAAAAGTTTGCAGGGGCCAGGTCTTGAGAATACAAAGGATGAGGCAGCACTGATTTCATCTTTTGTGCAGTAGTCATGCACCAACAGGGACAAATGTGTGGGTGCAGTATCATAATACAGGAGCCTTGAATTGTTTCACCACATTTCTGATCATTTCCTTCTAACAGTTTCATGACGTGATCCAATTGAAATGTTACATTATTCTGCAATCTCTCAGATAGTCAGGCTTTCATTGTCATGCATAGTTTTGTTGACGTTCCTGACATGAGAGTCATTGGTAGATGTCGAAGGGTGTCGTGAAAAAAGGTCATCGTTAACTTCTGTCTGATTATATTTAAACTGTGTGAACCATTCGTAACACCAATTATGGCTTAAGCACTATTCACCATAGGCTTCCTGCATCATTTGGTGTGTCTCTGTAAAGGCTTCTTGAGTTTCACACAAAATTTAATGCAGATGCATTGCTTCTCTAACTCTGACATCTTGAAATTCGCAGATTATGTGAGACTACATTCTAGTCAATACAGTACTGAACAATAACTAACAGATGTACAACAATGAAACTTCCATTAGTTATATGTGAGATACAGGCATTTATATGTGAGATACAGGCGTGTGCAGAGACGCCAACTGCATTTTGCTCCAACACACCATTGGCATGAAATTACTAATGTTCTGGAATTCTGTGAACAGACTTTGTATGTTATCCAAGAGAATAATCCAGGTTACTATACCTTAAGCTGGTGCTGAACTGAAGGTAGTTCAGTGTATGGCACATTTGGCAGTTTATTTACACATTTTGGTTCTAGTTCTTGTTGATTACACATTCTAACTGAACAAATCTCACTCTGCAGTGACATGATTACTCTGCAATTCACATTTAAGTGCATTGTAGAGGAGTCATCAAACCATCCTCAAGCTACTTCTGTACCATTCTACTTTTGAACAGTGTGCGGGAAAAATGAACATTAACTCTTTCACTGTGAGCTGTGGTTTCTCTTATTTTATAATCAAAATCATTTGTTCCTATGTAGGTGGGAGCCAACAAAATATTTTCTCACTCTGAGGAGAAAGTTGGTGATTGATATTTCAGAGAAGGTCCTGCCACAGTGAGAAACACCTTTTTGTTTAATGACAGCCATCCCATATCATGTATCATATCTGTGATACTGTCTCCCAAATTTCATGATATTACAAAATGAGCTGCCATTCTTTGAACTTTTTCAATGATCTCCATCAATCCCATTCAATACGGATCCCTCACAACACAGCATTACTGCAGATGAGGGAATTGTAATTCCTAAGTAATTAGTAGTAGTATGAAGTAGTGAAGGCAGCAGAGAATCGAGTAGGTAAAAAGATGAGGGCTAATAGAAATCCTTGGGTAGCAGAAGAAATATTGAATTTAATTGATGAAAGGAGAAAATATAAAAATGCAGTAAATGAAACAGGCAAAAAGGAATACAAACGTCTCAAAAATGAGATAGATAGGAAGTGCAAAATGGCTAAGCAGGGATGGCTAGAGGACAAATGTAAGGATGTAGAGGCTTATCTCACTAGGGGTAAGATAGATACTGCCTACAGCAAACTTAAAGAGACCTTTGGAGAAAAGAGAACCACCTGTATGAATATCAAGAGCTCAGATGGAAACACAGTTCTAAGCAAAGAAGGGAAAGCAGAAAGATGGAAGGAGTTTATAAGGGTCTATACAAGGGCGATGTGCTTGAGGACAGTATTATGGAAATGGAAGAGGATGTAGATGAAGATGGAAGGGGAGGAGTTCGACAGAGCACTGAAAGACCTGAGTCGAAACAGGGCCCCGGGAGTAGAAAACATTCCATTAGAACTACTGACGGCTTTGGGAGAGCCAGTCCTGATAAAACTCTACCACCTGGTGAGCAAGATGTATGAGACAGGCGGAATACCCTCAGACTTAAAAAAGAATGTAATAATTTCAACCCCAAAGAAAGCAGGTGTTGACAGATGTGAAAATTACTGAACTATCAGTTTAATAAGTCACAGCTGCAAAGTACTAACACAAATTCTTTTCAGATGAATGGAAAAAACTGGTAGAAGCCAACCTTGGGGAAAATCAGTTTGGATTCCGTAGAAATATTGGAACACATGAGGCAATACTGACCTTACGACTTATCTTAGAAGAAATATTAAGGAAAGGCAAACCTTCTAGCATTTGTAGACTTAGATAAAGCTTTTGACAATGTTAACTGGAATACTCTCTTTCAAATTCTAAAGGTGGCAGGGGTAAAATACAGGGAGCGAAAGTCTATTTACAATTTGTACAGAAACCAGATGGCAGTTATAAGATTCGAGGGGCATGAAAGGGAAGCAGTGCTGGTGATGGTTGAAGTAGAGCGGATAGAAAATGTAGACTGGCAATGGCAAGGAAAGCGTTTCCGAAGAAGAGAAATTTGTTAGCATTGAGTATAGATTTAAGTGTCAGAAAGTCTTTCTGAAAGTATTTGTATGGAGTGTAGCCATGTATGGAAGTGAAACATGGACGATAAATAATTTGGACAAGAAGAGAATGGAAGCTTTCAAAATGTGGTGCTACAGAAGAATGCTGAAAATTAGATGGGTAGATCACATAACTAATGAGGAAGTATTGAACAGAATTGGGGAAAAGAGGAGTTTGTGACATGACTTAACTAGAAGAAGGGATCGGTTGGTAGGACATGTTCTGAGGCATCAAGGGATCACAAATTAAGCATTGGAGGGCAGCGTGGAGGGTAAAAATTGTAGAGGGAGACCAAGAGATGAATACACTAAGCAGATTCAGAAAGTTGTAGGTTGCAGTAAGTATGGGAGATGAAGAAGCTTGCACAGGATAGAGTAGCATGGAGAGCTGCATCAAACCAATCTCAGGACTGAAGACCAAACAGCAACAACAAATATTTAGTTGAGTTTACAGCCTTCAAATTTGTGTGATTTATCGTGTAACGAAAATTTAGCGGATTCCTTTTAGTACTCTTGTGGTTCACTTCACACTTTTCATTATGTAGAGTCAACTGCCATTTGCACCATACAGATATCTAAATCATTTTTCAAATCATTTGACAATCAAATGACAGAATCATCTGCTAACAGTCTATTGTTTACAGATGGTGCTGTAATTTACCATCTTTTAAAGTCATCAGATGATCGAAATGACTTGCAAAATGATTTAGACAAGATGTTAAGTGTGGTACAAAAAGTGGCAACTGACTCCAAATAATGAAAAGTGTGAAGCCATCCACATGTGTACTGAAAGGAATCCACTGCTTAGATTGTCTCCTAAATTGTTCATGTAGATCAGTAACAGCAGAGGGCTGTAACACTTCCCTGAGGAATGCCAGATATTACTTCTGTTTTACTCACTGACTTTCCTTCAATTATTTCAGACTGTAACCTTTTTGACAGGAAATCATGACGATACTCCATGGACACGCAATTTGATTAGAAGGTGCTTGTGGGCAATTGTGTCAAAAGCCTTTTGGAAATCTAAAATATGGAATCAGTTTTGTGGTTGCTGACAGTAGCACTCATTATTTCATGAAAATGAAGAGGTAGTTGTGTTTCACAAGAATAGTATTTTCTGAATCCATGTTGGCTGTTTGTCAGTAAATAGTTTTCTTTGAGATAATTCATATTGTTCAAGTGTAGTGTATGTTCCAGAATCCTACTGCAAATCAATGTTAGTGATATGGGTCTGTAACACAGTGGATTACTGCCATTTCCTTTCTTGGGTATTGGTTTCACTTGTGTAACTTTCCAGTCTTTGAGTACAGGTTTTTGTTCGAGCGACCTGTTGAATGTGACTGCTAAATATGGAGTTATTGCATCAGCATACCCTGAAAGGAACCTGATTGATATACAGTCTGGACCAGAGGCCTTCCCTTTACTAAGTATCTGAAACTGCTTTGCTACACTGAGGATATCTATTTCTTCTAAGTTATTCGTATTGGCAGTTGTTCTTGATGCAACTTCTGCAGTATTTACTTTGTCTTATTTTGTGAAGGAATTTTGCGAGAACATGTTTAGTAACTCCGCTTTATTGACACCATCATCAGTAAGATCATTCAATAACATCACTGTTGGTACTGTGCAGTGAAGGCATTGATTGCATCTTGCTGCTGGTGTACATTACATATGACCAGAATCTCTTTGGGTTTTCAACCAGGTTTTGAGAGGGAGTTTCATTGTGGAAGCTATTAAATACATCTCGCATTGAAGTTTGTGCTAATTTCAAGTGTCTGTAAAACTTTGCCGATCTTACAGACTTAGTGCCATCTCTTATTAATTCAGTTGGTATGTATCTCTCAATTGCCGTTGAAACTGTTCCTTTGACTTAAAACCACATAGGCAGTGGAAACTGTCTCTTAGGAAGGTGTCAAGCAAATTTATATCTGTTTTTTGAACTAGGTGTAATTTGCATTTATTTTTGGTGGATTTGGATGTTAGAGTATTCATTCTAGCTATAACAACTTCGTGGTCGCTAATCCGTGCATCTGTAATGATGCTCCCTGTTTGGTCAGGATTATTTGCTGCTAATAGTCAAATATGTTTGTGCAACCATTTACAGTTTGAGTGGGCTCCTGAACTAATTGTTCATAATAATTTTCTGAGAAAGCATTCAGTACAATTTCAGATGACATTTTATGTGTACTACCAACTTTAAACATGTATTTTCACCATCATATCGAGGGTATATTAAAGTCACCACCAACTATAATTGTAGGATTGGGGTAACTATCTGAAATGAGACTCAAGTTTTCTTTGAACTGTTTAGCAACTGCATCATCTTAGTCAGGGGATCGGTAAAAGAAACCAATTATTAGTTTATTCTGGTTGTCCAGTATAACCTCTACTAACTCACAGGAATTACCTACTTTAATTTCATTACAATGTGAAGCACTTCTGACAGAAATAAACACTCCACCACCCACTGTATTCAATCTGTACTTTCTGGACACTGTTAGGTCCTTTGTAAAAATTTTGACTGAGATTATTTCCAGCTTAGCCAGCTTTCTGTACCTATAGCAGTTTTGAGATTCAGTGCTTTTCATTAGTGCTTGGAGCTCTGCCTCTTTCCCAGAACATCTATGACAGTTAACAGCTACATTATTGATTGTTACTATGTCTACCCTCTTCCTGTGCTGCATACTTTGAAACTGAAGCCCCCTCTGTACTTTCCCGAGACACTATAACCTTTTTTCTTTTTTTAAAAAAAAACAAAAAAAAAACTGCCCACTCTCCTCCACACAGCCCCAGTGACCCATGTTGTCGATTCCAGTGTGTAGTGGACCCCTGACCTATTTAGCGGAACCAGGAAACCCACCATCCTGTGGCGGAAGTTGAGGAATCTGCAATTTTCATGGTTGCAGAACCACCTGTACCTCTGATTCAGACCATCCACTGGGATCTGTTCTAAAGGACCAGACTCAGTTCTGAAATGACTACTCACAGTTTGCACACAGAGTGTACACTTGATTCCTTCCCCTCCTTTGCAGCCATATCCCTAAGAGACCTCATTATGTGCCTCATGCTGGAGCTTCCAACCATCATTACACCCAGTCTCTGTGAGTGCCCAGGCCTTGTGGGCCTAGATGCTTCCTCCAGAACAGGGCGTCTACTTCATTTACCTCAGGAACTTCGTCATCCATAGATAGCACCTGAAACGTGTTTTGTCAGACGATCCAGGGAGGTCCTTCTGTTGGCCCCCAAAAAGTCTTTTGCTGACGGCCACACCTTGGAGTGACCTTCCATTCGACCATGGGGGAGGGATCAACTTCAGTGCATGGAGTACACGGGGTAGCCACAGAATTGGGCCGATTGGGGGACAAGGATGGTGACCCTCGGATTCGCCCTGTTTGGCTCCCCAGGTGATGCTCATAGGCATCCGAACTAAAGACAGCCTGATAAATAGACAAACTCACATGAATTATAGGAGCTGGAGCTAAATAACAATGACAAAATTTAAAATAAGCCACTTCTTATGAGAACTGTGTCAACTCACATTACTCCAATCCACTGCTTCTGCTACGAGCACTGCCAACATTAATAAACTTAGAAGTGATATCCTTGGAGTAGTGAAGTAATGTAAATCATGTAATAAAAGCAAGTCTTCCGATCCAGACTGTATACCAATAAGGTTCCTTTCAGAGTATGCTGGTACAATAGCTCCATACTTAACAAGTGTATACAACCACTTGCTCAATGAAAGATCTGTACCCAAAGACGAAAGTTGCACAGGTCACTTTAATATTCAAGAAGGGCAATAAGAGTAATCCACTAAATTACAGGCCCATATCATTAATGTCAATATGAAGCAGGATTTTGGAATGTATATTGTGTTCGAACATATGAATCATCTCAAACAGAATGGTCTAATGACGCATATTCAACACGGATTTAAAAAACATCGGTCTTGTGAAACGCAGCTAGCTCTTTACTCACACAAAGTGCTGAGTGCTATTGACAAGGGATTTAAAATTGATTCCATATTTCTAGCTTTTCAGAAGACGTTGGACACAGGACCTCACAAGTGTCTTATAGTCAAATTGCATGCTTATGGAATATCGTTCCAGTTATGCTACTGGATTCTTGATTTTCTGTTAGAGAGGTGACAGTTCGTAGTAAATGGTGGAAAGTCATGGCATAAAACAGAAGCGATTTCTGATGTTTTCAAAGGTAATGTGGTTCCTTTTCTATATAAACGATTTAGGAGACAATCTGAGCAGCTGTCTTAAGTTTTTGCAGATTATGCTGTTGTTTATCATCTAGTAAAATCATAAGATCAAAAGAAATTGCAAAACGATTTAGAAAAGATATCAGTATGGTGCGAAAATTGGCGATGACCCTAAATAATCAAAAGTGTGAGGTCATTCACATGTGTGCTACAAGGAATCTGTTAAAACTTCGGTTACACAATAAATCAATCACACCTAAAGACTGCAAATTTAAATCATCATTTTTTGCCTTCAATGCGATAATATTTTGTTGAAGGTAAACTACATAGGGAGATATGATCATCATAATAAAATAAGAGAAATCAGAGCTCTTATGGGAAGATATATGTGTTCATTTTTTTTTCCATGTGCTGTTTGAGAGTGGAATAATAGAGAATTATTGTGAATGTGGTTCATTGAACCCCCTACCAGGCACTTAAGTGTATTTGCAGATCAGCATTACAGATGTAAATGTAAATGTACTAGTCGACTGAGGAATCTGAGTATTACGAGCAATTCTTGAAACATAAACAAATTCCTGGCACAAAGCAAACAGTGGTTCTATGCACTACACAGTTAGTTAAGCACAGAACTGTTCCTGATAGATACACCAGCATGCACGAAATGTAGTAAATGAAGCAAAAGAACATTGATGAACTTTAAAATAAATGTCTTCTTATGAGAACTGTG
Organism: Schistocerca gregaria; assembly: GCF_023897955.1. Lineage (NCBI taxonomy): Eukaryota > Metazoa > Arthropoda > Insecta > Orthoptera > Acrididae > Schistocerca > Schistocerca gregaria. Next base: position 816,046,555 of record NC_064921.1, read on the forward strand.
TCAGGTCACAGTACTTTTATGCACTGCTGGTGCTTTGAGAGCCACCACGTGACTTGTTAGTATCTGCCCATTAAAAGAATCATTCAGTAATTTCTCTTCCATAAATCCAAAATTCTGAACTTTCTGTTTGTGAAAATAACATCAGTAGATTCACATTAGTGATTTCTTTCTTTTAGATGGAAACAAACTTTCCACCTCTAGAAGAAGTCAGTTAATTAATGAACATCACATCACTGAACTTCATTTCAGAAACATGTAACACTTTGACAGTTACAGATAAGACTTCTCTTTGAATACACTTTTAATAATATTCTGGTAATTGTGACACGTAACTTGGAATGCTCACTCTTTGGTCATCTGCACCACATCAGCTTCGCACGTTTTGGCTTAGGCACAGATACAGTTTTGCCAGATGTCTATGGAACATTTAGAAACAGTTAAATGAACGTTTCATTAATAAGAAATATTGATTTCAGTTTTGTGTGTTATATTGTGATTATTGATTGATATGGCCAATTTTTTTAGAGAGTGGGAGGAAGAAATTGCAAATGCTAATTTCATTAGAAAGCACAAAAATAAATCTAAAGCGATGTGGACAGTGCCAAATCCTTGCTTGGAACCAAACATAGCAACCAAGAAATCTCTAAAATAAAGAAATGAAACAAAATAATTGTAAATTGTCCAGACACCGGAAAAATTGAATTACAGTAGAGTTCCTCTATTCCAAACTAATTGGGACTGAACACTGTTCGGTTTAGTGAGAATTCAGAATAGGTGGATTTCATGAGAAGTGTCAACGTATTGACTTGTTACGGTGTAAATTAAGTGTGGGGACACCTGCTAGTGACTTTCGACGACTCATAGTGCAGATGCCCTACCTATCCCTCTCCTTCCCACATTCCCAACACATTATGGAAAATTTATTGTTGAGATTTGTTCCGTGAGTGTTGAGTTACTTTACTAGGTCACTGTGCCTTTCTTATTTATGTTTGTAGTTTTTGATGTCAACTGTTAAACATTAAACATGGCAAGTAAACAGGTGGCAACACGGGTGAAACTGGACTGAATTTGAAGTCTTTGCCTACCAAAAGCCTTGCTTTGCAACAAGAGAAATCTACCCCCTGATTTAAAATGGACAAATAATATCGAACTGTCTTAACTTGCAGCAATGCCTTGGCAACAAATAAACTTCCGTTGATAGTAATAGGCAAATAGCGAAACCGTGAGCGTTCAAAAACATTAACATCAACTCGCCTCCTATGTATTATATGAATAAAAAAAAAAAAATGCTTGGATGGAATGTGACTTGTTCCAAAGGAATGGTTCGAGCACCAATTTGTTTCTAAAGTGACTGTGTTCAGTAGAGAAAATGGGTTAGCTAATCATGCTTTGCTGTTTATAGACAATGCTCCATCCCATCCAGAAGAAATGAAACTTGTTTGTGGAGACATCAGAGCAGTTTTTCTGTCACAGAATGTAACTTTAATTCTTCACCTTATGGACCAGGGTGTGTTGCAGGCCATTAAACAAAATTACAGAAAAATGCTGCTTCGCACCTTACCTGAAGAGGATGAAAATGATATCACAATCCTGCAAAAACTTAAGAAAATTACTATGAAAGACGTGATTTACTGGTTGGCTGAAGCATGGAATGACACCACTACAGACCCTTTACAAAAATCATGGAAAACTGTCTGGCTTGCATTAACATTTGTTGAAACAACTTTTATACCAGGGAAAGACTGTGACCTTCCTTCAGTAGTCAAGAAAATCCCTGGCTGCGAAGACACAGAAGAAAGCTGTGTTGAGGAGTGGACTGCTGTTGATGACAATGGGCAACAGGAGTATAGAGAAGAAGACATCATAGCAATGGTGCAGGGCTCATTAGCTCAGATCAATTCGGAGGAAAGCAAGGAGGAGGTGAATGCTCAAACTGAACTCATATCACATACAGGCATATGAAATGCTCTTGGCCTCACATCACGCCATGTCAAACAGTGTGCTTCATCAACACCAAATGTTGTCATGTTCTTGCGACGATGGCAGAACATTGCACACTCAAGTCAGTTCTCTTTGTCAGAAAAAAAGTGACTGACTTTACTTCTTAAGTACGCGTAAATTGGTTCTTTTTTTGTGGTTAGCAGCGATTAAAAATAATTTTACAGAATTGTATAAATGGAGTGGACATGTACTGTATGGTAAGTAACCAATGTTCACTATAACATGGTTTCAGGCATTTTCACCAAGCTTAGACCCTATGTATGTCTCTATTTAACTTCTTTGCATAATAACAAATGTACATTTTCCCACAAACATCTTTTTAATTTCCCCTGTTTTTAAGTTAACAAAAGGGTATTTTTTCTGAACTCTGTTCGGAATAGCAGATTTTTGGAATAGCAGCTTTTGGAATAGCAGGAAACTACTGTGATTCTTTAAATCTGCATCAAAATCTGATTATATCCTATTGAGATAATGTACATTTATTTGGCTCAAGTCGGAGCAAGACTGGGAATCTAATTAAATTTGACAAAGTAACAGCGAAAAATATAGAAAAACTATATTAAACCTAAAGAAATACAGATTTTGTGGTGTAGGCTAAAGTTCTTAAAGAAGCTTCAAATTTAATACCACACCCCTTCTCCAATCAATCTTTGGAAGAAGGCCACTTTGCAGAGTGAAACGAGTATTTGGAAAAGGGTCAAAATAAGGTGGGGGAAATTATCATCCAATTTCCTGTCTTTCTGTATTTTCGGAAATATTTGAAATGATCATTGCAGTTCAAATTCAGAATTTCTGTCAAAAATTAGAAATAGTTTCAAAAATGAATTTGGCTTCCAAAAATGGAAAAGTCCAATTTATACGATCAATTTGTGAATAAAGTTAGCTCCACTTAAAAAAGAAACACAATCTTTTGTGACTTATTCAATTAAACAACTTTGTGAAACACTCCTTACTAGGCCAAAGCGTACTTCTGTCAGTAGTTCGTTTTTAACATGGAAAACACGAGATTGTTGATTATTGATTGTGGCTGTTATGGATTATAAGGTTAGTTACTGGTTTTCGTATTTATTTCATGTATTATTTGTTTCTCAGAATGTGATAGGATCTCTTGGAGATATTGTTTCATATTCCAGTGTCATAATTTGCATTTGAGTTGGTGAATTGAACCAGTGTGACTGAAGGGAGACTGGCTGTGATGATTACAGGACTGATCTGTAGCATTGCTTGGTCCTCGCAGATCAGAGATGGAAAAGATAATATGATTTTAGTGAACTACAGGAGCATCCAAGGAAAGGTCCCAGAATTAGTATCGGTTACGGAAGGTTATAATGCACAGATAGTATTGGGAACATAAAGCTGGTTGAAACCAGATGTCAGTGACAAAAAAATCCTGAGTTCAGAATGGAATGTTTATTGTAATGATAGATTAGCCGCCAATGGTGGCGGCATGTTTATTGCAGTAAAAAATTCGATAAAATCTAGCGTGGGTATCACGGATTCCGAATGTGAATTAATCTGGGTAAAATTGAGTATCAGAGAACAGTCAAGAATGGTGATCGGATGCTTTTATAGACCATCTGAATTAGGATCTGTAGTTGTAGAGCACTTCAGACAGAACTTGCAGAATATCATTAGTAATTTTCCTGATCATCCCGTTGTAATAGCGGGTGACTTCAACTTGCTAGGTATAGATTGGGCGTGTTATGCCATCAAAACTAGTGCCAGAGACAGGGATTGGTGTTTCATTATTCTGGATGTCTTGTCCGAAAATACCTTGAGCAGATAGTTAGAGAACTAACTCTTGAGGGTATCGTCTTAGACCTCCTGGCAACAAACAGACCTGAACTTATCAAATCAGTTAACTTATCAGTGATCATAAGGCTGTGACAGCATCTATGATGATGGGTTCTACAAGGAATGTTAAGAAAGGTGGAAAGATAAATTTGCTTAGCAAGGGAGACAGGATACAAATTTGAGAATATCTTAAGCACTCAGCATAAAAATGCTGGGCGAAGATGTGGAGTACAAATGGAAAAAAATTCAAACGCATTGTTCAGTATGCCGTAGACAAGTACGTTCCAAGTAAGGTTTTAAGGGATGGGATGGATCCCCCATGGTTTAATAGCCATGTTAGAAAAGCGATATGTAAACAAAGAGCACTTCATCTCAGATTCAAGAGAAGTAAAAACCTAGATCTACATCTACATTTATACTCTGCAAGCCACCCAATGGTGTGTGGCGGTGGGCACTTTATGTGCCACTGTCATTACCTCCCTTTTCTGTTCCAGTCGCGTATGGTTCGCGGGAAGAACGACTGCCTGAAAGCCTCCGTGTGCGCTCGAAACTCTAATTTTACATTCGTGATCTCCTCGGGAGGTATAAGTAGGGGGAAGCAATTTATTCGATACCTCATCCAGAAACCTGGTGAGCAAGCTACACCGCGATGCAGAGCGCTTCTCTTGCAGAGTATGCCACTTGAGTTTGCTAAACATCTCTGTTACGCTAAACATCTCTGTAACGCTATCACGGTTACCAAATAACCCTTTTGAAAGTAAGTGGATCAAAATCATCTTTCATTCTGTCAGCGATCACACCGGCACCCAAAAGGAAGATAACAGAGAGAAGGCCAAAATACGGAATTCGGTCTTCCGAAGTTATTTCACCAAGGAAGATCGTAACACTGTCCCTCCTTCATGGCAGATATTGAGATGACCAATTGCGGAATTGAAAAGCAGCTACAATTGCTTAGTAGTGGAAAGGCTTCAGGGCCAGATGAGATACCTATAAGATTCTATAGAGATTATGTGAAAGAACTTGCTCCCCTTCTAGTAGTAATTTGTCGTAGATCACTTGAGCAACAAAAGGTACCCAACGACTGGAAAAAAAGTGCGGGTCATTCCCATTTTTAAGAAAGGCCGTAAGACAGATCCATACAATTATAGACCTATATCGTTGATGTCAATCTTGTGTAAAATTATGGAACCTGTTTTATGCTCAAGAATTATGACATTTTTGGAAAATGAACATGTTCTCTATAAAAATCAACATGGATTCTGCAAACAGAGATCCTGTGAAACTCAGCTCACTCTGTTTCTCCATGAGATCCACAGCGCAGTGGACAACGGTGCTGAGGTTGATGCCGTGTTCCTTGATTTCAGTAAAGCATTTGACACCGTCCCGCATTGCCATTTAATGATCAACATACAAGCTTACGGAGTATGGGAGCAGACTTCCAACTGGATTCAAAACTTTCTTGCAGATAGAAGTCAACACATCACTCTTAACAGAAGAAATTGACGGATGTAAAGGTAGTATCTGGAGTACTGTAGGGAAGTGTGATGGAACCATCGTTGTTTACAGTATATATAAACGATCTAGTAGAAAGTGTCGGATGCTCTTTAAGGCTATTCACAGATGATGTAGTTGTCTATACCAAAGTAGCAATGCCAGAAGATAGAAAGAATTTGCAGAGCGACATGCAGAGAATTGATGAATGGTGCAGGCTCTTGTCAGCTGACCCTGAATGGGGGGAGGGGGGGGAAACCTTATTTTGTGCACACACAGAAAAGAAATCCACTACTGTACAGCTACACTATTGATGACAAACAGCAGGAGACAGCGTCTGCTGTAAGATATCCAGGCATAACTGTCCAGAGCGACTGTAAGCGGAATGACCACATAAAACAGATAGTGAGAAAATCAGACACCACACTCAGATTAGATTCATCAGAAGAATCTTAAGGGAACGTAATTCATCCACGACAGAAGTGGCTTATAAGGTGCTTCTTCGCCTGATTCTTGAATATTGTTCATCTGTCTGGGACCCCTATCAGGTGGGGCTGACAGAAGAGATAGAGAAGATCCAACGAAGAGCGGTGCATTTTGTCATGGGATTGTTTAGCTGGCGAGAGAGTGTTATAGAGATGCTAAACTCCACTGGCAGACGTTACAAGACAGGCGTTGTGCAACAAGGAGAGATTTACTATTGAAATTTTGGGATACTTTAGGAGCTGTCGGACAACATATTAACATATTACACCCCCCCCCCCCCTCCCTGCCTCCCCCCACATACATCTTGCATATTGACAATGAGGAGGAAATTGGAGAAATTAGAGCCAATACAGAGGTTTACCGACAATCATTCTTGCCAAGCACTATTCATGAGTGGGAGAGGGTTGGAGGGATCAGATAGAAGTACTGAAAGTACCCCCTGCCACACATTGTTAGGTGGCTTGTGGAGTATGATGTAGATGTAGAGGTAGATAGTGTGAGGTCTAGGTTAGTTTGAAATATGTGTTTGGCTGTGTGTGAGAAAACTGATGGGGGTGATGCACTGCTCTGAAGCATAGCCCAAGTTCTATGTTTGGTTGAAATTTTGCAGTTTGGTTGGGAGCTGAGTGAACAAAGCCAACAAATGCAACTGGGGGAAAACTGTCTGTGGTGATGGATGGTCTGTAGCATAGCACAGTGATCATTTCAAAAGCTTTGTGGTATGTTTACAGAATGCCCTGATTTCCACGGTGATGGTTAGGTATGGACCTAAGAGTGCATTTTACGTAATACTCTGTATTATATGAAAGCATTCTGCATAATGTATTCCATTATGTGCCATGTAAATTCATACACTCGACATTGATACTGAGTTTATCAAACACTACTATCTCATTGGTTATGGCATCTTCTGTAATCCATAATGTTCACTTCTGCCATTCACCCCACAGTTACCAGCTGCAGCAGACAAAAGGAAAGCTGCTGATACTATGAGGGCACTTTTACCCCTAATTATAATATAAAATGAAGAAAACTGAAATTATAGGTTGTTCTTACAGTGATTAAAGTCATGTCCTAACATCAAGCAAAAGAAAGTACTCCTCAAAGTGGAGTGCTATTTCACAGGGGCTACCACAAGGTTCAGTCCTAGGCCCAATCCTTTTTCCTTTTTTTATATAAACGACTTACTCTCAAATATGAATTGTCATTCAGTTTTATTTACCAATGACACATCAGTATTGATAGAAAATAAAATGCAGAAGTAATCCCTGAAATATCGTAAACATTCTTGAAAACCTATATGTATGGTTCCATCTAAATGGCCTAAAATTATGTATTTGAAAAACACAGCTGAAGCAGTTTAAGAGAAAATAGTCTAAAATAAATGGTATTCAGATTATGCATGGAAGTCAAGAACCAAATGAAGCAGTGGATGGTTCCAACAAGTTCTACGATTCTCAGCTAGTTGCCAATGGCATTTTTTTTCCCATAGCGACAGGGAACTTTAATTCATCATAGTTCAACTAATTTGTATGTACTATTTATAAACTGTACACAAACTTTCCTCATGAATGGGTCTGTCCGTTAGTGAAAAATGTATCAAAATCCCTACAGTATTTCTGAGATAAGCCCACATATACAGACAGGAACTACAGTGACAGACTTTTAATTTTATCAAACAGTGGAAAATCTAGGATCTACATCTACATGACTACTCTGCAATTCACATTTAAGTGCTTGGCAGAGGGTTCATCGAACCACAATCATACTATCTCTCTACTATTCCACTCCCGAACAGCGAGCGGGAAAAACGAACACCTAAACCTTTCTGTTCGAGCTCTGATTTCTCTTATTTTATTTTGATGATCATTCCTACCTATGTAGGTTGGGCTCAACAAAATATTTTCGCATTCGGAAGAGAAAGTTGGTGACTGAAATTTCGTAAAAAGGTCTCGCCGCGACGAAAAACGTCTATGCTGTAATGACTTCCATCCCAACTCGTGTATCATATCTGCCACACTCTCTCCCCTATAACGCGATAATACAAAACGAGCTGCCCTTCTTTGCACCCTCTCGATGTCCTCCGTCAATCCCACCTGGTAAGGATCCCACACCGCGCAGCAATATTCTAACAGAGGACGAACGAGTGTAGTGTAAGCTGTCTCTTTAGTGGACTTGTTGCATCTTCTAAGTGTCCTGCCAATGAAACGCAACCTTTGGCTCGCCTTCCCGACAATATTATCTATGTGGTCCTTCCAACTGAAGTTGTTTGTAATTTTAACACCCAGATACTTAGTTGAATTGACAGCCTTGAGAATTGTACTATTTATCGAGTAATCGAATTCCAACGGATTTCTTTTGGAACTCATGTGGATCATCTCACACTTTTCGTTATTTAGCGTCAACTGCCACCTGACACACCATACAGCAATCTTTTCTAAATCGCTTTGCAGCTGATACTGGTCTTCGGATGACCTTACTAGACGGTAAATTACAGCATCATCTGCGAACAACCTAAGAGAACTGCTCAGATTGTCACCCAGGTCATTTATATAGATCAGGAACAGTAGAGGTCCCAGGACGCTTCCCTGGGGAACACCTGATATCACTTCAGTTTTACTCGATGATTTGCCGTCTATTACTACGAACTGCGACCTTCCTGACAGGAAATCACGAATCCAGTCGCACAACTGAGACGATACCCCATAGCTCCGCAGCTTGATTAGAAGTCGCTTGTGAGGAACGGTGTCAAAAGCTTTCCGGAAATCTAGAAATACGGAATCAACTTGAGATCCCCTGTCGATAGCGGCCATTACTTCGTGCGAATAAAGAGCTAGCTGCGTTGCACAAGAGCGATGTTTTCTGAAGCCATGCTGATTACGTGTCAATAGATCGTTCCCTTCGAGGTGATTCATAATGTTTGAATACAGTATATGCTCCAAAACCCTACTGCAAACCGACGTCAATGATATAGGTCTGTAGTTAAATGGATTACTCCTACTACCCTTCTTGAACACTGGTGCGACCTGCGCAATTTTCCAATCTGTAGGTACAGATCTATCGGTGAGCGAGCGGTTGTATATGAGTGCTAAGTAGGGAGCTATAGTATCAGCGTAATCTGAAAGGAACCTAATCGGTATACAATCTGGACCTGAAGACTTGCCCGTATCAAGCGATTTGAGTTGCTTCGCAACCCCTAAGGTATCTACTTCTAAGAAACTCATGCTAGCAGATGTTCGTGTTTCAAATTCTGGAATATTCCATTCGTCTTCCCTGGTGAAGGAATTTCGGAAAACTGCGTTCAATAACTCCGCTTTAGCGGCGCAGTCGTCGATAACAGTACCATCGGCACTGCGCAGCGAAGGTATTGACTGCGTCTTGCCGCTTGTGTACTTTACATACGACCAGAATTTCTTCGGATTTTCTACCAAATTTCGAGACAATGTTTCGTTGTGGAACCTATTAAAGGCATCTCGCATCGAAGTACGTGCCAAATTTCGCGCGTCTGTAAATTTTAGCCCATCTTCAGGATTTCGCGTTCTTCTGAACTTCGCATGCTTTTTCCGTTGCCTCTGCAACAGCGTTCGGACCTTTTTTGTGTACCACGGGGGATCCGTTCCATCTCTTACCAATTTATGAGGTATGAATATCTCAATTGCTGTTGCTACTATATCTTTGAATTTGAGCCACATCTCGTCTACATTCGCATAGTCAGTTCGGAAGGAATGGAAATTGTCTTTTAGGAAGGCTTCTAGTGGTACTTTGTCCGCTTTTTTAAATAAAATTATTTTGCGTTTGTTTCTGATGGATTTGGAAGAAATGGTATTGAGCCTAGCTACAATGACCTTGTGATCACTAATCCCTGTATCAGTCATGATGCTCTCTATCAGCTCTGGATTGTTTGTGGCCAAGAGGTCAAGTGTGTTTTCGCAACCATTTACAATTCGCGTGGGTTCGTGGACTAACTGCTCTAAATAATTTTCGGAGAATGCATTTAGGACAATCTCGGAAGACGTTTTGTGCCTACCACCGGTTTTGAACAAGTATTTTTGCCAACATACCGAGGGTAGGTTGAAGTCCCCACCAACTATAACCGTATGAGTGGGGTATTTATTTGTTACGAGACTCAAACTTTCTCTGAACTGTTCCGCAACTGTATCATCGGAGTCTGGGGGTCGGTAGAAGGAGCCAATTATTAACTTAATTCGGCTGTTAAGTATAACCTCCACCCACACCAATTCGCACAGAGTATCTACTTCGACTTCACTACAAGATAAACCACTACTGACAGACACCAACACTCCACCACCAATTCTGCCTAATCTATCTTTCCTGAACACCGTCTGAGACTTCGTAAAAATTTCTGCAGAACTTATTTCAGGCTTTAGCCAGCTTTCTGTACCTATAACGATATCAGCTTCTGTGCTTTCTATTAGCGCTTGAAGCTCAGGGACTTTTCCAGCGCAACTACAACAATTTACAACTATAATTCCGACTGTTCCTTGATCCAAGCACGTCCTGTAACAATATTATGAAAAGGGAAATTGCTACTCACCATATAGTGGGGAGGCTGAGTCACAGATAGGCGCAACTAAAAGACTGTCACAGATAAATGAAGCTTTCGGCCATTAATGGCTTTATCAACAATAGACATAGACACAAACACGCGCACAACGCAAATCAAACACACGACCACAGTCTCAGACTACTATTGACAAAGGCCTTAATGGCTTCATTTATTTGTGACAGTCTTTTTGTTGTGCCTGTCTGTGACTCAGACTAATTTACATATTTACAGAATGGGATAGTTTTATTGATGAAATACAAATATGTTTAAAATAATAGAGTTTGAAAGTAACTTCTATAGCTTACGTAAACAGCTCTGTCAGTTAATTAAGGATAGTCTGCAGAGAAATTCTTTTATTTGTAAAGATTTCTGTATCCTTCATCACTAGGGCCTGGATTTGAATGACAAGTCATATTTTTTCTGAATTATAGGGTGAATTTTGGAACAATTTATACACACATCTAGCCATTTTAGTGTCAAAAAATGTATTTTGATTATGCATATAAAGTCATATTTCAACAAATTTTAGTAATAGTTCATATTGTGGCTAACTTTTAATGTAATAGGTCATATTTCCATCAACTTTTGCCAAAAATGCATATACTTCTTTTTTCGTATCTTATGGTGTCGCGTCCCAAGCGTGGGTTTTGCGAGGGATTGAGCGACACGGTTCGTAAACGGGAATTAGCCGGTTGACCTAATTGAGAGGGAGACTTTTGATCTGGCTAAGACGTTAAATTCCCTGGTGTGAAGGTACAAGGCTAGGATGTTGGTAGAAGTAAACTCGTATGGACGTTATAAAAGTTCTAATTTATACATAAAGAATACAGATCACCCTAACTGCGTAGTGATTGTACCTACAGAATAGCCAAGCCCATTACAGAGACGGTGACTGACTTCCACCATTCTGGCTGCCTGATAGAACTTTCCAGCACTTTGCTGCCCACACTAGCACCCTACGTCAGAGTCCCGCAGTCACTGCCTAAACGCTCATCGGCGACTATCTCCAACTGTCTGCCTGCAGCCCGCCCTCAGCCCAAGTCGGCTGCTACTCACGCTGACTACCGTCGCTGCCTAAACCCGAGAGAGAGAGATAGATCCCCGGAGCGGCGTGCCTCCGAGTTTTGTTAGCTCTTCCCCTTCGACCCCGCCAGCGCTTGGCATGACGTAGCGTCGAGTGCAACTTTTCCTTATTAGGGATTGTTTTAGTATTAACTTCAGTACTTTTCTTCAGAAGCTGGGTGGAGGGGTAGAGGGGCCTCTCCCTATATGGTCACGCACTGCGTCCTGAGCCCTTCATTGGCTCCTCATGACGTAGTGCGGTCCCCACCTAGGGCCCTCTTTCTTTCTCTCTCCGCTTCCAGACTTCTCCCTCTAGCCAAGAGTGTTGATACTGCAAGTTATTGTTTATTAAGGGACCTGCCCAGAGTGCCCTGTTTATCTTAATAGCTGAGTCTGCTTCCTTGCTTATCACGCGCAGCTGCCTGGCCGCTTGGACCGCCGCCTCGGCTATTTGGCTGCGTCGTTATCTTTTGTGACCCCTCTGACACGCCTGGCGTCCCCTGTTAACTCTATCTCCCCGTATGATTTCTGGTGTATCGTCTGAGAACAATTGCATTTAGACTTGGCTTTTCTGCGGTTACAACACCTCCCCCGCCAGGGAAATTGGCGTTACTCCTCAGAGTAGCGTCAATTGTGACTCTTATTTTTTTTTCCATTACATGCTTTACAGATTTGTTTATTACATTAGCATCTGATATGTTATATTTTTCATTCTCATTTAGTAAAGTCAAATTCATTAAACACACAATAATACAATTACATTATACATGCCTAACATTCAGTTATGTCAAAAGCATTTGCATTAAAATCAAAAGACACTTTCATTGATACATACATTCACATTTCAATTAGAATTACATTTCAAATACAGTTACACTTCAATTACACATTTCAAATACAGTTACATTTCAATTACATATTTCAAATACAGTTACATTCCAATTACACATTTCAAATACAGTTATTTAACGTCTGTTTCTGAAAGCGACCGTATCACCTTGGTCTTTTCCACATCTTTCATAAATTACTATCTCTTCAGTTTCTTTATTACTGTGTGTTCTAGCTGAACTAGTCTCTGGGTATTTGTTCACTATGGTATTTCTTATACATACTTTTCCACAACAATCACTGTCTTCAAAATATTTCCATATACTTTTAAAACAGTCTTTACAACATTTACAGTTTTTACAACAGCATGTTATTATGATTAGAATAACTATTGATATGGCTACATACGTAGTTATGGAGTAATGTGTGAAGTACCTGGAGTACTTCATTTCCTCCTCTTGTCTCTCTACCATCTTCTGGACATCATCCATTCTTTTTCCTGCGACTTTCAAGTCGTCTAACTGTGTTATTACCTGGTCCAATGGCAAATCTAATGCTAACGTTGAGACATTCCTTTTTTCCTTGTTTACCACGCAACAATCGAATTCTAGATTGATCTGCGGAACTATGTCTTTCTTCGTCACATTACTCTGGATCACTCTATCTGTTTGTATGAACACTCTAGTGCCATACCCCTTACATTTACTGTAAAAACTAATTTTTCCTACCCCTTTTATTACTAGGTCCTTTGGTGGTTCCCTTCCACACAATACTGTTAAGCCTTCTTCCTTCGGTGCTACATATAGCCATTCGTTACTGTTTAGATGAGTCCAAAGGCTCTGATTCAGTGCGACTATTTTTCGCACACAATCTTCCGGAATTTCTCTTACCGGTTGCAACAATTTGGCTTCGCACTCTTCGCGGTCGAATGTTGACAGCAAGGCGAATGCTTGTTTGCACAGTCTCCTATTTTTACTTAGCTCCTTGCATTTTAGTTTCTCCGCAGAAAGTTTCGCGTACTGCCTTTTGGATTCATCTATTAGTAAGAATTCTTTCTCTGGCTGTATGTACACATATTTACCTTTCATGTTTGGAATTTCTTTTGGTAGTGGGAGTACTCTATACAAATTGAAATTGTTATTATTTATTAATGGAATATTAATTACATATCCTAGTATGCTACCCGAGATGAAAACATCTAAATCAATTATTCTTAACAATAGATAACCTGAGGACTCCGTAAGAGGAACAGGAAACTTTACATCTTTTAGTTCTTCCCGTATTAAACTTAGGTATTTTACAATTTGGACTGGATTAATTATATGAGGCTGTAGTATTCCCTTCTGAGCATTTACAATGGCATTTATCATTTGTTCGTATTCCTCTTCGATCTGACCAAACACTGCCGATAGTTGTAATACTTGCTCTGTTACTGTGGCGAAGGACGCTACACGTTTAAACCCTATATCGGTTTCCTTCACGTATTCCTTCATGAATCGTTCTAGTCTTTGCATACCTCTCTTCAGAACGTGCTCATTTGACTCTAGTGTATATACCGTCCTGTTTACTCCCGCCAATGTGGCTCTTACCACTGCCACCTGTTCCTTTGTTAGCCTCAACAACCCTTCTGTGTTTTTCTCCATAGCGTCTATTCTTTCCTTACAGTATGCTGCATCTGCTTCGTCCAACGACCCGAACAGTATTTTACTTACCTGCCCGACGAAGTGGAATACTCCTCTCTTCCTTCTGGTCTCGTGTTTCGTTAGCTGCTGTACTAAAAGTTGCAATCCTGTGATTTTTTCCACATGATGGGTTACTTGTTGGTCTAGTACCCTGCATTCTATTAATCCTACATTTAATTGTGTTAGTGTTTCTCGGCACCTTTGTACCGCTGCCCTACCATACCTCTCTGCATTCTGAAACCTTTCTGTTATTATATCTAGATTTACGTATGTGACTATTCTCCATGTGGTACTGTATATTTCTACCTGTCCTGTATTATCGTAATATAGTCCTGATGAACTCGGAAATGGCGTCACTTGGTACTCATTTGTTGCATGCTCTGATGCAGTGATGTAGTATGCTGTTATCACTATGACGAATTTCACGACCTGCCACTTGAGTGTCATACCTGAAATTTAAAAGAATTGTTTCAGCCTGTTGGCATGTACTTTTGTTTCCTTATTTCTTTTAACTTTTATTACTACGTTAGGACCTTCCACTTTTACTACTTCAAATGGACCTCTCCATTGTGAATCTAATTTCCGAGATCTACCCCGTCTCACCGACTCATCGTGCAGTAATACTTTATCTCCTACCTTGAAGTTTTTTGGATTTTGTTTCATGTCATACTGTTCCTTACTGATTTTCTTACTTCTTATAATCGAGTCTCTGGCCACTCTGTGGGCTTCCTGCATTCTCGCTCTTAGTTTATTTACATACATTTCATAATTGTAACTTACCTGCTGTGTTTCTTGCTGCAGTACTCCTGGTATGTTAACCTTTCTTCCGTATAGTAATTCAAATGGTGTGTATCCTGTGCTGCTGTGTGGTGTAGTGTTGAACACAAAAATTGCATACGGTACCCATTTGTCCCAAGAACTTTGATCTCCTGTTACAAAGTGTCTGAGATACTCTACAATAGTTCTATGACTACTTTCTAGTGCACCATTTGATTCAGGGTGGTACACTGTAGTATTTATACGCTTTACCTTCAACAATTTACATACACTTTTAAATACATCACTCAGAAAGTTAGACCCTTGATCTGTTAATAATACTGATGGAATTCCATACCTTAATACTACGTTTTCCACAAATGCCTCAGCTACTGTTTCGGCATCTTGTTTGTCAATTGGGATTGCTAAGGTAAATTTACTCAGATCGTCTTGGAATGTTAACATGTACCTTTTTCCTGTATTAGATACATCTAGTGGACCCACTATATCCATCGCACACTTTCCGAATACTGTTTCTGCTGTGTCTGTAATTTCTAAGGGCATCCTAGTTTTCATTTGCGTGTTTTTATTCTTTTGACACGATGGGCATTTCCTAATGTGATTTTCAATGTCACGCTCCATTCCGCGCCACTGCTTGTATGCTTTAATTCTTTCGAGTGTCCTGTGCATTCCTTGGTGACCTCCCAAGGGATTGTCATGCATTTCCTTTAGTATATTTTCTTTTTCTTCGGGACTAATTTCCTCACCACTATCCGTTTCCTGTTCTATTTCACTCGACACTTGTGCTTGCCGCACGTTTACGGAACTTTCTTCCCCATTTGCTTTTGCTGCCGAGATCTCTGTCTCCACCTTCTGCTTCACATCTATCTCTTCCTTCCCTTCATGCCTTATTCTACTCAGCGCATCCGCATTACTATTTAACTTTCCTGGCTTGTATATTACTTCATAATCATACTCCTCGAGTTTCAGTCTCCACTTCAGGAGTCTCGAACTCGGATCTTTGACACTAAATATCCACGTTAGTGGCTTATGGTCTGTCACTACAGTGAACTTTCTGCCATATACATATGGTCTGAACTGTTTTACTGCGTAAACTATAGCCAACAACTCTTTTTCCGTTGTGCTATAATTTAGTTCGGCTTTGTTCAATGCTCTGGATGCATATGCGATGGGCAAGTCTTCGCCAATCTTCTTACGTTGCGATAACACTGCACCCAAGGCTGCGTTACTCGCATCCGTTGTAATGATGAACGGTTTCGTAAAGTCAGGGTACTGAAGTAACGGAGGGTTTATTAATTTCTCTTTTAGTTCTTCGAACGCATTGTTCTGACGTTCGCTCCATCGGTACTTCACTCCCTTTTTTAAGAGCTCATGGAGAAGTTTCGCAATCTTGCTGAAGTTAGCAATGAAACGGCGGTAGTAACCTATCAATCCGAGAAACCCTTTTAGTTCCTTAGTTGTCTTTGGCTGTGGGAAGAACTTCACCTTCTCCACCTTCGCCATATCCGGTGATATTCCTTTGTCAGTGATGCAATGACCTAGGAAGATTACTTCCTTCCTCAGGAATTCACACTTGTCTGGTTGCAGCTTCAAATTGTGCTCTCGCAACCTGTCAAATATTTCCCGGAGCTTTTCGTTATGCTCCTGCAGGTTTTTCCCATAGCATACTATGTCGTCTAGATATACAAAGCATTTCACTCCTTGTAAACCTGCCAAGACTGTATTCATCAGTCTCTGAAAACATCCTGGGGCTCCCTTCAGTCCCATCGGCATTCGTTTGTATTCGTAATGCTGATAGTTTGAGCTAAATGCCGTTTTCTCTCTGTCCTTCTCGTCCGTCAATATTTGATGGTACCCGCTTGCGAGGTCAAGCGATGAGAAGTACTTAGCTTGCCCTAACTGATCCAGTATCTCGCAGATATTCGGTAGTGGAAATGCATCGCCTACAGTGATATCATTTAATCATCTGTAGTCCACTACGATTCTCCATTTCTGTTTGCCACTAGCGTCTAGCTTCTTTGGAACTAACAGTAACGGTGCGTTCCAAGCGCTCTTACTCTCGACAATTATGTCATCTCTTAGCATCTGCTCTATTTGCTCCCTTAGCACTTCCTTTTGCGCTTCCGGGATCCTGTACGGTCTAGCGTTTACTACCTTTCCCGCGTGTTCCGGTGCAATCGGTATTCTGTGCTTCACTGCGGAAGTATAGGACAGGTTGTCCCCTGGTAGATGAAATACATCTCCGTATTCCGCGCAAACCTCTGCTAGAGCGCTTTTCTCTTCAGCGTTTAAATGATCCATTCTTAATTGCCTTCGCAACACACTAGTACGACTTTCTGTCTTTCCTATGACATTAGTACAACATTTTACTTCGCGTATTTTCCCTACTTTTTCTAATTCTTCCGTCATTAACCTGACGTTTCCTAACTGCACTCTGTCTTCTGACAAGTTTAATGCACTTACTATGCCTAGGAATAATCATTTCCTTTTCGATTCCCCTTTTTACATTTCCTTCAACCTTTAATAACATTATTTTTTCCCCTCGGGGCCCTATTTCCCCGCCTACTTCTGAATCTTGTTCGTTCTCATGTCCCTTTGGCTCTTCCTCTACTACTAAGGGTATATCTCGCCCTTTTAGTCTCACTATTTTACCTGCATAGTCTAACTTAACTCTATGCTCTGTCAAGAAATTTCTGCCTATCAGTCCGTCGTACGGAATATCTAATCCTCTCCCGTACACGTGAAATTTTTGCCCTACTTGCTCAGAACCGTCCACACTTAAGTGTACCTGTACCGTACCTATTGTGCTGACGGCCTCACTGGTTACACCTTTTAGCCGAAGCCTTTCCGCTTCATTAATTGCAAGTGTACTATTTATCGGAATACTCGTTCTCTTGAGCAGACACAACTGTGCTCCAGTGTCTATTAGCAACTTCAAATATCTTTTTAATTCTATGCAGTATAAAACCAAAACGTCATTTTCTGTTGCACAGTCGATTACCCTAACTGAGGGTTTACCTATCGCAACAAGGCCCGACTGTGCGGCCTTGCCGCCTCTTAGTTTCCCTGCACCACTTTACCGGTTTTGCTCGATACTGGCACCCTGCCTTTTCTCCATGCGTGCCAGGGCCCTGCGTGACAATCTTTCGCGTAATGTCCCGGCCGCTTACACTTGAAACAAGCAACGTCTTTTACCCTCGTACACGGAACTCCACAGTTCCCTGGTAGATTACATTGTGGGCACCTCCACTCTTGTAACCCTCCATCAGCTTCCCTATGATTTCCTCTAAAGTCTCTTGTATCTATCGGCTGAATTTTTCTTAATCTTACCCGGCATTCCGCGTCTGTATGTCCTGGCTTGTCGCACCCGTAACAAAAATTCGTAAACTCTTTGCCCGTCATTATCCGTACTCTTCCCTCTGGCCTATTCTTTCTACACTTGCTTGCCATGTGCCCTCTCAATCCACAATTGAAACATTTCAAATCTCTAATATCTCTGGTATTCTTCACCGTTTCCTTTCCCCGGTTGAAAGTTACTCTTGGGGCTAGTCCCCGCTCTTTCATTGACAGTATTGCACTTTCTTCTTGCAATGCTAGTTCCACGGCCGCTGCTAGCGTGATTTCATCGCCTCTACTTCTTACTATCGTCTGTATTCTATCATTGCTTAACCCTTGTATAAAGCATGCTCTTCCTAGTGAATCAACCAGTTCTATTGCGCCCTTTAAGTTCTCCCTAGCCGTAACTCTGCTTACTGCTTCCCTGAAATCCCTTTGCATTTCATCTATTCGGCTTGCCCATGTCGCAATTGGCTCTCCTTGTCCCTGTCTCGATTGAAATATCTTGCACGCGTAGTAGTCAATGGTACGCTTACTCGCATAATTTTCCTCTAGAACATGTTTTACTTCCTGCCATGTCCCCGTGCGTTCCCTTACTTGCAGCCTCGATCTGGCCTCTCCGGTTATTTTGGCTTTAACAAACTTCAGTAACGTTTCGTGTTCCTCCGGTTTCACAAGTTCAAATGCAGCGTCTACATTTTCAATAAACTCCCTAAGATCTCTCTTATTTCCTTCGAACACTTTTGGAACTATACACAAGGCTTCTTTCACTGATATCTTACCGCTACTGGAGGATGACGGAACTTCGTTAGTTTGGGCCATCTTACCAACTTAACTATGTTAGCACTTTACAATACAAGATACAAAATTCTTAATATAATTTTATATGTACCGCTTCTCTTGTGGTGCGCCGTCTGTTCCGCTGATCCGCGTTGTCCCGCGTTGTGCCGCGCTGCTCCGCGCTGTCTCTGTGCTCTCTATGCCCGCGCTGTTCCGCGCTGCCGCGATGCGTCGGCCGCCGCTCTGCTGGGCTGTGCCGTCCCCGTCGCTCGCCTCGGCTGCCGCTGCTACGGCTGCTCGGCCCGGACCCCCGGTCTCGAACGCTGGCTGCTTAGGCACCTCTGTGCCTCGTCGCTCCGCGTCGTGCCGCCGCTATCCTGCGTTGCCCTGCACCCGCGAGGACTACTTCTCTGGACTCTGTCGTAGTGGGGCTACTAATGCTGAAAGTTGCGAGTCGCCACAACTTCCTGCTAATTGCCACAGTCGCTGTAGCAAAATCTACTGGCTCCTATCTCCTTTTTGCCTATATGCCTTTGTGGTACCCCACACCTGGCACCAAAACTTTTATTTATGTCGCGTCCCAAGCGTGGGTTTTGCGAGGGATTGAGCGACACGGTTCGTAAACGGGAATTAGCCGGTTGACCTAATTGAGAGGGAGACTTTTGATCTGGCTAAGATGTTAAATTCCCTGGTGTGAAGGTACAAGGCTAGGATGTTGGTAGAAGTAAACTCGTATGGACGTTATAAAAGTTCTAATTTATACATAAAGAATACAGATCACCCTAACTGCGTAGTGATTGTACCTACAGAATAGCCAAGCCCATTACAGAGACGGTGACTGACTTCCACCGTTCTGGCTGCCTGATAGAACTTTCCAGCACTTTGCTGCCCACACTAGCACCCTACGTCAGAGTCCCGCAGTCGCTGCCTAAACGCTCATCGGCGACTATCTCCAACTGTCTGCCTGCAGCCCGCCCTCAGCCCAAGTCGGCTGCTGCTCACGCTGACTACCGTCGCTGCCTAAACCCGAGAGAGAGAGATAGATCCCCGGAGCGGCGTGCCTCCGAGTTTTGTTAGCTCTTCCCCTTCGACCCCGCCAGCGCTTGGCATGACGTAGCGTCGAGTGCAACTTTTCCTTATTAGGGATTGTTTTAGTATTAACTTCAGTACTTTTCTTCAGAAGCTGGGTGGAGGGGTAGAGGGGCCTCTCCCTATATGGTCACGCACTGCGTCCTGAGCCCTTCATTGGCTCCTCATGACGTAGTGCGGTCCCCACCTAGGGCCCTCTTTCTTTCTCTCTCCGCTCCCAGACTTCTCCCTCTAGCCAAGAGTGTTGATACTGCAAGTTATTGTTTATTAAGGGACCTGCCCAGAGCGCCCTGTTTATCTTAATAGCTGAGTCTGCTTCCTTGCTTATCACGCGCAGCTGCCTGGCCGCTTGGACCGCCGCCTCGGCTATTTGGCTGCGTCGTTATCTTTTGTGACCCCTCTGACACGCCTGGCGTCCCCTGTTAACTCTATCTCCCCGTATGATTTCTGGTGTATCGTCTGAGAACAACTGCATTTAGACTTGGCTTTTCTGCGGTTACAACAATGGGACACAAAATAAGAAAACGAATATGTTGCTCACAAGACAATATTTAACATGCTATTATGAAAGGTAAACAGATAAATTAGTACACAGCTTTATTTCTCAGGACCGTAGCAGAAAATTGGTGTACCACAACAGTTGTTTCGCGAACATAAAACATTATTGCGCAGAGTCGAAAGTATGCTCTCAGAGCCAACAAAGGCGGCTTCTGCCATAATAATCATTGCAGTTGCACAGGTGTTCCCAGTAACCAGTTTGAATACAGCCTTTGCCTTGTTCAACATGCCTAAAGCAAAGTGCTCCGACAGTGTGAAGTTGCGAGGATATGTTCGAGAATTTGGAGAGAAGTTCTATAGTACTGATCGGAAAATATTATTTTGTAAACTGTGTGAAGTTAAAGTTAGTGCAGAAAAGCGCTTTAATGTGCAAAAACTCTATACTACCGATAACCACAGCAGCTGTATGAAACAAAGTGCTGAAAAAAAAAACAGCAGGCAAATGCTGTTATTTGAACAGACAGCAAAAGCTGAAGAATCCGTGCTTCAGACAGTTCTTGGAGAAGTACACAACACATCCAGTTCCAGATGAATCTACACTGAGAAATAACTATTTATCCGTATGCTACAATGATGTGCTCAACAAAATACAAATTACTATTGTTGAGCAAAAGATCTAGCTGTCAATAAATGAAACTACGGATGTTAGTGGGTGATATATTGCAAATGTTGTTGTTGGTGTTCTAAAAGTTTATGGCCCTGGAGAGGTGTTCCTACTAATGTGCGAAGCTCTCGACAGAGTAAACAATTCGACGATTGCTATTTTGTTTGACAGCTCTCTGAAGCTACTGTGGCCAGATGGTGTGAAAAGAGACAACATTTTGCTGCTTGTAACAGATGGTGCTTAATATATGGCTAAAGCAGCCAAAGGGCTTCAGATTCTTTACCCCAGTACGCCACTTGCCTTGCACATGCGTTGCACAGAGTTGCCAAAGAGGTGCGACAAATTACCCTGACATGGACAAATTAGTTTCCTGTGGTTAGAAAATCTATGTGAAGGCTCCACTACGAGTGCAGAAATTCAAGGAACAAGCACCTTCAACGCCCCTCCCACCTAAACCTGTTCTTACACGATTGGGTTCTTGGCTTAATGCTGCTGAGTATTACTGCACCAACTACACCCAAATAAAGACAATCTTCTGTGAGCTTGGTAGCAATGAATCAAGTACTATCAAAATTGTAAAATAAGTTTTTAGAGATACATTGCCTCGAAACTAGGCATATGTCAATGCCAATTTTTCAGTGATACCAAATCAAATGACTGGAAGCTGTTGGTACTCAGCTATGTGAGGCCCTGAGTGTTGTGCAACATGTGCAGAGTGAGTTGGGTCGAGTTCATGGTCATATGGCTGACAAAGTGAAAATCAAATTGCAAAGGGCTCTCCATTGGAATCCTGGATATTCTACACTGTTCAAAATTAGTGAAAGACTTACAGGGAATGCCACAACATTTGAAGATACTGAAACAAAGCTGAACTCCAGTGACCTGGTTGCCTTCAAATACGCTCCAGTGATGTTTTGTGAAGTGGAGAGGAGATTTCCCAGATAAAAACTATCCTCAGCAACAACCGTAGATCTTTGACAATGGCAAACCTGAAAATGCACCTTACGATCCTGTGCAACTTTGCAGATACTGCAAATTGACATATGGTATTAAATAATGTGAAACGCTTTAAGTACTATGTAGAAATAAAAACGTTGTTTTACTGTTTCGATAGATGATCTTTTCACTGTAATTTGTGTTTAGAAAATAAAACATTCAGCCAAAGAAAAAAGAAAAAAAAGAAATAGGTGCAAATTAGCCACAAACCCTACAGAAAGAAAGAACTATACTGACAATATTTTGATAAGTGAATTTTGTATTGCTGTATGGTGAATAAAAAGATAAACAAACAAGAATGCTCTAAATAAACTTCTATTAAGTGGTATTTTATTTTTTAAGGTCATATTTATGTAATTTTTAGGTCATAAATGCTTGCATATTTCAGTGTTTTTTAGGTAATTAAAATCTGGACCCTATTCATCTCATTCATAGCCTGACCTCCAGTGACACAGTGAAGAAGCTGTGAGAATTCTTCGACTGTGTTCACGTAGTGTCTGTCCCTGGCAAGTAAATTGTTTAGGTGAAGTGTGTTGAGATGCTCTGTTATGAACACAGCAACACAGGGCAAAATTCAAAAAACTGGTGCAAAATAAATGCTCTAGCATATTGATATTCCATTGTAGTTCATTTTAGTTTTTATGGTTGAACATTATTTTTATGAAGTGTTGTAATGAAAGTGAATATAAGTGTCAGGTGTTTGCATATTGAATAAATATCAACTCATGTTTTATGTGTAAAACAGTCTGTTTCCAATTTTATTTAGCTCATTCTTAACCAAGGATACACAAGCGATTCAAACAGAGACTGAAAGACTTGAAAAACAGCTTGGGGAACTTATGGAAGAAGAAAAAGAACTAGACTCAGAACTTGAAATCTTGCAAAGAAGAAATTAAGAACTTTGATGTCTGATCATATTAAGTGAGTCATGTGTATTTGCTTAGGAATGACACCAAAGGATTAATAAAAACATGTCTACTGAATATTTGAAATTGATTAATTTTAGTTGGTGAACTTTTTTCTCTTTAGTGTTTCATGTGGAAATGATTAAAGAATTTTTGACAAGAGAGATTAAATATTACTAGTTGGGAAAACAATGTAATGAAATGTCACTGATATAATGTAATAAAAAGAAGCATTTGAATAATGTCAGTTTTTGCGATTCTTTCCTCCATCTATTCTTATACAGGGTGTTTGACTATTATAGGTACAAATGGAAAGGACAAACACAGAACAATGAAAGCAAGAAATAGTCCTGATAAACATAAATCCATAAACCAATGGTTTCCCCAATGCGATGGATTAAGACTGATTGTGAACACTTTATAATGATCACCAAGAATCCAAACTGCTGATGTGCACTTTAGGACAAACACATTACAACAACTGTTCCATATGACCACTATTCTTGTGAAGACAGACTTCAGCACATGTGCTCGTCAATGCCCATACAGGCTAAAAAATCCCAAGCATGTTTTGAGAGCATTGACAACCATCCACAATGGGTTCCCAGAGTTATCAACAGGGCTTTAATCTACCAAAAATCCACACAAAAAGAGCAGAAGTTTCAAGTCTGTGGACCTGGTTTGTTATGGTATTGGTGAGCCATAATTGAATCACTCGTCAAAGATTCATACTGTGTTCATCATAAGGAACTTCATCCAAATAATCGATTAGCTTGTGTTGTAGGAAATGAAGATACATGAAAACTGTAAGATAGGAAATATTGCTCTACAAAGTGATCACCAATAACACCGGCTCAGACGTTAATGGAAAATATCCACTTGTGTGCCATTTCAGTGGTAGCATGTGGGTTCTCATAAGCATAGACATGTGTGTTGTGGATATTCATAATACTATGTGGAAGAAAGCATGCTTCTTCTACAAAAAACCACATGGATGAGAAGCTGTGGATCATTATCACATTATGTAAAGATCCATTGGCAGAGGGCATCCCAAACTGGAAAGAAGTCAGATGTGGACAGAGATTGCCCACATTGTACATGATAGGGCTACAACTATCCTTCATGTAATATTCGCCATTGCTGCAGCAATCTTTCTGGTATTTGCACCTGGCATGGCATCTGTTTGTTGCAGTGCACTCTCCCCTCATTCGTTGTGTTGATACTGTTCTTAGGGACCTAGCGAATATTCTGAAGTTTGGCTGTTGCCTTTGAGGATATACTTTGTGATACAAGTGTGCTGCTTCCTCTGCATTGCCACTAGTGCAACTGTGCGTGAAATGAACGTCAGCATTTTTTCATTTGAAAATGTGTGTGAAACTGTGACAACAGCTTCAAACGCTGTTCACTGTGGGAAATGGTACCTGAAATGAAAACAATGTTTGTGCTACAGCCTCACTGCTTGCATACCACCAGCACAGCCTGAAACTTTAGCTGTGATTGGTTGCTTCGTGGTCACTCTTCACTTCACATCAATAAAAGTAACATACTGAACTAACTGACTGTACCAGTAGTGAACCTGCAGCTTATACATTTAATATTGGCGTGACTGCAGTTATGCATTCATATTACCAGGGAAACTATATGTTTCTGAACCTACATTTATTAGGTAGTTTGCTTGTTTCATTGTCTACTTGAATGTGTCACCAGCTCAGAAACTTGTAATAAACATTCATCATCTAGCTTACACACACACACACACACACACACACACACACACACACTCATGGAATCATTGACTGTTGCACACATTCAGATACTCTATAATAACTTTGAATGGATTCACAGGCTTTCATGATACATCCAGTTTTTCTGCTGCATAAACCAATTGTATAATGTGTCCCCAGAGATAAAGGACTGAGGTTAGAAGAAGGTGCTTCCCATGCAACTGATCCTCCTCTACCTACCCACCTGACGTCGTAGATACCAAACAGTGCATCTCGAACAGTGCATCTAAAATTTGCTGGAGTGTCAGTGTGATTTTTGAACATATGTTTATAAAAATGATAGTTTTCTTCTTCTTATTTTGGTGTAAAGAACCTGTCTTCAAAGTTTGTAGGAGTATACTTATTTGTCCGTAACAGATAAGAAAAAGAATGTGTCATTTAGTTGTTAACAGTAATTACAAAAATATTTTTTGAGAAGTGGATGTTTCAATCACTTGTTACATCAGAGATATTATTAATCAATAAACCAATTTCACGGCAGTCAAATGGTAGTTGTGAATAAATGGAGTGAGATGACTGTGTACAAATTTCATAAAAAAATTCTGAATTTAAACCAGACACCTTTCCATCATATTAGAGAGAATAAGCTGTGTTTTTGCATCATGCTTTAAAGTCAGGGGTATTTATGTTGTACCCCAAATGACTTGCCCACAGTTTGCCAGTGGCCGTTCATCCTGGTGGACTGGTGGTTGGTAGTCATACCAATATAAAAAGCTGTGCAATGATTGCAGCAGAGCTGATATATGACATGGCTGTGTTCACAGGTGGCCTTGCCTCTAAAGGGGTAGTATAAGCCTATGACAGACTGGAATAGGAAGTGCTGGGTAGTTGGGTTGAGCAGGTCTTGCACCTGGACCTTCCACAGGGATATGATCCTTGTGGCAAGGGTTTGGGATTGGGAGTGGCATGGGGATGGACTAGCATGTTGTGGAGGTTGTGTGGGGGATGGAATACCACTCCAGGAGTGATGGGAAGGATCTTGGGCAGGTTGTCCCTATTTTCAGAACTTGATGATAGGTGATCAAAGCCCTGGCCAAGGATGTGATTCAGTTTTTCTGGTGTGAAGTGGTATTGGGTGACAAAAGGAATACTCCTTTATAACTGGTCCTTGGGGTTGGTGGGAGGATTGAGAGTGTGAGGGGAAATGGAAGAGGAGATCTGTTTGCAGCCTAGGTCTGGGGGTAATGCCTGTCTGTGGAGGCCTTGGTGAGACCCTCAGCATAATGAGCAAGGGAGTTCTTGCCACTGTACATACACTGTCCGTGGGTGACTGGGCTGAATGGGAGGTTTCTTTGGTGTGGAAGGGATGACAGCTGTCGAAATGCAAGTGTTGTTGGTAGTTGGTGGGTTTAGTGTTGGCAGAGGTGTGGATGGAATCATCAGAGAGGAGGAGGTCCACGTCCAGGAAGGTGGCATGCTGGTTTGAGGAAGACCAGGTGAAGCAAGTTGGAGAAAAGATGTTCCGGTTGTGAAAAAATGAAGATAGGATGCTGTGACCTTAAGTCCAGAACATGAAGATGTCATCAATGACTTAACCAGACTACGGATTTGGCATTTTGGGAGGCTAGGAAGATCTCCCCTAGACGGCCTATAAACAGGTTGGCAGTGGATGGTGTTATGCGTGTGTCCATGGCTGTGCCATGGATTTATTTGTATACCTTCCCTCCAAAGGAGAAGTAGCTGTGAGTTAGGACAAAGTTAGTAAGGCGTATGAGGAGTGAGGTATTTGGCTTGGAGTCTGAAGGATGTTGGGAAAGGTAGTGTTTAATCGTGGTAAGATCATGGGCATGATGGATGTTGATGTAAAAGGAGTTGGCATCAACAGTGACGAAAAGAGGTTGACTCTTACATAGAAAATAACAGCAACAAGCCACTTTTTACAATGCTATTTATTTATTTAAATAGCACCATTACTGGTTTCAAACCGAAGGTTCACCTTCAGATGGCTAGTTCGCATGTTTCGTTAGCTTTCGCCTATTTGTTTTCCCAACTGATGAAATGTCTCTGAGATGACAGTGCCCTACGACGAAAACAAGGTGTGGGAAAATGTCTTTCTAACTGTAATTGCGCCTCACAATAATTTGATGTAAACAAATTATTAAAGGGAGATTTTATGGTTGCTTATGATGAAAAATGTGTGCCATTATGTTCCAGCGCAGACTGCTTATGATGCTGCTGCAAGATCATAAGCAGTCTGAACTGGAACATAATGGCGTGGATTTTTCATCGTAAGTAGACAAAACATCATCCCTTTAATAATTTGTTTACATTACGTAAAATCATTATGAGGCACAATTACAGCTAAAAAGATTCTGAGTTTCCTTGAACATCCCATCACCTATTTGCACCTTTGGACTGCAGTAAGAGTTCATATGGGGGAAATGGATGATGTCTCTGTGTTTGTCTTGTTGATGGTTTTAGGGCACCACCAACCCAAGGAAATTTCTTCAGTTGTGTGTGAAAGCTAATGTAAAATGTGAACTAGCCATCTGAAGATGAACCTGTCGGTTCTAAACTAGTAATGATGCTGTTTAAATAAATATGCAGCACTCTAAAAAGTGGCTGGTTGCTGTTATCTTCTATGTAAGAGCCAATCTATATTTTGCACAACAGCCATGGGCTCAAATTGTCAGTTTTTGACAAATAGCTTAGTGATGATTAGAGATCCAGGAAGTGAAGAGGTGGGGATGATGGAGAGTTGGTGAAGGAAGTAAGTGGCTGATATATTTGATGTTGGAGGCTAGATTACGGGCAGTTGGTTGGAGGTGTTGGTCAGTGAGGGCGACTATTCTTTCAGTGGTGGGAGGGGGGGGGGGGCAGTAACCAGCCACAATGGAGCATCCAGAATTGTTGGATTTATGGAGTCTAGGGAGCATGCAGAAGATAGATGTGTGGGGTGTCGTAGAGGTGAGGAGGGAAATGTGTTCCGGGAAGAGGTTCTGGGAAGAGCATAAGGCTTTATGCAGTAATCGTGGGACTTTTGGGATGGGATCCCTCTGGCAGAGTTTATAGGTGGAGGCATTGGATAACTGGCAGAGGCCTTCCATCAGGTAGTTACTGTGATTCATGACAAGAGTGGTGGAACTTTTGTGTGCAGGTAGGATGCTTAAGGTCCGCAGCTCGTGGTTGTGTGATAGCGTTCTCGCTTCCCGCGCCTGGGTTCCCGGGTTCGATTCCCGGCAGGGTCAGGGATTTTCTCTGCCTCATGATGACTGGGTGTTGTGTGATGTCCTTAGGTTAGTTAGGTTTAAGTAGTTCTAAGTTCTAGGGGACTGATGACCATAGATGTTAAGTCCCATTGTGCTCAGAACTATTTGGACCATTTTTTTTAGGATGCTTAGGTCAGGGTTTGTTTTGAGGTCATATTTTGCTACTCTTTTTTCTGCTGTAAGGTTAGTGCTCTGAGGAAGGGAACTTAGAAAGGATGATGAGGCCAAGTTGGAGGTAAGGAATTCTTGGAAGGCGACCAGCGAATGGTTAGGTGGGAGGAGGGGAGGATCATAGTTGGATGGTGGTATGAACTGGGAGAGGTAGGGTTCAATGTTGTGATTAGATTGGCTTTGGTTAGAGCAACTGGTGACTAAGAAGTTTTCCATTGCAGGGATCAGGAGAAGAAGAGTAGGCCTTGGACAAGTCTAGCATGGTTAACTTTGGGTATGAGACTAAAGGTGGGGCCTTTGGATAGGAATTAAACTTCTTTGGGGCTGAGAGTTTTGGTGGAAAGGTTAACAACAGTGAAACAGAAATATTTCAGCTCTAGATTTGGTGGAGTGTTGGTAGGGAGTTTTGTTGGATGTGGCAAGTTGAAAAGATCAGCTGGGCAGGGTTTGGGTGCTACGAGGGGTTGTCGAGGAGGATCACTTGTAATCTCCCCCCCCCCCCCCCCCCTCTCCTTCCTAATTCCATCTATTGTCCACAATAAGCAAAGTCTTTTATGAAAGATTGGAGATGAGTGAAGATTACAATAAACTTTCTAGTTTACTTAGTTTTTTTGTGTTGAGTTGGCTCCAGTTCTTCTTGTCTAGGGTTCTTGAAGCTGAAATTCACACATTTTAGGTCCTCATGGTTGAATTGGTCTAAATAAATTTGAAGATTGTTATTGCAGAATTTTTGTTGTTACATTAATATATTTTGTCACATTTTAGTACATTATACGGTCATTTGAATTTTCACATTAACAAAACCGAAATTACACTGTGTGCACAAAATACAAAAATACGTCCAATCACATCAGAGGCATGACAACTGCTACTTGACTCTGTGGTAATAAACATATTCCAAAGGGTTTACAGTTTTTCTTGACAAATGAATTTCTATTATTTTTGATTATTATTTCATAAATGAATCCATAAATAAATGTAGTAAACAGTACTATATTGTGTAATTAACAATAGAAATTTCAAGTATGCCAAACAATTCGTAATTTCAAATGTTTCTAAAAACAAAAAAATTATTTTAACTGTACATTCAGATCTAGTACTTATCGATTGTAACATCAAAATAAAGTAATTCCTTATCATAAATTTGAGCTTGAAATATAACATATTGTGTTTAAAATTATGTGGAAGTTTTCAGAAAGGCATCTGAGATAATATTGACCCGTCTAAAATTTGAAAAATAATACTGACATCGACAACTACTGTTGAGGAAAAGTAAGGTTTGGAAAGTTACACACCATGAGTAGGATAGGGGTTGGGTAGTGGTGTCCCGACGTGGCAGTAGGATGTCAGCAGGTTGGATAACTTATGGAGGTAGTCTCTGGAAAGCTCCTTCAGGTGCTGGAGAACCATCTAATGATAATGTTCACCACAGAAAATTTATTTAAGTAATGAATTGGTTTTGCCTGTTGTTTGGAAGTGTTTTTTATTTATGCGCACATACTGGAGTGGTTGTACCCAGTTTTTCTGCAAGCCGGGATGATGGTAGCAATCCTACTATGTTTGTGGTACCTGCTAGTTGGATGCTTGTTTCCATGCCATTAGACCCTGCCGTGGAGATATATTGTGAGCCATGGAAGAAGAATGGCCATGACAATCCCAGTGTTGTCAGGAGACAAGAGATAAACTGTTACATTGATATTCATTTGGTATCTGTTAACTTGAACAGCCAGTGTTCCGGCATAGTCCATAATAATTTATTGTGATGCATGGTCAATGTAAATGAGAGTACAATATATGACATGTTGTTTCTGAGAAGCATTGTATTTATTTCAAGAATTTTGGGTACTGGATTGTGCCCTTCACTGCCAGAAGTAACTTCAGCACTTTGAGAAATGAAGTCAGAATGAACAAATTTTGGGGAGTGTGAAGAAATAGCAAGGTGAGCGAACGAATGGTAGGGAATCATAACTCCTGAGAAAATTTTACATTGCCACTGAATATGATGATAAACAGTCAAAGTAACGTTTCAGAGAGTGCGGGGGGGGGGGGGGTGTGTGTGTTAGTTAGTTAGGTAGTTAAATGTTCCATAGATCAATTTGAATGATTCTTTTATTGAAATTATGTGGAACGAGTCAGTTTACAAGATTACTTTGACATTAATGAACATGTTATCACTTTATTCATATTCATGCAACCACACTTAACCCTTTCAAGCTGGCTCTGTGATTGTTGCGTCATGCGCTGTGGACGAGTACCGGTCCCGCCTGGCTGTGCCTGCTGTATGGCGCATTTTTCACGCTCCCCGTTGCGCTACTCTGTCTTGCTTTCACACAAATAGTGTTATTGCAATTATTGGACTTTATACTGTACATTTATTCGGGAAAGTATTTATACAACTCACACATGTTTTTGATATTGTGTGTCATGTCTGTGCACAAATCCAAGTCTGGGGATGTCAATGGAACAGCTGGAGTAGCATGTGCACCTGATGTAGAAGCAGCTACAATAGGTGATTCATGTTCGTCAGATTCAGGCGGTGATTTGCTTTCATCTTCAAAGTCACTACTCAATATGAGAGGAAGAGCTTCCTCAACAGTATATCGCTTATCTGTCATATCACTTCTAGCAGAAACTGAGGTTAACAACATGTCACTTCAGATTAGAAACAAGGAGGGGAAATTAGCAGTGCAACTGAAGCAAAACTAACACTTTGAAACTGAATGCAGCTGGCATCTAGTGACTCTGTTGTTAACTACAGACATAGAACAAATTCTCTCGATTGTGCATGAGTGTAGTGAACCAGAGAAATATGACGCGAGGTGGAACTGCTACAGCAGTCCACTGGTTGTGCGCCACGGTCGCACTTGACTGCTGCAGCAGTCCACTGGCTGAGCAGCACATTTGCTCCCGACTTCTACATTAGTTCACCGTAGTGGAAGGGTTAAAAACAATTTTTATCTTTACTGGCCACCAGTTTTTTAGTAGGAATTTGTCAGTGGAATAGAAGGTGGTGTCCAGGAGACATGATTTTAAATTAGATTTAAAACTTGCTTCATTACTTGTCAGACATTTTATGTTACTTGGTAAATGATAAAAAATTTTTATTGCTGTATGTTGAATTCCTCTCTGAGCCACTGACAGTTTTAATGGTGGGTAATAAAGGTCTTTTTCCCTTTAGTGTTGTAGGGACAGGAGGTTGCCTAGCTCCTGACCTACACAATGTCCATGGGTGAACACTAGATGTTATTCTTAATGTTTGCTTTTGTGCAAGGGAGATCCACACAGCTTAGAATCAAAAGCAAATTTATTATGGACACCAACACACAGCCAGAACATAACTGACTTTTTGGATGGAGAGTGTTACAAACACACAAGATTCCAGAATATGAAAAATTTACTAACGTAAGATATTTCAAGAACATTCTAGAAATGGTAAATAGTAAATAACGTAGTTACTGGTGGTTGGATTTGAACTGGCAGCCCATAGCACTCCACCCAGTGACACTAATCACTACACTGCATCCCCAATAGCTCACAGAATTCTATGATAGCTGTTTCAGAAGTTCTCAACAGAGCTGATTATAGCACCTTGGACCGAGGTCTTGTCAGTAGTCCTCTGTATGATGGCACTTGCAGATCCTCATGCTATAGTTATGTTGTTATCTTCTTCACGATGATGAAGATGATGTGACAGCGACTGGATTCTCAGTTTCCTTGAACATCCCATCACCTATTTGCACCTTTGGACTGCAGTAAGAGTTCATATGGGGGAAATGGATGTCTCGGTGCTTGTCTTGTTGATGAAATGACATAATCCTCAACTTCAGATGTGACATCCGACATGTGATGAAGGATACGATGCAGTCCAAAGTTACACTTTAGTGGCTTTTCCAATAGTCCTACTTTCTGCATAGGTTTAAAAATACGTACTAAGTGTCCCAGGCTGCATCTCACTGGCCGACTGTGTAGCTGAAACAACAATGTGAAGCCTGGAGTGCCTTGCTTCACTGTGTTGAATCAGAACGTCACAACAGACAATACTGCATCCTAATATCTGTTAGATATCAACATATATCAAGAGCATATCTGCCATTGTCTTATTCAAGCATTCCATGAGGCTATTTATCTGTAGGTGGT
Source organism: Schistocerca gregaria (assembly GCF_023897955.1). Classification (NCBI taxonomy): domain Eukaryota; kingdom Metazoa; phylum Arthropoda; class Insecta; order Orthoptera; family Acrididae; genus Schistocerca; species Schistocerca gregaria. The sequence goes on from NC_064921.1 coordinate 816,078,812, forward strand.
AGGCAGTTGTCGTCCTGTGAGTGATGTTGCAATGTGAGATTGTCTATGCTACTAGACTTAATTGGAAAACTTTTCAACACTCAGGTATCATGACACGGGATGCCCCATGCTTTAATCTGGTGTCTTAAGTAATTTTGCAATTTCCAGAGCTTCAGCAGTTGGCACATCTTTATTGACGAATTTCCCATTCATTGACTACAGGAACTTCCCCAAGTGGTTGATTCCAGTTTAGTGAAATGGTGCTGCTACAGTTATTGCTACCATTTACTCTTTAGGTAAAAGCAGCACATGCTCCCATAATTGGATTTGCTTACATTGACTCTCATGGGGTCTAGTGATTTGACAGAGACCTGTGTCTAATTGTGTATAGAGTCTTCATTAATCCCAGATGACCAGATGTTGGAGCTTCATGGAAATACCCCAGAATCGCTGGCCACAGATGAGCTGGTATTATGAGCAACTATTTCCACCCCGTTGGATCACAGTTCCTCTTATATAGTGTTTGGCTTTTTATTAACAGGGTCCTCTTACGGTCAGTTCCTTATTCTGCAAGGCTTCCATAGTTTTCAGCAATGCTGGATCTTCCCTCTATTGAGCACAGTATCATTTAATACAACTATGATAGGTTTCGTACGCACTGCTGTATTGAACTGAAGGATTCATTGACAGGCAGTCAGCGTTTATCTACATCTACATCTACACTCTGCATGCCACTGTGAGGTGCATCACAGAGGGTATGTCCCTTTTTACCAGTTATTAGGGTTTTTTCCTGTTCCATTCACATATGGATCACAGGAAGAAGAATTGTTTGAATGCCTCTGTGCATGCAGTAATTATTCTAATCTTATGTTCATGATCCCTGTGCGAACCATACATACGGAGTTGTAGTATATCCCTAGAGTAATCATTTAAAGCCGGTTCTTGAAATTTTGTTAATAAACTTTCTCAGGATAGCTTATGTCTGCCTTCAAGAGTTAGCCATTTCAGTTTCTTCAGTGTCTCTGTGACACTACCCATGGATTAAACAAATCCGTGACCATTCTTGCTTCCATTCTCTGTATGCCTTCATTGTCCCCTGTTAGTTCTACCTGGTACAGGTCCCACACTCTTGAGCAATATTCTAGGATGGGTCACACAAGTGATTTGTAAGCAATCTCTTTAGTAGACTGATTGCACTTCATTGGTATTCTACCACTAAACCAAAGTCTACCACCTGCTTTACCCACAACTGAACCTATGTGATCATTTCAATATTATGAGAAGGATAGTTGCCACTCACCATATAGCGGAGAAACTGAGTCGCAGACAGCCACAACAAAAAGACTTTCACAATTAAAGCTTTCAGTCATTGTCAACAACAGACACACCCATACACGCACACATACACACTCATGAAAATGCAACTCTCACACATGACCACAGTCTCAGGCAGCTGAAACCATATTGCAAGCAGCAGCACCATTGCGTAATGGGAGTGGTGACTGGGTGGGGGTAAGGAGGAGGCTGGGGTGGGGAGGGGAGGGATAGTGTGGTGGGGATGGCGAACAGTGAAGTGCTACAGTTTAGACGGATCCTTCCACCAACACAAGCTTTTCTGAATTGCGCAGTTGGGAACTTTCCCTGCAATATATCCTACATTCCCATAACCCTCCTGGCCTCAAACTTCATTAGTCACTTCCTCACCCATCCAGCCCCTTCCCTGTTCCCATTCCAGCACTACACAGCCCTCATTCCACCATCACACCTGGTCTTTTTATTTATCTTCATTTCCGGTACTCCCCCCCCCCCCCCCCCCCCTCTCTCCTGCTGTCTGTCTAACATGCAGCACTTCACTGTCCGCCACCCTCACCATACTATTCCTCCTCCTCCCCATGCCAATCTCCTCCTTACCTCCATCCAGTCGCCACTGCCATCATGCACGGGTGCTGCTGCTGCTCGCAGTGTGGTTTCAGTTGCCTGAGACTGTGGTCGTGTGTGTGACTCGCGTTCGCATGAGTGTGTGTGTGTGTGTGCTTGTGTGTGTTGTTGATGAAGGCCAATGGCCAAAAGCTTTAAATGTGAAAGTCTTTTTGTTTTGCCTATCTGCTACTCACTATCTCCACTATATGGTGAGTGGCAGCTTCCTTTTCATAATATTGTTACCTTCCATCGTGGATTTTCCATTATGTGATCATTTCATTTCATATCCCTACAAAGTGTTACACCCCAGTATTTGTATGAGTTGGGCGATTCCAACAGTAGCTCATTGGTACTATAGTCATAGGATACTACATTTTTTTCCTTTTGTGAAGTGCACAGTTTTACATTCCTGAACATTTAGAAGAAGTTGCCATCTCTTCACCATGTTGAAATCTTATCAAGATCTGACTGAATATTTGCGCAACTTCTCTCAGATAGTACATCGTTATAGATAACGGCATCATCTGCAAAAAGCCTGATGTTACTATTAATGTTGTCTGCAAGGTCATTAACATGCAACATGAAAAGCAAGGGTCCAAACATACTTCTCTGGGGCACATCCGAAGTTACTTCTATATGTGATGCTGACTCTCTATCCAAGATAATTTGCTGTGTCCCTACATAAAGTCCTTAGTCCAATCACAAATTTCACTTGATATCCCATATGATCATACTTTTGACAATAAGTGTAGGTGCGGTACTGAGTCATATGCTTTTTGAAAATCAAGAAACACTGCATGTACCTGGTTCCCTTGATCGAAAGGTTTCAGAATGTCGTGTGAGAAAAGTGCGAGTTGGGTTTCACATGACTGATGTTTTCAGAATCCGTGGTGGTTGGCATTTAGGTCATTCTGTTCAATATACCTCTATGTTTGAGCTCAGAATATGTTCTAAGATTCTACAACAAATTGATGCCAAGGATATTGGATGGTAGTTTCGTGGATCACTTCTATTACCCTTCTTGTAGACGGTTGTGAGCAATACCTTTTTCCAAGAACTGGGCACGGTTTTTTGTTTGAGGGATCTGCAATAGATTACAGTGAGGAGAGGGGCTAACTCAACTGCAAATTCAGCATAGGATCTGACAGGGATTCAATCAGGATCTGGAGCTTTGTTCAGTTTTAATGATTTCAGCGAGGGCACTACGGGCGGGCAGTGTGGTTCAGCTATCAAGTTTTCGACACATGCGCAGAATAGTTACAGTACGCTATATATTGCGGAATGGAGGACGCTTTCACCAGTCTGCGACGGCTCACCTGAAGATGACTGGAAGGTGCCCAGTTGATATATTGTGTGAAGTACTGAACGGCGACTGGCTGCAAGCCCAAAATATGTTTGAACATTAACTTTGGTGTCACCGTTATACTCCTGAAGCCTCATCTTGGCAGTCGATCTGATGGATCCTCAGTCATTGGTTTGGTGAATAAATTTGGCTATAATTTGTTGATGGCCCAAACCACTGCAAGGCACTCTTTCTCAATTGTAAAGGAGTTCTTCTCAGATCTGGATAGTAATTTGGGAGGATAAGCCGTTATCTTTTCAGCACCTTCCTAAATTTGTACTAAAAGTGCCGCTATTCCAAAGCCATTAGCCTTGGTCACAGAGACACAATTTTCTTTTGTGGCTAATTTTTAAATGAGTAATTAATATTTTCATTTATGATAGAAGAGACTTGTGTAGTGTAAAGTTTAGAATGTTGATAACTCTTGAAATATCTTTTTCTTTTCTTGCTGTTTTCTCGTGTCAGTTTCATTTGTTATCTGTTCTCCTCGTAGCCTCTGTGTGCACGAATATGTATAATTATGTAAGTTGTTCTGGACAATAATAAGCACAATCAAACAGACACATTACATTGTGCCTGTTCACTTTCCCAACATTAGTGGTTTATTTGTATTTTCAACAGCCCATACTTTGAAAGTGTCTTTGAGTTTGTTTCATGACTAGAATTATTTAGCCTTCATGTAATGTGTTTAGCTGCAATTATGGCTATCTCTTTGAGATAACTACTAATTGCAGTAATTATGTAAAACCTGCTTTTTTAATTACAAAGTCTGATGCATAAGTATGAACAAGATTGGTGCACTTTAAATATTTAAAATTCATGCTTGCAGAAATATTAACCACAGTATTTTGCATGTAACAATCATGTTACACTGATGACCGAAACCAGGATGATAATGGTATTGTGCTGTACATATACTGTTATTCAAAAACATGTTCTTTCATAAGTGTTTATTTATGTATTTTTTCCTAAGTAAGCATGCGGCACATAATGAGTAAGCTTTTGAATTACTCCTTAATAAATGAATCAATGGCATTGCCTTGAGATATATATTTGCTGAAGGTGATAACCAATTAGAGTACTTGTGAGTGAGTCCTAACAAAGTACTTTTATGAGTTAAATGATAAGGAGAACAAAAATAATTGACCCTGTCTAAATAACTGTGCTATATAAGATCATAACTCTTATCGCAAGGATACAAAACATAAAACAAAGATATGTGGTGATCAATTAACTATGTTGACTACAGGGAAAGCTGGTTGACAATGAATGTGTTTTACTTACCAGTGCTAGAATGTTGTGGGGATGGACGAAAAGGTTTTCACTTCTTCCTGTGAGTAACAGCAAACATTGTGAAGTCACCGGTAAAACACACACATAGTCATACACACACATCCAGTATATTGAGCAGATCAACACTGCTGAGGATGTGCGAGCCAGTTGGTGTGGCAGCGTGGTGCAGCCTGGATTGTGAACCAGCCTGTGCAGTGGTTTAAATGTAATTGTTGTCGGCATTCTGGTGCAAACATCTGCATTCTTAAGAGTCAATGAACAGATAAAAAGGAGATTGACAAATTTGTGCACAAAGACACTGTATGCCATGCCTGTGATTGGTTATCTCTAGACTAATAAAGGTAATTTGAAATAGTCTACAATTTTCTCATGAGTAAGTTGTGCTGAAGTTACAATCTCATGGTCATGAAATGATACTCCAGCCTCTAGTTAAATTCAAGAGAATGCTCAATAAATTTTGATGTATAACAATCTTGACTTGTGTCAGTTAGAGGAAACAACACTGAAGTCATCTTTTTCTTTCTGCACATGTATTTATGTCATGTGTGTAACTATTCTAAATCTTGTATTTTTTTTCCCCGTGTAATCTGCCAAATGCAGACATTACTACGATTTTCTGGAACCCTGCCTTGAAGCTTCCTGTTCACTGACTCCAGAAACATTTCCTGGAGAATCTTGCCTTCCGATAATGGGTCCTGGATCATCATACAATTGAGTCTTCAGTCCTCCATGTCACGTCGATCATCGGCAATGCAATCAACACCTGTTCCTTCATGTTGAAACTTCAGTTAAAACTGACATAAATAAAGGAATTTAACATTTTATTTAAAACTTTTTTAAGAAAGAAACTATAGTAAAGATCAAATAATTTGTACCTTTGTGTCTTGTAATGGGTGGACAAGGAAACTGACCAAATAAAATAATTTTTTCTTGTGTAAGTCATGTGATTGACATTAGTTTTGAAAATTTAAAAACATTTGGTGAAGCTGATAAACTAAATGTAGTGAAAACTGTGTGTGTCTATGTGTGGGGAGTTTTAATGAAAGACACCACAAAAGGCTTGACTGTAGCCCATTGGTGAACATTGCCATGAACTGATTTAGCCCACTATTGAACATTTATAGAACTGAGTAATGTCTGAGCGTCCCACTGCAGTTTCTATTCTAGGGTTGCACAGACAATAATTATTTGAGCCACAGTGTAATACACGGTGTCTGTCATTGAAGTTCCAGTTTCAAAATGCTGTAGAAAGAGAATCACTGCTCAAAATCTCATCAAATTTGAACAGCATATCATTGACGTGGAAAAAACGTTATTTGATTTTTTTGTGGTTTGGGGGGGGGGGGGGGGGGGGGGAGAACACACAAATACAGAAAGCAAGAAAATTTAATGAAAATTTCACCAATAGATGTATCTTAACATAAACAGGGACAGGTATAAATGACAGATGAATAACAATAACTATGGTTTGAGTTTACACATTACACCATCCATAGTTTTCAATGTGCCTGGCTGCACATGTTCAGCATTCAACAATTGCAGCACTGTTAGTTTGGTAAGCCCATGCACCATGGCAAGGTCTTACCACATTGGATGGGAAAAATGGTGTTTTAGTTGTCCTGAGGCCAAACGTCTCACAAAAAGCAAAAAGGGAACGGTTTTTAATTTTCCAGGGCCAAAAACCACATAAAAATAAAAATGACACCAGTTTCAAATTGTTGTGAGAATGACACAAGACATGTTCAATATGCTGTCCACTATTTTGTGCCCCAAATTGGAATCAAGAAACAGCCTGTTCCACATGGGAATCACGTTCAGAGTGCGTGCCTTCAGTTCAACTCGCCTCACTGGCTATGCAGTGTGTGGAGAAGTGCCACTTAGTGTTAAAAATTATCATACCTACACAAATCCTTGCTACTGAAGGACTGGATGATGTTCATGCATAGAAGACTCTCATAGCATTTACCAGTGACATTAACAGGTAATAAGACCCGCATGATTCATCTCCTCAAAGAAATACAGCCCTATAATAAATGATGCATTCAGCCCACACCACCACACCACACAGTTACCTTTGGAAATGTGTTTCATATGACCACAGAATGTTCTGCACCCATTCATTGTCCGGTTCCATGTGAGCAAGAAATTCCAGAGCGAACATTTGTCTTGCTGGAAAGCCAGCAGGAAGCAACTAATGAACATGTGTGATTTTTTATGAGTAGCAGTGAAGGATGTTACATAGGGTTTTATGCACTGTGCTCACAGGCATGTCAGTCATTCAGGCAAATCTGCATGCACTGCATGTTTGCACACCATGGATGAACCCTTCTGCAAAGCTGTTGCCACATGTTTGACAGACATCGGATCAGCTACTTTCCTTCCTCTGCCACATTGCACTTCAAAAGAATTCTGTAATCATTTTCTTTAGGCACTTAGCAGACACTGGACTATTGCCTTTTTTCAAACCTTTGAGTGTCTGGAACGTCTCCAGGGCTACTGTTGCACAGTCATTGTTCTTGTAAAAGAGCTTTACTGGCAGTGAGCGATCCTTCATGGAGACAGTTGTGTTGGGTTCTTGGACACAAACTGAGGAAAAGCTGTGCTGTGTCTCTGTTGGTGTGCATATTTTGATGCTTGCAGTGCCATCTATTAGTAATTATTTCACCCCCCCCCCCCCCCCCCCACCTCTTCCCACCCATCCCTCTCTTTGTCAATAACACGCTGTTAAAATTTGATGTCATTCTGAGCAATTATTCTTTTTCTACAGAGTTTTCAAACTGGAACTTTAATTATGTACACCCCTTATATTGATCCAGACCTTTAAGTAGAAGAATTTGACGTCTGCAATGAACAAGCTTTCGTGGATCATATATCCTACTAAATATTTGTGATCCATGGACACTTTAACAGTGAGAAATATCTACGGTTGATTTCACCACACACATATGTTATAACTTACGTGCCTCAATCAAGTGGGCAATATAGAGAAACAATTTTATTTAATGACTTATCTTTATGTGAACAATATTTTCCTTTATGATAGAAAGAGACTTGCATAAGCTCAGAATGTTGATAAATCTGGAAACATATTTTTTTTTGTCTTGCTCCATATTGCTGTCACCTAGTTAGTTAATTTAATCTTCCATGGATCATTTTGCAGATAGATTTTGTTTATTTTATTTACACGTTAAGTTCCGTAGAACCAAATTGAGAAGCAAATCTGCAAGGTCATGGAACGTGTCGGTACATGAAATTACAACATAAAAGTAACAACAGATAAAAATAAACGTTTATGAACCCGAAAAAAATCACTCTTTAAGTTTTAGTAAACGCAATCGACAATAAAATAAAAATCAGATTAATTTTTCTAGGAACTCCTCAATAGAATAGAAGAAGTAACCCATGAGGAAACTCTTCAGTTTTGATTTGAAAGTGCATGGATTACTGCTAAGATTTTTGAATTCGAGTGGTAGCTTATTGAAAATGGCTGCAGCAGTATACTGCACACCTTTTTGCACAAGAGTTAAGGAAGTCCGATCCAAAAGCATGTTTTATTTCTGCCAAGTATTAACCAAGTGAAAGGTGCTTATTCTTGGGAATAAGCTAATATTGTTAACAAGAAATGAAAGTAAGGAATATATATATATTGAGAGGCCGTTGTCAAAATACACAGACTCATGAACAGGGGTCAACAAGAGGTTTGTGAACTTATACACCTATTGCCCGAACTGCCCGTTTATGAGCCAAAAATATCCTTTTAGAATGGGAAGAGGTACTCCAAAATATAATACTATACCACATAAGCGAATGAACATTAAGCAAAGTAGACTAATTTTCGTGTAATTGTAATGATGTACAAATGGTTACATTCTGAACATTTCTAAGATTCTTATTTTTTTATTACAAAAAGAAAAAAAGTAAAGAGATGTGAACTAGTAATTCCTCCCCACCACCTTTTATGCAATACAGTAATAGAAATTCTTCTATGGAACAGGAGATTTGTCAAGGAGAAACTTTCTCAGTTTGTTTTCAAATTTTACTGTGGTTTTCTAACATTTTTGACGACTAAGAGTGTGTGAAGTGTATGTGCAAAAACCCCACTTCTCTTACACGAGTTGAGTTACTTGGGAATGTGCAGCCGATCTCCTTCTCTGGATAGCTGGCTTCTGGAATCTCTATAAACTTCTTCTCCAAAGAATGATGCTAGTAACAGGAACCTTTAAGACACTGTCTCTCTTTGTGAAATAATGAGGTACTTGAAGAATACGTTTTGGTATATTTGAACTTTGACAAAGAACAAAGTTCTCACATAAACATTGAACTTCTTGTAAGTAACTCGTATCATCCCACATTAGAAACAGATTTAAGTCCATTTAGAAAAGAGTTGTTTAACAACCATTTCTCTACTACAAACATATCGTAAAATATGTCTTGCCTCCAGCAAGTGCAAGATAAGAGTTATTTCACAATTCAGACTCTGAATTGTTCTTTTGTCACTAACAATAGTTACAATTACAAACAGCACAGAATAACACAGAAGTTCCTTGGTTCTTCCATGTGCTTTACTACGACTTCCATGGATTGCCCAACAAGTACTTGTTGGTGCCGTTCAGCCGCCGCATAGACCTTTTGCTTGTGACTGGTTTCACACCTGCAGACACAGAGAGGTGATGCGCAGTAGACAGGCTTCCTTTCTCCCACTCATATCTAAAATATCACGTGTTCGGGACGGTGGAACGCCGAGTCGTTCTAGAATTTATGCGGAAATTCTCAAAACACTACATATTTCCCTCTCCTCCCCCCCCCTCCCCCTTTTCAAATCGGACATGCAATTTTTTATGCATAATCATTATGTACATAATATCCTTCACAACAACGTTTCATATATTAACAATATACTTTTCTCATGCATGTTTCTAAATACATCTTACACTTCAACAATTTTTGTCCTCTCTCTCTCTCTCTCTCTCTCTCTCTCTCTCTCACTCACTCTCTATCTCTCTCTCTAGAATAATCTTTATCCGGGCGTTTCTTTATTCTGTTCTTCTTTCACCTTGACATCAAGACCTGAACATTTTTTCATGTTTTGGTCATCTTTTATAATATTTAAGAATTGTGTGGACTCTTTCCTTATTTCCAATCGTAAATTGCAGGTGTTCACGACACTTGAGTATTCTATTATTTCTATCCTTTGTATTGTACTAGCTTCATTATCTGTTGTAGTTTGGAGGAACTCTGGGCAAAATGAAAGTGTTCTTTTTGACACTCGTGAACATACATAAAATGAAATAATGCTTGTTGTGCCTAGAATTCAAACTTTCCAGAATAATTCCTTCAAACTTTATGACTTTTGTCACGATACTGTCCCTTTTCCCTAGGATTAGTACCTATACCGTGCTTGTGGGTTGACCTCTTTCTATTCTGGTAGGTATGCCCCTTTATATAACGTTCCTATTTTTTCAGGCCACAGGTCGTCCTATCTCCAAGTAGATATTCCTGCCCCATATACTTAGAAAATGCCGGGTATGCCTGTCTTATCCTGTCTGAGCAGGCCTCATGGTCCATTACCCCATTTCCTATGTATACTTTAATTAAGTATTTTCTGGTAAAGTTACAAATTTACTCTACACTTTGCATATACTTCTTAATACTTCATCCAATCCCTAGAGGCCTCCTCTACATATCAGCTTCTATACTTCCAGCATATACAATGTCTATATTCACTATTCAATAGATAATATGCTTACTTAGGCTATTCGAGTCCCACTATCCTACAATTTGTCACTTTACCGGAGTAATTATTATACTGACTTTTCTTAAATGACTATCACAATCAATTCTACTCTTGCTTATATTTTCTCTTTCTCCCCCCCCCCCCCCCCCCCCCCCCCACCTTCACTCACGCTTCCTTCTTACGTATACTCGATGTAGAATTGTCCTAGTTTTTAGATACTTATGTAAATGTATGATAAATATGTATAGGTGATGTGTGTGAGTGTGTGTGTGTGTGTGTGTGTGTGTGCACGCATTTTTTTTATGTACACTCCTTCTTTTGCCCTCAACACCTGACAGTTCTCACATTGCAACAGGTTTCTAGTCTGTAATTTCAATGTTTTTGTGTAAATGTCTTCTTGTGTGCATGCAGATGTGTGCTCGTGTAGTCTGATTCTTCGTAGGGTATTAAAAACCATGGAAAGTAGGAAGGACTTCTGCAACAGAAGTATGTGAATATGGAAAGAGGGACAAAATAGATCCGGCCTCAAATGAGAAGTAAAAAAGGAAATAAATAGAAATGGTTGCTAATATTGAAGAAGAGAAAGAAGAGAGCCCCAAAGACAGGAAACCCTTCCCACCTCGCCTTCCCCAGGACCCTTACCTCGCAGGTACTTGAGTGAGACGCTGGAGGAGGTTTGGTGTTAAAACATCTCCTACAGAACGGACATTTCCACATTCACCCTTGAGGTCCCCGAAGGAAACCTTAGCAACCCTATGGAAACGACAAGTGATGAAGAATCAGGAACACTTGTTTGTGAGGACTGTTTGAAAGGTGTGATGTGTGCTTTGTGTTAGCTATGATTTATGTGTTCTCGCAAATCATGCTTTTATCCACAATACCCACCCCTTTCAGAGCTGATATAAACCCTCCCATCTACAACACATCTCATAAAAGGTATGAAATATTCTATACAAAGTAAAAAAAATCTATATACTGTGTTATCACAGCTGTTTAGTCAGTCATCCAATATTATATTTTCTGCTAACTTAATATTTCCTTCAGTTCACTAAGAACAGTATGTGTCAAGAAGTATAAATTGGAACTCTGGTCTGATTATATTACATTCAGTATGAGAATAGTATTCTCATGAATTCAGAAATTATTTTGAAACTTATGTGCCAGGGCACAGTTCTCCATATTTACCCAGAAATATGTGACAAATAAAGGGATTACCAGGCACCTTTCAAGAAAACCAGTGTTGGAAGTATCGTAATGACACCTTATATCAATAGAATATTCAAAATTGATGATGTTGCTTTTATCAAGACCTCTACACACAGGTTTGCAAAGAAACTGGTGAAGAGATTACATACCAGGATCATTTCAAGCAAAAATATGACCCAATTACACATGGAGACTGCGCTGATCGAAACCGAGGGAGAGAAGAGCTGACCAGGTGGACTTAACATACCTTGTCCCAGAGCTGTGCCAAATGATGGAGATTGGAGACAACATGTGTGCAGATTTCCACCTCATGCTGCAGCCGAGCAATGTCGTGCCATTCCAGACTGGGGGCAGGTAGGTGCAAATACACTGTGCAAATCCATATCTCATGCATGCTTTTACAGGGTACATAAGAGTAGTACCAGGAGCACGTATGCAGAAGCTTCTTTAGTCCCCCAAGAGATTATATAGGGAGCCAGAGGTTGTTAGTAGTCCGACTGAGTGGAATAAGGAAATCCTCCACCAGGAACCATTGGGGATAACGTAATCACAAAGGCTATTTAGTATGATATTTTTTTTATCTTTTTTTTATCTCTGCGTGTGGGATAGTTGATTAGTTTAAGATTTTGAAGGAATTTGGTGCAAGTTATCGTAAAAACACCGAAAACAACTCAGAATCCAACAGTCATCACTCCGCCCTTTAACTCAGAACGTTAACGTTCCTGGGGGATGTATAACTGAATTATTTGATAGGAATTTGCTGCAGGAAAACCGTTACGGAAGAAACACCGAAAACAGTTCAGGATCCAACGATCGCCACTTCGCCTGTTAACTCAGAACATTAACTTCCCTGGGGGATAGATGACTCCGCCCAGGTCCCATGGATCTGATATTAACTTTTCTTGTGCACTGGCAGACCATTATTTCTCTTTAAACTTTTTTTGAAAGTCTCCCCACTGCAAATCCGTCACCACTTCACTAGTTAACACAACATTAGGTGATGTTACCCATTTTTCTACTTCGTCCTGGATAAGCTTGACTTCTCTCCACAGGTCATCTATGCCCTTCCTGGTATCAGTAAGTTCAGAAGAAGCCATAGGCAGCACATTCCCGGATGTTATTCTCTCGGTAACTTTTCTTTCTATAATTTTTTTGACTTGTTCTTCCAAACTGCTTACATTTATGATATCAGAGTTTGCTATATTCTCTTTAAAGCTTCTTTCTACATTATCCACTCGTGTACATAGACCTGTAATTTGCAATTGAATGACAGGCATTAACTTGCACTGTTCATCTACACCCTTTAAAGTACTCAGTCGCTGCTTTACAGCATTAAATTTTATGTTACACACATTTTTGAAAGATCCTAACTTTTCATTGATTTCCGATTCTACAGTATTATATTTTTCCTCAATATCAAATTCTAATTTTTTTGCTAAATCTTGTAATTGATCATTCTTTTTCTGACTAAAGTTGGTGAATAGTTGATTTACATGAATGTCCGATGAACTGGTTAATTCTTTCTTTAAGTCTAATTTCAAATCCTCTACTTTTATTCAAGGTGTCAAATTCAGTCTTTAAAGTATCCATATCTTTACATAGATTACCAAATTCTTGGCTCTGTGAGTCGACTTTGGCATTTAAAAATCCTAAAGTTTCATTCTGAGCATTTAAACTAGAATGTACTAAACTTAGTTCTTTACTTAGAGTTGCATATAGTTCCTTGCTTAGAGCAGCATTTTGAGCATCTGAAGCTGTCCTATGGTCCTCTAATTGAGAATTCATTAAGCCTAATTGTATACTCTGAGGTTTGATTAGATTTACTAACTCAGACCAGTCAGGCTGTTCTTTAGTAATTCTCATAGCCATGGCAGGTTTTGATGTCCCTTCAATTTGCTAAATGTGATCCATGATTTTACAAGCTTTAGACCTTGTGAGCGTTTAAAAACTAACTTTAAGTATAATGACTACATTAATAAAGTTCATTAAATAGTTTGTATCACTTCTTGCTAAGGTACGAAAGTTCTGTTTTGCGCTCACCCTCCGTAGAATCTGGGCTGCGTTGATGGACAACAACCAGTGCCGATGGCATCGGATGTTGGTTTCCGCGTCTGCGTCTCCGCAATGCGTATGAGAGCTGCATACTCCCTACACCAGATCTTCTTAGTTAGAGTGATCTTGGCTTATTTCTTCTTAGCGAAACACACTGGAACCTTCTTCACTATCTCTCAATTCAATTTTTTTCTCTTTTGAATACTTGGTCATGTTTCGAAGTCTCGGAGCACATTCCTTATTGCGTTTGGTTTGGTTGCTATGGAACATCCACTTTTCTTGTTTTGTCTTATAATTCCTGTTTTTAAGTCCTTTTCCACTAGTCGCCATGTTTTAACGTTTTTGACGACTAAGAGTGTGTGAAGTGTATGTGCAAACTTCCCACTTCTCTTACATGAGTTGACTTACTCGGGAATGCACAGCCGATATCCCTCCCTGAATAGCTGGCTTCTGGAATCTCTACAAACTTATTCTTCGAAGAATGATGCTAGTCACAGGAACCTTTAAGAGACTCTCTCTCTCTCTCTCTCTCTCTCTCTCTCTCTCTCTCTCTCTCTCTCTCTCTCTCTCGTACACGAATAATACTTCTCAACAACTATCGGTATATTTGAACTTCTACAAAGAACAAAATTCTCACATAAACATTTAACTTCTCGAAAGTAACTCATAGAATTCAAGTCTATTCAGAAAAGAGTTGGCTGAACAACCATATCTGTACTACAAACATATCATAAAACACATCTTGCCTCCAGCAAGTCCAAGATAAGAGTTATTTCACAATTCAGAATCTCAGTTGTTCTTTTGTCACTAACAATAGTCACAATTACAAACATCACAGAATAACACAGAAGTTTCTTGGTTCTTGCCTGTGCTTTCACTACAACTTCCATGGATCGCCCGACAAGTACTTCTCGGTGCCGTTCAACTGCCATGTTGACCTTTTGCTCGCGACTGGTTTCACACCTGCACCCACAGAACAGGTGATGCACACTAGATAAGGTTCCTTTCTCCCACTCATATCTAAAATATCGTGTGTTGGAGGTGGTGGAAGGCCGAGTTGTTCTAAAATTTACGTGAAAATTCTCAAAACACTACAGTTTCTGTTAAACATTGTATGTCACTGGTTAAATAAACTAAAAGTTTTGTTGAAGTATTGTGCACCCCTTTTTCTGCTAAAAACAACCTTAATGATGAGTATTGAATGTCATTTTTCCTGCAGCTATTGTAATTATGTACATCATTATTTGTTTTGAACTGTAGTGGATTATTTACAACATACTTCATCAGGGACTAAATTTGCTGCCGTGCAGTAGTCTAAATGCCTAACTACTTTAACAGGTGTCTGAAAGAAGATTGTGGGTGAGCGCCACATACAGTATTCTTACAGTTTTGTTTTGCACAATGAAGACTCTTTTGTAAAGATGAGTTACCCTCAACATTATTCCATATGACATTGAATAAAAATATGCAAAATATGTCAGTTTACTGGTTTGACTTTCCCCAAGATTTGCAATGATTCTAAGTGCAAATGTGGCTGAAGTAAGTTATTTAGGAGTTCCAAAATGTGCTTTTTCCAGTTTAAATTTTCATCAATGTGGATACCTAAGAATTCTAAAGTTTCCACCCTATGTATTACTTCCTCACTATTGGTGCATTACCCCTAGATGTGAAGAAGTGAATACATTGTGTTATTTTAAAATTGGGGGTGAGACCATTCGCAGAAAACCAGTCAATGATACTGTTAAGAACTTTTTAACATTTCTTCTGTTTCTTTATGCATGCTTGGATTGATTGCTTGGTTGGTTCTCTCTCTTTTTTTTTGGGGGGGGGGGGGGAGGGGAGAGACCAAACAGTGCTGCCATTGATCCCCTAATCTAAGAAGCCAGAAACCAAGGGAGGAACAACACAAACAGCACAGTCGAGTCAAAGGAAAGGGATAACGGTCAAACAAGGAGAGGAAAAGGATTTCAGGGCAGCAGAAAGAGGGGAGAACAGGAGGAGGAGGGTGGGGTGGTTTGGAAAAGGGGAGAGCAGGGGTGCCCCAGAAATGCACCACCACTGATCCGTCCTGACACCCACACTGTACCATTACCACAATACAATGAGGACAACACCAGGGGAAGAAGACACAAGGAAAGAGGAAAAAACTGCACAACAGACCAGACAAAATGTAGGGAAAGGGCAGGGAGAACGTGACCAGTGTGCAGGCAAGGTCAAGGCCCCCATAACCAATGCCTACGGTAACTGCAGGAAAATTCCAGAGGAAGATTCAAGGACCTAAACCTGAGAGGATAAACAGCTTTTACGAAGAAAACTGAGGAGAAATTTAATCATACGAGGGTTGTCTGATAACCTGAGGCAAGGAAAGTGGAAGGGTATATTTAGTGCGAAGGGCCATAAGCCAGGGGCAGTCCAGCCAAATATGAATCCCTGAATCTGCAACCATGAAGAAGTGGCAGCTCATTGCAGAGTAAAAAAAAAAAGACGTGGGTCAACCTAGTATGGCCAATATGAAGATGGCAGAGGATGGTAAATTCCCAGCAGGAGAGGCAGGGGGAAGAATGCGATGTGGTGGGAGCCTCCATGATTGTACAAAGTTTACTAAACAGGGCAATAACCTCCAAAGAGTTGGCCCATGATTGAGCAGAAAGGGATTTGATGTAAAGCTTAAAATCCGCCCCTGGAGGGCTCATGGAAAATGCAGGCAGGTGCCATGACTTTAAGGGGAGAGAATTGAAAACTGTGTGAGTGTGTCCATATGGAAGTGTGCCACATGGCACCCTGGAGCTGTTGTTCCACAGAGACTACCGAGTGGGAGCTAGCTCAAATACAGAAATCATCCACATACAGAGAAGTGGTGACCAACAAAATGGCAGAGGACAAAAATCAATTAATAATGATGAGAAAAAGAAGGACATTTAATACAGAGCTCTGTGGAATGCCATTCTTGTGGGTCCATGGAGAGCTAAGAACAGTGCAAACCCACCCTTTGAATGATTGGTGGGACAGGAAATGGTGAATAAATATTGAGAAAGGCCCTGAAGCTCCCACTTATTGAGTGGGAGGAGGATGTAATGGGGCCAAGCTGTCATAGGCTTTATGAAGATTGAAGAAAACTGCGACAAGATGGTGGCGCAGAAAAAAGGCCTGCCGAACTGTAGTTTCCATTTGAAGCAGACGATCAATCAGAGACTGTCCCTCCCACAAGCCACACTGGTAAGGATCCTTGCCAGGCTTAAGGGCAAAACCACAATATTGTCTCTCTACTGAACAGGAAAAATTCGTTGGAGTCAAATATGGTTAAACACCTAAAGGAGATATTGTTATTGTGGAGGAGTGAGGTATTTAAGCAAATGGTTATGGATGGAATCAGGGCCAGGAGCTGAATTGTGGCAAGAAGAGAGGGCCAGAAGAAGCTCCAGTCAGTAAAAGGTTCATTGTAGGATTACACCTGACAAGAGGTAAAA
This sequence comes from Schistocerca gregaria, assembly GCF_023897955.1. Lineage (NCBI taxonomy): Eukaryota > Metazoa > Arthropoda > Insecta > Orthoptera > Acrididae > Schistocerca > Schistocerca gregaria. Next base: position 816,095,805 of record NC_064921.1, read on the forward strand.
CATAAGTGGGAAGTTTCAGACAGCTGTTTCTGGAGGAGGAAGGCATCTGGATAGGAGGCTGATGCTGATGACACAAAATGGGTTGTGAGGGGTTCCATGAGAAATGATGGATCTGGCCACCTTGAAGGGCCAGGCCCAGAATGGAATACTGCCACTGACAACGTACGAGGGTGCGGAGTGTAGCTCGTCCCATTGATGAAGGAACATAAGAACGTAAAGTGGAGACAAAGCAGCTGTTGACGACAGAACAGAAGAACCTAGAGTGGACATACAGCATTCTCAGCACACTCACTTGCTCTGTTTGATTAAGTATAGGGTTTTGACATGTAGACAGTTAAATGTAATTGTGGAGGATTCGTGCCACTTAATATATTGCAAGGTGCAATGACTATCAGAGATAGTGGTGACAGTGACTGTGTTCGACCATAGAACTAGCCGATGATGAACGGGGCCTGTCAATTACGAAATGGTGTTGCCGCCAGCAAGGGTTATCTTATCGGACAGATCATGGAAGACTTCGTCAGTATAACCTAACAGAGAAGTTGTAAACATGACCGGGGTGGTATACAGAGGCCAATCAGCATAATAGAAACTCAGTGGGGGAACCAGATCATTGGGAGGAGGGAAGAGACTGAGAGAATCAACGGAAAGTTGTTACTATCACAGAAGCCATTATGTGGCGACCGGTGCAAGGAAGGAAAAAGGGAGGGGAAGATAGCAAAAGATCAGGAGCAGAGAAAGTGCCAATGAAGCACTAAAATGAGTAGGCACAGGTCGTGGTCCGTAAGAAATTGGTCAATAAGGAGCCCCTACTAGATGAAAATACACTGCCCCAAAAAGGGTGAAGGGCTTGAAATTCCCCAGGAGGAAAGGGAGGGGGGCATTGCTAAAGAAGGGCAATGCAGCCAGCAGCTGTAGGTGGCCTGTCAGGAGGGAGATGCAGATTGCAAATCATGACTGCAGAGTCCATGTGGACCCAGACAGTAACTGCTTCCAATGTGATATGAAGTGGGATCCATTTACTAAAATATCTGTATGGACCAACATGCAGACACCACGAGAAGCCCTCACAGAGACAACATGTTCCTACAGAAAGCCCAGAATGCAAGAAGAGTTGGTGAGAGAGGATCAGTAAAATGAGATTCCTGGAGAACGACACTTACTGCTGAGTAAAAGACAATAAGGAATTCCAACGCTGGGAGGTGACTGTAGTGTCCATTACAGTTCCATTGATAAGCACGATGTGGGTATCCAAATGGGAGGTGGATGGGCTGGAGCCAATCATGCCGCCGTGTCACCATCGGTCATCAATGAGGACAGCATCATACCTGTAAATAATAGGTCCGACTCAGGATGCAAGGGAGAAGATGGCACCTTCGGGGGGACCTTGTCATCGTACTTATGTTTCTTCTTCTTCCTCTTCTTCTTCTTCTCTTTTATAGATTGAGGAGGGCAGAGAATGCAGGGAGAATGGGATTCTGCAAGATCCAGAATTGAAAGAGGTCAGGCTATCTTGGAGCACACAGACCGTCCCTTAACTGAGTTACGGTTGCAGGCCTCTGGCCTGAGAGACACCAGGGGAGAGGGGTAGATGGGTCCTGGGAAGGAGCTCTGTAAGTGGAAAGCACTGAAGAAGTGGGGCATTTCTTCACTCGTGAAAGGGGGGGGGGGGGGGGGGGGACGGTGCCCGGAGGCCAGACCATTGGAAGGGAAGTGGGAGAGGAGAGGGGGACATGACTGAGGTAAGGAAGAGGGAGGAGAGCGAAAGGACATAACAGAGGCAAAAGTAGAAGTCACTGACGTGGGGTGATGGCAGTCATACTTCTGATGAGTCTCAGTCTAAGATAAATGATAAAGGGACTTACAGTTCTGTATCTTCTTTTCTTTCTTATAAGGTGGGCAATCCCGTGAGTGTGGAGAGTGACAATCATGACAATTAACACACATGGATGGCCGGAACACAGGGGCTCCCCTTGTGGAGTGAATGTCCACATTCATCACATAGAGGGTCCACTTCCCCGGGAGTTTATTTTCATCAAAGCCAGAATAAGGCACTGTCATTGGTGCAATTGTCCTTACGACCTTTCTGCATGTGCTGAACAAACTGAACACCCTATTATTCCAGATTGGCCCAGAGTTCCTCATCAATTTGAAGGATGAGTTCCCTATGAAAAATGACTCCATGAACCATATTCAAAGATATGTGAAGAGTAATGGATGCAGGAACTTTGCAAAGATGAGCACAAGCATGAAGGGCTGCAGAAGAAGTTTCGATCAACAGTGAAACTGACTGTACCACCATGGTGTCATTGTGCTGTCTTTTAATCCTCTAATTGACTGGCATCCCAGTAGTAGCAGGTAAAACTGCTGCACTGTTTCGCACAGTTTATTGCTGTTTGTGAGTGAGGTAAAGGCAGGACGCATGCCTTGGTTGATGAGATGGTATCGGTACGAGGTGACAGAAAGTATTGACTGAGGGGCCAGTCTGTTGACATGGTCACCATTGGGACCTCTAGGTGTATTCAGACCCGTGTGCATGATAGCATCCATTGTGGCTAATTTCTGGGTTTTGGAGAGAGTGCACTATAACGTTCTCGCCATGTGTAGTTCAGATGTTGGCAGCCACAACCCTGTCTCACTCCCTTCCCCACCACTGCTTCCCTTTCATGCCCCTCGACTCTTATAACTGCCATCTGGTTTCTGTACAAATTGTAAATAGCCTTTCGCTCCCTGTATTTTACCCCTGCCACCTTCAGAATTTGAAAGAGAGTATTCCAGTCAACATTGTCAAAAGCTTTCTCTAAGTCTACAAATGCTAGAAACGTAAGATTGCCTTTATATGAGACCAGATTTGAGACCACATCATACAATGATCAGAATATTGAAATATTTAGAAATCTTTTAAAAAAATAAAATAAAAATCATGGGAGCAAATTTATGGTGCTGGAAATATGACAAATTTAATTCCTCTCTGGGTACAATGAAATATCATTTTGATGTACCATTTCCACTTAGAATTAGGTCAAAACTCACACAAACAAATGGATCATGCCAGGTATCAGAAAATCATGTGCAGAAAAACAATTCCTCTAAGGATTTACAAAAACATCACAGAACACCTGACTTTGATAAGTATTTTAGAAACTATAAAATAATTCTTAAGAAAGTAATAAAAAGTGCCAAAATGATGAAAATGAGATACATGAGACATGCATCCAATAAAATGAAAGCTGTTTGGAATATTGTAAAGGAAGGAAAAAGATAGGCACAAAACAAAAATTGAACGAAAATCCGCATAATATCTGCAAACCAAAGGAGGTAGCTAACACATTTAAGAGCTATTTTGTAAATGTAACAAAAATGTATTGAGCACAAGGTCACCCATAAACATCCCTCAAAAACTGAACAATTAGAAAAATACATTTCTCATCTAAAATCAAAACATTCATCAGGAATAGATAACATACCACATTTTGTCGTATAAAAAAAGAAAAAGTGGAGACAATTTGTGAACCACTGACGTATCGTAAACCTGTCCTCCTCAACTGCCAGCTTTCCAACATGTTTAAAAACCACTACACAAAAAAGGAAGCCAGAAAGAGGTGTAAAACTATAGACCAGTTTCTGTGTTTTCTGAAATTCTAGAGAAACTCTTTTATAAGACTGTCAAATTTTGTAAATAAATGTAACATACTGTTGCAGAAGAAACTGAGTAGCACCTTGGTGTCGTGAGTTGAAACTTACCTGGACTATACAATTTTAATTTCTGTATTCGTTTCGAGTACATTCTTGAAGTATCCACAACTGTCAGGAATCATTGTACTTGAATGTTCTGTAGGGTGGTCCATTGATAGTGTCCGGGCCAAATATCTCAGTAAATAAGCATCAAACGAAAAAACTACAAAGAACGAAACTCGTCTAGCTTGAAGGGGGAAACCAGATGGCACTATGGTTGGCCCACTAGATGGCGCTGCCATAGGTCAAATGGATATCAACTGCATTTTTTAAATAGGAACCCCATTTTTTATTACATAACCGTGTAGTACGTAAAGAAATGTGAATGTTTTAGTTGGACTACTTTTTCACTTTGTGATAGATGGCCCTGTAATAGTCACAAACATATGGCTCACAATTTTAGACGAACAGCTGGTAACAGATAGGTTTTTTAAAATTAAAATGCAGAACGTATATACGTTTGAACACTTTATTGCCGGCCGGTGTGGCCGTGCGGTTCTAGGCACTTCAGGCGGGAACCCCGTGACCGCTACGGTCGCAGGTTTGAATCCTGCCTCGGGCATGGATGTGTGTGATGTCCTTAGGTTAGTTGGGTTTAAGTAGTTCTAAGTAGTTCTAAGTTCTAGGGGACCGATGTCCACAGATGTTAAGTCCCATAGTGCTCAGAGCCATTAGAACATTTTATTTCGGTTGTTCCAATGTGATACACGTACCTTTTTGAACTTATCATTTCTGAGAACGCACGCTGTTACAGCATAATCATCTGTAAATACCGCATTAATGCAATAAATGCTCAAAATTATGTCCGTCAACCTCAATGCATTTGGCAATATGTGTAACGACATTCCTCTCAACAATGAGTAGTTTGCCTTCCGTAATGTTCGCACATGCATTGACAATGCGCTGACGCATGTTGTCAGGTGTTGTCGGTGGACCACAATAGCAAATATCCTTCAACTTTCCCCATAAAAAGGAATCCAGGATCGTCCGATACGGTGAATGTATGGGCCATGGTATGATGCTTCGATGACCAATTCACCTGTCATGAAACATGCTATTCAATACTGCTTCAACTGCACAAAAGCTATGTGCCAGACATCCATCCTGTTGGAAGTACATCGCCATTCTGTCAGGTGGTGAAACATCTTGTAGTAACATTGGTAGGACTTTACATAGGAAATTAGCATACATTCCACCATTTAGATTGCCATCGATAAAATGGGGGCCAATTATCCTTCCTCACATAATGCCGCACCATACATTAACCAGCCAAGGTCGCTGATGTTCACCTGTCGCAGCCATTGTGGATTTTCCGTTGCCCAATAGTGCATGTAATGTTCGTTTACGTTACCGCTGTTGGTGAATGACGCTTCATCGCTAAATAGAGTGCGTGCAAAAAATCTGTCATCGACCCGTAATTTCTCTTGTGCCCAGTGGCAGTATTGTACATGACCCTCAAAGTCGTTTCCATGCAATTCCTGGTGCATAGAAATATGGTACGGGTGCAATCGATGTTGATGTAGCATTCTCAACACCGACATTTTTGAGATTCCGATTCTAGTGCAATTTGTCTGCTACTGATGTGCGGATTAGCCGCTACAGCAGCTAAAACACCTTCTTGGCCGTCATTATTTGTTGCAGGTTGTGGTTGACGTTTCACATGTGGCTGAACACTTCCTGTTTCCTTAAATAATGTAACTGTCCGGCGAATGGTCCGGACACTTGGACGATGTTGTCCAGGATACCGAGCAGCACATGCCTGTTGGGCATTTTGGTCACAATAGCCATACATTAACACGATATCAACCTTTTCTGCAATTAGTAAACGGTCCATTTTAACATGGGTAATGTATCACGAAGCAAATACCATCCGCAGTGGCTGAATGTTATGTGATACCACGTACTTATACATTTGTGACTATTACAGCGCTATCTATCACAATGCGAAAAAAATGGCTCAACTAAAACATACGTATTTCTTTACTCACTACACGAATATGTAATAAAAATGGGAGTTCCTATTTAAAAAATGCAGTTGATATGTTTGACCTATGGCAGCAACATCTACTGGGCCAACCATAGTGCCTCTTCCAATCCCATAATATTGTCCTCAAGTACAGTGCCTTTGTATAGACCCTCTATATACTCCTTCCACCTTTCTGCTTTTCCTTCTTTGCTTAGAACTGGGTTTCCATCTGAGCTCTTGATGTTCATACAAGTGGTTCTCCTTTCTCCAAAGGTCTCTTTAATTTTCCTGTAGGCAGTATCTATCTAATCCCTAGTGAGATAAGCCTCTACATCCTTACATTTGTCCTCCAGCCATCCCTGCTTAGCCATTTTGCACTTCCTGTCGATCTCATTTTTGAGATGTCTGTATTCCGTTTTGCCTGCTTCATTTACTGCATTTTTATATTTTCTCCTTTCATCAATTAAATTCAACATTTCTTCTGTTACCCAAGGATTTCTACTTGCCCTCATCTTTTTACCTACTTGATCCTCTGCTGCTTTCACTACTTCATCCCTCAAAGCTACCCATTCTTCTTCTACTGTATTTCTTTCCCCCATTCCTGTCAGTTGCTCACTTATGCTCTCCCTGAAACTCTGTACAATCTCTGGTTCTTTTAGTTTACCCATGTTCCATCTCCTTAAATTCCCACCTTTTTGCAGTTTTTTTCTGTTTTAATCTACAGGTCATAACCAATAGGTCATAACCAATAGATTGTGGTCAGAGTCCACATCTGCCCCTGGAAACGTCTTACAATTTAAAACCTGGTTCCTAAATCTCTGTCTTACCATTATATAATCTATCTGATGCCTTTTAGTATCTCCAGGTGTCTTCCATGTATACAGTCTTCTTTTATGATTCCTGAAACAAGTGTTACCTATGATTAAGTTGTGCTCTGTGCAAAATTCTACCAGGCGGCTTCCTCTTTAATTTCTTTGCCCCAGTCCATATTTACCTACTACATTTCCTTCTCTCCCTTTTCCTACTACCGAATTCCAGTCACCCATGACTATTAAATATTCATCTCCCTTCACTATCTGAATAATTTCTTTTATTTGGTCATACATTTCTTCAATTTCTTCGTCATCTGCAGAGCTAGTTGGCATATAAACTTGTACTACTGTAGTAGGTGTGGGCTTCGTATCTATCTTGGCTACAATAATGCGTTCACTTGTATGAACATCAAGAGCTCAGATGGAAACCTAGTTCTAAGCAAAGAAGGAAAAGCAGAAAGCAGGAAGGTGGAAGGAGTATATAGAGGGTCTATACAAGGGCGATGTACTTGAGGACAATATTATGGAAATGGAAGAGTATGTAGATGAAGATGAAATGGGAGATACGATACTGCGTGTAGAGTTTGACAGATCACTGAAATACCTGAGTCGAAACAAGGCCCCCGGAGTAGACAACATTCCATTGGAACTACTGACGGCCTTGGGAGTGCCAGTCATGACAAAACTCTACCATCTGGAGAGCAAGATGTATGAGACAGGCAAAATACCCTCAGATTTCAAGAAGAATACAATAATTCCAATCCCAAAGAAAGCAGGTGTTGACAGATGTGAAAATTACCGAACTATCAGTTTAATAAGCCACAGCTGCAAAATACTAACACAAAAACCGAGGATCCTTTGCATAATAATCCAATGCTGTATCAGCTTCCCCATGGAAGATATACATTTAACTTAACTCAACAGTTATACTTTTTAGGCCCTTTGTAAATCTAGAGTTACTTTTAATTAACGTTTATGCCCATTCCGTTGGATGACAGCACACAGTATGAATTAAATCACAGTTTTGGTTAATACTCTATCAATATACAACATTTGGTACTGATCAGAGGGTCTGACACCTGGAGGTTTGAGTGACAGAATAATAGAGATAAGCTTACCCGTTTGGCATGGATTTTAAGTTTAACATTTACAGATCAGATTGAGGTTACAGACCCTCAAGATTTAAACCCATATAAACCAAATTTAAATGAAAATTAGTTTAAAGCATCAAAAGCTCATTCAACATTGCTCAAATCTTACAATAATAAGGAATAGCTTACATCCAAGGAACAACAAATGGAAAGACCAGCACTCATTAAGTGCTGCCAGCAGGATTGGTGTGCTTCAGTTTAAAGACAAATTTACCACTTCAGCCAAGGGCTAAGGAAACATTCCTGTAATCCAATACTAACTCAAAAGTTCTCACAGACCAGCTGCCCTTACAACACTTCTTATACACATGTAAAAAGAAATCACTAAGCAAATACACAAAGTTACATTCGCAGCTTCAAATAGGTTACAGTAATTGCAAGAAAGTGTCATCTGCCAAATTCACAGGTGAGGTTCCTGAGGTAATATAAACAATATGCACCATAACGTCTTTAGTACTCCATATGTCATCATTCAAGCATTATTCAGCCGCCAGTATCCAAACTTCACTCAGCAAGAACAGTCTATAATGCAAACTGCTGATGCACTCTCTCTCCAAATCGCAAAAATTAGCCACAAGGGATACTATCGTGCATCGCAAAAAGCGACAAACTGAGCGAATCAGTGTGTCACTCACACCTCCTACTGGAATGCCAGTCAGTCTTAGGATCAAAGGACAGCACAACGCCGCCACAGCTCAACCTTCCCCATTTACACCAAAGGAATGTCAGGGACACACCTGCCACCCTTCCACTGACTTAAAATACAGGGATAAAGAACTAACTGTCCTGTTCAACTTGGCTTCATGGACCTCAAAAGATTTTGCGAGCACAGAGACTACACACAAGTAAGTTGACTGAACTCAGAATCCTCTCAATTGAACAAGAACCAATAAATCTTGGAGCTACACTATGTGATCAAAAGTATGCGGACACCTGGCTGAAAATGACTTACAAAGTTTGTGGCACCCTCCATCGGTAATGCTGGAATTCAGTATGGTGGGCCGCCTTGATGACAGCTTCCACTCTCACAGGCATACGTTTAATCAGATGCTGGAAGGTTTCTTGGGGAATGGCAGCCCATTCTTCACGGAGTACTGCACTGAGGAGAGGTATCGATGTCAGTCAGTGAAGCCTGGCAGCAAGTTGCCGTTCCAAAACATCCCAAAGGTGTTCTGTAGGCTTCATGTCAGGACTCTGTGAAGGCCAGTCCATTACAAGGATGTTGTTGTAGTTTAACCACTCCGCCATAGGCCGTGCATTATGAACACGTGCCCAACTGTGTTGAAAGGTGCAGTCACCATCCCCAAATTGCTCTTCCATACAGTGGGAAGCAAGAAGGTGCTTAAAACATCAGTGTAGGCCTGTGCTGTAATAGTGCCATGCAAAACAACAAGGGGTGCATGAAAACACGACCACACCATAACACCACTGCCTCTGAATTTTACTGTTGGCACTACACACGCTGGGAGATGACGTTCACTGGGCGTTCATCATACCCATACCCTGCCATCGGATTGCCACATTGTGTACATGATTCCTCACTCTACACAATGTTTTTCCAGAGTTCAATTGTCCAATCTTTATGCTCCTTACACCAAGTGAGGCACCATTTGGCAGGATGTGTGGCTTATGAGCAGCCGTTCAACCATGAAATCCAAGTTTTCTCACTTCCCACCTAACTGTCATAGTACTTGCAGTGGATCCTGATGCAGTTTGGAATTCCTGTGTGATGGTCTGGATAGATGTCTGCCTATTACACATTATGACCCTTTTCAACTGTCGGCGGTCTCTGTCAGTCAACAGACAAGGTCAGCCTGTACGTTTTTGTGCTGTACATGTCCCTTCTCATTTCCACTTCACTATCACATTTGAAGCAGTGGATGTAGGGATTTTTGGGAGTGTGGAAATCTCGCGTACAGTCATATGACACAGGTGACACCCAATCATCTGACCACGTTGGAGTCCGCGAGTTTTACGGAGCACCCCATTCTGCTCTCACATGCTGTCTAATGACTACTGAGGTCACTGATATGGAGTACCTGGCAGTAGGTGGCAGCACAATGCACCTAATATAAAAAAGTATGTTTTTGCGGGTGCCTGGATAGTTTTGATCACATAGTGCAGCTTACCAGTGATTTCCTTATACTGACTGCCACCTACATTCTAGTTGGGAACAAAAACATTATTGCCTACCAAACCCCGAAAAGATTGCCTACCATGACTGTAGCATTTCTCCTGACATTGATAGGGTAATTTGATGTTATTCCTGGGCCTATACCATTTCTGTTTAATTACCGCAGCAGTGATACACTCAGGTAGAAGGTCACTTATTTTTCATAACGGGCAAGTGGCGAACTGAAACGGGTAAGCGAACATCAATGCCGCTGGGACTTCCTTGGAGGCCTCAGGCTGCACTGAGTTAAAGTCAAAGATAATCCATGGTAAGAATGTATCCCAATTGGTTTGAGCTCAGGCTTGGTAACTGATTAGAGCAGTCTTGCTATTAAAACATTCAGAAAAGAAAGGCTGAGGATAATACAGGCTAGTGGTAATATGTTGTACGGCATTATTAAAACAGAGATGTTTAACCTCACTAGAAAGGAATGCTCGAGTATAACTATTCACAAGGACCTTAGGGGGTCCAAACTGAGAAAATTATCAGATAAATGTCATATACTAAGTGAAGCAGTCGCTTCTCTAGTAGGAATCGACCAAACAAAATGAGAGAAAACATCAACAACAACTAGAACGTATTGGTTTCCAGCCAGTGTAGGGGGAAGAGGACCCACATAAATAAATAATTTATCCATGGGAGCTTGCGCCCTTTTGGACTGTAGCAGCTACGGTCCCTTATGTAAATTAGAACCTGGTTTACCCATCTCGCAAAGCTCACACTCATTAACCAAATGGTGAATAACCTTATACAATGCTGGCCAAGTGAGATGTTCTCGAATTTTGGCCAAGGGCTTGTAGATACACAAGTGCATACCCACCAAGGAATTGTGAAAATAGTGAGAGATGGAGAGAACAAGTACACTGGGTAAACAAATTTTAGTCTCAGCTATCTTACTGACTATAACACAATATACCCTTTCATAAGACATAACCAGTAATCAGTTGGCCAGCCAATAATTGCTTCCTAGTTGATCCAAAATGGTGATCTTGATCCTGTTTAAGCCTGAGGTCAGTGAAGAGCTGGGGTACTACAGACATGCAGGCAGTATGACTAGTCATCAACCATTAATTCCTGATCCCCTCAGCAAAAATGCGACTAAGTGCATCGGGCACCTGATTGTCACTGCCTCTAATATGACGAACTTAAAACCAGAATGTGGATATGCAAACAACCCACATGGATATCCTAACCATTTTCCTAGGGCATGCGAAGACCCACCTGATTGCCAGAATTTCAGTTTTCAACATTAACTCTGTGTGCTCGTGATAAAATTTGAATTTATCGAGAGCAAACAAGACAGCCAAGACCACACGCACGTAAACAGAATACTTCAGAGGTCAGGACCAGCCAACCTCCTGGAGGCAAAAGCTACAGGGCCGCCTCCCACCAGAATGTTCCTGGAGAAGAACAATGGCAATGCCAGCATTGGACGCAACAGTTTAAACAACAAACTTCTTCTGGAAATCCAGAATGGCAATTACAGGAGGATTAATGGGAGCAGTCATTATGGCTGCAAAAGTAGATTGCTGACTCTGGCCCCATGGAAAAGCTTCCCCTTTCTTATGAAAGGGAACAGCTGAGTCAACAAAGTGAACAAATTTTTCAAAATAATTGGCCATGCCGATAATCCTGGACATAGAAATTTTCTCAAGTCAGAAGTGCACTCTTCATCTATCTGAATGTTGCCCTGGAGACATTATGATGTAAGAACAATATCTGCTCCCTAGCAAGGATGAACTTGGAATGTTTAATACTCAAACTGGCTGAGCAAAGCCTAATTAACACTTGCACAAGATGAGAAAGGTGGTCCTCAAAGGAGCAACTATAAATGATGACATAACCTAAATAACTGTAAACACACACGAACTTAAGATCACCCAAGATATGGTCCAGAAGTTATGAAAGGACAGCAGCACCAGTGGCCAAGCCAAAGGGAACACAATTAAATTCATACAGGTTTCAGTCTGTACAAAAGGCAGTCACCTTTTTAGATTCCTCATTCAATGGTATTGGTAGTACGCTTGATTCAAGTTGAGCACCCAAAAACACAGGCAAACTACTTCCTCATTGAGAGTTCTATAGTATACAACAGGTCTGTAGTCACCAGCCTGTCATTTGGGCAATAAATACAGGCACAGCTTACAGAGAAGTGGATGGTCTAACAACGTCATGCACAACATATCACCGATTTTCCACCTCAATATCTTCATTTTGGGAGATGAAATACAGTAAGCAGCACGATGTACTGGAATGGTGTTGCTGAGACAAATCCTGCATTGGATTTTTATAGGTTGCCCCCAAATGCTCTGTAAGCACACCAGGAAATTTATCTAAGACAGCCCTTAATTGGGTAGCTCGCTTATGAGCAAAATGACTTACCTGACCACAGACAGAATTTAAAATAAAGGGTATTGCTGGTAAAATCAAAAACTAAACCAGTTCATTGAATAAAGTCACATCTAACAGTGAAGTGAGGGAAAGATTCCTTACCAAAAATAAACAAACCGGCCAAGAAAAAAAATCACAAATTGACAAACTCCCCTGTGTTTCTCCAACCAGAGGCAACTCTTGACCATTTTGCCACATGACATCTCTGGGAGGAAGCTTTTGAGGGGTAAATTTACACAAACTGCAGAACTCAAGATACCCTCGTAATCAAGCAATGAGATGGAACTGCCCGAATCCAACAGTCGACAAACCGGTTCCCGATTAAGATGCACACAGAGATAAGGGAGACAGGAAATATGGACACCGTAAATAGAAGCACAATGAGCAGAAAGTTACATAGAGAAACTATGGCCCATATCCGATTGCATTAAATGTCCCTAATGGGACACTCATGTACCATGTGGTTTCAGGCACCACAACAAAAGTAACTCCTTTCAGTTAGTAACCCACAATATGAATGGCGACTATCACTTCTAGAAATCACAGACACACTCTGAGAACCATTGTTCTGCTCCTGCTGTTCATCAGCAAACCTGAAGCCCTCATTAGAGGTAAGTACCTGATTTAACTCCACATAGGTTGCTAGTTTATTAGCGAATAGGAAACACAACCTATTCTCTGGCCTCATACCCTCCAAAATATTAAATATGCTATCCTGTTCACTAATATTTATATCTAAGGCGGCAACAGCTCAATGTATTGAATCACTATCTCATTAGAACACTTAACTTGCCTATAATAAAGGCAGTAAAGTTATTTGTGAATTTGTGTCGGTAACTTGCTCTCTGTTATTTGAGCCCTAAGTTGACCAAGGAGCCCTGATTTACAAGGACACTAGGCAATAATTCACCCATAAAATTATAGACAAAGGATACATCAAGGAAAGAATAACAGAATGCAAAGCTTGTAATGCATCAGCATGACACTCAAAACGCACAATGCAAATCTGACTGATCTCATCATCATCAACTCAAAAATACCATTAAGTAAACACATAATGGGATCCGTCACCTTAGCAAAGGACTCAGACACCAAACAGTCCAAACCCTGAGCTTGGCCACACCTCACCCCCTGAATTTGACTCACAATGGGTATACCTTACTCCATATTAACACTTTTGCTATCTAAAAGGGAACAACTGGTGCTACTCTGCAGACCTTTTATCCTGTAACTTAAGTGATCAACACTTCCCTTTTATGGATTGGATAGCTCAAGGCAATTCAAGTCCAAAAGGCAATTGCAATGAAATAAATGCGCCCGAACTCAAAGAATTTTCTTATGAGTGGGGTTATCGCAAAAAAAAAAATAAAAAAAAAAAAAAAAAAAAAAAAAAAAAAAAAAAAATTTGAACATTGACAGACAACTCATCAATGGCTACAGAAGCGGCAGCAATAGCTGGACCCTACCTCACCATCAGTATTAAGGGTACCGTGGAGAGGGCTGTGCAACACCGGGCAGTCGGCTTTCACTTTCACTTCATTTCTTTGAAAGTAGTAAACTTACAGAGTACATTTGTAGTTTCACATCATAGACAGTCAGAAGAGCAAAATAAAGAAACAATTGCATCACACGTACGGAAGCAAAAATAATAATAATAACAATAATAATAATAATAATACAAATAATAATAATAGCAGCAGCAGCAGCAGCAGCAGCAGCAGCAGTAGTAGTAGTAGTAGTAGTAGTAACAAAAATAATGTTATCAATAACAAGTACATAACATCCAATTAATGCAGCAAAAGTAGACTGCCAAAAGAACATCACTACAAACTCCAAAATGTGCTTTTATATGTCAGTAAAATGTTCTCCCATATAACAGTTTCACACATAAATGGTTAAAATAAATTGCCATCAGTGGGGTTTGAAACTAGGACCTTCTGTACAACAACCACATACTTTACCAAATCCTCCACATGAGATTTACATAAGTCACTGATAACTGTGGTTTTTGCTGTGCTCCATAGTTCTGGTGTTCCTTTTAATTACTAAGTATACATATTCTGCTGGACGACAGCACATAGCATGAACTAAATTTGTTTTTGGTCGATTCTCTGTCAACATAAAACATTTGGTATCAATCCAAGTGTGTGTCATCTGTTGGTATGGGTGTGAGCCTGAAGTCTGTGCCAGGTAGATAAGTTTTTCTATCTATTACTCTGTGTTTCAAAAGAGCATTTGATATCTGTTGGTAAATCTGCTATTGGTTATCACAAGTGTCTTATCCTTTTATATTAGCAGTTTTAGTACAATAATTGAAATCACCACTTATTGATAAAAGGTTTAAGCCTAATTCATGAACCATAATGTTAAGTAATTACTTGTTGTTGTTGTTGTTGTTGTTGTGGTCTTTGGTCCTGAGACTGGTTTGATGCAGCTCTCCATGCTACTCTATCCTGTGCAAGCTTCTTCATCTCCCAGTACCTACTGCAACCCACATCCTTCTGAATCTGCTTAATGTAGTCATCTCTTGGTCTCCCTCTACGATTTTTACCCTCTACGCTGCCATCCAACACTAAATTGGTGATCCCTTGATGCCTCAGAACATGTCCTACCAACCGATCCCTTCTTCTGGGAAAGTTGTGCCACAAACTTCTCCTCTCCCCAATCCGATTTGATACTTCCTGATTAGTTATGTGATCTACCCATCTAATCTTCAGCATTCTTCTGTAGCACCACATTTCAAAAGCTCCTATTCTCTTCATGTCCAAACTATTTATCATCCATGTTTCACTTCCATCCATGGCTACACTCCATACAAATACTTTCAGAAATGACTTCCTGACACTTAAATCTATACTCGATGTTAACAAATTTCTCTTATTCAGAAACGCTTTCCTTGCCATTGCCAGTCTACATTTTATATCCTCTCTACTTCGACCATCATCAGTTATTTTGCTCCCCAAATAGCGAAACTCCTTTACTACTTTAAGTGTCTCATTTCCTAATCTAATTCCCTCAGCATCACTCAATTTAATTCGACTACATTCCATTATCCTCGTTTTGATTTTGTTGATGTTCATCTTATATCCTCCTTTCAAGACGCTATCCATTCCGTTCAACTGCTCTTCCAAGTCCTTTTCTGTCTCTGACAGAATTACAATGTCATCGGCGAACCTCAAAGTTTGTATTTCTTCTCCGTGGATTTCAATACCTACTCCAAATTTTTCTTTTGTTTCCTTTACTGCTTGCTCAATATACAGATTGAATAACATCGGGGATAGACTACAGCCCTGTCTCACTCCCTTTCCAACCAATGCTTCCCTTTCATGCCCCTCGACTCTTATAACTGCCATCTGGTTTCTGTACAAATTGTTCGCTCCCTGTATTTTACCCCTGCCACCTTCAGAATTTGAAAGAGAATATTCCAGTCAACATTGTCAAAAGCTTTCTCTAAGTCTACAAATGCTAGAAACGTAGGCTTGCCCTTCCTTAATCTAGCTTCTAAGATAAGTCGTAGGATCAGTACTGCCTCACGTGTTCCAACATTTCTACGGAATCCAAACTGATCTTCCCCGAGGTCGGCTTCTACTAGTTTTTCCATTCGTCTGTAAAGAATTTGTGTTAGTATTTTGCAGCTGTGGCTTATTAAACTGATAGTTCGGTAATTTTCACATCTGTCAACACCTGCTTTCTTTGGGATTGGAATTATTGTATTCTTCTTGAAATCTGAGGGTATTTTGCCTGTCTCATACGTCTTGCTCTCCAGATGGTAGAGTTTTGTCATGACTGGCACTCCCAAGGCCATCAGTAGTTCCAATGGAATGTTGTCTACTCCGGGGGCCTTGTTTCGACTCAGGTATTTCAGTGATCTGTCAAACTCTACACGCAGTATCGTATCTCCCATTTCATCTTCATCTACATACTCTTCCATTTCCATAATATTGTCCTCAAGTACATCGCCCTTGTATAGACCCTCTATATACTCCTTCCACCTTCCTGCTTTCTGCTTTTCCTTCTTTGCTTAGAACTAGGTTTCCATCTGAGCTCTTGATGTTCATACAAGTGAACGCATTATTGTAGCCAAGATAGATACGAAGCCCACACCTACTACAGTAGTACAAGTTTATATGCCAACTAGCTCTGCAGATGACGAAGAAATTGAAGAAATGTATGACCAAATAAAAGAAATTATTCAGATAGTGAAGGGAGATGAATATTTAATAGTCATGGGTGACTGGAATTCGGTAGTAGGAAAAGGGAGAGAAGGAAATGTAGTAGGTAAATATGGACTGGGGCAAAGAAATTAAAGAGGAAGCCGCCTGGTAGAATTTTGCACAGAGCACAACTTAATCATAGGTAACACTTGTTTCAAGAATCATAAAAGAAGGCTGTATACATGGAAGACGCCTGGAGATACTAAAAGGCATCAGATAGATTATATAATGGTAAGACAGAGATTTAGGAAGCAGGTTTTAAATTGTAAGACGTTTCCAGGGGCAGATGTGGACTCTGACCACAATCTATTGGTTATGACCTATTGGTTATGACCTGTAGATTAAAACAGAAAAAACTGCAAAAAGGTGGGAATTTAAGGAGATGGAACATGGATAAACTAAAAGAACCAGAGGTTGTACAGAGTTTCAGGGAGAGCATAAGTGAGCAACTGACAGGAATGGGGGAAAGAAATACAGTAGAAGAAGAATGGGTAGCTTTGAGGGATGAAGTAGTGAAAGCAGCAGAGGATCAAGTAGGTAAAAAGATGAGGGCAAGTAGAAATCCTTGGGTAACAGAAGAAATGTTGAATTTAATTGATGAAAGGAGAAAATATAAAAATGCAGTAAATGAAGCAGGCAAAACGGAATACAGACATCTCAAAAATGAGATCGACAGGAAGTGCAAAATGGCTAAGCAGGGATGGCTGGAGGACAAATGTAAGGATGTAGAGGCTTATCTCACTAGGGGTTAGATAGATACTGCCTACAGGAAAATTAAAGAGACCTTTGGAGAAAGGAGAACCACTTGTATGAACATCAAGAGCTCAGATGGAAACCCAGTTCTAAGCAAAGAAGGAAAAGCAGAAAGGTGGAAGGAGTATATAGAGGGTCTATACAAAGGCGCTGTACTTGAGGACAATATTATGGGATTGGAAGAGGCACTATGGTTGGCCCAGTAGATGTTGCTGCCATAGGTCAAACATATCAACTGCATTTTTTAAATAGGAACTCCCATTTTTATTACATATTCGTGTAGTGAGTAAAGAAATACGTATGTTTTAGTTGAGCCATTTTTTTTCGCATTGTGATAGATAGCGCTGTAATAGTCACAAATGTATAAGTACGTGGTATCACATAACATTCAGCCACTGCGGATGGTATTTGCTTCGTGATACATTACCCATGTTAAAATGGACCGTTTACTAATTGCAGAAAAGGTTGATATCGTGTTAATGTATGGCTATTGTGACCAAAATGCCCAACAGGCATGTGCTGCTCGGTATCCTGGACAACATCGTCCAAGTGTCCGGACCATTCGCCGGACAGTTACATTATTTAAGGAAACAGGAAGTGTTCAGCCACATGTGAAACGTCAACCACAACCTGCAACAAATGATAACGGCCAAGAAGGTGTTTTAGCTGCTGTAGCGGCTAATCTGCACATCAGTAGCAGACAAATTGCACTAGAATCGGAATCTCAGAAATGTCGGTGTTGAGAATGCTACATCAACATCGATTGCACCCGTACCATATTTCTATGCACCAGGAATTGCATAGAAACGACTTTGAGGGTCGTGTACAATACTGCCACTGGGAACAAGAGAAACTACGGGTCGATGACAGATTTTTTGCACGCACTCTATTTAGCGATGAAGCGTCATTCACCAACAGCGGTAACGTAAACGAACATTACATGCACTATTGGGCAACGGAAAATCCACAATGGCTGCGACAGGTGAACATCAGCGACCTTGGCTGGTTAATGTATGGTGCGGCATTATGTGAGGAAGGATAATTGGCCCCCATTTTATCGATGGCAATCTAAATGGTGGAATGTATGCTAATTTCCTATGTAAAGTCCTACCAATGTTACTACAAGATGTTTCACCACCTGACAGAATGGCGATGTACTTCCAACAGGATGGATGTCTGGCACATAGCTTTTGTGCAGTTGAAGCAGTATTGAATAGCATGTTTCATGACAGGTGAATTGGTCTTCGAAGCATCATACAATGGCCCACACATTCACCGGATCGGACGATCCCGGATTCCTTTTTATGGGGAAAGTTGAAGGATATTTGCTATCGTGGTCCACCGACAACACCTGACAACATGCGTCAGCGCATTGTCAATGCATGTGCGAACATTACGGAAGGCAAACTACTCATTGTTGAGAGGAATGTCGTTACACATATTGCCAAATGCATTGAGGTTGACGGACATAATTTTGAGCATTTATTGCATTAATGCGGTATTTACAGATGATTATGCTGTAACAGCGTGCGTTCTCAGAAATGATAAGTTCAAAAAGGTACGTGTATCACATTGGAACAACCGAAATAAAATGTTCTAATGGCTCTGAGCACTATGGGACTTAACATCTGTGGACATCGGTCCCCTAGAACTTAGAACTACTTAGAACTACTTAAACCCAACTAACCTAAGGACATCACACACATCCATGCCCGAGGCAGGATTCAAACCTGCGACCGTAGCGGTCACGGGGTTCCCGCCTGAAGTGCCTAGAACCGCACGGCCACACCGGCCGGCAATAAAGTGTTCAAACGTATATACGTTCTGCATTTTAATTTTAAAAAACCTATCTGTTACCAGCTGTTCGTCTAAAATTGTGAGCCATATGTTTGTGACTATTACAGGGCCATCTATCACAAAGTGAAAAAGTAGTCCAACTAAAACATTCACATTTCTTTACGTACTACACGGTTATGTAATAAAAAATGGGGTTCCTATTTAAAAAATGCAGTTGATATCCATTTGACCTATGGCAGCGCCATCTAGTGGGCCAACCATAGTGCCATCTGGTTTCCCCCTTCAAGCTAGACGAGTTTCGTTCTTTGTAGTTTTTTCGTTTGATGCTTATTTACTGAGATATTTGGCCCGGACACTATCAATGGACCACCCTACAGAACATTCAAGTACAATGATTCCTGACAGTTGTGGATACTTCAAGAATGTACTCGAAACGAATACAGAAATTAAAATTGTATAGTCCAGGTAAGTTTCAACTCACGACACCAAGGTGCTACTCAGTTTCTTCTGCAACAGTATGTTACATTTATTTACAAAATTTGACAGTCTTATAAAAGAGTTTCTCTAGAATTTCAGAAAACACAGAAACTGGTCTATAGTTTTACACCTCTTTCTGGCTTCCTTTTTTGTGTAGTGGTTTTTAAACATGTTGGAAAGCTGGCAGTTGAGGAGGACAGGTTTACGATACGTCAGTGGTTCACAAATTGTCTCCACTTTTTCTTTTTTTATACGACAAAATGTGGTATGTTATCTATTCCTGATGAATGTTTTGATTTTAGATGAGAAATGTATTTTTCTAATTGTTCAGTTTTTGAGGGATGTTTATGGGTGACCTTGTGCTCAATACATTTTTGTTACATTTACAAAATAGCTCTTAAATGTGTTAGCTACCTCCTTTGGTTTGCAGATATTATGCGGATTTTCGTTCAATTTTTGTTTTGTGCCTATCTTTTTCCTTCCTTTACAATATTCCAAACAGCTTTCATTTTATTGGATGCATGTCTCATGTATCTCATTTTCATCATTTTGGCACTTTTTATTACTTTCTTAAGAATTATTTTATAGTTTCTAAAATACTTATCAAAGTCAGGTGTTCTGTGATGTTTTTGTAAATCCTTAGAGGAATTGTTTTTCTGCACATGATTTTCTGATACCTGGCATGATCCATTTGTTTGTGTGAGTTTTGACCTAATTCTAAGTGGAAATGGTACATCAAAATGATATTTCATTGTACCCAGAGAGGAATTAAATTTGTCATATTTCCAGCACCATAAATTTGCTCCCATGATTTTTATTTTATTTTTTTAAAAGATTTCTAAATATTTCAATATTCTGATCATTGTATGATGTGGTCTCAAATCTGGTCTCATATAAAGGCAATCTTACGTTTCTAGCATTTGTAGACTTAGAGAAAGCTTTTGACAATGTTGACTGGAATACTCTCTTTCAAATTCTGAAGGTGGCAGGGGTAAAATACAGGGAGCGAAAGGCTATTTACAATTTGTACAGAAACCAGATGGCAGTTATAAGAGTCGAGGGGCATGAAAGGAAGCAGTGGTTGGAAAGGGAGTGAGACAGGGCTGTAGTCTATCCCCGATGTTATTCAATCTGTATATTGAGCAAGCAGTAAAGGAAACAAAAGAAAAATTTGGAGTAGGTATTGAAATCCACGGAGAAGAAATACAAACTTTGAGGTTCGCCGATGACATTGTAATTCTGTCAGAGACAGCAAAGGACTTGGAAGAGCAGTTGAACGGAATGGACAGTGTCTTGAAAGGAGGATATAAGATGAACATCAACAAAATCAAAACGAGGATAATGGAATGTAGTCGAATTAAGTCGGGTGATGCTGAGTGAATTAGATTAGGAAATGAGACACTTGAAGTAGTAAAGGAGTTTTGCTATTTGGGGAGCAAAATAACTGATGATGATGGTCGAAGTAGAGAAGATATAAAATGTAGACTGGCAATGGCAAGGAAAGTGTTTCTGAAGAAGAGAAATATATTAACATCGAGTATAGATTTAAGTGTCAGGAAGTCGTTTCTGGAAGTATTTGTATGGAGTGTAGCCATGGATGGAAGTGAAACATGGATGATAAATAGTTTGGACATGAAGAGAATAGAAGATTTTGAAATGTGGTGCTACAGAAGAATGCTGAAGATTAGATGGGTAGATCACATAACTGATCAGGAAGTATTGCATAGGATTGGGGAGAAGAGAAGTTTGTGGCACAACTTGACCGGAAGAAGGGATCGGTTGGTAGGACATGTTCTGAGGCATCAAGGGATCACCAATTTGGTATTGGAGGGCAGCGTGGTGGGTAAAAATCTTAGAGGGAGACCAAGAGATGAATACACTAAGCAGATTCATAAGGATGTAGGTTACAGTAGGTACTGGGAGATGGAAATTGCACAGGATAGAGTAGCATTGAGAGCTGCATCAAACCAGTCTCAGGACTGAAGACCACAACAACATTAATTTATTGCACAAAGACGTAACATTCTGTTGTAACAGCATGAAAATATGAACTATTTTTCTGGATTACTTGGTTGAGCACTTACCTTTGCTTTTCTGACTCGTTTTTCATTTTTTCTGGTACCAGTAGATGATTGATTTATTGGCAGAAACACAAATAGTTTTTGGTAGTCTTATTTAAACTAACACCCTCTTTACTAAAAGTCAATTTCCTTTTTTTTTATAGAAGCTCACACATCTGCCAACACTTTATTGCAAGTTTTTCAGCCTAATCTATTCAGATGAAGTCCATCTTGTCCTAGACAAGACATCTCATTCTGGAAACATCCCCCAGGCTGTGGCTAAGCCATGTCTCCACAGTATCCTTTCGTTCAGGAGTGCTAGTTCTGCATGTTTCGCAGAAGAGCTTCTGTAAAGTTTGGAAGGTAGTCTGTAAAGTTTGGAAGGTAGGAGACGGATACTGGCAGAAGTAAAGCTGTGAGTAGCGGGCGTGAGTCGTGCTTCGGTAGCTCAGTTGGTAGAGCACTTGCCCGCGAAAGGCAAAGGTCCCGAGTTCGAGTCTCGGTCGGGCACACAGTTTTAATCTGCCAGGAAGTTTCAAGAATCATCCGATTTGGCACACTCACATTTTTGAAACTAACACACATAGACAATGAATTTTGTTTTTTAATTAACAGGAAACTCAAAAGCTTTTTCATATTTTTCATAGGTGTTCAATATGTCCCCCTTGAGATACATGGCGTATACCAATACAGTATTCAGGTTATTTTTTATTTTATTTCCATGTCGAGTGCTATAGGACCAAACTGAGGAGCAAATCTCCAAGGTCATGGAATGTGTCAGTACATGAAATTACAATATAAAAGTTTATGAGACCAAAAAAGTTAGTCTATAAATTTAAGTAAATACAATCAACAATACAACAACAATCAGCTTAATTTTTCAAGTAACTGACAATAGGAGTAACCCTTGAGAAAACTTCAGTTTCGATTTGGAAGCGTGTGGATTACTGATAACATTTTTGAATTTGAGTGGTAGCTTATTGAAAATGGTTGCGGCAGTATACTGCACACCTTTCTGCGCAAGAGTTAGTGAAGTCAGATCCGAACGCAGGTTTGATTTCTGCGAAGTATTAACTGAGAGAAAGCTGCTTATTGTTAGTAATAAGCTAATATTATGAACAGGAAATGACAATAAGGAATATATTTATTGAGATGTGAATGTCAAAATACCCAGACTTGACAGTGATTGACAAGAGGTTCGTTAACTTACACCACTTATTGCCCGAACCGCCCATCTCTAAGCCAAAATTATTTTTTAGAATGGGAAGATTTACCCCAAAATATAATACCACGTGACATAAGTGAATGAAAATAAGCAAAGTAGACTAATTTTCGTGTCGAACAATCACTCACTTCAGATAGCATTCAAATAGTAAAAATAGCAGCATTAAGGCTTTGAACAAGATCCTGGACATCATCTTTCCACAACAGTTTACTATCTGAACACCTAGAAATTTGAACTGTTCAGTTTCACTAATCATACGGCAATTCTGTGAAATTAAAACGTCAGGTTTCGATTAATTGTATGCTAGAAACTGTAAAACCCGAGTCTTACTGTGATTTAGCATAGTTTATTTTCTACATGTCTTGAAGTTAGGTGAGAACTGCAGTATTTGAAACTGAACTTATGTTACACACATCCTTTACTACCGGGCATGTTTTTCTTTTTAAGTAAGTACTGTTTTGCCACTGTGGCGGTTGGCGTTCTGCACATGCACACTGGGTACCTGCATCTGTTGTCTACACACCGATTCTTCTTTGTGTACCGAGTGTTTGATACCTCCAATAATCCTGAGTCCTGCCGATTGTTAAGTACAGGCTGTTGTAAGATTTCTTAGTGCAAAAGGCCTAAAGGCAATCAATATTCATCATGAGATCTGTGCAGTTTACAGATAAAACGTTATGAGTGATGGAATGGTAAGAAAGTAGGCGAGAGCATTTAAAGATGGCCACAGAAATATACACGATTAACAACAGAGTGGGCGTCCATTGGTCATTAATGAAAGTTTGATACAGGAAGTAGACAATAAGGTGAGAGAAAACATGCTTACTGTAAGACATTGCACAATCTGCGCCGTTCAATTCAGAACAAATGACGTTGCATGTTGAGCAAGGGCATCGTTTATCTGCAAGACAATGCCTGTCTGCATGTTGAGAATCAGACCAAAGACCTTGTGCCCAGTGACTTACTAACTGCTCCTGCACTTTAAGCACCTGGGCAGTCAGTGTCTTCAAGACGAAGTCAAAACAGTGGTGGTGCAGTGGTTAACAAGTCAGGTGGCAGAAAATGTTATGTCGAGTGCCTCAATATTGATAGAAATTACGTAGAAAAGTAGATTCAGGTAAAGGCTTTCACGTAAAAATAAAATTATTGAGATATCTTAGAAATTTCAAACTGGTACATACTAAAAACCCTCATACCAAGCTAGTGTCATCAGAAAACAGAAATATTTTAGAGTTACTCGTAATACCAGAGGGTGTATCATTTATATAAATAAGGAACAGGAGTGGCTCCAGCACAGATCCCTGGGGCACCCCCAATCCATCCATCCACCCACCCACCCACCCACCCACCCACCCATCCATCCATCCCACTTTTCTGTACTCCACTCAGACCCCACATCACAGCCATTCTCAACGTTACCTTTTGCTGTCTACTGCTAAAATAAGAGGAACCAGCTGTGAGTATTCCGTAATGTTCCTAGTTCTGGAGCAATATTTTGTGATCAACACAATCAAATGGCTTAGTTAAATCAAAAAATATGCCTAGCGTTTGAAAACTTATGTAACCCATCCTTTACCTCAGAGGAAAGATAATATAGCATTTTCAGTTGTTACAAGACTTCTAAAGTCGAACTGTACATTTGATAGGAAATTGTGTGATATAAGATCAGCAAATATCCTTACATACACAGCCTTTTCAATAACTTTAGCAAATATTGATGGCATAGAAATAGGTCTAAAATTGTCTACATTATCCCTTTCTCTCGTTTTTATAAAGTTGCTTTACTACTGAGTACTTTAATCATTCAGAAACTCACCATTCCTAAAGGAAGTATTACAAATATAGCTAAATAAAAGGCTAACATGTGCAGCACAGTACTTTAATATTCTGCTAGGCACTCCATCTTAACCATTTAATCTTTAGTCTTCAGTGATTTAATTATTGACTCAATCTCCCCTTGTCTTTGTCTCAAGAGTATTTCAGAAATCGATCTCAGAAATGCATCTGCCAAGAAAGCTACGAGATTCCCTGTAGAAACAATTTTTATTTAATTCACCGATAACGCTCAAAAATTGCCTTAAGTACTGTACATGTATCCAATTTATCAGCAACAGAAATACTTTTACTGTGAACTGACTTTATATCGTTAACCTTGTGCTTTTGGCCAGACACTTCCTTCACAACTGACCATTTTATCCTGTGAATTAACTATTCTATTTTGCATACCACATACTCTTTGCCATCATAGTAACATTTTTAACCACCTTACAATACTGTTTGTAATTGGCTACTGTAGTTTAATTGTGTCTACTTCTAATATTTTGATATAATTTCTGTTTGGTTCTACTTGTTATCCTTACCCCACTTGTCAGTCTCCAGGGCTGCCTATTACTGTTAGGACATGTTTAGAACATTTTAATTGAAAGCAACTTTCAAAGTGCATGAGAAATGTGCTAAGGAATACATTATATTTGTCATCTATGTTATCAGCACTATAAATGTGCTGCCTCTCTTGTTCCTTGACAAGGTTTAAAAAACTCTTGCTATTGGGTTAACTTTCCTACATAGTTCGTAATTATATGCAATATTGATCTGAGTACAAAAGCCTTTTAGTGTTAAAATTTGTCCATCATGGTCTGAAAGGCCATTCACCCTTTTACTAACAGAATGCCCATCTAATAATGATGAATGAATAAAAATATTGTCTATGGCTGTGTTACTGTACCCCTACACCCTAGTTGGAAAAAAACAATCTGCATCAGATCATATGAATTTAGGAGACCTACCAACATCCTCTCTCTTGCACCTTATATTGAAGTTACCACATATAACTAATTTCTGGTACAGCTTACAAAGTGAATCAAGAACCCTCTCTAACTTGAGCAGAAATGCTCTGAAGTCATTTAAGAGACTTATAAAGAACAAAAATTAGATTAGTTTCACTGAACTCAACTGGCCCTGCACAACATTCAAATATCTGTTCAGTGCAGTGCCATGATACGTTTATGGACACAAATGGTATAGTGTTCTTTTTTTACCTACATAGCCACTCCCCCACCCAGCAAGGAACTCCTTGAAAAACAGCCAGCTGATCTGAATCTTGGTAAAGGAAGCCTCTGAATTAAATTATTTAAGCGGTGCTCTGATGTACCAATAATTTCAGTCAACATCTATAAGCAGTTCACTAACTTTATCTCTAATACCTCTTATATTTTGATGAAATATGCGAATTCCTTCTCTGCTTGGAAACATGACATCCTCTGAAGGCGAGCCCTTAGAGGGACTTCCTTTAAATGGGTATACCTATCAGCTAGCTTCAATCTAAGAAAGGTGCAGCTCTAACACCAACTAATATAGGAATTTTTCCAGGAGGTATGATGCCACCGCCGCTACTGCTACCACCACCACCCCCCACTACACTGTCACCTATAAGCTTTGCCAGCCTCCCCTTCCCATACCTATTGAGCTGCAGGCCATGCCTACTGAAACCTGATCTACTGATAGACCCAGTTGGCACCACTGAAATATGACCCATGTACTCTGCCATCAGCATCCTCCCCAGCCCCATGTTAATGTGCCTAACAGTTCCATTAATTTGAGGCTAATCATGATGCTGAAACAGTTGCATGAAGTGCACATTAGTGCCACCAGTTTGAGTAGCTGCCTTTACCAGGTCACCACCTACATCATATTCCCCATGCCTATCAGACTCTTCCCTGTTGCACCCACTATCACTACCTGATCCTCCTTTTCAATGTAACTGCCCTATGCTGTCAGTCACCTGAGCCAATCCTGCACTAGGCTTCACAATGCTGGTGACCTGATACTCAACAGTTCCAGCAACTGCTGGCCCACACCTCTACCATGTGAACTACCTAGCAGCAGAAGCATCTTTCTTTTAGACTTTGCAACTGACCTAGGTCTCCTAACTGCTGAAGACCATTGCATTTCTGGTGGTTATTAAACTCACAAATTTGTAAATATATTTAATTGTATGTGATGGTTTAGACGCAATTGCCTTGCAAGAATTTATATACTTATGTCAGAATTTTGGGAAAAGGAACACACACACAGAGACACACACACACAGAGAGACACACACACACACACACACACACACACACACACACACACACACACACACACAGAGAGAGAGAGAGAGAGAGAGAGAGAGAGACACACACACACACACACACACACACACACACACACAGAGAGAGAGACACACACACACACACACACACACACACACACACACACACACACACACACAGAGACACACACAGAGACACACACACACACACAGAGACACACACACACACACACACACACACAGAGACACACACACACACACACACACACACAGAGACACACACACACACACACAGAGACACACACACACACACACAGAGACACACACACACACACACAGAGACACACACACACACACACAGAGACACACACACACACACACACACACAGAGACACACACACACACACACACACACACACACACACAGAGACACACACACACACACACACACAGAGACACACACACACACAGAGACACACACACAGAGACACACACACACACACACACACACACACACACACACACACACACACACACACACACACACACACACACACACAGAGACACACACACACACACACACACACACACACACACACACACACACACACACACACACACAGAGACACACACACACACACACACAGAGACACACACACACACACACACACACACACACACAGAGACACACACACACACACACAGAGACACACACACACACACACACAGAGACACACACACACACACACACACAGAGACACACACACAGAGAGAGAGAGAGAGAGAGAGAGAGAGAGAGAGAGAGAGAGAGAGAGACACACACACACACAGAGACAGAGAGGGGACACACACACACACACACACACACACACACACACACACACACACACACACACACACACACACACACACAAGAAATTTGTCATAGCTAACCCATCATAGTATCATAGTTGGGGAATAATGGCACTATTGTTAACCATCCTATAGAGGAGACACTGAGTCGCAGACAAACACAGAAAAAAGACTCCCATAAATGTTGAGCTTTTGGCATAACAGCCTTTTTCTAAATTTGAGAATGACTATCACAACAACTAGAGAAAAAAATATTATCTATTATTAAAGCTGTCAGTGGTTTAGAAAAAAAAAGAGGTCAACATTCAGTAATTTTTTTTTACCATTTGACCAGTAATACAAAATACCTGACAGGTAGCACAGCAAGTTTTAAACCTAACCTAACCTAACATAAAATCATTTCTCCTGGAACAATTACTATTCCAAAGCTGAATTTAAGTGTTCGCCTGTAATAAAGCCCTAGCTTTAATCGTATATGTATTGACAAAAAATATGTTCATTAATGTTAACACCATGTATATCTTGTAAACTGATGTCTGTATTTCAATAACAATTGTTCAAATAATCTATTGAACACGTAAATAAATAAAAATAGATTTAATTATATGAATTACTGAAGTTAACAGAAACCTTTGTTAAACTCTCATGGGTTTAGTATGCTATAGAAACATTCAAAAAGGTTATGTTGTTTATATGCCCTGTCTTTATCTGGAAGCAGTAAAAGCTGTAGTGTAC
This sequence comes from Schistocerca gregaria, assembly GCF_023897955.1. Lineage (NCBI taxonomy): Eukaryota > Metazoa > Arthropoda > Insecta > Orthoptera > Acrididae > Schistocerca > Schistocerca gregaria. The sequence continues at coordinate 816,124,239 of NC_064921.1, forward strand.
TGGAAGGAAAGAATCCCAATTTGTTTGTCATGTAGGGCTGTTACTCTGCACTTTCATCTAGTTCCTTCCATCAGCCTTTCATTTCTGCCAGTAGAGTTCCAATACTCTTAAGTCATAGAATGTGCTACTTTAATAAATTGCTCCATAGAACAGATGGTTTGTGTCACAAAGCAATTTGTATTTCTTATAAGCCATTCATATTACAAAACTTCATGTAAATGTTAGTTGCTGAATAATATATCAAATATTAAACCTTAATCTAAGTGTTTGTCAGTCTATAACATCACAAACATTAAGTAAACTTTTATTAACAAAATCAGTAAGGGTAGGAGCCCATAAGAACTTAAAATTCAAGTGAACATCTATCAGATCCAAGTTACACACAACCATAACTGATTAATAATTTACATCCATTTTAAAATGACTAAGACATTTTAACATATGCCTTTGTATAAATATTAGAAAGTATCTGTTGATTCCCATTAATTTAATGGGATCTTGTATACACAAGAGAAATTAGAAGCTTATTTTATAAATAATGATTTCTTACTTCTACACTCTTCTCCTGAGTATGTTTAAATCTTCATTAACTTAAGGTTGCTCATGGAACACACTTCCAACACAATTAAAATACCAAATATTTCTGAACCACAGTAGCTTGTATCCTTTAAAATGTTCTTAAAATAATGAAAGCAAGATGCTCATAATTTTCTAAAAAGTTAGTTTGATTGTGTGAGAAGTTGACACAAATGAGCTTATTTATTTGGCACTGACTATCTATACACCCTGTTATGTGTGTTTACATTTTAGTTTGTATATCTAGTGTCAAGTTCCTTTTATTTATTGTACTGAAGAATCAGACAGTAAACTCTGGTAATGCTGGCCCAGTGGTAGCACTGCATATGCCACCAAGAAATACTGTTCTGCCTCCATAGTCTTCAAATTATCCTCAGGGATCTGTGGTAGCACTGCAACAGTTAACATACATAATGAAGTTGATAGCAAAAGTGATCAGTAGTTTATTAGCTGAACCAAACAATCTTTGATGGCTTGAGTTTCACATTAAAGTGAAGTATCTAATTTTTAATTACCTTAAAGCTTTAATTCAGCTTGTTTTGTGGTGAGCAGTTAAGTGTGTGTGCCAACCTTTTCATGAAATGTTCTTTAATTTTAAAAAAAATTTAAATTTGTTATTTAGCAGATTTTTAATGTCACATAGTTATTGAGGCAAAGTTCCTGCTTAAGTAAGGCAGTAAACATTGTGCTAGTGTTACACAGCTTTTGAACATCTCAAAATAGTGTTTCTACAAAACCATTTGTCGCACAGAAAGGTGGATTGTTCCCATCTGCTATATTTTTTATATTTCAATAAACTATTTTTGCTGATATTTGGATTTTCAATTCAAAAATCTAGTAGTATGTGATTTTAACATGAAAATATCAAGATCATACTTCGATAACAACACTAGTATATTGTTTAGACCACAGTTTTCGTTGTTATGTTCACACTGATGCAATTTGTTTAATAAGGGCACTCCTGATTTGAAAATATAATTAATTGAAGTCAGTACAACAACTCATAACCTGCAGAACCCTACGAGCTAATCATATTTGAGAAAAGTGACCCACACCAACGGAAAGTCTGGCCGTGTCACTTTCCTATGAAGTACCTTGAATCACTTTAAATTTAGTTCCATGGCAGATTATGTCACAACTCTTAAGATTCTGAACCGACTTCATTCTGTATTAACTAATTTTTTTTATACAAAATGACATACAGCATTGATTAACTCACTGATTAATAATTTCTTGTAGCTTTTCCTAATTTTCAGTATGGCATACATACAAATAAAAGGACCCACATTGTGAAAGAATAATAGTATATGTGTATTTTCTGTAAGCCAAAATCATATTTGTTCTGTTAGTTTGTCCAGCCCTGCAAAATCCAGCTTAGCTCATTTTTGTCAAGTATGAGGTATTTATGGAACAACAGTTTCTTCTTACACCCATGCAAGTAGTAGGACTCCTTCCAAAATTGGCAGTTCATGGTTTGAAAGCTCTCAAGGATGACCTATGCACTACTGAAATACACTAATGTGCAATTTTTCTTAATCTTTCCTAACCTTACCTGGTTATTGCCCTCTCTGCCACTTCATACTTATCAATTTCTGAATTCTCATAAGTGACAAGAAATGAAACTCATCTCAACTCCCTCTCCTCCCCCACTCTTTATCTTGCTCTTACTCTTACTCCAATCCTGTTTTTTGTCAATATTTTCATTTATTTTACCTCATGATCAAATGGTTCTAGAAGTCTTCCAAGATCTATGATTACTGCCCTGAACACACAAATTTGAGAGAACAGGTCATATCTTATTCAGAGCATATGTGCAGGTGCCCATAGAGAACAAAAATTAACAGTAATGCTAAGGGTGTAGTTAGTGACAACATTCTTGTAGATTCTCTTCAGCACGAAGCATGCACGCCACTCCTCCCCTAGAAATCCAACTAACTTTTTTACTATTCCAAAGAATGCAATGACACTGTGCCTGCAACTGTTCACAACAAATGCAACTTGCCATCATAGGATGACATTTAAAAAGGCAGAGAGCATATATCTGTGTGTGAAATGCATCTCAGCATGTCTCAGTCCAGCAACAGACCAAAACATTGCATGGTAAAGAAGCAGTAAGGATAATATCTGTAGGATATTATATCTCATCATAACAACTGAGGAAATGTTATTTGTTGAAGTTCGCCAGGGAGAAGTAAAGCCTCCAGTCGGCCCTACAAAGCTGCCATTTGTGTATTCACATAGGTGGGGTAGGAGTCAGCAAACTGATAGCACACAGGAAATGGTCACTCAAGCACATCTCAGAGATAATGGACCACTGAAGATTGGCAACAAAAAGGAACGTGTGTTACGGGAGATGAGGTTAACTTGACAGATGGTCAGCCAAGAGGGGCATTTCTCTGACAGGTTCTGGGTGAACCCCAAAGGGTATGGTGCACATTAAAGTCACCGAGTAGCAGAAAGGTTTGAAGAAGTTGCCCAGTAAGCTGGAAGTAGTCTGCCCTGGTGACACCAAATGATCGAGGGATGTGAAAAGTACAAAAGGAGAAGGTCAAGCATGGAAGGAAGGAAAATGTGGGAAAATGTGGACTGCGACAGCTGTAAGCTGGATAGTCAGGCAGATGGGTTGACTATGATCATCATCCTGGATGAGCAGCATGAGTTGGAATGCTGTCCTCAGGAGAAGGTGAAAGTGGAGCGAAAAGAAAAGTGAGAACTCAGCATGGTTGTGTGGAAACAATTTTGTTTCCTGGAGGCAGAGAAGAAGCAGACACTGATTCAAGAGCAGTGTTAAATCCTATTTGTTGGGTCTAAGTCTGAATGCTTCATTGGAGGAGAGTCATAATGAGAGACGGGGGAAATGAAGGCGTGTTATCTCTGTGGTTGTATAGTGTGAGCCTTCAAAGTGAAGTCCAGGGCAGCGAAATGATTGGCAGTGCACACTGGTAACACAGGTTAGCCAGGTAGGGGTATCATGGTGACAGCTGAAAACTATCTGCGTCGGCAAAGGAGAAGACAGCTTGTCTTAGTTTGATTTCTTTGAGCCTTTCCAGTTGCCAGTGAAAGACTGACTTGTTTGTTGGCTTGTGGGATGTAAACAGTCTTCATGGGAGTATTCCTTCTGTCCTTTACTAGGCCTGCCAGTTGTGTAGCGGGTGACTTCAACCTGAGAGGCATAAATTTGGTGGCTAGTTGGACAGCTGGTCGAGGAGACAGGGATGCTACCATGACACTGGGTGATTTTACGACCGTTGTGGTGAATTTGAAGTCCCATGTCTGCCTGCCCTTCTTTATCGAGTGAGATGTAGCAAGAACAGTACTTTATTTGCCAGATGGCAGAACACATGATTTTCGACTAGCCAATACACAGGACAATATTGGGTGGAGGTGCCATCGTCACCATTGCAATTGATACAGTGGGGAGTAGGTGGCAGACAATTGCCCTCATGAGCATCCCTACCACAGGTTACACATTTGGCCAGGTTTTGACAGGACATTTGAGTGTGGTTGTGGTGATGACGACACTGGTAACACCAGTGGGGTGGCCCCGCGGTGTGAGCGCCTTGTCAGTGTTCGCATTGCTTCCCCCTCGTGTGTGTGTGTGTGCGTGCGTGCGTGCGTGCGTGCGTGCGTGTGTGTGTGTGTGTGTGTGTGTGTGTGTGTGTGTTTTCAGCGTAAGTTAGATTAAGTAGTGTGTAAGTCTAGGGACTGAACCTCAGCAGTTTGGTACCATAGAAGCTTACCACAAAGTTCCTAAAACGTTCATGTTGGCACTGAAGATGCATTTGCCTTTTTCATCACCCAGTGGACTGCAATGACACCCTGATCAGAGATCTATGTTTGGATTCCTGACTCAGTCAGACCATCAAGCAGCCTAGTGTGAATAACACCATAGGAAGTATTCAGTTATCGATGGGGCTCTACAAAAACAGTATAGCTGTGGAAAAGCAAAGCTGCAGGCAGTTGTGCTAGAGAATCAGAAGCAGTCTTCAAAAAAGCGAAGTACCAGTATGTAACAGCAGTATTTCTCAGGGCCAGCTATTCCAACACCACCGTTTTGATTAATAAACGGATTTACCATAACAGAGGGCTGGCCTTTTCAGTGTGCGAAACCAAAAGGTACAATGTTGCAGCTGGGAGGGTCTTTAAGTCATTAATCTCATTCTAATTATGTTTAGTAGACATCGACTGTGAAGATGATGACTGGCTCACTGCGAGAAAATTCTGCGTGACTGACAGCATCTCAAATGGCTCCCTCCTTCCAACTGGCAAACCCAGCTTAGGTGATTGTGAGGTGTGACCTGTGGTGTGAACAAACACCTGACAGTCACGTGCTGCATGTCAAACACATGGGACAGAATTTAGTTATGCACAGGAAGGAAGAAGAGAAAGAGGAACCTCAAACACTAGTGAAAAAAACAAAAACCATTTGAGAGAATGTTGTGATGTCGGCTACTTAAAAATGCACAACACATTCCCAAAAACATTCCAGGCATATTTGCCAAGGGAGGGGAGAAAGAGTAGCAAGAGGATACACATACAGAGTGGAAGGGAAAAGATGCTGCTAAGGCTGGGGCCTTGTGGTAGCCAAGCACGATCCCACTGAAGAGTGGCAACCAGCCTCCCCACCCCCCCACCCCGCTCCTTTGCTGGTTGGTTGGTGGGGGCAGGGGAAGGCGGACGTTATTTGGATAACCTGCTTGTATTAAAGGTCTTCCAACAGTATTAGTGTTTAAAATTACGAGTAAGTTGAGCTTATGATACAATTTCATCAATCTTCCAACAGTATTATTGTTTAAAATTACAGGTAAGTCTAACTTATGATACAAATTTCACTAACCAAAGGCAAATATAATAAACTGCTTTTTGTGTGTGACACTAACTGCTGAGAATGTTATATATTGTAAAACAGATTCATTCATACCTCCTCTGCTACTGTATACAATTGGTCTGCCATTGTTTTTCCAGTCTGTTGCACCATCCTGAAGAAGATCCCCTTCTTGTTTTGCAGCAGTATGTATGGGTGGTCAAATTCCTTAAAAATTTGACAAAAACAATATGATTATTTTTCAGAAAAGCGGGTGTTTTAAATTCAAGATGCAACTTCAGTACTTTGATTAAACTAGAAAGTGAAGCTACCATATGATCTCATTACACATGAACATAGCAAGCTGAGGTCAAATCAAGTTAAACCCTCACCCAAATAATGTGAGATTATTTAATACATTGTTTTGTTTGTGCAGTTATGCAATGATGTTGACTAGCAAATTGGAAATAGTTGGAATACTTACAACAACACTTCCAGAATCCATTACAAGCACTTTGTCACTGTCCATGACAGTGTGCAAACGGTGGGCAATTGTCAACACTGTGCAGTCTACAAATTTCTCTCTGATGGTGTGTTGTATGAACTCATCGGTTCTGGAAAGGAATATATTTCTGTTGCTTTATCAAATCTAATACTACATAAAAACTTTGTCTCACTGGAATTATTGTCTTCTAGCATTTAATTATTAGAGGGCTGTTTCAATGTGTTACATTGAAAAATAATTGAAATATGCATTAAGACATTTCACACACTAGGAGAGGAGACAATTCCTATTTTGTAGAGTGCAGACAGCTGCTGACAGTTCACAGCAGCACCCGCTTTCACACCTTACAAACTGACATACACAAATTTCTTCAGGTTGTCAAAGATGTGAAAATCACACAGTGAAAGACCCAGGTTGCAAGGAGCACATTACAGTGTTTCCTAGCCAAATGGGGGAAGTCATTATCGTGCAGCATGGCAATTCAGTCTGACAGCATTACTGGGCATTTTAACTTTATCATGCATCACACTTTCTGCAAAGTGTCTTGTCATAGGTGCTGCATATTAATTGTGGTTCCACACTTTAGGATCTCAATGAGCAGAAGGCCCCTGCAGTCTTAGGAGGTGGTCACCACTACCTTACTGGAACTTTCCAACAACTTTGTATTTCTTTGCCCGGAGAGATGTGGGATGTTTTCAGAATTGACTTTGCTGTCTGAATGTAGTATGACAATCATCCTGTTGCATGGTAACACCGACTCCCACACTTCAGCAATTTGGTTGAGAAACACTAACATCCTCAGTGCAGGCCAGATCATTCACTATGTCCTTTTCATGTCTTGATGCGCACTGACTGTTCACTAGTTTTTCAACATTCACAATGGGGAAAAGCAGCATTTGACATGCTAACTGTACCTTTGATCTCTGTAATTGGAAATTTTATTAAACATCATTGCAACGAACAGTAGTCTAGCATGGCTGGATAGCAGAATTAAAATTCAACCATAGAAATATACAACCATAGATATATGTGAAAATCTTACTAGTTGTCCGGGGTTGTTTTCGCCATTAAAACTGAATAATATTTGAAAGTAAATCCATTGATATCACATTGGTATTTTACAATAATTGAAAAATGTTTTCTGTAAATGTGACATTTTGAGAACGTACTGTAGTGAATTGCCAGCTTCAACAAATTAAAAGAAGTGCCATCAAAAGCCTCTTCCATAAAATTTCTGCTATAGTACTTTTCATTCCAAACAAAGCAACTGAAAGAATATTTTGTAGGAATCAAGTAAGACCAGCTGACATTCAATCTTTAACAAGAGAAACTGTGATAACACTGAAAATCAGTTATGTATTTCACCTGGGGTCAACATTAGCTGTAGCTTCATCAAGTATCAGTATCTTGTTTTTCCTGATTATTGCTCTTGCTAAGCAAACTAGTTGCTTCTGCCCAGCACTAAAATTTGATCCACCTTCTGTCATCTGCCAACTGAGACCATTTTCAGATTCTATTACTGTATCTTTCAGATCCACCTGAAAACAAAATTAGAATGAAAGCAGCAGCTTTGGTCTGTGGAGCAAATAATTGTGTTGTGATTGCTCCGAGAAACTGTAAAATCCAGGTGTTTTGATTAAATACAGTTATAAAATGTGATTTCACAACATGGACAAGTATTTTAACTTACCTTATTACAATGCTGTTTTGCATTTCTTTGGTATGTAGATCTTTCATATAATTTTTTGTGCTACTCATCCTTTCTGAAAGTACATTTGTATAAATACACCTATTGCTTATAGTTAACAAGAGACACTTAATTGTGTAGCTATTTATTGATTATTAGTCTTTAAATGGCACCATGGAAAATTACTTGGTATATGGGACATGGTTGGCTTTTTTTGTACATATACATCTGTTAATATGGATGAGAGACATCAGACTTTCTGTTTCATTGATAAATTATTATTTACCCCCCCCCCCCCCCCAAAGTGTCATCTCTCTATTACTGGATATATTACAGAAAGAAATGTTTTTATGGGTTATTACTATGTGATGGAGAGAACTGTTTGCTAGAATTTACAATGGATAGTCAAATGAAAACAAGACTGATGAAAAAAGTAAACTATATTATTCAAAAAGTAATTGCCAAAATTTAATACAGTTATGCCACTGAGACAACACAAGGGCTTCATGGAAAAATTTGTACAATTGCCTCCAGAAGCCAGATGTGCACCTCTCTGCCTGAAGCAAGTAGTCTTCAGGACTCCAAAAACATGGAAATCACACAGTAAGAGAAAGACTGCGTAGATTATGTATAAGGGCTTCCCAGAAAAATTTCTGCAGCATAGTCTAAACAACCTTGGCAATATGTAGGTGGGCATTATCCTGCAACAGAATGATGGTCTCCATGAACATTCCTGAGCATTTGGACTGGACACATTTCAGTTTCTGCAAAGTGGCCACATGCCGTGTTCGTGAATTGTGGCACCTTGTTCCCAAAAGTCAATGAGCAGAGGGCCCTTTCAGTCAACGCAAGATGTTATGGTGCGCCGAAAGCTGGTGTGCACAGCTTTCAATTTTTTTCATGGCAGTGACTCTGTGTGGTGCTATTGTGGCTCTGACATTTGCTCTCCAGCTCAAAATGATGACACCATGCTATTTTAATATTTTTGGATCCCAGAAGAAAGACATTCATCACTATCTATTCACTTTAAGAGGCGTATACCAGGGTACAAACATGGTTCCAGGGGCAACCACAAACATTTTTCCATGAAGGCATTGTCTTGTCTCTCAATGGGATAAATATATCCACAATTATGGTGAAATGTATCCACAGTTATGGTCATTACTTTTGAAATAATCATAAGTTTACTTATGCTATTCCATTTCTCTCCTTCATTTGACTGCCCCTTATACAATCAGGAAGTAAAATTCATGGCACTGAAAACATGCACATAAGAGAAATTACCATATGTTTGGAACAGTTTCTCATGGAGACCATACCCACTCTGTTTTTCATTATTTGCTTTTTATTTTTCATCTTAATTCTCCTTCCCTCCTGACTCTTGTCCTATTTATTGTACTGTTTGCCTCCTTTCTCCTCATAATCCATCTTTACTTTTAACTCTGTCACTGGTGGCACTGTATCAGCTTCTATCCAGATATGATTATCTCCTGAAACCACGTTTTCATATTATCTCATTCTCATTACACAAGATATGTCCCTGTCCTCATGACACTCAGTGACCTGACCTTTCTTTGTCAGAAAGAGAAAGCACAGTGGCACTTGAAAAAGGTGACAAATTATTTCAACAAACATATGGCATAAATGAATTCTTTAATTTTTGATAATCCCTACCAAGAAGACCAAAGATCACAATGAATTTCTGTACTATGACTGTAGATAGATTATAGCCATTTTTCCTTCATACAAATTTGATAATGTATGCAGGTATATTGGTATCTCAGTATTGGTAATCTTAATTCACAAACAAAATTAAATCACATTTTTACAATTAACAACATTCTACACTTCCATATAGGAAAAAGATCAAACAAATATTTTTGGATTCCTGTTTGAGGAGTCTTAACCAAAATGGAGTATCCATAGTTTATTTTCTTTTCTCAAGGTTTGTCTGAATCGTTTCCACCTCCCTTTCTTTAACTCTTTCCTCTGCTTGCACAATTTGTGCACCCTCTAGCATACCCTGGCCCATTTCCCTGTCTTTAAATTATTTTTTTTTCGGTTTCTTTCTTCAGTTTAGCTGAAGCACAAGAGAAGTTCTTCATTTATTCTTAGATAGAATTAATTCTTTTTTCATTTCTTTCAGAGTAGTTGTCTTTTTTTCAAGTTCTATTTCTTTCACATTTTTCTTTATAAGCAGTATAATTTGAATCTGCTTGTTGTCCTTACTTAAAGAGCTGAGGCTCTTGACACAAAGAAAATTCCTGAAGTCAAACATGTTTAAAAAGCTTATGGTCATCTCTGCCTTTTCTTATGTATGTTTCCAGATGGAATATTTTCTCTTTGTGCCCGTATTTCCAAGGGTCAGAACCAGAAGCCTTTATGTTACTTTAAAATCTATGGATGATAACCTTGAGATGTGCTGCTGCCAGTAATTGTCAGTACCATTGTTGTCTAAGGGGGGGTTTTCATTTGCTTACTGTAAACTTTCCACTTGTGTACTAAATAATTTTGCCAGATGTGACGAAGCAAGCTGGGATAGTTTTAATTCCCCTCGTTTCGCCATCTGCCTACTTCAATTCTTTTTTTTTTTCACTTTTGAACTAATTATCATTAACATACGTGAGTATAATCTGCATTTTCATAAAAGGAGACTGGCCCTCATTTTGAAAGAATATAACACCAAATCTAATTTTGTGCTTAGTTTTGTGTGTATAATTGATCTAATTTATTTTAATTGTTCGTAGTTAGTATCTCTCATTATAAGGTGAAATCAGTAATTGTTTCATAACAAATTCTGACATAGAAACACACATGAATTCTGTACTAATTATAAACATTTGGAACACTAGTAATCTTAAAGTATCTATTAGGCTCTATTTAAAAACATGTTAGCAAAGCCAGCCCTTAATTCCAAAGTAATTAACAGTTTTGTCAAAGCATTGTTTGTATAACAATATTGGTTAATTTCATGATTTAAACAAATAATTTGGCCTAACTCTTACAGTAGAAGAAACTTAAAAAGGAATGAATTTTTTATGTATTCCATTAATGAGTTTAATTTCAGTTGTAATTTCTGTAAATTAAACTTCAAACGGTGTTTAGTAATATTGAGATGATATGTAAGGGCCTTATTTTTGGTCATGAGTCAATCCACGGCCAAGTTGCAGATGAGGAACTTGTGTTGGTTAGAACAACAACAACAACAACAACACTTCAACTTCACTGTAGAGTAAGTGTTAATCAGGCCATGTGTAGAAACATGGACAGTGTGCTCCATATGTACCTTTGTATTCTTCAAGAACTGTGAACTTTGTGGTTAGGTTTTTACTGCTCGTAGATGTTCAATAGTTAACTATTGTTGCAGCATGTGGAGGTTGCCTGCAACCTATTGAGGTTTATCGAAGGTTGAACAATAGTGCACTGGCCATATTGTGTATTATTTGGGGGGGGGGGGGGGGGGGGCTACAAGCAGCAAAAGTAAGACACTGTGGATCTGTCAGCTTCATTATTTACCATTGTCAGTGTCCAAATTACAAATCCCATTCTTCAGCCAGTGTAGCATTGCAGTACGTCAACACCGAGGACAACAAACAAAGTAAAGAAAGCAGGTAGAACCACTACACAGACTTAACGGCATCACTTTTCCAACCTTTAAAATATCAACACAGCTTCTATTCTCTGAATAAATATTAAGGGTCTAGAATCTTAAAACTTTTTTGGTGGTGCACTTGATAAGCACACCTTTTTCATCACATGTTTGAAGCTGCAATGCAATTTTTTGGGCATTCTTTAGGAAACATAACTTGTCACAGTCTTCCAGTTTACTAAACTCTTCATTTGCTTGCCCCCTAAACTTGTAACCAGATAATGTGAATTCATTATGAAGGACTTGAAAAAGTCAATTTTTCTCATTGCGGAAACTGTCAAAAGGTGAGCTGTAAAGGTTTAAATGTGTTTTCAATTTCTGTAGGCAGTATGTGAATCAAAGATGTTTGGCTCTGAAAACTGTGTGAACTTGCTAATAGTTCTTCAGATGAAACTGTGATCCGCCCCACCACCAGCTTTTCTGAACTCCGCTTATGGGAGTGATCCTTACAATACATTCTCCACTCCTGAAATTATTTCAGCCCCAACTTACAATAACCTATTGTCCTTACATTCTACACCCAACAGGTTCCTACATTAAATACAACCTTCCTACTTCGCATCACAGTAACACACTGCAGACAACTGGCAGAATGTCACCAGTACGGAATATGCTGAACTTATGAAAATATTTGTCCAAGGCTGTTTTGAATTGCATGGTATTCAAACTCTATTTGCACTGTGTTTGGTTTCTTGGTGCAGTCCGAATTCTTGTACTGTTGTAGGGATTGTTAGTTCATCCAGAATTTTGTGCTTTTTGGTGTCTTTTTAGAGGGGGGCACCAATTTCTGGGTACACCAGCCACAACAAGTAACAGTGGATTACCAAATAAAAATAAAATCCATTTTATAAGTAAAAAAATATTTAGGCTGTACTTAATGACAATATTACGTAAAGGACAGGTTGCTACTCACCATATAGAGGAGGCAACATCTCTATATGGTGATTAGCGATCTATCCTTTATGTAATATTGTCATTATTCCATCCTGGATTTTCCATTGCTTGATCTTAATATTTATGTGTACATAGAAGTCAGTGCCAGAGGTAGCAGAGTGACCAAGTTTGCTTGGTGTTAACAGCAATATAATGTTAAACTGAAGAGTACAAACTGCATTCTAAGCATCTTTTGAAATTTTAACCCAACAGTACAGTGAATCAAGAGAATTAGTTATGTATCACTGAAGTCCCTGGTTCAGAAATGTCACTTGCTATTTATGAATGGTGTTTACTTGGCAAAGAAGTGCTGTACAATTTCATTTTGTTCCAGAGCCATGAAGTTGGCATAGATTACTGAAATTTACAGGTTTGTTACCATTGTTTTCTCTGCTATTTGAAGAAAACTTTACTATCCATAATTAATACAGCAATTTCTACTTTCACTTTGTTTCACGTAACGTAAGAAAGAAATTACATTTGTTCCTGAGGTGAGTGTAATTAGAAAGATTTCACAATAGTAAGCTTTCTTCTATTTCCTAAATCAGTTCATTGTTCTGATGTGCCATACTGACAAACAGCACATGGAAACATTGGTAAAAATTTAAGTGCATAATGGAAAAAAGCTTATTCAAACTAATTAGATTTCAGTTTTATAGATGAACTTCTACAGTTTACTTATTATTGGTGAACACTTCCATCATGTGTAGTTTTAAGAATCTTCGGCTTTTGTGTAATGTAAGTTGTGGCTTGTCATACACTGGACTGTGGTTTAGTGATTGTCAGCTACTTGAAGTCTTAAAGCAGTGGCTTATTACTTACTAGCAGTAATGCGTTAACTAAAAATCTACAAAATATCTATTTACTACAGAACTGAGTATATAAAGTTTGCCAGAAAAGGTGACAATTCTCAAAAATATTTTGCTGATAGATAACACTCCATTGTCTCCAGAATGAGATTTTCACTCTGCAGCGGAGTGTGCGCTGATATGAAACTTCCTGGCAGATTAAAACTGTGTGCCCGACCGAGACTCGAACTCGGGACCTTTGCCTTTCGCGGGCAAGTGCTCTACCAACTGAGCTACCGAAGCACGACTCACGTCCGGTACTCACAGCTTTACTTCTGCCAGTATTTCACTCCATTGTCTTCCTGCAACTGATACTCTCAACTGTAAGTTATAAAATAAGATGTGAAGTGTAAAGGTACAGCTTGTGATTGCTGTCCCATGTTGAACATCAATGTCTTCCCTTGATGCTGTTCACCACATACAAAATAAAAGCACCTCCACAACAACTTTGTGAGAGGAAATACATTATGTGATCCAAAGTGTCCGGACACCTGACTGAAAATGACTTACAAGTTCCTGATGCCCTCCATCAGTAATGCTGTAATTCAGTATGGTGTTGGCACACCCTTAGCCCTTCATGACAGCTTCCACTCTTGCGGGCATAAGTTTAACCAGATGCTGGAAGGTTTCTTGAGGAATGGTAGCCCATTCTTCATGGAGTGCTGCACTGAGGAAAGGTATGCATGTCAGTTGGTGAGGTCTGGTACAAAGTCTGTGTTCCAAAACATCTCAGAGGTGTTCTATACGTTTTAAGTCAGGACTCTGCAGGTCATTCCATTATATGGATGTTATTGTCATGTAATCACTCTGCCACAGGCCATGCATTGTGAACAGGTGCTCGAGCATGCAGAAAGATGCAATCGCAATCCCCAAATTGCTTTTCAACTGTGGGAAGCAAGAGGGTGCTTAAAACATGAATGTAGGTCTGTACTGTTATAGTGCCATGCAAAACAAGGGGTGCAACCCTCCTCCATGAAAAACAACCACACTAACACCACCACCTCTGAATTTTACTGTTGCACTACTCATGCTAGCAGATAATTCACCGGGCATTTGCCATACCCACACCCACACCCTGCCATTGGATCACCACATTGTGTACCATGATTTCTCACTCCACAACATTTTTTCCACTGTTCAATCATCCACTGTTTATGCTCCTTACACCAAGCGAGGTGATGTTTGGCATTTACCAGCATGGTGTGTGGCTTATGAGCAGCCTCTCAACCATGAAATCCAAGTTTTTCTCACCTCCTGCCTTACTGTTATAGTACTTGCAGTGGATCCTGATGCAATTTGAAATTCCTGTGTGATGGTCTGGATAGATGCCTGCCTATTACACATTACGACCCTCTTCAACTGTCTGCAGTCTCTGTCAATCAACAGACGAGGTCGGCCTGTATACTTCTGTGCTGTGCGTGTCCCTCCACATTTATACTTCACTATTACATCGGAAACAGTGGACCTAGGGATGTTTAGGAGTGTGGAAATCTCGTGAACAAATGTATGACAAGTGACACGCAATCACCTGACCATGTTTGAAGTTTACAAGTTCCGCGGAGTGCCCAATTCTGCTCTCTCACAATGTCAAATGGCAAGTGAGGTTGCTGATATGGAGTACCTGGCAGTTGGTGGCATCACAATGCACCTAATATGAGAAACATTTGTTTTTGGGGGTGCTCAGATACTTTTGATCACATAGTGTACATGCTCTGACATGGACATAAGTGTTCGGTGGGTCACCAGCTGCCTTAGAAATGTGTAGACTTCTAAAATATAGTTATATGAACAATGGATGCATGTAATCCAGAGGCAAAAGAAACTATTTTACTCTTATTCTGTACGTAGAATGTAGAAGGTGCTCATGTTGTATAATTATGTCATTAACTAAAGTTAATCATAAAAATAAGGCGCAGGAATCCTGAATTTTAAAGTAGTTTTGGTCCTCTGACTACAACTACAACAGGCACATGAAGGTAAATAAGGTATCACACAAAGCCAACACCATGCATTTGTGTGTTTTATTTATTATGAAAAGCAATTTTACAGAAAAAAGACTTACCTCCTCCAAAGCTTGCCATAATTCCTCATCTGAATGTTCATCAAAAGGATCCAGATTTGAGCGCATTGTTCCAGAAAAAATAACTGGTTCTTGAGGAATTATTGAAAGTTTTCGGCGAAATTCTTGTAGCCCAATATGTTTAGTATCAATTCCATCAATAATAACTGACCCAGTTGTGTGTGCTAGGCGGAAGAGAGCTGTAATGATTGATGATTTACCAGCTCCTGTCCGGCCGACTATACCAACCTATGACAATGGGAAGTCTTCATGTATTAAAAATATTAAAACTTTAAATAATTATTTTGTTCTGTCAGCAGTTACTTTCAGCACTCACACATGCACAAATGGCTGTCAAGACCGCTGCTGCCCATCAAGTGGGGAAAAAGAAAGTAGCCAGACAGTGATCTTTATGGTATTTGTAACAGTGCCTAGATAATGTATAAGTAATGGTGGGGCATTTCATGAGCTGTCGACATCTTAGATATCCTGCAACGAATGACAGCTCTTCGCAGCCTGAAGAAAAACCAAAGAACCCAAGAAGATACAGTAAACAAGAACAGAAAACTAGAACCCAACAAAAAGACAAAAACAAGTTGAGAGTGGGAAAATTACATTTAATAACCTTGACAGGAAAGACTGAAGAGATTGTAGGCATGATGGACAGGAGAAAGTCATATCCTTGGATTGAGTGAGACCAAGTTGGAGGGAATAACAACTAAATTGTTGAGAGGGGGGGGCACAAATACTGGCAGGATCACAATAAAGACACAAAAATGGAGTGGGGTTTGTGTTTTACAAAGACATTGATCCAGTTACAGATGTGAGCTTTGTAAGTGAAAGGATAATAAGGGCAAGAGTGAACTTGGGAAAGAATAGTTCTACTATACTTCAAGTGTACTCACCTTAGCAAGAGTACAGTGAGGAAGAAAAAATGAAATTCCTTGAAGAACTTTAAGACCAAGTAAATACTATAGCATTATGATAATTAGGGATCTGAATGGCCAAATTGGCATGGATAGAAATGGATATGAGTTGGTGATGGGGGGCCCCTTTTGGATATGGAAGACAAAAGGTTGAGGGTGAAGAAATTCTACATCTGTGCATAAGGAATCATCTTAGTGAAGAATACATTCTTTAAGAAACAAGATAGCCATAAGATTACTAGATATGGTTGAGATGGCAAATTAAGACAGTTATAGACTATATTAACAGACAAATTAATTGGAGGAAAAGTAAGGGATGCTAAAGTCATACCAAGTGAGCACTTTGATAGCTACCGCTGGTTACTAGTAGCTGATGTAAATTATAAGATAAAAAGTTTGAATGCTGTACAAAGAATGTCAAAAATTCTGTAGTGGAAATCTAAAGAAGAAGAAAATCAGAAAAGTTTCAAAACTCTAGTAGCTCAAAAATTGCCAAAAACTGAAAGGGGTAGTGTAGTGGAAGAGTGGAACATATTTAGAACATCAATAGTTAATAGTGCTGTGCAGATATGCACAAAAACAAAGGGTTAAGTTGAAGACAAAGAAACCAGTTGGTGGAATGATAGAGTAAAACATGCAATAAAAAAGTAATATGGCTAAGAAAAACATGGAGTTTGAAAAATCAGAACCAAGGGCTGGTACCAAAAGATGAACATGAACACAAGGTGACAACATTTGAGAAGGAATACCAACAAAAAACTCCAAGCAAAGAGAATTGTGAAAAAAAGGAGGAGAGTTGGGAAATATTCACCCAGAAACTAGAGCAGGATAGCTAAGGGAACCAAAATCTGCTGTATGGGTTACTGAAAAGTAAAAGATCTGATAGAGAAGACATAAAAACAATTGAAACAGATGACGCGGATATTATCAGGAACATGGAAGATATCAGGAGATATGAATTATTTTGGAATCTTACTGAATGCGGAAGGTGCACAAGAAAGTGACACCGAATTCTTTGAACTAGAGGAAGAGTAGGATTCAATCTCTTGGTTAGAAATGGGGAATTCCCTGAAACAGATTAAAAGTGAGAAGGCAGCTGGAGTAGGTGAGCTGACAGTGGATATGATTAAAGCTGCAGGAATCCATGAAATACAATGGTTACACCGGGTGCTGGGGGTGATATGGAAAGTAAAAGTGCCGTATGAATGGAGAAAAGGAATTAAAATACCACTGTTCAAGAAAGTTAGTAGAAAGAAGTGCACCAACTACCAAGGAATCACACTGCCTTTAGATAATGGAGAAGGTCATAGGAAAAAAGATTGCAGAAAAATTATAGAACACCAATTAAAGGAACAACAGCATGGTTTCAGAAGTAATAGTGGAACAATGGATCTCATTTTCTTCCTCCGTCAGTTAATGGAGAAATACTGGGAAAAAGGAAAGGACTATAGTAGTACTCATGAATTTGGAAAAGCATTTGACAATGTACCAAGGGATAAAAATATGGGAATGTTTGAGAAAACAATGTTCCTGATACATTAATTAAGGAAGTCCTGATGCTGTACAATGGTTGTGAGAGCATTGTACAAGTAGGAGGTGGGAGATCAAAATGGTTTAAGACAAAGAGGTGTTCAGCAAGCCAGTTTGCTCTCCCCTTTACTTTTCATTACACTTATGGACACAATCATGAAAGAGACCAAGGAAGGAGAAAATGAAGATCTCAAGGCTTTTGTTTTTGCTGATGACATCACCATTTGGGGAGAGATGGAAATGTAGGTTCAGAGGAGACTACCTTACTGGAACACAAAATTTAAAAAATCAAGTTAACTCTGAGTAGGAACAAGACAGTGACAATGAAGATGAGCAGGACACCCACACCTTGTCACATCTTACTGAAGTGGAGAAGGTTGAATGTGTGAAAAGCTTCAATTATCTGGGTAGCATCATCACATAATGCGATGGAAGTTCCTAACAGTCTTAAACAGAATAACAAAAGAATCAAACTTCCATTAAGTATGAAATCCAATCTGGGGCAAGGAAGTCCCTCAAAGAGGGAAACAGCCCATGTATGAAACGTATCTCCAGTCAATCATGATGTATAGTCCAGAGGCCTGTGTCATAAGAGAGAAGAGTCAAATACAGGCGTGTGAAATGAAGTTCCTTAGGTCAGCTCTACAAAAAAACTAGGAGATTGAGTCAGGAATGATTATATAAGGAGAGACCTGCAGGTGAATTGACTACAGAGGGGAGAACAAGTGCTTTCAGACTCAAGTGGTTCGGTCATGTGAAGTGAATGCACTTGACTCAAACCACACCAGTATTTGGAGGTGGAGGTACCAGGAAGAAGACCAGTTGAGAGGCCTAGAAAGAGATGGATAGACCATGTTAAGGAAGGTCAAGAGGAGAGGAGTAACATGGGACGTAGTGAAGAGGGAAAAGCTATACCAGGACAGAAACCAATGGAGGCATATCGTTCATAAAGTTCCTACCCGGCTCACTGGAAGGAAATCCTTATGATCCTGATGGAAGTTAGAAATCTAGATTCAAAATATTTCAGCACAGTTTAGATTCTCTTGTTATCTGAAAGATTGTGGATGCAAAAAATCATGTCTTTGTAATCCACAGAACCATGGAAAGCAGTACACAAGGCACATTGCAGACAGAATTTAAATTACAGCACAAATTTTCTTTTCAGGCAAATAATGGTTAATAGTGTTTGTAGTGCCATGTGTAGTGAGGTCACAGATGGAGACTGCTTGCTACGTGTATGGTGAACCAGGAGTCCCAAGCCCATGGCTGGCAGCTGCTATCACTCCTCTCACATTGCGAAGTTTAAGAATGCTGTAGAAAACACTGATGCACTGGTGAACATTGCCACAGGAAAGTGGTATCTTTGTTTAAAATGGTGAATAGTGCAGATGGCACAGTTTTGTATATTAAAGAGAGAACCAAAGGTGTGAATGCCTGTTAAAACAGTGTGAAAACCATGTGGGCAACTACCCTGCTTTATTGGGCATGGTTAGGTGTGTGGGTTATTGGCTGAATGGACTTTTATTTAAGTGCA
Organism: Schistocerca gregaria; assembly: GCF_023897955.1. Lineage (NCBI taxonomy): Eukaryota > Metazoa > Arthropoda > Insecta > Orthoptera > Acrididae > Schistocerca > Schistocerca gregaria. The sequence continues at coordinate 816,143,290 of NC_064921.1, forward strand.
GTTCATAGAGAGAACTTTTCAATGAAAATATCAGCCCCTTCTGTAAATATTTACTATCAAAGTAGTATCAGATGTTCAGTGAAAGTGTGACCAAGACTAAGTTTAAAACTGACATTCAGTAATGAAACAGATTATGGAAGATTATACTTTTGGTGGATCAATTCATCTAAGTGGAAAGGTCATTTACAATTATTATAAACTGCTTTGATAATTTACTATAGTAAGGAAACTGTAAAATGCCCTTAATTCTGTTACAGATGGGCTGTTTATCACAGATGCAATAAACACAATTTGCAACAACAAAGTGGAAATCTTAAGTAGTATGAACACATGACCAGTCTACAAGGGATGGAACTGTGTGCAACATTCCAATTAGTGCTCCCCATGCTACTACCATAGCTAACAAGTCAAAGCTCACTAAAAGCCCAAGTTAACTTCCCCAAGTAAATTGAGTGCAGTTGTGCATTGTGACTGCAACAAAACCACTATCGTGATAAAACATAACTGTTAAATGAATTCAAGGCCATCCAAAATCACAGAACTATTGGCAATGACTGACTAGATGGTACTCACTGCCCACCCTACACTCCCCCCTCCATTTTAACTTACATAGTAGTTTCTTTAACTATGCACACTCACATAATTGTCACACTACATTCTCTCTCTTTCTAGGATAACCTTTTTATGTGGAGGCACTGATGTTTTACTAAGTTGCTTGCTCAATCTTTAACAGCTCAGTGACCACCTCCATGCTTAGGGATTATTATGTGATTCAGTTGCAGTCAGTGTTAATGGATGTTCATTTCAGATAACCAGTAAGAAATCTGGCCTGGAATGTCAATTTTAACTGAGTATAAGAAGTCTGGAAATTTTTATTAAGACTGTATTGAAACAAATATAAAATTTTAGCATGAAATTTACACTTAATTTGGTAAAAAATGTGCTTACTTTTTCTTTAGGCTGCACAGTGAAACAGAGATTTTTGAGGACTGGTGGATTCATTTTGTCATATGACAAGGAGACATCCTTGAATTCTATTTTTCCTTCAGATGGCCAGTTAAATGTTTCTATAGCTGAAAAGTTTATCAAGTCATTAGATTTGTGATTAACATAGGTACAAGAAATTAGTAAGTGATCTAAATCATACGCAATAAGTATTCACAAATTCAGGTTTTTACCAAATTGTTTCACCTTACAAGACATGCATTTGTAATAACTGAACAGTGATTAAAAGCTACTGAAATAATGTATGTGAAGTTACTAGTAAACACTTATAAGGGTAATTTTATGGCAATTATGTGGCAGTTTATGACAGTAAACAAATTGCAGACTAAAAAATTTCTTTTCTCTAGTAGTATGCCAAAACAGAGCACTAAACTGACATACAAATCAGATGTTAAGATTGTAAACTTTCAATCCACCTGTCAAAGTGTAATACAAGGTGTGGCTCAGGTGTGTCTTCTTCACATATATTAATACATGAACTCCCATATGTAGCTGACACCACAATCTTATTCTGTGATGCAGATAACATTTTGCTACTACTGGTATAAGAGAATTATACTTCAGTGATCTGTGCCTCAAAGCAACAGTCACCAAATGTCTGTTAGTGATATTTAAAGCAAGCAGTTCTCCTCACACCACAGTAAGTTTATGTATCAGCTCAGTGTGTACTTGATGAAAATTACAGTGGATGAAGCAAATTAATTCTCTTTGTGGAGAAATCTGTAGTTCCATAATATAACTAAATATTAAAAATAGTGTACTATGGAACAATTTGCTCCTTTCTTAACAGTGGAATTTAGTTAAGAGGCTATGCTGTTTATGTTCATTTAAACAGAATGTCTGTACTGAAAATAGTATGACATAAGTAATACAAAATCACAACATGTCATGCTTGTGCAGGGCAAATATTAACACCATATTCTTTATATTTGTTCTGATCAACTGATTTGATCTAAAAGCTTCCAACATTGCAAGTGGAATTTAAATTTCTGACACAAAAATGTATATTCATTCAATGAACTTCAAGATTGATAGGCACCAGAAACTATAACATAGATGTAAGAAATGTAAGATACAATTTTCTTTCACTTTTTAATGCAGTTGTATTAATATTACTATAGTTAGCTTTTGTGAAAACCATTGTTTTGGTGGCTCCATTCAGAAATGATTTAAATACACAATGGAACATCAGTGACCTAGCAAACCAAGGAAAGAGTATTCACAGCACACCATTAACAGGCTGAACATGAAAGTGACTTCAGTTTTATAAAATACATACAAAGTGGAACTCAGACTAACTTTACTAAATGCTGTTCATTACTGTTGACCATTCATTATTATGTAATGAAAGATCTTTTTGATTCCCCACCAAGTAACAAATCATCAGACTATGTATTAGTCTATTGTGGCAACATCTTCAACTCAGACTAACATTTACACAATTATGCCCTCAGTTATTTGTTGCATGTATTCCAGTCAGTTTTCCATCTTAATACAATATCTCTAACAGATTCTTTTGAGATTTTCTGACATTCCATGATTCACTAAACTAACAGCTATGTTCCCAAGGTACATTTCCATTTTTTTCTGAAAACTGAGGCCTATGTTTGATACTAGTAGACTTCATTTGGCCAGAAATGTTCTTTGCCTATATTAATCTTATTTTGTATTCTGATTCATCCATCTTGCCTCATTTGGCTTCTAAGATAGAATTTATACTCTGTGTACTTCATAATCAATTTATATTTTAATTTTGTCACTAAACTTATTTCTGCTCTCATTACTTATTTCTTTGAATTACTCTCCCTCCATAATCTGTACACAGGCTATTCATTCCAGTCAACAAGTCCTGGTAACTTTTCAGTTTCACTGAGGACAGCAATGTCCTCTGCAAATTATATTGATATCCTTTCAGCTGAATTTTTATCCCACTCCAATCTTTTTATTCCTATCATGCCTTTTTCAATGTGTAGATTGAACTATTGGGGTGAAACACTTCTTTGTCTCCCATTCTTATTGTTCCTCTTGCTTCATATTTTCGCATATTACAGATCTTTCTCTATACCTTACTCCTATCATCCTCAAACTGTAACATCTTGCACCACTTCACATTGTCAAACACTTTCTATGAAATAAAATCATTTTAGCATTTATATTTCTGTAATTTTGCTTCTGTTATCAAAAACGTCAGCAGTGCCACTTTCATGCCCTTACCTTTCCTATAGACAAAGTGGTCATTCAAACAGATCCTCAGTTTTCTTTTCCATATTTTCTATATTATTCTTGTTAGTAACTTGGCTGCATGAGCTGTTAAGTTGATCATTTGATAGTTCTCACACTTACCTGTTCTTTGAGTGTGTGTGAATGATATTTTTCAAGTTGTGTGATGGTAAGTCTCCAGTCTCACAAAGATGAGATGCTGAGTTGCAGACAGGCTCAACAAAAAGATTTTACATTTAACTTTCAGCCAAAGCTTTCCTCAAAAAAAAGGGGGGGAGGGAACAAATTCACACAATCAAACAAACATACCTGACTCATGACTGCTAGCTCCAGCCAACCTGAAGCAGCTAGAAATAGTCATGTGTGCGTGTGTGTTTTTTCCCTTTCTGGAAAAGGCTTTGGCTGAAAGATCAGTGGTCAACAGCTTTCCACTGTGCCTGTTTGCAACTCAATGTGTCACCTTTATAGTTATTAGCAGTCTATCTTTTCAGGATGTTAATATTTTAACCTGGACTTTCCATTGTTTGATTTTAACTAACTTTAACAATCATTTGGTTGTCACTCCTCCAAAGATTTTAGAAATTCTGATGGTATGTTATCTATCCCTTCTGCCTTATATGGTTGGAATTCTTGTAGAAACTGAACAGACAGGTACTAGATCCCAATGTCATTCACATCTACTCCGATTTTTTCTGTCATGACGGACAGTTCCCCCCTGTTAAGTTCATTGCCAGAGATTCCGACATGTACTGGGGTCCACACAAACACAATGGAACAGCAGGACTGTTCCAGGGCATAGATGGACTCCTGAATGGACTATACTAGAAGGGGGGGCGAGGGTAGCACTGGTCGACAGCTTGTAGCCTGCTCAGTGAGTCAGTAAACAGAAGAAATGACTTGCCAGGGCATGAGCGGATGTAATCAAGGGCACGAGATATGGCCACCAGCTCTGCAGTGAAAACACTGCAGCCAACTGGCAAAGAGTGCTGCTCAATATGTCCATGTACATATATAAAGCCTACGTGACTATCAGCCATTGAGCCGTCTGTGTAAACCACTTCAGAGTCCTGGAACACTTCAAGAATTGAGAGGAAGTGACATCAGTGAGCAGTGGGGTTAACGGAGTCCTTAGGGCCATGTCAAAGGCCCAGGGGAAGCTGCGGCCCAGGCATACACCATGGAGGCGTACGTGAACAGACCGCAAGTAGAGGTGGTAAAGGGAAGGACTCCAGAGAGAAGGGACTGTACGCGAACTGCAATCGTCAGCCACATCTTGGCCACCGATGCAGGAGATGGACTGCTGTGGGCAGGAAAAGGAGACAGTAATTTGGATGCTCTGGGAACTACGAATATGTAACTGGCAAGCAGTTGCGCGCGTCTGCTCTGCAGTGGAGAGACACCAGCCTCCAGCAGTACACTGGTCACTGATCTCATCCTAACATCTCCTGTCACTAATCGAACCCCAGAGTGGTGTACAGGATCGAGCAAATGCAATGCTGAAGGTGCTGCCAAATCATAAACCACACTCCAATAGTCCATTCGGGATTGGACAAGGGCTCTTTAGAGCTGCAGCAGGGTACAACGATCTGCACCCCAATTGGTGCTGCTCAGGCAATAGAGAGCATTGACATGCTGCCAGCACTTCTGCTTTAGCTGATGAAGAGGAGGGAGCCAAGTCAATCTAGTGTCAAAAAATCAGTCCTAGGAATCGGGATATGTCTCCACTGCAGTGAGTAGATCGTCATTAAGTTAATGTGCAAGTTCCGTATGAATGGTATGATGACAACTGAAGTGCACGACATAACTTTGCAGCTGAAAACTGTAATCCTTGGGCTTGTGGATGGCTCCCTGGAGGTTCCGCTCAGCAACAACAGTACTGGACAGTACTGGAGCAGCAGTACGAAATGCGAAAGTCGTCTGCATACAGAGAAGGGGAGAGAGGGCCCGACAGCTGCTGCTAGACAGTTAACGGCCACTAAAAAGAGAGAGACACTCAATACATAGCCCTGCGGGCCTCCATTCTCCTGGATATGGCTGGAAGATGGGAGTCATCAACTTGGACATGGTAAGTACGGGGTGACAGGAAGTTTGGATAAAAATTGGGGTAGTCCCGGTAGACACCACTCATACAATGTGGCAAGGGTATGATGCCGCCAAGTCGTGTCGTGTGCTTTACGTAAGTCAAAAAAGATGGCAATCAGGTGTTGCCATCTGGAAAAGGCTGACTACATGGACACGAGATTATCAGTGGTAGAGCGACTGGCGGAAGCCACACAAGACATGCAGCCAGCAAGCCACCTGACTCCAGGACCCAATCAACCACGAACATACCATACTTTCCAGCAGCTTACAAAGAACGTTGGTGAGGCTGATGGGCCAATAGCAATCCACATCAAGCAGGTTTCCACCGGGATTGAGCACCAGAATGATGGTGCTCTCCTGTCATCAAGATGGAAAGAGACCATTGCAGCAGAGCCGGTAGATGATGACGAGAAGATGTCACTTGTAGTCTGATGAGATATGTTTAATCATCTGGCTGTGAATGCAATCGGGTCCAGGAGCTGTGTCGGGGCAATGTGCAAGGGCACCAAGGAGCTCCCACTCTGTGAATGGGGCGTTATAGGATTCACTGCGGCGTGTAGTGAATGAGGACATTCCCTTCCAGCCACTGTGAGTGTGCGAAAGACTGGGGGGGGAGGGGGGGGGGGGGTAGTTCTCCAATGCAGAGGCTCGAGCAGTGCTGAGCAATCGCATTTGCGTCAGTACGTTACTCACCATTTGTGGTAACACTGGAGACAACTATTGGGGCCTCGTACCTGAAAAGATGTTTGATCTTTGCCCAGACTTGGGAAGGTGATGTGACACCCAATGGTAGCGAACATGGGCACATAGCTGTTTAAAGGCTATAAGGTGCTCTAGGGAAGTGTGCCGCTTATTCTGCTGTAGAGCTCGCTGACGCTTCTTAATTGCTTCAGTGACTTCTGGGTACCACCAAGGGACTGCCTTACACCTCAGGCACTCAAAGAGCAAGGGATCACATTTTCTGCTACAGAAACTATTGTGCTTGTCACCTGCTCAACCATCACATCAATGTTACCATGTGGGGGGGATTCAGCTGTGACAGCAGAGGTGAAAGCTCCCCAGTCCACCTTGTTCAAAGTCCACCTGGGCTGGCATCTGTGTGCCTGATGCTGGGCAATGACAGGAATATGGGGAAGTGGTCACTACCGCACAGATCATCATGTGCTCTCCAGTGGATAAATGGGAGAAGTCCTGGGATGCAAATTGATAAATCAATGGCTGAGTAACCACCATGAGCCACACTGAAATGTGTGGCAGCTCCAGTATTTAAGAGGCAGAGGCCGAATTGCGACAGTAAAGTTTCAACTTCTCTGCCTCTGCCAGAAAGCATGGTACCACCCCACAACGGGTTGGGTGTTAAAATCTCTCAAAGGCAGGAAAGGTTTAGGGAGTTGATCAATCAGTGCAGCTAATAGATACAGGGGTACTGGAGGAAGATATACATTGCTGACAGTTATTTCCTGTGTCATCCTTTTCTTACAGCCACAGCTTCAAAAGGGGTTTAAAGGGGCACATGTTCACTACACAACAGTTCCTGCAATATCCCTTATAGCCACAGAGAACAGGGTTCTCCAGTGCTGGGAACCAGGTTGCCTGGAGGGCAGATATCAGGTGTAGAGCTGAATAGTTGCCATTGCTCTGACAGGCAGTGAAAAAGCTGCTTCAATTCCACTGGAGGATGACATTGTCAGACTGGGAAGGCATGGAACATTCAACGAGGCAGTTTATACACCTCAGAGTCACCTGCTGTCACCGATTTATTGCGTGAGCAGTCTATATCCATGGTCTCTGAGGGTCTGGCAAAAGCTAGGTCCTCAGTGGATGCCAAAATCTCCACCCCATCCTCAGCCACAGAGCTTTTAGGTAGTGGTAGTGGTGGTGGTGGTGGTGGTGGTGGTGGTGGTGGTGGTGGTGGTGGTGGTGTGACTGCAATTTCCTTGGTCTTAGGGGTTTTCTTTTTGAATTTCTCTCGCTGCTCCTTGGGTTTCCCTTGCTGGAAGGACTTCACTGGCTCAGTCTCCGGGACTGAGGATAAGCGTGAAGCCCTGCGTCCAGCTGCTTTTGGGCTCTTCAGTCACTGGCATGTTTCGTCCTTCCCACTAGAAGAAACCTGGGAAGGGAGTGATCCAAGGGACCCCTTCCTAGCAAGAGAAGCCGAAGTTGATTTATGCTTCTCTGGCTTAGAAGTGGGGACGGATGTCTCCAAAGGTTGGTTGTGTGTGTGTGTGTGTGTGTGTGTGTGTGTGTGTGGGGGGGGGGGGGGGGGGTTGCTCCCAAAGTAGGTAGTATAGGAGAAACAGGGAGGAAAATTCCCCACCATCAAGGGGGCAGGTTTAGTCTTCCAACTGAGAGGTGGGTTGGCAGAGCTGATGGTGCCAGAACTGTTGTAGCGGCGGCTTAAGACAATGTCTTACACACGGGATGCAGGTGTTCAAATTTTCTCTTATCCTCAGTGTAGGTCAGTCTTTTACTCCATGATTTTCTTTTCTTTCTGGAGAATCCTGCAGTCAGGCGAGCAAGGCAAATTGTGCTCTCTGCAGTTGACACAGTTGGGAGACGGATCACATGGAGTATTGGGATGTGATGGGCACCTGCAATTTCAGCATGTGACACTGGAAGTTCAGCAGGAATACATATGGCTGAAGTTCCAGCACTTAAAGCATCTTATCGTGGGAGGGATATAGGGCCTTACATCACACCGGTAGACCATCACCTTGACCTTCTCGGGCAACATGTCACCCTAGATGGCCAAGATGAAGGCACCGGTGGCAACCTGATTATCCTTCAGACCCTGGTGGACAGGCCAGAGGAAATTTACACCTCGCCGCTCTAAATTGGAGGGCAGCTTATCGTCAAACTGCGAAAGATGGTATCTGTGAAATTGATACCCTGAACCATATTTAAGCTCTTATTGGGTGTGATGGTTACAGAAACATCCCCAGCTTGTCACAAGCTAGTAATTCCTGTGACAATAGAGGATGCTGTTTTGATGGCAGAGGATGGTGTTTTGATCATGATTGACCCAGATCTCATTTTGGACAAGCCCACCACCTCCCCAAACTTGTCCTCTAAATGCTCAACAAAAAACTGAAGTCTCATCATCATGAAAGATTCCCATCAGCTCTCCAACATACAAGGTACCGGGGTGAATGTTGTCTGCTGCCATCCTTAGCCTGACGTTCCTCCCATAGTGGATTTAGGATCATACTTCTGTGGGTTGAATTAAGCTCACGATAGCTTAGAGACTGCTGGTGCTTCATCACCAGCAAGAGATGATGGACTACGCTTCATTGTGCGTCATCCATCCTGATGCCACCCACTCCGACCAGGGGCCCTCCCCACAGACACCATGTAGCCGCAAGAAAGCCACCTAGCAGGATGGCCATTGCTGGGAGTCCCGATGCCCCAGGGGATGGGCATTACCCCTTGGCATACACAGCGAGTTAATGGCGCAGGCATCATCAGTGTGTAACAACAGCGTACATGGTAGCCCGTAGCCCCACCACAATGGAGTGGCTGCTGTGCTGGATGTCAGGTGCAAAGTAGTCCATGGTCATAGTCGAGGCAGAAAGACACTGCATAGTACATGGTGGGAAATGCACCCAGGAACGTGTCCTCACCCAAGAGATGGAGAATGGGCAGGACTGCAATGTGACAAGAAACTGGGTGAAGATCTCAATGCACAATAGACATGATGCACCACGTAAGGCACCCTTCCCCAATTGGCTCGCTTTTCAGGAAAATTTATAAGAGTGGAGGTCAAACCCTACAGGGGACCATCACATAAAGGCTGAAACATGTGAAACTCTTTTTAGTCACCTCGTACGACAGGCAGGAATACCTTGGTCCTATTCTAAACCCTGGACCTGCAGGGGGGGGGGGGGGGGGGGGGTGTTTAGTAGTGGGTCTGCAGGAGAGGTAAGAGGAAGCGTCTAGTTCTTGAAGAAGTGACCCGACACGGATGGTCAAGGGATTCCCAGTTCTGGGCCACTGTTGTGGGTGATGGACTGCTGTGTTGGAGAAAAGAAGATGGTAATTTTGATGGCGAGGCGAACTATGTATGTGAATGGTATAATTTGCAAGCAATAGTTGCCGCCAGAGCTGCAATGGAGGAATGCCAGCTTCCACAAAAATGCTGTTCATGGGGCTAGATCAGTAGGCTCCCGTCGCAAGGGGAACTCCACAGTGGTGGATAGGGTCTAGTAGACCCAGTGCAGAGGGGGCTGTTTAACTATACACCACACTCCACAATCAACACAGAACTATACCAGGGTTTGGTATAGCTACAGCAGTGTATGACAATTAGCACCCCAATTGGTGTTGCTCAGGCATTGAATAGATTTAAGTGCCGCCAGCACTTGACAAACTGACAAAGATGGGGAAGCCAACTTGAGCAGGCATTGAAGAACAGTCCCAGAAAGCAGTAATTCTCCACTACATCTAATAGTTTGTCTAAAGTTCTGGATTGGGGTGGATGGTATGACGATGACAGAAGTGCATCACACAAGTTTTGGCAGCCAAAAACAAAGCCATGAGAGGGCCGACGACTGTCTTCTGTGGTGGTCATGTTCAAATGGTGGAGACAGTATTCCCAACACTCCTGCTTTCTTCATTTGATGAGGCAGTGAACCTGTGCTCTGAGCTGTCTGAAGGCGATAAGATTCTCCAGGGAGGGGTGGCACTTATTACGGAGGGCCTGCCTATGGTCTCTAATAGCCACAGCGATTTCCGGTGATCAAGGCAGTGAATCCACCGGGGGCAACCAGAGGAATGAGGGATTGTTGATTCAGCTGTGGTAACAATGCTCTTAGTGACGACATGGATCACTTCATCGATGGTGGCATGCAACAGATACTCAATGTTGGTAGCAGATGTGAGAGTGTTCCAGTCAGCCTTGGGAAACACCCACCTGGGCAAATGTTGAGATGAGGGACACTGTGGTAGGGACAGGAAGAGTGGAAAGTGGTCACTACCACACACGTCATTGTGTGCTCTCCAGTGGATAGATGGGAGAAGGCCCAGACTGCAAATCGAGAGATCAATTGCTGAATATGTGCCATGTGCCATACTGAAATGTGTGGGGACACGTGTATTTAGGAGGCAAATGTGGAGGTGAGTTAGTAGGTCAACATCTTTGCCACAGCCATTAACCTTGGCTCCACCCCACAAAGGTTTATGGACATTAAAATCACCCAAAAGCAGAAAAGGTTGGGGGCAGTTGCAAAATGACTGCAGCCAAAACATGGAGTGGTGTGTCACCATCTGGAGGAAGGTAGATGTTACAGATGGCGATTTCATGTGTTGTCTTCACCTTGACAGCCACAGCTTCCAAAGGTGTTTGAAATGGCACAGGTGTGCTACAGAAGTAAGGACGAAAATACATACTCCACAGGCAGGACGGTTTTTGTAGTACCCCCGGCAGCCACGAAGGGTGGGGATCCGCACTGTGGGAAACCAGGTCTCTTGAAGGACAATGCAAAAGGCAGATCTACTGCTTAAGAGTTGCCGTAACTGAGCCAGGTGGGAGAAAAAAGCATCACCATTCCACTGGAGAAAGACTCATCTGGGGTGGCACAGAGTGACCAAGCAGGCAAATTAGGCTTCAGTATCCTCTGTTGCCACTGGCTGAGTGTTGGCATCCAGTACCATTGAATCTGCATCGTCATGGAGATCTAGGTCCTTAGGGGATGCCAGAATGTCCACCTTATCCTTGGACACAGAGCCGTGGGGGAGTGCTGATGTAGGGGCCACTGAGGGCTCCCATTTCCTCGTGGACTTCTTCCTTTATGTTTTGCCCTTTCTTGCTTGTTGGGAGGGCTCCTCTGAAGTTGCTTCAGGGACAGAGGAAGACCCTGAAGCCCTCCAACCAGCACCCAGTACCTCTCAACCACTCGCTGGTGTCCACTAACACTCACAGGAAGGGGGTGGGGGGGAGGATGGACGACTGGAAGGTAGAGTCCAAAGGGCCTACTTCTGCATAAGAGTAGTAGTAGTAGTAGTAGTAGTAGTAGTAGTAGTAGTAGTAGTAGGAGGAGGAGGAGGAGGAGGCCATTGCTTCTCTGGCTGGGGAGGAGTGGGGGGAGGGAACCGATGTCCCCACCATTTTGGGGGGGAGGGGAGGATGCTGCCAAAGTAGAAAGCTCTGGGAGCAACAGGAGATTTACCCCAGTCAACTGAATGGGGGAGGAGGATGGGTGGCCCTTAGGGCCCACTGCTCACTGGATCAATCTTAGAGGATGGGCGTAACAGCATCATCGATGGCGGTGGCGACACCCCTCATGGCAGCAGCATATGAACCTTGTGGAAAGATAGCCTGTTCAGGGTCTTTTAGTCCATAGTTTTGCACTCTTTTTGCAGTACTGGGCAGTCCAGTGAGCAGGGGGAGTGATGCTGTCCACAGTTCACAGAAGCACCCATGGAGAATTCTGACGCAGCAAATGTCTGCAGTCTCTACATGTGGTGCTGGGAGGACATGTGCCCAAATTTCCAGCACTTAAAGCACCACATAGAGGGGAGGGACACAGGGTTTGGTGTCACATTGGTAAAGTGTCTCCTTAACATTTTCAGGTAATGAATCACCCTCAAAGGCCAAAATGAAGGCACCAGTGGCAACCCTATTGTCTTTGGGCCCCCTGTAAACACGTCAGAAGAAATGAACACCCCACCGTACTAAATTGGCAAGTAGTTCATCATCCGACTGTAACAGGTCACAATGAAAAATAATTCCCCTGACCATATTGAGGCTTTTGTGGGGAGTGACTGAATGAGAAGTGTCACCCAGCTTGTCACAGGCGAGAAATGCCCAGGACTGGGTTGGGGATGCTATCTGAATCAAAACCGACCAGTGCGCATTTTGGACAGTACCGTCACTTAACCACACTTATCCTCCAGATGCCCAACAAAAAAACAGAGACTTCGTTTCCAGAAAGGAGTAGCCATCAGTTCTGCTGCAAACTAAACAACATGGTGAATAAGTATACCGTTACTATGAAGCCCTACGTTCCTCCCAAGGTGTTGCCAGGGAGGGAAACGATTTAGGGTTCTATCTGTCAACATTGTATTGTATTTTTCCCTTCTTAAAGACTGCTGGTGCCATTCAGTCACCAGCAAGAATGACAGTCTGCTTCATTGCAGGTCATCCGCCCTGATGCCTCCCACTCCAATCGGGGTCTCCCCACAGGTGCCACCCAGCCACAGCAAAGACAACCTGGCATGATGGTTGTAGCCAGGAGTCCGGATGCCTCACGAAGACAGGCATCTACTCCTGGGAATGTGTGTGGAGCTTACAGCTCAGGCATGAGCAGAGCAATCCCTGTGTTGTCAGGGGGCTACCACCAAATGGATACAGGATGGCCCCATCACAATGGACTGGTTACCATGCTGGTAGCAGAGAAACCCAATATTGTCATGGGGGCGAAAGGACAGGAGACAACAGAAGATGAAATACCCCAAAAGTGTCCTCACCCAAATAGTTTAATTGCTGGTGGAAATGCAAAGCCATGACAAGAGACTCAGGAGATTGAATCTAAGGAGAACTTCTGTGGAATTTGGAATGTGGCAGGTCGAACCAAAGAACGGGACATTAATTCTTAGGGCCAAAAAGTGAGACACTCATTGCAATCTCATCTTACAACAGGCAGGAATACCTTGGGCCTATTCTAACTCCCAGACCCGCAGGGAGGGGGGGGGGGGGGGTGTACCAAACTGTACACTTCACAGCCCAACACCTGATTTCAGAGTCAGTCTGACCAATACGTAGTCCAGCTGGAATGGTCCCTTACCTCCAAGCCTTTTTCTAGTGTATCACCACCTCTTCTGATTTTTGAACAGTCTAGTCACTATTACTAGCTGAAACTCAGCACGAAAGTCAGTCTTTCTCCTCTCAGCTCTTACTACCAAACCCATAATATCCCACTACTCTTCTATTCTTTCCTCTGCTACTGTCCTTAACAGTTCATAGTGGTGTCTAAATAGAGTGCAGGAAAATTCTCATGTATTTAAAGTTGCTGTCACCATTTATAAAATAATGTAATATACATGACTTCTATAGCACAGGCAAAATTATGACATTCTTAACAGCTAATGTTACCACATTTGGAGACTGAAGTACATAATGTACTAGACAAGTATAATATAATGCAATGAAATTTTCGAAGCCAATTATACTGTGTGAGATATCAAAGATTATAATTATAAAGTAATGTATCTGGTGGCCTGCTGTACTACATTTTAAAAAGGGTTACAGGGAGAAGATCAAGCAGAGTGAGGCAAATTGTTGAGTGTGTATTTTCTGTTAGTTTCACAAACTAATCTGTGCCTTGGTTTATCCAAAGTAGTTCACTCCCAGCCAAGTTATTTACTATTGATTTTTGTGTAGATTGCAGAAACATACAGCTTAAATTTGTCAGCACCCAACTTCCTAAAGAGGAAGAAATAGTGCTCCCTAGCATCCTCCTTACACATTGTACTTTTTATTTTTGTGTTAAATATCACCACACAAGCACACCAGAAAAAATATGAGGGAGTACTAAAGAAAAGAGCTTGTGTAGTATACAATTCTGCCACTGCATATGTATAACAAAACTCATTGCCAGTTTGGTGACATCTGTTGTTGACCTGGCTTGTTCTGCTCATCTGCAGTGATTGTTTTTGCTACTGCTGTTCTGTTCTTGTTTCATTTTTATGATTACAGGTTTAAGTGAACAATGTGCTGCATTGAAAGTGTTTTCTATGTGGTCAAAATGCTGCTGGAACTTCAATGTTGAAAATAGCTTACAAAGAGGACACTGTGGGGGAAAACTAGAGTATGAGTGGTTTGCTCAATTTAAAAATGGCAACATGTCTAGTTATGGTAAACAATGTTCTGGATATCCATAAACAGCCGAAATAAATGAAAATATTGAAAAATTCAGGAGCTTGTGCTCACAGGCTGTCGACAGAGAATTTCTCAACTGCCAGAGATTACAGGTTTATCTTGGAGCTTGGTTCAATGAATTTTGACAGAAGACTTAGGAATGAAAAAGGTTGCTACCAAGTGTGTTCCTTGAATTCTGACAGACAAAAGGAATGTATAGTTTAAACATGTCATGCTTTGAAACAACAGCTTGAAATTCATTCAGATTTTCTATGAAAGGTCATTACTGGTGATGAGTCATGGTTACAACCCAGAAACAAAGCAACACACAAGGCATCGTCACCCCCTCCAAACAAAATGTCATCAAGTCAAACCAAACATGGAAACAATACTGATTTGCTTTTTGATATCAGTGGAATAGTTGATTCAGAATTTGTTCCCCCCCAATCAGACTATCAGTCAAACCTTTAATTTTGAAGTTAAGAAGATTGCACACTGTGTTCGCCAACAACTCTATTTGTGATTGACAGACTAGTTCTGCCACCATGACAATGCACTTCAACACAAATCCACCTTTTACAGTTTTTGGCTAAAAATGGCATGATTCCACTGCCCCACATACCTTACTGACCTGTTCCGGCTCCATGAAACTATTTCCACACTTGGAAAGGGGCATGAAAGGACACCAATTTGACAACCTTGAAGTAGTCAAAATAAAGGAGGGGAGGGGGGGGGGGGGGGAGCTGTCAGCCATTTCTAAAGATGACTTGTTTCAACAGTGGAAGCACCAGCGGAACAATGTATTAGTTGTAACGAAGAGTATTTTGAATGCGATGAGGTTGCTTTGTAAACAATTTGAAAATATATAGCTCTTAAAAATAATCGTGTTTTTGGGTGCCCCTCATATGGCTATATTAATGTATGTCCTGGAGACACACACTTTTGCATAAGCTGCTGTAAAATTACAACACACAATACACACTCTTACCTCTTTTAGTTTCTGAAGATATGGAAGTTTCATCTTCATCCTCAGATAGGTCCTGTTCAACATTTGTGAATTCTAACATCCTCTCTACAGATGTCATCTGATTGACCAGTTCCGCAGATTGTCTCAGGCCCCACTGGAATGTTCCACTCAGACTTATAGCCTGAGTTACAGCTAAACCTACACTTCCACCAAACATATCTGAAATTAACAAATTAATTATTGACAGTTTTGTTGAGAATGATCATAGTTTTAATTTTGTGCAAAATTTGCGTTTTCTTCAATTGAGAGAAATTCCCAAAAGAATTTGAAAGTTAACCTAAAAATGTGATTAGGCAGCCAGCCTTTGTGGTCATTTGAATGTGCGTGTGTGTGCGTGCGCGTGTGCAACTGCCGAACACCTTTTTGGTCATAGTCATTTATCATTTTTCATCACTGCAGTTCTTAGTTAATATAGCAGAAGATTAACATACAACATATTTGTGCAACAAACATTAAAATGTACTGGAAGAAATTTCCATCTATTATAAACTCTGCAGATCCTGAGACTACCAGTTTACATCAGCAATGACTATCTTCAGATCTGCAGCAAAACTTGGAAAAGACGCAAATACAACTAGTGGATTGTCTACAGGTTAAATTAATGAAATACACCATAATGAAATACGCCATAACAAAAAGTATTACTGACATACTTGTACACTTCATCATATTTAAAGCATGTAATTTTCACCTGTTTTAAAACTTGTCTTAATATAATGGAGCCATAGTGGCATCAACAAAAGGAACACAGAATCAGCACAGTGTCGTCATACTTACATATCATCTTGTTAATAGTGCTACTGTTCATGAACAGTTTTACAGTAGCCACAAATTGTGTCACAAGTTTGCCAGATGTTGCTTGTGTAGGTGTACACATTCTTCACTGATATTGTACAATAGGGAATGAAAAGTAGAATACAATTAGTAAAGTGTGTAGTGGGATAACCGGGTGTGCAAGTCATTACAGTAATAAAATGCAAAATTTGAACATGGGTGAAGTTAGATTGTAAACAAGAGAAAGTAAGTGACCATAATTCTGGTATGCTCTTGGGGGTCAATTTTAGACAAAAATATGTTAACATACCTAAGAGCAAGCTTATGGATTTCACAAAATAATATAAAAATGATAGAACAAATAGGGAAGGAAGCCAAATGAATGAAAACAGCCTTTAATAAGTAATCAGTGCCCCTTGTCAGCATGACTACCAGAATGCCACCTGGACAAGAGGTCAAAGGACCTTAACCATCAGAGGGCCCATTGTAATCTGCGGCAGTTCCTAGAAAAGAATGGTAGAACACTGTACTAGTCAATTAACAAGGCTGTCTAGTTATATGTATAATCAGAGAAGGGACAAGAAAACACGAGTAATGCTCTCAACTTGAAGAAAATTAATTATGTATAACATTCTATACTAGACAAAAAGGAAAAGATTTAGAGAGGCATTCAGTAATTAATGCAGAACACTGTCAGATCAAGCAAAGGAAGAGTTGGGTACAAAAATCACTCACTGTTATATATTTGTGACCATGTCACAGCTTCTTAAAATGTTCTTTATTGGACTGCTAACAGAAAAAGCCCCACAAACTGACAAGCACTTTCACCATAAAAGAAATCCAGGAGTCAGTGGACACTGCTGTCCAATGATAGATTAAAGTGTGTTCATCCTATCATTGTCACCAAATGGAGGAATACCCCCAGTAACAGGTTTCACCAAGCACATCTGATTTCCTTTTGCTTTCTAACTCCTGTTTCTAACAAACTCTACATTTGTTCCTTTAACTTTGAACATTTCTGATAATATTATCTGAACACACCAAACAACAATTAACAGACACAAAGGTCATTAATTTTGGTATATCTCATTGCAGAACAGTTCAAGGTCGAGAAACAGACATGCTTCAGTACACAACAATATTGCGAAGGATCATTGCAAGAACAGTCTTTATGCTCGGCCAACCTTTCTACTCCCTCCATTTCATTTTCTGTAGAAAAACTAAGCCAACATAAAGCTTAAGCATTTTCTTAAGAATATTTAGTTTCTATACCATTTCCTCTACTTCTGCCTTCAAAAACCATGCATGGTGTTGTCATATTCTCTAATCTTCACTATGCACAGACTTAGTGCTACAGACAAAATTAACAGCACCTTTTTGTAGGAAATTTAATGTAGTTAAATTTTGTACTGGGATACATTTTCTCTAGGTGCTGTAGTTCGAATTATTCAAGAAAAACATTGAAAGTGACCTCCAGATGCACCCACATACAGTGCCTCCACCCTTTTTTACCTCTTATGGGCTGTGGGGTGTATACTTCCCACCAAATTTATTTCTTTACAGTATTTAAGGGGAACTTTTGCTACCACTACTGCAATTCAGTAACAGTCCACTGCACAAGCTGTAGTTTGTTGTGAAATATAGCCTCCAGAACTGTGGAAAGTACGTATACCACCATACAATGGTGCTTTAGATGTTATTGTTAAGTATGGTTGTAACCAAAGCAGTTTCTGGAAGAGACTTAGGAAGTATACTTACTATAAAATCAATATCTCATTTGTTGCCCTTGGCAAACACAAACCTACAGGTATCTCAAAGCTTTTGGGAATGTGTCTTACCACTATCTATGACATCTTGTGTTAGTACACTGCACCAGGTGTATGAAAACTGCAGTTTCTGTTCATCATGTGATCACTATTGTTGTCTCAACACATTGCTTTGCTTCTGCAATATACATTATTGTGATCTGTATCAATTCATATCTGTATTGCATGGAAAAGTTTCTAGGATTGTTTTCACATTGTGGTAAGTTGTTGTTGTGGTCTTCAGTCCTGAGAATGGTTTGATGCAGCTCTCCATGTTACTCTATCCTGTGCAAGCTGCTTCATCCTCCAGTACTTACTGCAAACTATATCCTCCTGAATCAGCTTTGTGTATTCATCTCTTGGTCTCCCTCTACAATTTTTACTCTCTACAGTGCCCTCCAATACTAAATTGGTGATCCCTTGATGCCTCAGAACATGTCCTACCAACCAATCCCTTCTTCTAGTCAAGTTTTGCCACAAACTTCTCGTCTCCCCAATCCTATGCAATACTTCATTAGTTATGTGATCTACCCATCTAATCTTCAGCATTCTTCTGTAGCACCACATTTCGAAAGCTTGTATTCTCTTCTTGTCCAAATTAGTTATCGTCCACATTTCACTTCCATACATGGCTTCACTCCATACAAATACTTTCAGAAACGACTCCCTGACATTTAAATCTATACTCGATGCTAACAAATTTCTCTTTTCCAGGAATGCCAACTTTCCTTCCCATTGCCAGTCTACATTTTATATCCTCTACTTCAACCATCAGTTATTTTGCTCCCCAAATAGCAAAACTCCTTTACTACTACAAGTGTAATTTCCTAATCTAATTCCTCAGCATCACCCACTTTAATTCGACTACATTCCATTATCCTCATTTTGATTTTGTTGATGTTCATCTTATATCCTCCTTTCAAGACACTATCCATTCGGTTCAACTGCTCTTCGAAGAGAATTTGAAAGAGTATTCCATTAAACATTGTCAAAAGCTTTCTGTAAGTCTACAAATGTTAGAAATGTAGGTTTGCTCTTCCTTACTCTAGCTTCTAAGATAAGTCGTAGGGTAAGTATTGCCTCACGTGTTCCAACATTTCTACAAAATCGAAACTGATATTCCCCGAGGTCTGCTGCTACCAGTTTTTCCATTCGCCAGTAAAGAATTCGCTTTAGTATTTTGCAGCTGTGACTTATTAAACTGATAGTTCAGTAATTTTCACATCTGTCAACACCTGCTTTCTTTGGGATTGGAATAATTATATTCTTGAAGTCTGAGGGTATTTCACCTGTTTCATACATCACACTCACCAGATGGTAGAGTTTCGTCAGGACTGGCTCTCGCAAGGCCGTCAGTAGTTCTAATGGAATGTTGTCTACTCTGTGGGCTTTGTTTCGAGTTAGGTCTTTCAATGATCTGTCAAACTCTTCACACAGTATCTTATCTCCCATTTCGTCTTCATCTACATCCTCTTCAGTTTCCATAATGTTGTCCTCAAGTACATTGCCCTTATATAGACCCTCTATATACTCCTTCCACCTTTCTGCTTTCCCTTCTTTGCTTAGAACTGGGTTTCCATCTGAGCTCTTGATGGCCATACAAGTGGTTCTCGTATCTCCAAATGTTTCTAATTTTCCTGTAGGCAGTATCTATCGTACCCTAGTGATATGCACCTCTACATCCTCACATTTGTCCTCTAGCCATCTGTGCTTAGCCATTTTGCACTGCCCATCTAACTCATTTTTGAGGCATTGGTATTACTTTTTGCCTGCTTCATTTACTGCACTTTTGTATTTTCTCCTTTCATCAATTAAATTCAATATTTCTTATGTGCCCAAGGATTTCTACTAGCCCTCGTCTTTTTACCTACTTTATCTTTTGCTGCCTTCACTCCATCCCTCAAAGATACCCATTTTTCTTCTACTATATTTCTTTCCACCATTCCTGTCAATTGTTCACTTATGCTCTCCCTGGAACTCTGTACAACCTCTTGTTCTTTCAGTTTATCCAGGTCCCATCTCCTTAAATTCCCACCTTTTTGTAGTTTATTCAGTTTTAATCTACAGTTCATAACCAATAGATTGTGGTCAGAGTCCACATCTGCTCCTGGAAATGTCTTACAATTTAAAACCTGGTTCCTAAATCTCTGTCTAACCATTATGTAATCTATCTGAAACCTGTCAGTATCTCAAGGCTTCTTCCATGTATACAGCCTTCTTTTATGATTCTTGAACCAAGTGTTAGCTATAAAGAATAAAATTTCAACATCCTTTCTGCCTCTGCTCAGTGCAATGACGTATGCTCCTATATATAATGGTGAATGTGAACCTAAGTTTACACAAATGAATCAACACCACACCAGCAAGGATTTTGTATCATCTTTATACTGTCAGTGACCCGATGATTGTTAAATTAGTTGGTCCTCCACTGTAATAGTTCCAACCTACGAGTTACACACACTGTTGGTTGAGGAGAGGCAGACATCTTGCTACCAATACCAAGAGTAAATTAAGAAGACATATTACATTGAAGGACAGTTTATAAGTGGTTTTTGTATAAATATGGAACCAAGTAAAAAGTGCAGTGCTGTATGAGTGCAGTGATGTAATCCATTGAAGAAGTCAAATCATTTTATTACAGACAGAAAAAACAAATGTCACAACATGGACGCCCAAACTGTTTCCTCAAATACCAAGTGGTGCCAAGATTTGTGATAAATGTAGGAAGGATGTAACCAAATTGAAAAATACACCAGAGCCCATCAGTGATGAAAGTGTTGAATCTTCTGGATCAGAGATAATCAGAGACCAAGACCCTGACTTCACTCCAACTTCAGTAGCTGTTAAAACATTTAACACAACACTTCAAGAACTAGGTGAGTCCCCAGCTGACAGGAGAAAACTAACATCTAGGCATTACGCCAAATCAAAAGTGAAGAAAATCTTATCAATCACATGTAAACTTTTTGTTACTCCTGAAACAACTTCATCAGATACTGATGAATCTGTTCTTGAAAATGTTAAAAGAAACTTTAAAAATTCTCCAAGTAGAGCAAAAACTAATGATTCTTAGAAGTATACCTGAAAAGTGGAGTATGAGGAAAATAATGAGGGAATTTAATGCTCCTAATTACATTGTTTGGCATTCCAAAAAAATTTTGAATGTGTAAGGATTCATGGAAGGTCCAAACCCAAAACCAGGAAAGTTTTTACCAACAGAGTCTGTCAAAACTGTACATTAATTTTATGAAAATGATGAAGTCAGTAGGGAAATGCCAGGTATTAAAGATTGTGTGACAATTACAGAAACAAGTGGAAATAAAAATATCAAAGAGACTTACTTTGTGTAACCTTAAAGAAGCTTACAAGCATTTTACAGACAAGTTTCATAACATAAAAATAGGTTTCTCTAAATTTGCTGAGTTGAGACCAAAACATTGTTTATTAGCTGGCCAGAGTGACACACACACACACACACACACACACACACACACACACACACACACACACACACACAGTCTGCATGTGCACAACTCACCAAAACATAAAATTAATGAGAGAAAATGCCAAACTAACTACAGTAACAAACAGCAGCTTAAACAATTGTAAGCAGTGCATTGCAAAAATGCTTTGCAACCCATCATCAGTTGATTGCAACATGGGAAACTGAATACTGCCCAGGAGAAACTGTCATATGTAAAATTTTAAAAGACTTTTCATGAAAACTTAATTGAACAAGTTCAGTTCCGACAGTGGATGTCAGTTGACCGATGTAATCTGGAAATTGTTAAGAAAACTTCTGAAGAATTCATAGCTTATTTTGTAGTAAGATGTCGACTGACTTGGCATGACTTCATTGCAAAGCAACAATGAACATTCCTTAACTCCACCAGAGAAAACCTTATGGAATCTGAATTTGAGCTTCATCCTGTAGAACTATACTATAATTTTCTGAAGACTCACATATGACAACAGAGTTTCCACTGCACAAGACAACAGATTACCATTCATCCTTTTGTTATATATCACAATCAGGAAGATAAAATTGAGCATATGAGTTTTGTCATTGATTGGCTGGAGCACAATACAACTGCAGTTTACACCTTTTAAAAGAAGCCAATTTCATATCTAGCAAATAAATTTCAAAAGATTCCAAAAAAGATATACTATTATTCTGACAATTCTGCCACTCAGTATAAAAATAAGAAAAATTTTTGGAACCTTTGCCTTCATAAGGAAGACTTCAACATAAAAGCTGAGTGGCACTTTTCAGCCACAGCTCATGGGAAAGGGCCTTGTGGTGGAGTAAGGGGTTCAGGTAAGAAACTGGCAGCTCGTGCAAGTTTGCAAAGGCCATACCAAAATCAGTTCCAAACTGCATGAGATCTATTTGAGTGGGCAGTAGATACCACAAATGTTGATTTTGCATATTCCACTCAAGAATATTACGCTGCTTCAGAAATTCTTAAAACTGACAAAGGAACAATTTCACACTTTCATTCCCAACACTACATCAAAATTAATAGTCAAATACTTCTCAAGTGATATGCGGAGTTGGGAGAGGGAAGTAACTACAGCACCAGACAAACTGAAGTTACAAGATGTACCAGGCTTTGTCACCACTGTATATGGCAGAAACTTGTGGCTTGGGTACATTTTAGAAAACAACGAAGAACTTTATGAAGTGAAAATAACTGTTCTTTATCCATGTGGACCAGCTAAGTCATTCTCTTATCCTGCACATGCAGATGTCCTGTGGCTGTCAGTTGTGGATGTTCTCACAAAAGTGAATCCATTTACTCCAACAGGGAGAACATCCATTCTTAATGAAAGTGATGTAAACCAAACCCAGTCAGCTTTATTAAAACATAATATGTGGAGTTCCAAGACAATTTATTGGGAAACTGCTTTCAACTCAAAACTTAATTTTTGTCTCGGGTTAGTGTTAATGTATATTTTATAGAAAGTTGTTTCAAAATAATTATTAGTACCTATTGTGTTAAATTTAGCTATGTACAGATACCTATTACTCAAAAACAAGCATTACGTATTTAATTTGTTTAATAGTTCCATTTCAAACATCATGGACCAGAACTATTATGTAAATACTTATACATGTTCATACTTTATTTCAGTTTGTAGTTAAATGCTCAATTTCTTGTTTTTGTTATATCGGTTAATATACTGTTAGTGAAGTTGTATGAAATTAAAATAAACAATCAACTTAATTATAAAATATGCTGATTTGTTCTGGTTTAATAAGGTGATGTTTTGCTATTTATAACACTTTTACTTACCTTTCAGTATATTTTAAAGAAATTCCTGTTTGTTAAAGTCAATTTGGTCAAACTAGGGCCATTAGTGAAAAACAAGAGCCCGGAATAATTTTTTTTTAACAATGAACCCATCATCCCAGATTTATATTTTGCCATGTGATTTACAATAGTATAAAGTAGTTATGGAAATATTTTGAAAATTTTGAGTTATGTACTTTTTGTAAAAAATTGAAATTAAGACAAAATATTAATTAGTATTTTGAATAAGGTTATTAATTAGAAGCTATGGTTTGTTGTATATCCCTGGAAAGATAATGCAAAATGCTGCAAAAACGACACCTTTCCCAGTTGTCTAGCTGAATTAGGGTAGCTCATAGGACAATTAAAAAAGTCCGTTCACACATTTTTAGCTGGTTTTTGAAAAGTTTACATAGCCATATTTCAGGAATGGTTTGAGATAAATTCAAATTTGGTATTTTTCTTAGTCTCAGTGCCCACTATAAGTGTACCAACTTTCAGCAAAATCTAAGAGGGTGAGTTAAAATGGGTGTGTTGATTTGGCATGGAATGACTGAAGGTAATTTATCATTATATTGTAGTTATAGCCAGCAGCTACATTTGATAATATTTGTAGCAACTATCAACCAAGTCAAGTTTAATATATTTGTTTTGCCAGACTTTGCGGCAGTCTGTGGCTGCGTGCGAAAGTTCACACACGTGGACAGAGATCAAGAATGTATTTAACTGTACATGTATGGTTCCAAGTAATAAAATCGTGTTTATTACATGTGGTATAGTGTGCATCATTGAATTTGGCAGTCTTACAACACTAAAACCCATAACGGTGACCCCAAATTTTGTTTATGGTGCTACAACAAACTTTCGTTCCATCGAGCAGTACACAATGGATTGCGTGCAATCCACTACACCGCACACGTGCCAGCTAAGTTTTTCCAACAGATGCTTTGGTAGGGTTTTCCAATTATCCACTGTGTGTTGGAAATAGTTCAATGCAGTTTACAAACACCTACTAGCAGTACCTAACAGGACAGTGCTTCTGCATTCCCACAGCCATGTGTGCCAGCGTCAGGTACAAACAATAACTTTCCATTATTGTACACGAGTCAGCAGTCATTTGGCAGTGTTCCTTACCAACAGAACGTTTTTTGCACACAAAACTTTGAATACGAACATTTTACATTCAGGATAAACTTTCCACATGTTCTGTGTGTTCAACACCCGCGGACAAAATGTGTTCAAACCCCAGTGACTATGTTTTCAGGTTTCCTAAGTGCCAGTGCAAACTTTCCACCTGAATCAGTGGCATTACAAATCGAGCCGGACACCCAAGATGGGAATTTCATGTTTATCCTGGAACTCCACAGTTTGCACCAGACACCTCCTACTCCCTTACATTTTTAGTCAACACAGGGGCCAAGGTTAGTGTGATACCTTTGTGCATAGGTATTAAATTTGCGCGTCAGCCTTGCCCCCCACTTTGAGCTGCCAATAAGTCCCTGATTGAATCTCGTTAATGCCCTGCAGTTTAAGGCTTAAATTAGTTATTCCACAACCCCTTCCAGTGGACTTTTGTTATCCTGGAGGTAGACGAACCCGTGCTCGGGTAGATTTTCTCTTAGCCCACACACTGTCACCTAATCTACAATAACCAGTAACTCCACAGACCATACCATCAGTTCAGGTATCTCTTCATTCTCATCTGAGAGCGCCACTTTTGTGAGCTAGCTGAAACCACTGTTGCAGTGCTTTCTCTCAGATCACACAACAACAAACTGAGACAGCAATGAAGCCCTCTGCTTATGCATTGCCACTGTGCAAGCCAAGCTCACAGATGCTCGTAATCTGGTCACCAGACTGTCACATGGCCATGCCTCCAACCCCCCCATATGGACTCCAGATATGCTTCCCCATTTGATAACCTAAAGTCAGCCTTACAGGCAACTGTTACGCTCACTCATCCCATTCCTGATGCTCCCATCTCGCTTACTACAGATGCGAGTGATACAGCAGTGGGGGCAGCACTTTAGCAATCCGTGGGTTCTGTTGTACAGCCACTCAGATTTTTCTCCCACAAACTGTCTGCTTCCCAGAATAAATGGTTGACCTTTGACCAGGAACTGTTTGCTGTTTACGATGCTATCAAATAGTTCCAAGACGATATCGAAGGTCGCCATCTCATGGTATTTACCTATCACGAGCCATTGGTATACGCTTTGTCACCCAGGCAAG
The DNA here is from genome assembly GCF_023897955.1 of Schistocerca gregaria. NCBI lineage: Eukaryota > Metazoa > Arthropoda > Insecta > Orthoptera > Acrididae > Schistocerca > Schistocerca gregaria. The sequence goes on from NC_064921.1 coordinate 816,168,583, forward strand.
GACTCGTCCCCAAAATGTTTTCGTCATATGGACCTCATGTCAGTTTATGAATGACATACGTTACGTCAGAGATGCAGACAATGTCGTCGCCTATTTTCTATCACGTTTGTCAGTTTTATCTTCACAGCTGGACCTCAGTGAACTCCCTAAATTGCAGACAGATGATAATTAACTCTCTGCGTTGCCCTCTGATGATAAAAAATGACTGACTAGCGTTACGGATACTTTTTGGGTTTTCATCACCCATCTGGTGTGGCACTTCAACAGGATGCATACATCCGGTGATGCTGGCACCTCTCCGGGAGATTTTTAATAGTATCCACGACTTGGCACACCCTCGCATTCATGCCACCACGCGTCTGGTATGTGAATGATTTGTTTGGCTCGGGGTGATAAAACAATGTCTCAGTTGCGCGTGAGCATGTGTAGCTTGTCAGTGCGCAAAAGTAGGACGACATGCACAGCCCCTCCCCCACCCCCCCTCACTAGCTTAAGGACTTATTACACTGATCTTCAATAATCTGCCAGCAAACATAAAAATTTATGTTACAAATAAAGATCAGTTTAAAAGGAGCCTGAAAGACTTACTAGTGGCCAACTCCTCCTACTCCATTGACGAATTGTTTAATAGAAACAAATGATGTGTTGTATGTATTCACACTATTAGTATTGTTATTTCAGCTTTTTTTTAAAAAAAGTGGCATGTTCCACATCCATGAGGATCTCCTCAACACAGATCTATGGAACGAAAAACTAATCTAATTTATGGTATGATTTCAGTTTAAACACCCTTTCCCTCCTCTGTGGGTATTCCCATTACATGTATACCCCAATATTTATGTTTTGTGCTCCACACACTGGCAAACACCCGGGGGGGCTAATGTGGCCACTATCGACAAAGTTGAAGAATGTATAACTGTATATGTGTGCTTCTGAGTAATAAAATAGTGTTTATTACATGTGGTATAGTGTGCATCATTGGATTCGTCAGTCCTAGAACACTAAAACCCATATATTCAAATATCTGAAGTCCTAGTGAATGGAAAATAATATGAAACTATTAGATTTATTATTGCAAACAATGTCAAATGTTTATCTGTACTACTTTTAGGGAAGTTAACTAGATGAGAATGATTGCAGAGTAAAGGAATGTGAATACTGTGGGATGTTTGAAAAATCAGTTCCATTGGAATTGTTTTTGTTTGAAGTATATGTGGTATTGTTCTGAGTGACGTATGTGAATTATCTGCAATGCATTGCTCTGCTAGGTGTAATATAGTTTTTAGCCACTGAAGACAGGATGTTACGAGTATGTTTAATGATATTAGAGATTATGATTAAGTTAGCTTGAGGATGTGTTATTGATGCTCTGTTTTGTAATTTATATTATTCTTGTTTGATAGTATGCTGTATATAGTTTTGACAAGTGACTGAGATGAGTACATGCTATTTGTTGAAGTAAGGGTTTGATCTATGATTATATTCATGAGTCATTGACATGCATGCTTCAAGTCTGACATTTGTAGCACATATATTCCGTACGGAAATCTTTTAGTGATTACATGATGGTGTAGTATTGGATGACAGAAATAAATAGAATGAAGCAGTTATTGTACCATACTATGTACTTTTCACAGATAATGTGAAGATGGCAATCACACAAAATAAGCCTATAATACTAAACAATATAATCAAACATAGCAGTCTGTAGTTCCATAATTTAGTACAATGTTGCCCTTATATCCAAATCCTAGTTTATACCATAATTCATCAATATCATAGAAATGTGGTGCTTACCTTCACCGTAAAGCAGAAAGCTGAAGGTGACAACTGCTATGTAGGCCAAGCATCCCACATCAAGCCAATAAGCAAAGGCTCTGCTAGTTGACAGGAACATATAGAATGCAGTTGTATTCAGGTCCTGGAAACAAGGAAAATATTCCTTGATTACCAGTTCAGTAATTTTGGTGTTTTTAATCATCTTAATTAAAACTGAAACGCAATGGTAACTTTGGTCTTTAAGAACAGAAGCAGCTGAAAAATTAATGCACAGATGTTTTGTTGTCAGGCTATTCATTATAAATCAAACTTTTGATAGTTAAACAGGCTTATCAGTCAAGATAAAATTAACCCCAGGCCATGAAACAATTTCTATGAATACCTTTTTCCAGTACCTTTAGTCTAGCAAGATAGGCTAAAGTGCTTTGGAAATTTTTAATGCAATAGAGGATTATTGGAAAAGGAAAGCTGTGAGGTCGATGAGTGTTTTCTGGGTAGCTCAGATAGAGCAATGCCCACAAAAAGTGAAGGTTCAGGTTTAAGTTTATTGCACCATATGTTAGATAAAGAAAATATGCCTGTCCTAGTAATGCAAATATCAGCAATGCGAGAGAATTAGTGTTCAAGGAGTATTATCAAAGTCACTGGAGATACACACTGTTGTGCACTAAGGAGATACACACTGTTGTGCACTAAGGAGATACGGTGGCATGTGTTCTTTTAAATATAAAACTGGAGCATGTGATAATAGAAGCCAACCTGCTGGCCAGGGTGATTTATCACAGAATAGTTTAAGTATTAGCCTTATGGTAGAACACAAGTGAGAAACATGTCAAAATCAATTACTCTAATTTTAGATTAGAGTAGATTCCACTTTTCAAATTCACAATGATACATCATGCTAAATTAAACAGTGGCTATTGGCAGCCAATAGAACATGTTTTACCATAACGCAACAACTATTTTCAAAATACAATTCTAATTCTCACATATGCTTCAGAAACTTTGCCACTAGTAAGGAATACTAATATGCTGATTGCCATTGAGAGTAAGGTACTCCAGAGAGTAAGAGGCCCTTGTTGCAAGGGAAGGAGGAGGAGGAGGAGACAGTGTAACAATGAGCTTTATGCCACATGTAGAGCCAGCTATTGTAAAAATTGTAAAGCCAATGAGACTGAGATGGGTTGGGCATTTGAGGTGGATGGTTGATGGTTGATTCAGATTGCTAAAGAAAATACTAACTGGAAACCCCAAAGATCAAAAAGAGCACCCAAGTGAAAACCAGGTGGGTAATGGTATCAAAGATCAGGTAAAGACAATGGGACTTTATTTTATTTTTATTTACATGTCAAGTTCCATAGGACCAAAATGAGGAGCAAATCTCCTAGGTCATGGAACGTGTCACTACGTGAACTTACAACATAAAAGTAATAACAGATAAAAATAAATGTTCATGAACCTAAAAAAAAAAATCAGCCCATTATTTTAAGCAAACTATCAGCAATACAATGAGAATCAGCTTTATGTTTCAAGGAACTCCTCAACAGAATAGAAGGAGTGACGCATGAGGAAACTTCATTTTCAATATGAAAGCACGTGGATTACTGCTAAGATTTTTTAATTTGATTGGCAACTTATTGAAAATGGATGCAGCAGTATACTGCACACGAAACAAAGAATTGGCATGTAATCTGAGCACCTTCCAGAAAAATTTGAAGATCCAAGGTCCACAATGGACTGTAGAGCAACAGAAGAATGTAAATATGAGTAACATATGAATATTAGCGAGACATTTAAGCCAAAAAAAACAGGCAGAAAAGCAAATAGAAATTTAATTTCTTGTTTGGAAATTTAATGAAATGTGGATAAATAATCCCTTTCAATTTCTTGGAAATGTACACTAAATTCCCAATGATTTTATGATGGAATTTTCTTTTATTCAGTCATCACTGCACTTTTATAAATATTCTATTTATGTCTCCTTCCTTAATCACAGGTAGGTAGGGTGTGTGTGTGTGTGTGTGTGTGTGGTTTCATGCCACTGTTACGACCAGTTCACCTCTAACTTTTTTCAGCTACATGTACATTTTGCCAGAGATTGTGGCCTGTGCTAAATCACAAGTAAGGCATTCATGACTGTTCATGAACAGCTTGAAGCTACAATGGCCGCTATCTTCCAGCTTCATACAGCCTTTGCAAATTGCATTGGTGACTAGTGGTACGGCAGTTTCCCATTAAGCTTGACAGCTAGAGTTTTTGCTGATGTGGGCCCTGAGAGAACCCTGGTCTGGCAACAAACAGTCACCTGATGGCAGTTGGCTGGGCATGCCAAAATATGGAGCTGTTTTGCAATAAAGGTAGATAGCTAAGGTCATAAATACCAATCGCATACCATCACCACCTAGGTTTGAGCCATAAATGGGATACCGAGAGAGCCGGCAAGCCTTGCCTGCCCTGCTTGTGCGACAATCTCCTCTATCAGTCTGGCAATCTAGAGGGAAAATAAGGAGCTGTTATTAGTAAGATTTTTTTAATAACAGGTGCACGATTGCCCTCTTGGGGAAATAGTATCACAAGAGGAAAATTAACTAATGTACACTCTTTGTATTCCAGGAAGAATTCTCCATCCTGTGGAAGAGGTCATTCTGGGAGCAGTTAAAAGCACATGTTGCAGATCATTGCCCCCCTTTACACCACATACTGTCACGTAAGTTCCAAGACCAGTCCCAGTTCTGTCTGAAGACTGGTAGATGATTTAAAGGCAGCATCTGCACAGCCATCAATTTGCAAAATCTTTTTGGATTGGAGCTGAAACGTGGGGTGGGGGGGGGGGGAGAGAGAGAGAGAGAGAGAGAGAGAGAGAGAGAGAGAGAGAGAGAGAGAGAGAGAGAGAGAGAGAGAGAGAGAGAGAGAGAGAGAGGGGGGGGGGGGGTGAAAATTTTTAAATCACTCATTGGTCAGTCACCACTTGGTTAGACAGTGATCTGTTACACTAAGTACTACACATTTTTAAAATAGTCATTTTTAGTTAATAAACAGTCAGTGGTTCATTAATTTTGACAACATAAAAATTCTCTTCTACTCTTCTAAATGTTTCTGACACAGTAATTTTATTAAATCACTCTTGCTTTCTGAGTGAACAGCTTAATAACACTTCTTTCTTACCTGATGTTTATCAAACTCTTTGCTAAGTAGTGTCTGTGCACCAAATGCTCTGATAGTGCTGAGTCCCTGGATAGAGGCATTTAAATGTGTGAATATTGGACTCCGAGCTGCAAGAGAGTTTTAATAATTGCAATTACAAAAAGTCAGACTTTTGAAGATCTAGTATTTTTTTGCACAGTAGCATAAACTGAACATGTACTCACTAATTGCTTCCAGTCTCTTTAAACTGCCTGCAGTTGAAAGGAAGAGTTGGCGCATAATACAACCAAAAACTGCAAGTAAACATGTAGGAACTAGCAACCAATAATTTACAACTGCTACCATAGTGACAACTCCAAGAAGTACCAGGATGATCTGAAAATTGGAGCTGAACAATAAGTTTTGAAACAATAGATTTCGCTTACTTTTTGAATGTACCACCTATCTACTCACATGAAAGCATTCCATAATAGAAACTGGTAACTTCTCATCAACAATTCCCATGTCCTTTGAAAATCTGTTCACTATTCTGCCTGTAAAGAAAATTAATTATTAACCTTGGAAGAACATATTTTGTGTGAGTAACATATTTTGCATTAGAACTGTTACAGACTTGATAATGCAAAAAGTAAAACCAACCTGAAGGATTAGCATTGAAGAAACGCATTGATGCAGTTAAGACACTATTGAACATGTTGTTATGCAGGCACATGGAAGCATGGATTGCAAACCAAAAGAATAAAAATGAACGTCCAAGTGTTGACAACAATGTCCCAATAGTCAATCCAGTATAAATGTAAGTGCATGTGAAAGTATCTAACCAAGACACTGCTCCAGTTTCGTTTCCAGTAATAGTAGTATTAGTAACGTATTGCTGCTCCTCATTGTTTGTCCTGTTGGAAAATCAGTAATGGTGAATAAACATTTTATGTTAAAAATTTTGTGGACAATAATGATTAGGATATTACATGGTGCTTAAGTGGTTTCCTAGTCTAACTGAAGCTAAAATAATTATAGAAGTCTTCTCATTATTTCAGTGAACCCTGTTACATAATACTTATGACCACTATAGTTTTGCAATTTTAAAAGCAGATTGTGCACAAATAGGTTGTTTGCCACACCATGTGTGTAATTTGTTATATTTAGTAATGGTATACAATTTCAAGTTTTATAATTTTACACTGTTAAGACATCAGGACACTAGGTGATATATTTTACACTAAATTCTTACACCAAGTCTAATTCTGTTTTCATTATACTCTTATTTATTAAGCAAGTATTAGATTTTTAATTGAGTTATACTCAGGTCAAGAATGTTTATAGATATTGTGGATTATTTGTAGCCTGACAAAGTCAACTGCATGTCCATTTCATGTTACATTGGTGTGTGTATATTCTAATGGAAAGTTAACATTCTTTGTAGGTGATTATAAACGTATAAACTAAGTCCTGCCATATAGTGTCTGGTACATAATTTATTGGTGTAAATATTCTAGCTAAATATCTGCTCAATACAAAATCCAAGAAATGTTTGATTTACTGTCTTCTCCAGTGTTTTTAATTTACATACCTCTTCCTCTTTTTTTAAGAAGGAATTTGCCTCTAATTAGTCAATGAATGTTTCTAATGGAAGATTATGTTTTAATTAACCCAGTTTATGATCTTGAGCATTACATCACCCGCATAAAATACTGTCTTACAAAGAATGGTAAATTTATAACTGCAGTACTGTAGGGAGACATCAAACACACAACTGTAGGTAACAGAGTATCATAACAAAAGGTTGTATCAGGATTTTATTAATATTTCTGTTTGAAGCAGGGTTAAAAATTAATACTGCATTATTCTGTGGAAGTATGAACAGCCATGCACACACTGCAAATGATGTTTGCAAATATTTTGAGGAACTCACCAATATGCAACCCAATAATCAGCTCCACTTGTTATAATGGGGGTGAGTATAAATCCTATCAAAACCACAACACGTAGGAGCCAGCTGCCACCAGCAGAAAAGTAAGCATTATATACAGTGGCTGATAAATGACCCAATGTTCTCATTTCAGACTCAGGTAAAGGGTAATTTGCCATATCCATTGACCTCATGCTTTGCTGTAACCAAAATTGAGAAATCTTTTAATGTATGCTCAACCATTTGATAAGATAACAGTGATAAATGTCTACTTTAGATTTTATACAATCACAGCAGTGCAATTCCTTGCTGAACCCTTTGAGGAATTTGTCATGTGATCATGATCTGATAAAATGTGACTAAACTTATCCATTGTTATCACTGCAGAAGCTTTTCACTGAATGTAAAATGAAATTCAACTGCACTTAACTGCAGGAAACATTTTAATGTATCTTGTGTACTTATTATGATGTGATCAAGTAAACATCTGTTGTGTGGACCTCACTTGGCAAAATGAGCTATGTGGTAGAACTGAAGCAGATTATTCATTCAGTTCTATACATCCTACCAATCATCTCAGATGTTAAATGTCAATTTGTATAAAGATAAGCAATCCATGGAAACTATCTGCTATCAACAAAATCACTGGACTGGTGAGTACTATTTCTGCTTATGCCATCCAAATTTAATCTAATGAATTAAAAATAAATTGCTCAGTGCTGTTGTATCCTCAGTTATTGTTATAAAGCTGCATGACAAATAACAAATAGGACTTCGTAGTACATATGTAAAACTTTGACAAGACGACGCCACTCGGCTGATAACCCGAGAAGATTTCATCAATGGAATACGCCGAGAAAGACTGCAATCGCATATATGTAAAACTATTTTCATTGGAAAATACCTTTGTAATTAAGTAAATATTAAGCTCCTAATACAAGAAATAGCATTCCTACTAATTGACTCATATTTATATGGCTAATTAGTTTCATGGTCCACAGATCATATGCATAATACATCTTAAAAAGATGTGGACCAAGTCATTTTGCATTGAATTATGAAAACATGCTGAAATCTCATCTTATGAAGAGAAGGAGTTGTCAACCAGAAACTTTTTCAGTTTGTTTTCATATTTAACTTTGCTGTGTGTCAGACATTTGATCTCATTATTAGCTGTCATCAAAAATTTGAATTGCAGCATTGTACACCTCTTTTTGCGCTGAAGACAAACTAAAGGTCTTTTTCCTTCTGAAATTTTAATTACATACATCATTCTTTTGAGCTGGAGTGGGTTATTTACAACAAATTTCACAAGGGAATAAATATACTGCTAAGCTGTAATCAGAGTGGCCAACTCAGATAGAAATCTACATGATGATCAAGGGCGAGCACCACATAATATTCTTGCAGCATATTTTTGAGCCACAAAGACTTTCTTCAATATGAGTTACCCCACAATATTATTCCATATCATGATATTGAATGAAAGTATGCAAAATGTCAACTTACTGATTCGTGTCTCCAAGATTTTCAATTATTCTAATTGCAAATGTGGCTGAACTAAGTTGTTTTAGCACTTACATGATGTGCTTTTTCCAGTTTCTCTCTCATTGATACAGACACCTAACAATTTTGAAGTTTTCTCCCTATTCATTATTTCTTCACAATAAGTTACATTGATCATTGACATAGTACCCTTGGATGTGCAGAACTGAATATATTGTCTTTTTAAAACTAGTCAATGACACATCTAAGAACACTGTTCATCCTTCTGTTTCTGTATGTATGTTTGGATTGATAACAGTATTTGTGTCATCTGTAAAAGGAACTAATTCTGCTTGTTCTGTATTACATTGAAGATCATTTACATAAACTAGGAACAGTGGTGGACCTAAGATTAAGCCTTGGGAATCAAACATGTGATTTTGCTCCAGTCAGATTAATTTCCCTGTATTACATTGTTGAATGAGTAAGTACAACCTCCTATATTCTTTTGTTAGACATGACGTTGTACATTGTTTGGCTATACCACAATTCCCACAAGACTTCTGCTTATCTGCAACAATGAGATTCACGCAGTAAAATGCCATTGACAGGTCACAGAAAGTACCAGCTGATTTTATTATTTTATGCTTCTAAAATTTTGTTAGTGAACATGTCTATAGCATTCTCTGTAGAACAGCTCTTCTTCAAACCAAACTGTGATATACTGAGGATATTATTGTTGGCCAGGTGAGATTCTGTTATGTCACCACAAAAAATTTGGAACAAGTCAGCAGTGAAACAGGTCAGTAGCTACGATACTTCTCCTGTCACCTTCCTTACAGAAGGATTTAGTGACATTTCTGTCTCTGGGAAAAAAGCCCTAAGTGTTGCATTTCATATTTCAGATACCATGGCTTATTATATGGAAACAAGTAATTAGTACTCTTGGAAGGAGCATAAAATCCGGATGAAATTTTGAGAGAAAATATAATTTTCTTTATTTCAGGAGGAGGAGGAGATTATGAAACTTTATTTAATTGTATAAGAATTACTTTTTAAAAATATTGCTGTGTTTTTTCTCTAACTGCTTGTCCCTGTGCTTTCTACTGTATTTAAGAAATAAATGTATTTGCCATCTGTGCCTTAACATTTATAGCCCATCCAATCAGTGCTATAGCAATTTATTCTGTTCTGTGGCTGGTTGTCCTGCCTCTTGTATCAGTACATTCCATACAGCTTTATGTCTGTTGGAATAATTATTTCTGACATTATGTCAATGTTCCCTGATTTCTTAACTTTCCTTAGTAGTTTAGCAGTTTTTGTAGTGGTCAGCTACTGCAGGATCTCTTACCTGTTCTTGCCAACAGTAATTTCCATTTTCTTTTCACAAGATACTTAGTTCCTTGTATTAGCTTTTGGTTTATTATAAATTTCATTCTAGGTCATCTCTTGTAAACTGTTCTTAAAAGCACTTGTCCTGCAGTTAATTATCCTAACTGACTTCCACTGAAGAGCACCCATACTGCAAGGCACTATGTTATTTATCCTAACAATGCATCATGATCAATTATTTCTTTGCTTTGAGGCTTCATGAAAGAAAACATCAATTAGGATCCTATTGTCTTTATCCAACTGTGCTAGAAAGTTCCTTACTAAGAAATTTTAAGTTTCCAGATCATTTTTCCTATCACAATCCTTTAAAAATCTACATTGAAGTCACCAGACTTACCTGTTTGTTAAGCATAGCAAGCATAGTAAGGAATGCAAATTCCCATGAACAGTTCAAAATTTCCCAGTGGGGATCTGTATAAATTTACAATTTAAAGTGAACTTTTTTTAGTAGTAATTCACAAGCATGCACTTCCGAGTGCTGACCACTACAAAATCTTTCCCAATGTTTTTGAATTTTGGCTCTTTATTAATATACATAACTTAATCCCACAGTAGTTCTACATGTGTAAGCTGCTGGAGTCAAATCTCATGTAATTTATGCAACCCTGTGGTTATGTGGTTCTCAAAGCACATGATTCATATCTTATCAGAGCTCTCCAAATTTTCCAAACAGACAAGACACTTCTATGTAATTACTCAGTTCTCTAATATTCTGGTGAAATAAGCTAACTACTTTTCTGAGCATTCTTAAGCATCTTTCAGAACAGGGTGCCTGAGTCCTGATCCTGACCTGAAAGAGGTACTCCTCAGACCCAAACAGCCAGCGAGACCTTTCTTTGTGAGATTGTGGCCCCACATGCATTTTCTGCAAAAAAAAGTGCAGCCAATCCATCTTTCCCTCTCTTATGTTGCTGTAGGTAGTGTTTAGTACATCCACATCTCCCAGTGGTAGGAGCAGGCACGGCACTCATGGGATTTCACTTAAGTCAGCAGCAGCCTGCTCAACTGTGTGTCAACATAGCTTACAGCAGTGTTAACTGAGGGCTGGTCATGGCACTACAGGACCACCACAAAACACCCATTTGTGCATGTTGTTGCTACTCCTGTTTCATCCAGGTCACCCCTAATGCTGTAATTTATGTCCTTAGCCAGACTGCTCCCCACTACACCTACTACAATAACCTGATGATGCTCTGTACTTAAATGTTTGTGCAAATTCCTTATGTCGTCTGTCACCTGGAAAAGCCTAGCACTTTGCTTCACAATATTGATGACCTGGTACCCTGTTCCTAACTTGTCCTCTACGATCTGGCCTACACCCCTCCAATGGTTGCTCCTAGCAGGAAGACTTCCTACTCTTACTTTGAACTGACCCATAACTGGATGAGGCTTTTCCTCTTGTACTTCAAGTAACAAGTCAAATTTATTGAATACTGTAAGCTCTGTGTGTTCTGGTTCAGACTGAAGTACACCAGTCTGTTTCCTTTTCAGCAATACTGTTGTCTTTTGCATATTCTACAGTTACATGGAAGAGCCTTGTCAGGTTTCCCACTACAGTCAACCATAGGTGAAATTCCAACTCACATTCTATACCTACCACTATCACCAACTATTCTTGGTCAATAGCCACGTTTATCATGCATTGCATCACAGATTACATGCTTAAAAATGGAATTAAATCAGTTGAAACTTTACACAATTTTTTGTTTCTATGAGCCACAAAAATTATGCCTACATCTTAGCAATTCAACTGTATGGTATAATGGAGAAAGTTAACCATTTTTGCTTACAAGAACTATGCACACTCAACTGTAGTATCTTTTAACTTATTCACAACAGACTAACTAAATATATGCAACTGTAGGTAAACAAACTACAAGTTCAAACATTTCTAAATCAAAAACCTTAAGAATTTATGCACCTACTGGCATAGATGTAACTAGCATTAAGCAATATAGTGACAGTTATTTGTTAATACAGTGAACAGATTATGCTTCCACAATATCTTTGTCTCATGTTTATGTGTACCTGACATCACATCCCTGAATGTTTTCCTTCTTGATGGGCCAATAACACAAGTGAATGAGCTTTATAACTTTTGGAATAAATACATCGCCAAGCTAGAGCACACACCAAAACACACTTTTGAAATCCATCTGAGTTACCTCAAACATGCATTTAAAAACTAACTTTTTGTATTCTGCTCTTAGTAGCTGCAGCTGTTTTCACCTACTTAAATTTATTCATCTTCAGGCAAGTGAGGTTAAGTTATTTTACCTCATGTGATCGACCTTGAACAGAATCTTCAAATAATTCAGTCAGACCTCGTGTTCTTCCTATATCACCTGCAGCTTCTTCCTTCACGAGTAACTTCGCGAAGTCCAAGCCAGTGTTTTGTAGGTCTCTGTATGAACCTTTTGCTTCTATTTCACCCTGAAATGACAATTCCTGCTAACACTATGAAGTTTTTTCACTATGAATTATCTAAAATTAATTTGCAAGATTACATCCTAACAGACGGCCATTACTTATTAGGTAACAGCAGCAGCAAAGCAAGTTATATAAATGCATCCTTTAATAATTTAGATTTCTCACAAACAAATGGTAGAAGGCATTAGAGTAATTAAGAATTAAAGAGGAAAAACTAAGCAAAGGATCCACACTAGAGAAAGAAACAAGAATGGAATGTTAAAGAATAAATTTAAAGTTTACCTCAATGTGAAATTTGCTCTAAGTTATATTCCTAACACCAGTTTCCTGTTGCTGTTCCAACTTCATATTTTCCCTTCCCATACAGATATAAAAAATGTTGGTCAAAATTTATTTGAATGATAAAAATACAGATATAATGCTTTATATGACTAACAGAGGAAGCTATTTATTCAAAAAATGTGTTCACATGAATAACAGCATTTATTTTTCCGAGATGAAAATTATTACAAATAAATGACATTTGAACTACAAACTTATCTACTGCTCCAGTTCTTCATTTATGACATGCTACTGTCTTGAGTGTCTATGGAAAGTGGTTAAAGAAGGCTGAAACCATGAGTAGGCAACGAAGTTTGATGTCCATATCTTATCACAGAACATAGTGATCGGAGGCTTGCCCACACACTCAAACAGTCAAACAGAATAGGCTGTGATCTGTGGCAGACCTCATACTGTGCTGGTGCAGAGCACACTGCTCAGCACAGTGTTAAACATTTTGTTCCACAGCTGAGGACCAGTATGTTCCCATGTTGACCTAACATCAGTGATGATTACAGTGAGCACAGGGTCATCAAGATTGGAGCACTGATTAATGGAATCAGTGTCACCTGGTCAGATGAATCATGTTTGTTGTTAAACTGTGTTGATGGTCGTGTCCAGATATGCTATCATCCAGGCTTACAGATGCTCAAAACATGCATTGCCCCACGGATGCAGGCCAGTGGGAGCAGTATTACATTATGAGGGCATTCACTTGGGCTTGGATGGGGCCTGCAGTAGTAATCAAAGACACCATGATATCTGTGGACTACATGAACATTATTAATGACCACCTTAACTCCTTAAGGTTGATGTGTTTCCAATAGCAATGGCATCTTCCAGCAGGGTAACAGTGGACATCACAAGGCCAGAATCTTACTGCAATGATTTTGATTTGAGGAGCATGACAGTGCTATCATGTTGATATCTTTGCCATCAAATTCAGCTTATCTGAATCTGATGAAACCCAACAGGGATGATGTCGACCACCAGCTTCCCATAAATTACAGGAAGTGTTAGAGCTGTGCATAGGCATCTGGTGCCATAAACCTCTGGAAACCTATTACATACTTTTCAAATGCCTGGCATGCAGAATCGTGCTCAAGAGATGGACCAACACCCTTTTAACTAGCTGGACATACTGTTTTGGCTCATCAGTACACACTCCTGTGCAATACCTTAGTAAATTCCTGTGGCTCATTGCACTTTTACAGATAATACAAACTTATGTTTAATAGTTCTGTTTGAGAATGTAAATAAAATAGAAAGAAACTTCCACATGGGAAAAATATATTAAAAACAAAGATTCCAAGACTTACCAAGCGGGAAAGCGCTGGCAGACAGGCACATGAACAAAACACACAAACACACACACAGAATTACTAGCTTTCGCAACCGATGGTTGCTTCTTCAGGAAGGAGAGGGAAAGACGAAAGGATGTGGGTTTTAAGGGAGAGGATAAGGAGTCATTCCAATCCCGGGAGCGGAAAGATTTCCCTTAGGGGAAAAAAGGACAGGTGTACACACACACACACACACACACACACACACACACACACACACACACACACACACACACACACACAGGCAAAGAGTAAGGGCAGAGATGTCAGTCGAGGCGGAAGTACAGAGGCAAAGAAGTTGTTGAAAGACAGGTGAGGTATGAGCGGTGGCAACTTGAAATTAGCGGAGGTTGAGGCCTGGCGGATATTGAGAAGAGAGGATATACTGAAGGGCGAGTTCCCATCTTCGGAGTTCGGATAGGTTGGTGTTGGTGGGAAGTATCCAGATAACTGACAGTGTAACACTGTGCCAAGATGTGCTGGCTGTGCACCAAGGCATGTTTAGCCACAGGGTGATCCTCATTACCAACAAACACTGTCTGCCTGTGTCCATTCATGCGAATGGACAGTTTGTTGCTGGTCATTCCCACATAGAAAGTGTCACAGTGCAGGCAGGTCAGTTGGTAAATCACGTGGGTGCTTTCACACGTGGCTCTCCCTTTGATGGTGTACACCTTCCGGGTTACAGGACTGGAGTAGGTGGTGGTGGGAGGGTGCATAGGACAGGTTTTACACCAGGGGCGGTTGCAAGGGTAGGAGCCAGAGGGTAGGGAAGGTGGTTTGGGGGTTTCATAGGGATGAACCAAGAGGTTACGAAGGTTAGGTGGACGGCGGAAAGACACTCTTAGTGGAGTGGGGAGGATTTCATGAAAGATGGATCCCATTTCGGGGCAGGATTTTAGGAAGTCGTGTCCCTGCTGGAGAGCCACATTCAAGGTCTGATCCAGTCCCGGGAAGTATTGTCAAAAGTGGGGCACTTTTGGGGTTCTTCTGTGAGAGGTTCTGGGTTTGAGGGGATGAGGAAGTGGCTCTGGTTATCTGTTTCTGTACTAGGTTGGGAGGGTAGTTGTGGGATGCGAAAGCTGTTTTCAGGTTGTTGGTGTAATGGTCGAGGGATTCAGGACTGGAGCAGATTCGTTTGCCACGAAGGCCTAGGCTGAAGGGAAGGGACCGTTTGATATGGAATGGGTGGCAGCTGTCATAATGGAGGTACTGTTGCTTGTTAGTGGGTTTGATGTGGATGGATGTGTGCAGCTGGCCATTGGACAGATGGAGGTCAACGTCTAGGAAAGTGGCATGGGATTTGGAGTAGGACCAGGTGAATCTGATGGAACCAAAGGAGTCGAGGTTGGAGAGGAAATTCTGGAGTTGTTCTTCACTGTGAGTCCAGATCATGAAGATGTCATCAATAAATCTGTACCAAACTTTGGGTTGGCAGGCTTGGGTAACCCAGAAGGCTTCCTCTAAGCGACCCATAAATAGGTTGGCATACGAGGGGGCCATCCTGGTACCCATGGCTGTTCCCTTTAATTGTTGGTATGTCTGGCCTTCAAAAGTGAAGAAGTTGTGGGTCAGGATGAAGCTGGCTAAGGTGACGAGGAAAGAGGTTTTAGGTAGGGTGGCAGGTGATCGGCGTGAAAGGAAGTGCTCCATTGCAGCGAGGCCCTGGACGTGCGGGATATTTGTGTATAGGGAAGTGGCATCAATGGTTACAAGGAAGGTTTCCACAGACTGGGTACGGATTCCAGGCATTTGAGAAAGTGGTTGGTGTCTTTGATGAAGGATGGGAGACTGCATGTAATGGGTTGAAGGTGTTGATCTACGTAGGCAGAGATACGTTCTGTGGGGGCTTGGTAACCAGCTACAATGGGGCGGCCAGGATGTTTGTTTGGGTTTGTGAATTTTAGGAAGTAGGTAGAAGGTAGGAGTGCGAGGTGTCGGTGGGGTGAGGAGTTTGATGGAGTCAGGTGAAAGGTTTTGTAGGGGGCCTAAGGTTCTGAGGATTCCTTGAAGCTCCGCCTGGACATCAGGAATGGGATTACCTTGGCAAACTTTGTTTGTAGAGTTGTCTGCAAGCTGACGCAGTCCCTCAGCCACATACTCCTGACGATCAAGTGCCACGGTCGTGGAACCCTTGTCAGCCGGAAGAATGATGATTGATCGGTCAGGTTTCAGAACACGGATAGCCTGGGCTTCGGCTGTGGTGATGTTGGGAGTAGGATTAAGGTTTTTCAAGAAAGATTGAGAGGCAAGGCTGTAAGTGAGAAATTCCTGGAAGGTTTGGAGAGGGTGATTTTGAGGAAGAGGAGGTGGGTCCCGCTGTGATGGAGGACGGAACTGTTGCAGGCAGGGTTCAATTTGGATAGTGTCTTGGGGAGTTGGATCATTAGGAGTGGGATCAGGATTATTTTTCTTCGTGGCAAAGTGATATTTCCAGCAGAGACTACGAGTGTAGGACAGTAAATCTTTGACAAGGGCAGTTTGGTTGAACCTGGGAGTGGGGCTGAAGGTGAGGCCTTTGGATAGGACAGAGGTTTCGGATTGGGAGAGGGGTTTGGAGGGAATGTTAACTACTCAATTGGGGTGTTGTGGTTCCAGATTGTGTTGACTAGAATTTTGAGGTGTTGGGGGAGTGCAGCTGGAAGTGGGAGATTGAGTAGATGGGAGAGACTGGGTCTGTGTGCAATGAGAGGAGGTTGAGGTTTGTTGGAAAGGTTGTGGAGGGTGAGTGAGTTGCCTTTCTGGAGGTGGGAAACCAGGTGATTGGATAGTTTTTTGAGGTGGAGGGTGGCATGTTGTTCTAATTTGCGGTTGGCCTGTAGGAGGATGCTATGTACAGCCGGTGTGGATGTGGGAGAGGAAACATTGAGGACTTTGATTTGGGATAGGAGTTGACGGGTGTGTTCATTGGCCGAGTCGATATATAGGTGAAGGATTAGGTGGGTGAGGGCTATGGATTGTGCTGTTTGGAACTGGTATAAGGACTGATGGAAAGAAGGATTGCAGCCAGAGATGGGAACTTTAAGTGTGAGGCCTTTGGGGGTAATGCCAAATGTCAGACAAGCCTGAGTAAATAAAATATGGGAGCGTAATCTGGCTAGGGTGAAGGCATGTTTGCGGAGGGAATGTAAATAAAATTTAATGGGGTCGTTGTAGGGATGTTGTGAGGTTGACATGGTATTAGCAGGTGGAAAGGGTAATATGAGGTTAAAGTGAAAGTAAATAGAGATTTATATAGGGAGAAATAAAGGTGTGAAAAAAGTCGAAAAAGTGTTGGTTTGAGATGAGCTATGTTGATCATGTGCAGAACTTAGGTTGCTGAACGACAATGGGTGCAAAGGTTGGGTAGTTATGTTGTCTCCAGATCACGTTAAAGGGTGGGGAAATTCAAGAAAATTTCGAAAAAAATTTTTTTTTTTGGAATAAAGTTTCGAAAAAAAATTTCCGAAAAAATAAAATAAAATTTCAAAAAATTTTTCGAATAAAATCCTGAAGAATATGTGTGTAAATGTATTCAAAGGACAGGTTATGTACTGGCAGGTTATGAGAATGAGGCTAACAATTGTTTGATGAAGAAATAATAACGTGTAAACCTGTGGGAAGCTGCTAAAAAATGATCGGTTGTGTGGGAAAAAACGGGAATGGAGATAAAACGAAAGTTGTTGGAAATAGCTGAGATGGTTGTTTAATGGGTGAAAGGAACTGAAGCTGTGAAATAGTATTCACGAGTTTACACGAAATGTTTGTAAACTTGGAACAATGGATTTTATAGCAATGGTTATGTTTAAAGCGCTGAAAATTTTAGGTTACGGTTTGGAAGTAAATTACGTATTATTGAGTATAATTAGGCAGGATAAAATGTATGGTAGATTACGGAAAAATGGAAGATGAATACAAAGTGAAACTTCTTGTACAAACGAAAAGAGAAAGTAAGACGATAGAGAAGATTTCGAAATGCAACAGAGACAATAACAAACGTAATTGTTGGGTTCAAATTAATGATGTAAATAAAATAGAAAGAAAATAAAATAGAAAGAAACTACTGTCCTACACTCTTAGTCTCTGCTGGAAATATCACTTTGCCACGAAGAAAAACAATCCTGGTCCCACTCCTAATGATCCAACTCCCCAAGACACTATCCAAATTGAACCCTGCCTGCAACAGTTCCGTCCTCCATCACAGCGGGACCCACCTCCTCTTCCTCAAAATCACCCTCTCCAAACCTTCCAGGAATTTCTTACTTACAGCCTTGCCTCTCAATCTTTCTTGAAAAACCTTAATCCTACTCCCAACATCACCACAGCCGAAGCCCAGGCTATCCGTGATCTGAAAGCTGATCGATCCATCATCATTCTTCCGGCTGACAAGGGCTCCACGACCGTGGTACTTGATCGTCGGGAGTATGTGGCTGAGGGACTACGTCAGCTTGCAGGCAACTCTACATACAAAGTTTTCCAAGGTAATCCCATTCCTGATGTCCAGGCGGAGCTTCAAGGAATCCTCAGAACCTTAGGCCCCATACAAAACCTTTCACCTGACTCCATCAAACTCCTCACCCCACCGACACCTCGCACTCCTACCTTCTACCTACTTCCTAAAATTCACAAACCCAAACAAACATCCTGGCCGCCCCATTGTAGCTGGTTACCAAGCCCCCACAGAACGTATCTCTGCCTACGTAGATCAACACCTTCAACCCATTACATACAGTCTCCCATCCTTCAAAGACACCAACCACTTTCTCGAACGCCTGGAATCCGTACCCAGTCTGTTACCCCAGAAACCTTCCTTGTAACCATTGATGCCACTTCCCTATACACGAATATCCCACACGCCCAGGGCCTCGCTGCAATGGAGCACTTCCTTTCACGCCGATCACCTGCCACCCTACCTAAAACCTATTTCCTCGTCACCTTAGCCAGCTTCATCCTGACCCACAACTTCTTCACTTTTGAAGGCCAGACATACCAACAATTAAAGGGAACAGCCATGGGTACCAGGATGGCCCCCTCGTATGCCAACCTATTAATGGGTCGCTTAGAGGAAGCCTTCTTGGTTACCCAAATCTGCAAACCCAAAGTTTGGTACAGATTTATTGATGACATCTTCATGATCTGGACTCACAGTGAAGAACAACTCCAGAATTTCCTCTCCAACCTCAACTCCTTTGGTTCCATCAGATTCACCTGGTCCTACTCCAAATCCCATGCCACTTTCCTTGATGTTGACCTCCATCTGTCCAATGGCCAGCTGCACACATCCGTCCACATCAAACCCACCAACAAGCAACAGTACCTCCATTATGACAGCTGCCACCCATTCCATATCAAACAGTCTCTTCCCTTCAGCCTAGGCCTTCGTGGCAAATGAATCTGCTCCCGTCCTGAATCCCTCGACCATTACACCAACAACCTGAAAACAGCTTTCGCATCCCACAACTACCCTCCCAACCTAGTACAGAAACAGATAACCAGAGCCACTTCCTCATCCCCTCAAACCCAGAACCTCTCACAGAAGAACCCCAAAAGTGCCCCACTTTTGACAATACTTCCCGGGACTGGATCAGACCTTGAATGTGGCTCTCCAGCAGGGACACGACTTCCTAAAATCCTGCCCCGAAATGGGATCCATCTTTCATGAAATCCTCCCCACTCCACTAAGAGTGTCTTTCCGCCGTCCACCTAACCTTCGTAACCTCTTGGTTCATCCCTATGAAACCCCCAAACCACCTTCCCTACCCTCTGGCTCCTACCCTTGCAACCGCCCCTGGTGTAAAACCTGTCCTATGCACCCTCCCACCACCACCTACTCCAGTCCTGTAACCCGGAAGGTGTACACCATCAAAGGGAGAGCCACGTGTGAAAGCACCCACGTGATTTACCAACTGACCTGCCTGCACTGTGACACTTTCTATGTGGGAATGACCAGCAACAAACTGTCCATTCGCATGAATGGACACAGGCAGACAGTGTTTGTTGGTAATGAGGATCACCCTGTGGCTAAACATGCCTTGGTGCACAGCCAGCACATCTTGGCACAGTGTTACACTGTCAGTTATCTGGATACTTCCCACCAACACCAACCTATCCGAACTCCGAAGATGGGAACTCGCCCTTCAGTATATCCTCTCTTCTCAATATCCGCCAGGCCTCAACCTCCGCTAATTTCAAGTTGCTGCCGCTCATACCTCACCTGTCTTTCAACAACTTCTTTGCCTCTGTACTTCCGCCTCGACTGACATCTCTGCCCTTACTCTTCTTTGCCTTTAAATATGTCTGTTTGTGTCTGTATGTGCGGATGGATGTATGTGTGTGTGTGTGTGTGTGTGTGTGTGTGTGTGTGTGTGTGTGTTGTACATGTGCCTGTCTGCCGGCACTTTCCCGCTTGCTAAGTCTTGGAATCTTTGTTTTTAATATAGTTCTGTTTGAGAAGTAGACAAAATGCGATATTCTGTTATCCACTATTTAAGTTATGAAGGATTTATTTGTTAGTGAATAGTCTATGTGAAAATATCTAGATAGAAATTAAATAATGCCCAACTCTGGTTATAGCCCTTCCCCCTACTTTCTTTCATTACAAGATGCAAACATTTCTAGGCGTGATGAATGATTTTATTAGAAAAAAGTAGTAAGCTTTCATGAAATTTGACATTATCTTCTTCAACGCACTGTCCTTTGCTAGTAACATACTTATCTTAACATTGAACCCATCACAAAGCATTTCTGGAAGGCTTCTTTTGGAAGGAGCAGCTCTGCCGTGACCATCTCAGTGTCAGAAATGGCGTTGAAACTTTCTGCTTTTAACAGTTTTAATTTTTGGGAAGAACGAGAAGCCACAGTGCTAAATTTGGTGAGGAAGACAGATGTGGACCAACTCTCTCCAGCCAAAACCTTGTCAATCAAAAGTGATACGCAACACAGCACATTTTCTTGATTGTCTCATTTTTCTCATCTTTTTGTGTGTAATTACATGAATGGTGCTGTGTGCCTTTGTAAAATTTACCTTTCTTCTGCTTTGAATGAACTGATCTCACTAGGCCCTCAGTATCTCAAGAAACAATGAGCACAACTGATATTCATTGACTAACCTGTCGTTTTAGGGTTTTAAATTTGACTGGTTTTCAATTGGGAACTGGATTTTCACTTCAGGGTTACACCCATAGGGCCCAGCTTTCATCTTAAGTTGCATCTTTGGGCATTAAGTCCAGGTCTGAATGAAGATGGTCCAACTCTATGCAAACTCAATTTTCTTTCCTTTACTCACTCAATTCTGGGAACAAATTTTGCACTTGTCTCAGCTTCAACTGATAGTTCGTAATTTTTTGCATGCATCTGTACAAAATATTAAGTTCGCTGAGCTCTCCAGTAACTAGCAATTTTTTCCACTTTTTGCACATTTCCTTTGGTTTTCTCAGATTGGGCATCCCAAATATTGCTTATTTTCTTCAGACTCATTTCCACTTAACTCACTCATACAACTTGTAAACAGTCTTCAGAGTTACAGCATTGTTACCATACACGTATTTCAACATTTCATGAGTTTCTTTAGCACTTTTTGAAACTTTAAAGAGAAATTTAAGTTCACACATTATTCAAAATCCATGATACATGAGAAGCAGTAAATGCAACCTCACTCTTGCACATCTGGATGCTGACAGAATTCAGACCATGTTCCAACTTTACATTGCCTGTCTCAACATATCAGGCTATCTGAAAAATTACAACAAATAGTTTTGGCATCAACAGTTGCTGCTGAAACAAGAAAGCCCATACTTACATTCCGTAATATTAAAATCTGATCTGCTTGTTTTAAGAACTGTAGCTGATGAGTTACCAACACACAAGCTTTATTTCTCAACAGACCAGAGATGCAGCCATCAAATAAGTGCTTACTGACATGAGCATCAACTGCTGACAGTGGGTCATCTAGCAAATAAATATCTGCCTTTCTGTAAACAGCACTGGAAAAGAAATAGGAAATTTTACACAAGCATTTATATTTTCATACTATTTATCATATTGCAAGATAAAAAATATGAAATTTATGAAAACCATCAGATCTACAGCAGAAAAAATATAATGTTCAAACCAAGCTGCATAGTTTGTCAATACACATTTTACATCAAAACGAACATATTACAATCTTTGCATTTTCATTGCACCTATTGTCTCATGTCCAGTTATACTGAAACCTACAGGTTTGTGAACATAATTTTGCATTTTCAGATTTTGTATAGATTTACTTTTCTTTATGTAATGTTTACACTACTTTTACTTTTGCAACTTGTTATTTTACTCAGAGAAACTGAAGAAAGTTTATCCTTGATTATGTGTTGCAATAGCTTAATTCATCGCTGAATGTCCAAACATTTTGTTTATGTAGTCCACATGCTCAGGCCTCTTGTTGACACTGAACTGAACAGACAATGGAGGTTGATGGTTAGTGTCAAAAACACTCAGTTTTTAGTGTTTCTCATTTGGTATTTGTTTGCACAAAGATGCTGGCAAATCTAACATTTTCATTGAGTACTGGAGCAACATGGCCTTAGTTAATTTTTTAAGAAAGTCCTCAGCTAAAGCTGTTGTACAGTAAAGATTAACATATTGCAAAAGTGTCTTCAAGTACAACGTATTGTTGTATCAGTAAATTTAATGAGGACTATGTTATGAAATTCGAAAAACCAAGTATGAAGACCAGCCGCATGCTGTCAGACTCAAAATATAACAAGGGTTAACAACCAACATTAGTATTGCATTTCTGCACTTACCGAGCAAGGTTGATGCGTGCCTTCTGACCACCACTTAGTGTGACACCACGCTCACCAACCAGTGTGCGGTCACCATATGGGAACATAGCAAAGTCTTGTTCTAAAGCACATGCCTTCACTACCTTGCGGTATCTTCTTCTGTCAAATGGTTCACCAAACAATATATTTTGACGCAATGAAGCTGCGAACAGCCACGGTTGCTGTGAGGCATAAGATAGTTTCCCCTTCACACACAGTGAGCCAGAGCATAAGGGTAGTTCATTCAAAATGGCTTGGAGTAATGATGACTGTAACAAATTATTTTAAAAATCACTTTTTCCACTATATAGCATCTTGTTTGAATAGTACCACTAAGAAATCTAAGTAAAGCTTACATAATTTGGTTCTAAATTGACACCTACAAATGAATCGCTAGAACTGCACAACATTACTAGCATCTTTTTGAAGTTGAAGCTAAATTACCTAAAAAGATCTCTGTTAGGTGGAAATGTGCCCACTGAACTTCAAGCACCAGTCAGCTGATTGTGCAGAGCTGACTCAGATGTTATGATACCAAAAATTTGTGTAGTGATTTTGTAAGTGTGATTCAGGATTTCTTTAGAGGTATATTTACCACAATAGAGCAAAAAGCTGAAGATTTTCTGTCTTGCCAGATCGAAGTAGTATTCCAGTTTTTCATTTCCATAAAAGACAAATTTCACTTGGAAACACATTTTGCACAATGGGAATAATAAATTATTAATAACTTAATAATTTTGCATTAAAATGTGCTACACAGAATTACTTTGAATAGGATTGTTACCAACAGTATGTGTGTTATACTAATTACGACATGAAATATTAGTACTAAGAGAGCCTTAAGCTCCTAACAACTGATTAAAGAAAGTGTGAGCCTTTACCATTTTTAATGAGATGGAGAAAACATTGACAATAACATGCACTAAACCATACCTTTAGGAAGATGCAACATTTTTCTAAACCATTTCAGATAATTTATAGTCAGTTTAAGGGGAACCTGAAGGATATATACATTGTGCAGACAAACTATGAAAAACACACATCACACATATCACCTGAAAGAGGAAAGTTCAAAGTTTATTGCTGACAAAGACACTTGAGTGTACATTCCACATGGGCACTGCACATTGGTTGAGAAACATTGACACTGTAATCCACTTCACTCAACACTAAAATCAACAGGCCTATGTTTACTGAATCAAAAGCTTCAACAAATCAATTTCTCAGCTCTTAAAGAGTAGCTGCCATAGGCAAGCCAAAGACTGTATTATATACTCCAACAGAAAAATATCACAATGTGTGAAGACTGATGACCTAGGAGGTCAAAAGCAATACACAATCTTTTTGTTCACCACCCCCAATCAATTTTCATGAGACAGTGCCATTAATATAATGGTGCACCTTGAGATGGAAGTGAGGCAGGGTGGCATCATGCACAAAATGAAATCATTGTTATCTTTGTGAAGTTGAGGAAACAACAACTTTTGCAGCATATCCAGGTACAACATTCAGTCAGACTTTCTACCGCAAAAAATAAAGGCCCAAAAATAAGAAATAAAAACTATTTTAGAGTATCTTATGCTCAGCGACAACTCCAGAATTTTATAACTCCCAAATTCTTACATTATGGCAGTTTACTTTACATGATAGATAAAACTGATTCATCTGAAAAGGTGAGTCATTTGGGTAAAGTATCCTCTGCCATGGAGAACTGAAATGCAAAATTTGAACCTTCTGTTACAGTTGCCAGAATGCAATTGCTGCAGTAACTGCAATTTGGAAGGCTTCTTATATAAGTCACTGCAGAGCGCACCTCACCATTATTTGAGGAAATTTAAGTTCCTGACCTGCCCATCTTGTTGACTTCTGAGGGCTCTGTGTGAACGTATCTCCAATATGTTCAATATTTTCATCACATGCATCACACAAAATCAACTTTGAAGAATTTTGAACCCCAGTTGTAACTTTGTGCACATTGCAACATGCAAAATGATCTCTCTTTTAGAGTAGTTGCCATGTTGCTTCACACAAACAGCACAGCAGTGTTAAAACTTTGAACCTTCCTCTATGGAGTGACATGCCCAATATGTTTCTGTCCCTTAGTTTGCCTGTAACAAGCAATTGAAATCTATTTTTTTTTAACCACCCACTATTGTTTAACCATATCTAATTAGTTTATGTCAAATCTGACACCTGATCAGTGAAACAGTATAAATATAAAGCTGCTGTCCTTTTATCGATGTGGCATGTAACCTACAGCTACATAAACCACTCTGCAATCCACATCTAACTGCCTGGCCGACAGTTCACACAATCACTTTCGGACTATTTCTCAAACATTCGACACTAATAGCATGTTGGAAGAATTAACACTTAAAGCTTTCAGTGCAAGCTCCAATTCAGTTTTAATACAATCATATTTCTCATTATGTAGGTGTGAGTAAAAATGTTGTAACATTTGGAGGAGGAAGATGGTGACAAATTTTATGGAAAGACCTCACTGTGATGAGAAATACCTTTGTTTTAATGACTTCCATCCAACACACACTACATTGTGTAATTGAAAATGTCCAAAGGGCAGTTAATTTTCAATGTTCTCCAAACCTATCTTAAGGATGCCATACCATGCAGCAACATTCTAGCAGAGGTGAAAAGCTTTGTGTACTTTAACTTCTGGTGTTATTTATGATTTCTTGAGTAATATTTTCTTAGTTTACTTATTTACATGTCCAATAAGTAAAATAAGTAATAACAAGATGGGCAGTGGATGAATGGAGTTAGAGACAAAGCTATGAGGTCATCAGCCCCCTAATCCTGTGTGTGTGTCAAGCTAGGAGTAGATCTGAGAGGAAGGACCTCAGATGGCAAATCCTGATTAACTCAATTGCATGCAAGAATCAGGAAAGCTAAGGGATAGAAAAAAAATAGAAGGCAAGGAAGGGTGAATGTGGGAGAGTTGCCCTGCCCAGAATGCCACCAGAGGTCCCCAGGACACATTGTGCAACTGGAGAGAGACCCTTCCATCTGATCAATGCTTCCACCACCACCACAACCACAAGAAGAAGAAAACTAACTATACAGCCAGGATAAAATTTCAGGAAAGAACAGTGATGATGACTGTCAACCAACAACAGATGTAAAAGAAGAAGAATTAAAAAAAGGTTGGAATGGCAGGAGTCAGGGTGGACTATCAAGCAAAGGCAGCTATGGAGGCCCTTTTGCCAGAGCAGGCAACAGGCAGCCCTCCAGTCCATTAAGTGGATGACAAGACCTATGTACACTATGTCATAAGTAGGAGTAAAAACCACTATCAGTAAAATGTAAAACCACAATAGCTGCTGTGGTATCATCCACTAGTACCAGAGGTAGCATTTCAATACGTTGAAAGTTTCACCATAAGATGATCAAATTAAAGCAGACCAGTAAGTTATGAGCCACCATGAGATGCACCACCCCCCAACAGTTCTCTGGTCTGTGCAGCCCTTCACTGTTGCTGACACTGACCATCACCTGGAGCAGGAACATGCCATCATCTTTGGTCATGTTGAGCACCATGGTTTAAGCATAATCTAATGAGATATATGCTGTTGCCAAGGTGTGGGTGAGCAGCAGGGTAAGGGGGGGGGGGGGTTCCACCTTTCATCTAATCACTGATGGCTGCTACCTTACATCAGGACTCTCCAACTGCATCGACACCAGCAGTTGCCACCACCAGCATGCACTGCTTGCCTAGTGGGCAAACTGCTTGTCTGTAGCTCCTACACCACAAAACAACAAACTTCCCTCCAGCTGTGATTTCACCCCTATAATTGACAAGGAAATTACTTTTTAACCAGGGATATTTTACTGATGGTCTGCCACACAACTCTCTCCACTTCCACCTCCACAGTCCATGTCCTGGTGAGGAAACTGCACTGCTCATCCTGACTGGCCAGCAGGCGACTCACCTGTACCGTAAGGGCCAGATCCCAATCTCTAATTTATGTTAAGAATGGTACCATAAATATTGCTTACTTAATGGTGAAATTCTTTGAAATTGTTAGTGTTGAGTAATTATCAGTTTTCCACTAACCTTTCCTGATCCCACTGGTCCAATTACTGCAACAAGTTGCTTGGGTGTCACAGTTAAGTTCACATTATTTAATGTGTTTTCTGTATTATTTATAGACCATTTTGCTGATGCCTCCATTAGATCAATTCCTGCATCATCATCATCTGAATACTGGGTGATTGAATCTACATTGTGTTCTTCCATGTAGTCTGGTAACTTTTTTATTTCATCATTCATTAAGAATCTCTGGAAAAGGCATTAGTCAGCAATTATTTACTATGAAGAGAAAATACATGTTTCAACAAAAAAAATATACGTACTTGTACTCTTTTTGTTGATACCAAAAATTCAGCTCCAAAAATAATTGCCTTTGGAAAGCAGTCACCCATAGTATCAGCCAGAAGATTATAGTATGCTATTACTACAAAAACCTGAAAAATGAACATTTACTGAATGAAATAAATTGTCAATGAATTGAGACACTTCCATTTTATCTTCTAAAAATGTAAAGATACTGCTACCTTTTCTGCTGTTATTGCTTCACCAAGTAGAACATAGGTCACAATGCTGATGAAGATAGAAAACCTTGTAACAAATATTCCAAACGATGACATTGTGCAGCGGACATAAGCAGTTGATCTAATAGAGGCTGTTTCCAACCTGAAAGTGATTAAAATACTTCATCTCTCATTTGGAAAGCCTTACAGCAGTGCATTTATATATATGTAAACATACATATTTAAAGCATTCCATATACACACCTTCTACATGCTTCAATTAACTTTGCAAAATAGTTCTCCCATGTATACAACTTTATAACTTGAATTCCTGAAATAATTTCATTCATTAACCTAACCCTTTTGTCAGATCTCAAAGCTGTTTTCATTCTGAGGTATGACATCCTTTTCCCCAAAAGGCCTGCAATAGAAACATGTTTCAACATTAATTTAGGAAGTATATGCCTAATGCATGCATTTATGAAAATTAAACTAAGAAAACAGTCTTCACTTTTCATGTAATTGTGAAATAATTAGTGAAAAGTTAAAGGAAGATGAGAAGTTAAGCTGCCAAAATTGCACATGCATATAAAGTTAATTTGAAGGTACCCCAACAGTTAATGAGAATAAGTAGTTTGAAGCCAGGGAGGGGGGGGGGGGGGGGGGATGGAGGGGTGTTCAATCCCTTCAGATAAACAGATAAATTACTAATGCTCTTCACATGTATTTTGTTAGTACAAAACCTACTCCTACACAGCAAATTGAAACTTAATAATCCTTTCTAAGATAAAGAAGCTCAAAGTCAAAGTTTTCTACGAGCTATCTACTTGTCACAAAATTACAAATTTCGTCAATAAGATCAGACTCTGGATCAAAGTAAGCTGCCAGATGTGCACTCATGTTAATAGGTAAATTAAGTCTTTGGAAACAGTTTTACTGTTCATCACACTGTAATTCCTACTTGTGATTGGTACAACCACGTAAAAATGGCAGCTATACAGATGTAAGTGAAATTAAAATGAAGCCTCTGCAGAAAAAATGCCACTGGACTTTATGGGGAACATCAGATTTTGTGACAAACTGAACTGATTGTACTTTTGTCTTGGCCTCCAAAAAAATGTTTAAATTTCGTGATAGCAAAAGCACAGTGTGTCATTCTAAATACGAGTTCCACATGGCATATACAGTCCCACGATTTCTTATAGAATTATTGAAAATTTTCTATTTTTGTACTAATACTTGGAAAAAGCAACATTCCATTTGCAGAGATGGTGGTCCATTCATTTTAAGGTTTTTTTGACAAATTGTTTTATGATACAATCATAACCATTTTTGGCCCTCAGTCTTCAGTTGCTGCGGGTGGCATTTTATGAACAATTTAACTGGTAGAATTTGATGGATGTCTGATGGGTCAGCCATTTTTGGCTGTGGTCAAGATTAGCTAGCCAACAGTACTGTCAGAGTGACCAGTTCTTGGAAAAAAGCAAAGGTCACATCCATATATGAGAAGTCCAATACCTTTGACATTGACTTGTTGGAGAATCTTAGAACATATGAGCTCTAACATAATGAGGTATCTTGAACAAATTATATACTCAATGCCAACCAGAATGGATTCCAAAAACTTTGATCATGTGAAACCCAGCTTGCACTTTTCCCACATGACTTTCTGAAAGCTTTCAATCAAGGCAGTCACATAGATACTACAGTATGTCTATTTCTGTAAAGCATTTGACTCAGTTCCATGCCTAAGCCTATTGTCAAAAGTTTGATCATATGGAGTATCAAGGAAATTTGGGTCTGGGTTGAGGCCTTTTTAGTAGGGAGCACAAGCACTTTATCTTTGATAGTTCTCAGCTTTAGAAGTAACTGAAGGTGTTCCCAGAGAAGTGTTGGAGGGCTTCTGTTCATCTTTTATATTAATGACCTTGCAGACAATATTAATAGAAACCTCTGACTTTTTGCAGATGATGCAGTTATCTACAATGAAGTACTCTCTGAAGAAGCTGCATAAATATTGAGTCGCATCTTCATAAGATTTAGAAGTGGTGCAAGGATTTGCAACCTGCTTTACATGTTCAGAAATTTAAAATTGTGCTCTTCACGAAGTGAAAAAATTTAGTATCCTATGACTAAAACATCAATGAGTCACTGTTGCAATCTGTGTGAAAACTTTGTAGGGATATGAAATGGAGTGACAGCATAGGTTCAGTTGTGGGTAAAGCATGTAATCTGGTTAAATTGTGACTCTTGGCATATACTACAATCACTTATGTGTGGCTCACTTAGGTATTGTGATTAAAATTTGATCAATCTACAGCATGCTTAGAGGCATTCAAACAATCATTCTTCCCACACTCCATATGTGAATGGAATGTGAAGAAACTAATAACTGTTACAATGGGACATACTCTCTGGTAGATAGCATGGTTGCCTGATGTGTTAATTTGTTGCACTTCACTGTATCTAGTACCAATTCCCTCCCTGGTGACAAGTGTACTAATTGCTGTAGTCAGGGTCTTTAATAAAGATGCAATACATATGACAAATCAGTTTTGTTTACACACAGCATTTCAGATTTTTTTTTAAATTTGGTGTGGAAGCATGAAGCACAGTTTATGGTACCAGCACTGCAAGGGGGCAGGCATTGTTTGTTTCCCATCCCACATGACTCCTCACCCCACAGTGGTCTATGTGAGGACCAGCCTTGCTTCCTCCAGTCCCTGCTCCACCCTTCTGTCAAATTACAGGTAGGTATCAGCACATATTCTACAACTGCTGATCATGTGAAACCTCAAGACTGCTATTGTTTATAGTGAAGTCTAAGTTGATACCACATACTCTATTTTCAGAATGCCTTTGAGTTCATTAGCAGCATAACCTGGTAGATAGACAAGATACAAGCTAATGGAATTTCAGGGCAAGTAAATTATTAATTCTATACTTCTGAGTGAACAGAAATTGCAATGTACTACAATGTAATGTAGCAGATAGTGCTGTAGTTTTAGCTTTTTATGCCACACAAAAAAAGGCTTTATTAGAACATCAGTTGGCTGACATTTTCATTTGCAATCTTTAAGTCCAACAAAGTATATCCTGATGCATGTGACTGAAGTATTTAATGTATCTTCAGTTTTTTGTAATGGTACCAATTTCTTTTAAATATTTACAATATTTCCAAGTTTCTAAGATGAATTCCAGGGGCTTGAAAGAGTTAATCTGCATGTGTTCATTACCCTTAAGTTAATGACATGTTTCCTGACCATTTAATGTGCCTAGGAAAACATTGTTCACATTTTATTTGCAATCTTGGCATCACAACATGTTGCTATTGACAAATAGCAAGTTTCTTAGGGTTATACACTTAAAGAGAAATAATGCTTCTTCAGACAATTGTCAGAGGTGCTGAAATCTAGCACATAGTTATTCTCCATTTACATTATTTGATATCATTTAGGAGTAAAGGAGACCACTCACCAAATAGCAGAAGCTTATTATAGAGTCATCAACAGGAACACAGAAGGGAAACAGAACTTGCTAGCTAGCTGAATAAATTTCATCATCGAGCTACAGTACGTATATACAAACACATGCAAATATATTACCTGCTATTTATTGAGTGGTCTTTCTGTATCATTTAAAATGATCCATTTGTAGTATCCGCTTTACATTGGACGTGTATACAGAGAAAGACTTTCACACTGACCACTCATACGAGGGCATGCCTCTGAATTTATGTGAAAACTCAAAGCATTTTAAATAAAACATTAAATCTTACATCTTTATTCATCAAGTCTACATATTTGTAGTACTCTGCCTTTAGAGGCATCTGAAATTTAGCATGTAACAGTGATGTCTTAACATAGCTATGTCAGTGCATGACAAACAGCTTGCTGTAATCAAGTTCATCCACACATGAAGCATCCTCTTCTTCAGCATGAACAAGACAGACCACACACAAACACTGCATTATCTGAAATGCTGACATTGTGTTCATTGTCATTCATTATCCTCCATACAATCCCAACTTGTCCCCATGTAATTTTCATCAGTTTCCAAAACCTGAAAACACTTTCAGGACCTCATGTTGATAGTGATGAAGCAGTGCATACAGAGGTGAGGTGGTGGCTGAACTAAAATAATCTATAGTTCAAGTATCAATAAGCTGGTCTCTCATTGGGAGAACTGTGTCCATTGTCAAGGTGACTTGAGAAGTAAAAGTGCAGCCATGAAGAATAAAGATGTAGAATACAAATCATATTTATTTTATTTAAAAAAGCTCTGAGTTTTCACTTAAAAATTTGGAGGCATAACTTTTCAGTACATCTTTTGTGCCACCTGTGTGCACTAAATTTTTGACAAGAATCAAACCTTTTGATAGTTAATTTTAGTTGACCAGCACAGTTAATCCACATTTCTTTAGTTTTCATTTACTGCACAATTCCAGCACATTTTTATGTGTGGGAGTAACAACTACTTGTGAGTGACAAAAATTGGTAACTCACCTTGAAAAGGAATAAACACCAGCAGACAGGAAACACCTGCTAATGCAGCAACCCCTACTCTAGTCCACATGAAATAGGCAACCACAACCATCTCCAATGGGCCTATCCAAAGGTAATGTACAAAAAGAACAGAAGGATCAAATCTGTTCATATCATTTGCCAATAGATTTACAACTTGTCCAGCTACTGCTCCACCTAGAGCAGCTTGACTCATTTTCATTGCCTACAAATAGAAAAAAAATTGAGCAATAATGTCAAGCATAAGGCTAAAGTGTACTTTCTTTTACATACCATTGTTCACTAAAGTAACTAGCAATTCCATGAAAAAAAGGAAAAGGAATCTTTCACGTAGCATTAGATATTTTATAGCATGCAAGAAGAGTTCCAAGAGGAAATCAACCATTACATTAACACATTGATAGTTTATCAGGACAGAACACACACACACACACACACACACACACACACACAAGATTACACTTGGTAAAAAATGGTCACCTCTATGGCAGTTACTTTTTGCTCTTATAAATAACTCTAGAAATATTTAGCATATAACAATAGGATTTATAGAATGTTTTGGCCAGTTGTATTTTAACACACTTTAAATTAGTTGATACCTAGATACTGAAGAGAGAGTGCATACTATACTGCAAACTATTATTGCTTCAGAGGAAAAGATTAGTTACTAATGTTACCAGTTACAAGGCTGTGGAACTGCATTAAATACACTTACCTTTCTGTAAAGCAGTGAACAGCAAGCTACCCGTATCTTCATTCCCATGTGGAACATTGCATGGGATAGGGGATAGAGTATAAGTGATGACACCACAGAGCAAGCAACCATTCCAGCAGCATACATATATGCTGCATGCAGCTCCACTTCGCCATCATGCATGAAGTAACGCAGAAGTCTCCCAAGGAATAGAGGCTGTGCCACTCTAAGGAATCAGTGTGAAAATAATTTTTAATCCTCCATTTAAATACAACTTAGCATTACAGTAAAGTATTACCGTACCCAAATAAAAATTCATAGTCTTTACTAGTATTCAAATACAGACCTATATTTTACATATAAAAGACCTAGGTATTTTAATTATTGAGAAAACTAGATATATTCTAAAGTTAGTTATTTTCCTCTTTTAGGAATACTGGTGTTAAATTCATTTGAGCAATATCTCTGGCAACATGATCACTTTTCCCAAGCAAAACAGAGTGTCACAAACATTGTTTTGTGACTAACTATAGTAATCTTAAAAACTTAATGAAAGCATTGTCCTTTTCTTTTATTCTTGTAAAATTTGAATGAAAAGGTGTGCAGCTGTTTTCAAGTAATTATAACACCTAGTAAATACTCTATGGTATGTTTTTCATACCTATCTGACATGCACCAAGTGCTGAAATTCACTGTAATGTATAGTGATGTTTAGGTTAAACTGAGCATGCCATTTTAAGTTTATTAAGTATGCCTACATTTCACCAAATCTGAAGGTATCTGCAACAAGCCTTGTACCATCAAATATCTGTATAATATTCCTACTGCCACAACATACAGATGACTACCCTTCAACATTTGCCATGTCTCATTTTTTCTTACTGGTTATGGTAACTTTGTGATTACTCATGTATTTCACTATCACTATTCTTTGCTACTATTTGAGTGCTCAATGACTACATTGTTAGTGTTCATATGGAACTTACTGCACTGAATATGAGAAGGTGAATTTATTATTTTTTTAAATAATTATTCATACTCTTTCCGAAAATACTTATACTGAAAATTATGTGGGAAGTACTTCTAGTAGTCAAGCTCATAATCAATCTGTCAGAATAATTTAAGAATTGCATGGCTATTTTGTAAGAATGTTCCACCACCTTAATCATTTCTACATGGTAAAACTTTGTTGAGACATATAGATTTAAATGTAAAACTTACCTCACAATAAGTTCAGCAGACATCTGAATAACACCATAGAACAGTATTTTAAGGCCAAAGCATTTAACAATAACATTTAACAGCTTGGGCATACTATTCCTGGTGTGTGCCTTTTTTACTTCCTTCCGCCACAATCTAGGGAATAAAAACTTTAGTAGACTAACATACCACTAGTGATGGAATTTAAACATCAATGTAACCACTCAGTTGAAGTGGAGATATCCTTCCCAATTGTAATCAATAGTAAATGTGACGTGTAATAAAATTTAACAATAGTTAATTTTTATTTATTTAATAAATTTCCCAAAGAGATTATAAAGATTACTAAAACTTATTTAGAAAGTTAACTGTTAAACAATTGTTAATTCCATTTCTGTAAAGCCTTACTACAAAGGTCTAGAGGAACGCTGACTCAATTTTCAGGGAAACAAATTGCAGTACACTAAGTGGAAACCTATCATTTCCAAGCTCATGTCAGCTGATAGTGTAATTTTAAATTAGAAAATAATTGTTGTATAGTGCATGTAGTGTATGCAGCAAGTCAAAATGAAGAAATAAACAGTGTAGCACCAGGTCTTTAAATTATTGAATAACCTTTTTGTTAATTATATTATACACTCAGGATAAACCAAATGAAAATGAGCTGTTTTAAACAGACTGGCCTTTTATTCTGGATGATTTAGGCACCAATCTCTATCCAGCCATCCTGAATTATGTTTTCTGTGGTTTCTCTAAAACACTAGGCCAATATGAGTGATTCCTGCTATAGGGCCACAACAGATTACTGTTCCACCCCTAAATTAGACCAGGAAATACAAATGCCTGTGTATGATTTTTCTTAAATTGCTATGTTATGACATGTCCAGTGTCATTTTGACACCAATGACGGTGACTACTAGAAGCATTAACATCTGTCCTTCCACGAACAATTCTTAATACTAATTTATATATAAGGAAAGAATGTATTACATTCAGTTCCAATTAAAATTGTGTTTATA